>NC_086099.1:61986880-62606310 GCF_963921235.1 Mobula hypostoma | reverse complement strand
TGGCAGCTCATTCCATACTCCCACCACTCTCTGTTTGAAGAAGCCCCCCCTAATGTTCCCTTTAAACTTTTCCCCCCTCACCCTTAACCCATGTCCTCTGGTTTTTTTCTCCCCTTGCCTCAGTGGAAAAAGCCTGCTTGCATTCACTCTATCTATACCCATCATAATTTTATATACCTCTATCAAATCTCCCCTCATTCTTCTACGCTCCAGGGAATAAAGTCCTAACCTATTCAACCTTTCTCTGTAACTGAGTTTCTCAAGTCCAGGCAACATCATTGTAAACCTTCTCTGCACTCTTTCAACCTTATTTATATCGTTCCTGTAATTTGGTGACCAAAACTGAACACAATACTCCAGATTCGGCCTCACCAATGCTTTATACAACCTCATCATAACATTCCAGCTCTTATACTCAGTACTTTGATTAATAAAATCCAATGTACCAAAAGCTCTCTTTATGACCCTATCTACCTGTGACGCCACTTTTAGGGAATTTTGTATCTGTATTCCCAGATCCCTCTGTTGCACTGTACTCTTCAGTGCCTAACCATTAACCCTGTATGTTCTACCTTGGTTTGTCCTTCCAACGTGCAATACCTCACACTTGTCAGTATTAAACTCCATCTGCCATTTTTCAGCCCATTTTTCCAGATGGTCCAAGTTCCTCTGCAGGCTCTGAAAACCTTCCTCACTGTCCACTACACCTCCAATCTTTGTATCATCAGGAAACTTGCTGATCCAACTTACCACATTATCATCCAGATCATTGATATAGATGACAAATAACAATGGACCCAGCACTGATCCCTGTGGCACACCACTAGTCATAGGCCTCCACTCAGAGAAGCAATTCTCTACCACCACTCTCTGGCTTCTTCCATTGAGCCAATGTCTAATCCAATTTACCACCTCTCCATGTATACCTAGTGACTGAATTTTCCTAACTAACCTCCCATGCGGGACCTTGTCAAAGGCCTTACTGAAGTCCATGTAGACAATATCCACTGCCTTCCCTTCATCCACTTTCCTGGTAACCTCCTTGAAAAACTCCAATAGATTGGTCAAACATGACCTACCACGCACAAAGCCATGTTGACTCTCCCTAATAAGCCCCTGTCCATCCAAATGCTTGTATATTCTGTCTCTTAGTACTCCCTCCAATAACTTACCTACAACTGACGTTAAACTCACCGGCCTATAATTTCCCAGATTACTTTTCGATCCTTTTTTAAACAACGGAACAACATGAGCCACTCTCCAATCCTCCGGCACTTCACCCGTAGACAGCGACATTTTAAATATTTCTGCTAGGGCCCCCGCGATTTCAACACTAGTCTCCTTCAAGGTCCGAGGGAACACTCTGTCAGGTCCCGGGGATTTATCCACTTTAATTTTCCTCAAGACAGCAAGCACCTCCTCCTTTTCAATCTGTACAGTTTCCATGGTCTCACTACTTGATTCCCTCAATTCCATAGATTTCATGCCAGCTTCCTTAGTAAATACAGACGCAAAAAACCTATTAAAGATCTCCCCCATTTCCTTTGGTTCCGCACAAAGCCGACTACTCTGATTTTCAAGAGGACCAATTTTATCCCTTACAATCCTTTTGCTCTTAATATACTTGTAAAAGCTCTTTGGATTATCCTTCACTTTGTCTGCCAAGGCAACCTCATGTCTTCTTTTAGCCCTCCTGATTTCTTTCTTAAGTATTTTCTTGCACTTCTTATACTCAAGCACCTGATTTACCCCCTGTTTCCTATACATTTCATACAACTCCCTCTTCTTCTTTATCAGAGTTGCAATATCCCTTGAGAACCAAGGTTCCTTATTCCTATTCAATTTGCCTTTAATCCTGACAGGAACATACAAACTCTGCACTCTCAAAATTTCCCCTTTGAAGGCTTCCCACCTACCAATCACATCTTCGCCAGAGAACAACCTGTCCCAATCCACGCTTTTTAGATCCTTTCTCATTGCTTCAAATTTGGCCTTCTTCCAGTTCAGAACCTCAACCCTAGGACCAGATCTATCCTTGTCCATGATCAAATTGAAACTAATGGTGTTATGATCACTGGAACCAAAGTGCTCCCCTACACAGACTTCTGTCACTTGCCCTAATTCGTTTCCTAACAGGAGATCCAATATTGTATCCCCTCTAGTTGGTCCCTCTATATATTGATTTAGAAAACTTTCCTGAACACATTTTACAAACTCTAAACCATCTAGACCCCTAACAGTATGGGAGTCCTAATCAATGTATGGAAAATTAAAATCCCCTACCACCACAACTTTATGTTTCCTGCAGTTGCCTGCTATCTCTCTGCAGATTTGCTCTTCCAAGTCTCGTTGACTATTGGGTGGTCTGTAATACAATCCCACTAATGTGGCCATACCTTTCCTGTTTCTCAGCTCCACATAAGGACTCAGTAGACAAGCCCTCTAATCTGTCCTGCCTGAGCACTGCTGTAATATTTTCCCTAACAAGTAATGCTACTCCCCCACCTTTCATTCCTCTGCCTCGATCACATCTGAAACATCGGAACCCTGGAATATTAAGCTGCCAGTCCTGCCCCTCCTGTAGCCAAGTTTCACTAATTGCTACAACATCATAATTCCACGTGTCAATCCACGCCCTCAACTCATCCGCCTTCCCCGCAATACTCCTAGCATTGAAATATATACACCTCAGAAGATTTTTACCACCACACACAACCTTTCTATCAGCGGATTTGCTTAAACTTTCAACATCATTTATTTTCACCCCAGCCACACTGTCAGCTCTGGCACTCTGGTTCCCATCCCCCTGCAAATCTAGTTTAAAGCCTCCCCAATAGCACTAACAAACCTCCCTGAAAGGATATTGGTCTCCCTGTAGTTCAAGTGTAACCCGTCTCTCTTGTACAGGTCCCACCTGCCCCAGAAGAGGTCCCAATGATCCTGAAATCTGAAACCCTGCCTCCTACACCAGTTCCTCAGCCACTTGTTCCTCCTCCAGAGCATCCTATTCCTACCCTCACTGGCACATAGTACAGGTAGCAATCCTGAGATTACCACCCTGGAGGTCCTGCTTTTCAACTTCCTACCAAGCTCTCTATACTCACTGTCCAGGACCTCTTCACTCTTCCTTGCTATGTCATTGGTACCGATGTGCACCACGACATCTGGCTGATCACCCTCCCACTTCAGAATGTCATGCAATCGATCAGAGACATCCTTGACCCTGGCACCTGGGAGGCAACAAACCATCCTGGATTCTCTGTCACGACCACAGAACCTTCTATCTGCACCTCTAACTATCGAGTCCCCTATCACTACCGCTCTCCTCCTTTCCCCCCCTCCCTTCTGCACTGCAGAGCCAGACCCAGTGCCAGAGATCCGGCTACTACAGCTTGGTTCTCAAGGGATATTGCCACTCTGATAAAGAAGAAGGGGGAGTTGTATGACATGTATAGGAAACAGGGAAGCAGGGAGTAAATAAGGTGCTTGAGGAGTATAAGAAGTGCAAGAAAATACTTAAGAAAGAAATCAGGAGGGCTAAAAGAAGACATGAGGTTGCCTTGGCAGACAAAGTGAAGGATAATCCAAAGAGCTTTTACAAGTATATTAAGAGCAAAAGGATTAAGGGATAAAATTGGTCGTCTTGAAGATCAGAGTGGTCGGCTATGTGCGGAACCAAAGGAAATGGGGGAGATCTTTAATAGGTTTTTTGCGTCTGTATTTACTAAGGAAACTGGCATGAAGTCTATGGATTTAAGGGAAACAAGTAGTGAGATCATGGAAACTGTACAGATCAAAAAGGAGGAGGTCCTTGCTGTCTTGAGGAAAATTAAAGTGGATAAATCCCCGGGACCTGACAGGGTGTTCCCTCAGACCTTGAAGGAGACTAGTGTTGAAATTGCAGTGGCCCTGGCAGAAATATTTAAAATGTCGCTGTCTACAGGTGAGGTGCCGGAGGATTGGAGAGTGGCTCACGTTGTTCCGTTGTTTTAAAAAGGATCGAAAAGTAATCCGGGAAATTATAGGCTAGTAAGTTTAACGTCGGTAGTAGGTAAGTTATTGGAGGGAGTACTAAGAGACAGAATCTACAAGCATTTGGATAGGCAGGGGCTTATTAGGGAGAGTCAACATGGCTTTGTGCGTGGTAGGTCATGTTTGACCAATCTGTTGGAGTTTTTCAAGGAGGTTACCAGGAAAGTGGATGAAGGGAAGGCAGTGGATATTGTCTACATGGACTTCAGTAAGGCCTTTGACAAGGTCCCACATGGGAGGTTAGTTAGGAAAATTGAGTTGCTAGGTATACATGGAGAGGTGGTAAATTGGATTAAACATTGGCTCAATGGAAGAAGCCAAAGAGTGGTAGTAGAGAATTGCTTCTCCGAGTGGAGGCCTGTGAATAGTGGTGTGCCACAGGGATCAGTGCTGGGTCCATTGTTATTTGTCATCTATATCAATGATTTGGATGATAATGTGGTAAATTGGATCAGCAAATTTGCTGATGATACAAAGATTGGAGGTGTAGTGGACAGTGAGGAAGGTTTTCAGAGCCTGCAGAGAGACTTGGACCAGCTGGAAAAATGGGCTGAAAGATGGCAGATGGAGTTTAATACAGACAAGTGTGAGGTATTGCACGTTGGAAGGACAAACCAAGGTAGAACATACAGGGTTAATGGTTAGTAACTGAAGAGTGCAGTGGAACAGAGGGATCTGGGAATACAGATACAAAATTCCCTAAAAGTGGTGTCACAGGTAGATAGGGTCGTAAAGAGAGTTTTTGGTACATTGGACTTTAATAATCAAAGTACTGAGTATAAGAGCTGGAATGTTATGATGAGGTTGTATAAGGCATTGGTGAGGCCGAATCTGGAGTATTGTGTTCAGTTTTGGTCACCAAATTACAGGAAGGATATAAATAAGGTTGAAAGAGTGCAGAGAAGGTTTACAATGATGTTGCCTGGACTTGAGAAACTCAGTTACTGAGAAAGGTTGAATAGGTTAGGACTTTATTCCCTGGAGCGTAGAAGAATGAGGGGAGATTTGATAGAGGTATATAAAATTATGATGGGTATAGGTAGAGTGAATGCAAGCAGGCTTTTTCCCTTGAGGCAAAGGGAGGAAAAAACCAGAGGACATGGGTTAAGGGTGAGGGGGGAAAAGTTTAAAGGGAACATTAGGTGGGGCTTCTTCACACAGAGAGTGGTGGGAGTATGGAATGAGCTGCCAGACGAGGTGGTAAATGCGGGTTCTTTTTTAACATTTAAAAATAAATTGGACAGATACATGGATGGGAGGTGTATGGAGGGATATGGTCTGTGTGCAGGTTAGTGGGACTAGGCAGAAAATGGTTCGGCACAGCCAAGAAGGGCCAAAGGGCCTGTTTCTGTGCTGTAGTTTCTATGGTAACTGATTCACTTACTTTTTTCAATAACTAGGTATTGCATTGTACTGCTGCTGCTAAGTAAGCAAATTTCACAACATATGCTGGTGATATTAAACCTGATTCCGATGTGGCTTCATTAATTCTGGATTTATATTTTCACTAATTTATTGTGATTATTAGTTGTTCTATATTACAGTTCTAAAGATATGGCCACCACATATACATTACTTGTGAAGACAAAGAATACTAAAATTACCATATTCATTTCAAAAGCTCCTTGGCGTAAGAATGGTGCAGTTTATACACAAACAACAGGAATTCTGCAGATGCTGGAAATTCAAGCAACACACATAAAAGTTGCTGGTGAACGCAGCAGGCCAGGCAGCATCTGTAGGAAGAGGTGCAGTCGACGTTTCAGGCTGAGACCCTTCGTCAGGACTAACTGAAGGAAGAGTGAGTAAGGGATTTGAAAGTTGGAGGGGGAGGGGGAGATCCAAAATGATAGGAGAAGACAGGAGGGGGAGGGATAGAGCCAAGAGCTGGACAGGTGATAGGCAAAAGGGGATACGAGAGGATCATGGGACAGGAGGTCCGGGAAGAAAGATGGGGGGGGGGGGACCCAGAGGATGGGCAAGAGGTATATTCAGAGGGACAGAGGGAGAAAAAGGAGAGTGAGAGAAAGAATGTGTGCATAAAAATAAGTAACAGATGGGCTACTAGGGGGAGGTGGGGCCTTAGCGGAAGTTAGAGAAGTCGATGTTCATGCCATCAGGTTGGAGGCTACCCAGACGGAATATAAGGTGTTGTTCCTCCAACCTGAGTGTGGCTTCATCTTTACAGTAGAGGAGGCCGTGGATAGACATGTCAGAATGGGAATGGGATGTGGAATTAAAATGTGTGGCCACTGGGAGATCCTGCTTTCTCTGGCGGACAGAGCATAGATGTTCAGCAAAGCGGTCTCCCAGTCTGCGTCGGGTCTCGCCAATATATAAAAGGCCACATCGGGAGCACCGGACGCAGTATATCACCCCAGTCGACTCACAGGTGAAGTGTTGCCTCACCTGGAAGGACTGTTTGGGGCCCTGAATGGTGGTAAGGGAGGAAGTGTAAGGGCATGTGTAGCACTTGTTCCGCTTACACGGATAAGTGCCAGGAGGGAGATCAGTGGGGAGGGATGGGGGGGACGAATGGACAAGGGAGTTTCCTTTGCTACATCGACGACTGCATTGGCGCTGCTTCCTGCACGCACGCAGAACTCGTTGACTTTATTAACTTTGCCTCCAACTTTCACCCTGCCCTCAAGTTTACCTGGTCCATTTCCGACACCTCCCTCCCCTTTCTAGATCTTTCTGTCTCTGTCTCTGGAGACAGCTTATCCACTGATGTCTACTATAAGCCTACTGACTCTCACAGCTATCTGGACTATTCCTCTTCTCACCCTGTCTCTTGCAAAAACGCCATCCCCTTCTCGCAATTCCTCCGTCTCCGCCGCATCTGCTCTCAGGATGAGGCTTTTCATTCTAGGACGAGGGAGATGTCTTCCTTTTTTAAAGAAAGGGGCTTCCCTTCCTCCACTATCAACTCTGCTCTTAAACGCATTCCCCCATTTCATGTACATCTACTCTCACTCCATCCTCCCGCTGCCCCACTAGGAATAGGATTCCCCTGGTCCTCACCTACCACCCCACCAGCCTCCGGGTCCAACATATTATTCTCCGTAACTTCCGCCACCTCCAACAGGATCCCATCACTAAGCACATCTTTCCCTCCCCCCCCCTGCATTCCTCAGGGATCGCTCCCTACGCAACTTCCTTGTCCATTCGTCCCCCCCATCCCTCCCCACTGATCTCCCTCCTGGCACTTATCCATGTAAGCGGAACAAGTGCTACACGTGCCCTTACACTTCCTCCCTTACCACCATTCAGGGCCCCAAACAGTCCTTCCAGGTGAGGCGACACTTCACTTGTGAGTCGACTGGGGTGATATACTGTGTCCGGTGCTCCCGATGTGGCCTTTTATATATTGGCGAGACCCAACGCAGACTGGGAGACCGCTTTGCTGAACATCTACGCTCTGTCCGCCAGAGAAAGCAGGATCTCCCAGTGGCCACACATTTTAATTCCACATCCCATTCCCATTCTGACATGTCTATCCACGGTCTCCTCTACTGTAAAGATGAAGCCACACTCAGGTTGGAGGAACAACACCTTATATTCCGTCTGGGTAGCCTCCAACCTGATGGCATGAACATCGACTTCTCTAACTTCCGCTAAGGCCCCACCTCCCCCTCGTACCCCATCTGTTACTTATTTTTATGCACACATTCTTTCTCTCACTCTCCTTTTTCTCCTTCTGTCCCTCTGAATATACCTCCTGCCCATCCTCTGGGTCCCCCCCCCGTCTTTCTTCCCGGACCTCCTGTCCCATGATCCTCTCGTATCCCCTTTTGCCTATCACCTGTCCAGCTCTTGGCTCCATCCCTCCCCCTCCTGTCTTCTCCTATCATTTTGGATCTCCCCCTCCCCCTCCAACTTTCAAATCCCTTACTCACTCTTCCTTCAGTTAGTCCTGACGAAGGGTCTCGGCCTGAAACGTCGACTGCACCTCTTCCTACAGATGCTGCCTGGCCTGCTGCGTTCACCAGCAACTTTTATGTGTGTTGCAGTTTATACATGCAGGTTAGAGACGTTGCATGAAAATATGAATCACATATGTTTTTCCAGATTACTTTATGTCAGCAACTGCAAAGGCATAAGATAAACAAATGTCAGCACAGTATTTAAAGATACAACAATCAAACTAAGAACAGCATTAGGACCAACTGGGCCACTTCTTTACGGTACTGTAGAGTGAGTTTCCAGGACAATCGGTGCTTCCCAGCTGCCTGTGGCCCTTCAGTGTAGCTAACCTTTCGAAGCTAAACACTGAGTCAAATTCCAGGCAGCAGATAGTTGGTGCAATGCCTAACGCAAACAGGGACAGGGACAGTAGTAGAATAAATGAATGGGAAGCGAGAGGCTGCTCAAATTGAGTGCTCACGTTCAAGTTTATTGTCATGGGCATGTATACCCAGGCTATAAATGCAATGAACATTAACTTCTGCTGCAGCAACAGAGTACATTACAAACATGTAAATTAAATCAACTTAAATTCACATGCAGAATACATAACTTACGTGACACAATAAACAAAAATAACAACATTAAATAACAAATGATAATATTCAAATAAATTATATTGATACTAAAATAAGCAAACTCAGAGTGCTAAACATTGCTAATTTATTCAATGAAATGGGGGAAAGACAGTAGGTTGCTTCTACAAGAGAAGTCAATAAAAATCATAAAAATACTGTTATCAAAATCAACTTTATAATCATAGGTATTCCACACAGGATAAGTAGCCAGCCATCATTTATAAAAATTACCAAGAGCGAAGGATCCAGAACAGACCCACTGTTCACCAGTCTCCAGGTAGAACATGTTCCTTCTCTGTCTTCTGTGGGGAAGCCAGTTCTGCAACCGTACACCCAACTCCCCCAGATCACATACCTCCTGACTTCCTGTATGAACCTATCATGGGAAATCTTGTCAACTGTCGTACTAAGATCCATTCCATTTCTTGGAATGTATGCGGGATGGTTTTTTGAACCAACATGTCGAGGAACCGACTAGAGAGCAGGCTATTCTGGACTGGGTTTTGAGCAATGAGGAAGGGTTAATTAGCGATCTTGTCGTGAGAGGCCCCTTGGGTAAGAGTGACCATAATATGGTGGAATTCTTCATTAACATGGAGAGTGACGTAGTTAATTCAGAAACAAAGGTTCTGAACTTAAAGAGGGGTAACTTTGAAGGTATGAGACGTGAATTAGCTAAGATAGACTGGCAAATGACACTTCAAGGATTGACGGTGGATATGCAATGGCAGGCATTTAAAGGTTGCATGGATGAACTACAACAATTGTTCATCCCAGTTTGGCAAAAGAATAAATCAAGGAAGGTAGTGCACCCGTGGCTGACAAGAGAAATTAGGGATAGTATCAATTCCAAAGAAGTAGCATACTAATTAGCCAGAGAAAGTGGCTCACCTGAGGACTGGGAGAAATTCAGAGTTCAGCAGAGGAGGACAAAGGGCTTAATTAGGAAGGGGAAAAAAGATTATGAGAGAAAACTGGCAGAGAACATAAAAACGGACTGTAAAAGCTTTTATAGATATGTAAAAAGGAAAAGACTGATAAAGACAAATGTAGGTCCCCTGCAAACAGAAACAGGTGAATTGATTATGGGGAGCAAGGACATGGCAGACCAATTGAATAATTACTTTGGTTCTGTCTTCACTAAGGAGGACATAAATAATCTTCCAGAAATAGTAAGGGACAGAGGGTCCAGTGAGATGGAGGAACTGAGCGAAATACATGTTAGTAGGGAAGTGGTGTTAGGTAAATTGAAGGGATTGAAGGCAGATAAATCCCCAGGGCCAGATGGTCTGCATCCCAGAGTGCTTAAGGAAGTGGCCCAAGAAATAGTGGATGCATTAGTGATAATTTTTCAAAACTCGTTAGATTCTGGACTAGTTCCTGAGGATTGGAGGGTGGCTAATGTAACCCCACTTTTTAAAAAAGGAGGGAGAGAGAAACCGGGGAATTATAGGCCGGTTAGCCTAACGTCGGTGGTGGGGAAACTGCTGGAGTCAGTTATCAAGGATGTGATAACAGCACATTTGGAAAGCGGTGAAATGATCGGACAAAGTCAGCATGGATTTGTGAAAGGAAAATCATGTCTGACGAATCTCATAGAATTTTTTGAGGATGTAACTAGTAGAGTGGATAGGGGAGAACCAGTGGATGTGGTATATTTGGATTTTCAAAAGGCTTTTGACAAGGTCCCACATAGGAGATTAGTGTGCAAACTTAAAGCACACGGTATTGGGGGTAAGGTATTGGTGTGGGTGGAGAATTGGTTAGCAGACAGGAAAGCAAAGAGTGGGAATAAACGGGACCTTTTCAGAATGGCAGGCGGTGACTAGTGGGGTACCGCAAGGCTCAGTGCTGGGACCCCAGTTGTTTACAATATATATTAATGACTTGGATGAGGGAATTAAATGCAGCATCTCCAAGTTTGCGGATGACACGAAGCTGGGTGGCAGTGTTAGCAGTGAGGAGGATGCTAAGAGGATGCAGGGTGACTTGGATAGGTTGGGTGAGTGGGCAAACTCATGGCAGATGCAATTTAATGTGGATAAATGTGAAGTTATCCACTTTGGTGGCAAAAATAGGAAAACAGATTATTATCTGAATGGTGGCCGATTAGGAAAAGGGGAGGTGCAACGAGACCTGGGTGTCATTATACACCAGTCATTGAAAGTGGGCATGCAGGTACAGCAGGCGGTGAAAAAGGCGAACGGTATGCTGGCATTTATAGCGAGAGGATTCGAGTACAGGAGCAGGGAGGTACTACTGCAGTTGTACAAGGCCTTGGTGAGACCACACCTGGAGTATTGTGTGCAGTTTTGGTCCCCTAATCTGAGGAAAGACATCTTTGCCATAGAGGGAGTACAAAGAAGGTTCACCAGATTGATTCCTGGGATGGCAGGTCTTTCATATGAAGAAAGACTGGATGAACTGGGCTTGTACTCGTTGGAATTTAGAAGATTGAGGGGGGATCTGATTGAAACGTATAAGATCCTAAAGGGATTGGACAGGCTAGATGCAGGAAGATTGTTCCCGATGTTGGGGAGGTCTAGAACGAGGGGTCACAGTTTGAGGATAGAGGGGAAGCCTTTTAGGACCGAGGTTAGGAAAAACTTCTTCACACAGAGAGTGGTGAATCTGTGGAATTCTCTGCCACAGCAAACTGTTGAGGCCAGTTCATTAGCTATGTTTAAAAGGAAGTTAGATATGGCCCTTGTGGCTACAGGGGTCAGGGGGTATGGAGGGAAGGCTGGGTTCTGAGTTGGATGATCAGCCATGATCATAATAAATGGCGGTGCAGGCTCGAAGGACCGAATGGCCTACTCCTGCACCTATTTTCTATGTTTCTATGTTTCTATAAACACCACATCCACTACTCAACCTTCATCAATTTGTTTTGTTACTTCCTCACAGAATTCAGTCAGGCTCATGAGGCACAAACTGCCCCTCAGAAAGCCATGCTGACCAACCTTAATCAGAACTATGCTTCTCCAAAGTCTTGTCTATAAGAATCCTCTCCAATAGTTTGCCCACCACTGATGTAACACTCACCAGTCTATAAATTGAGGATTATTCCCATTACCTGTTCATCTATTTTTTATTCTTTCTTTAGCGAGAGGGTGGTAAATCTGTCGAATTAATTGTCATGGACGACAGTAGAGGCCAAGTCACTGAACATATTTAAGGCAGGGACTGACAGGTTCTTGTTTAGTAAGGGCATCAAAGAATACAGGCAGAAGGCAGGAGGATAGGGTTGAGAGGGATAATAAATCAGCCATGAAAAATGGCCTTATTCTGTTCCTATATCTTATAGTCTTCGGCTACCATCCAGTCTTCTGATACAACTCCTATGATCACTGAGAATGCAAAGCTCATCGCCAGAGGTGCAGCAATCTCTTCCCTTGCCTCCCACAGTAACCCAAGGTATAGCCGGTCTGACTCTGGGGACTTATCTACCCTAACGTTTTTCAAAGGTTGTTCCACATCCTCTGGCGATGAATAGCGGATCTGTTCTGGAACCTTTGTTCTTTGTAATTTTTTTTATAAAAGAAGGCTGGGTAATGGGGACATGTTCCAATATATTAGCCTGTCCTATGCAGTCCTCACATTCATCATGGTTTCTCTCACTGGTGAATACCAAAGCATTCATTAAGGACCTCACGTACTTCCTCCAAATCCAGGCACATGTTATCCCTAAACAGTCATAGTCTCACTCTAGCCGTACTCCTTCACATACGTGTAAAATGCATTGGGAGCTTCCTTAATCTTACTCACCAAAGCCTTCTCATGTCCCCTTTGAGCTCCCTTAAGTTCTTTCCTGGCTACCTTCTAACTCTTCAGAGCCCTGTCTGATCCTTGTTTCCTAAACCTTAAGTATGGTTCCTTCTTCCTCTTGATTAGATGTTCTACATATCTTATCAACCACTGTTCCTTCACCCTACCATCCTTTCTCTGCCTCAATGAGACAAATTTATCCAAAATCCCATGGTGTTCCCTAAACAACCTGCACATTTCCATTGTACATTTCCCTGAGTACATCCGTTCCCATCTTGCATTCCCAAATTCCTGCCGAATGGCTTCGTAATTTGCCCTCTTCCAATTCAATATGTTTCCATACCATATGCTCCTCTCCCTGTCTAAGTCAGGGAGTTATGGTAACTGTCTCCAATGTGCTCGCCCACACAGAATTCTGTTACCTGACCAGGTTCATTGCCCAGTACTAGGTCCAGTATGGCCTCACCACTAGTCGGTGTGTCCACATATTGGATCATAAATCCTTCTTAACACACCTAATATATTCTGCCTTTTGGACTAAAGATTTATCAATCAATATTAGGGAAGCTGAAGTCACCCATGACAACAATCCTGTTATTTTTGCGCCTTTTCAAAATCTGCTTCCAGATCTGTGTCCCATGGAAACAGAAAATGCTAGAAACATTCAGCAGGCAGAAAATAGCTGAGGAAAAACAAATAGTCTTAATGTTCAAGGTCGAAGAATCATCATTAGAACCAAGAAAACAAGTTAGATTTAATTCGCAAAGAAGGTGGGGAAGGAATGCATAGGGAATATCTCAGATAGTTACGCCAACGATTCAAATGTTAACAGAGCTGATTAGTTAACAGATGAGCAAGGAAAGATAGAGACAGACACTGCCTGACTTGCAGAGTGTTTGCAGCATTTTCTGTTTTAGTTCCACTCTACAATCTCTCAGTTAAAGAGTCACACATTCATACCACTTGGAGGCAGACTCATTGGCCCAACCCATCCATGCCAATCAAGGTGTCTATCCAAGCTGGTCCCATTTGCCTGCGTTTGGCACATACCCCTTTAAACATTTCCTATCCATAAAGCTGTCCAAACGGATCTTAAACGCTGTAATTATAACCACTTCTACCTCTTCCCTTGGCAGCTCAGTCTATATATCCACCACCCTTTCTGTGAAAAACTTTTTCCTTGGATGCCCTTTAAATCATTCCTCTCACCTTGAATTTATGTCCTCTCATTTTACAGCCCTATCTTAGGAAAAATTATGTAGGCATCCGCTTCATTCTTATCCACATTATCCACCTCCTTTTTCCTTAGTTCTTTCACATTCAATTAATACTTCCATGTTATCAGAAGTTTAATGTCATCAGATGTAATATATATAATTTAGCAACATAAAACAAAAGTTATTTCTCAGAATATTTAAACATATTTGCTCACTCATAAAGTTTCCCATGATGCTTATTAGATTAGATTAGATTAGATTCAACTTTATTGTCATTGTGCCGAGTACAGATACAAAGCCAATGAAATGCAGTTAGCATCTAACCAGAAATGCAAAGAATAGTGTTATTTACAAAATAACTGTGAATAAAAAGTAAGTGCTACAGCACACAAATATAAAAGTACTGAGAGAGTATAATATGGGTGCAATACTGCTTAGCGCTGTGATGTGAGGTTCAGCAGGGTCACAGCCTCAGGGAAGAAGCTCTTCCTGTGCCTGCTGGTGTGGGAGCGGAGGTTCCTGTAGTGCCTACCAGATGGGAGGAGAGTAAAAAGTCCACGGTTAGGGTGAGATGCACTCCTGATAATGCTTTTCGCCCTGGCCAGGCAGCGTTTATGGTAGATGTTCTTAATGGTGGGCAATGGGGTACCGATAATCCGCTGGGCAGTTTCCACCACACACTGGAGTGCTTTGCGGTCTGATAGGGGACAATTGCCATACCACACTGAGATGCAGTTGGTGAGTATGCTCTCAATGGTACAGTGGTAAAAGTCTGTCAGTATCCTGGGACAGAGGTGAGCTTTCTTGATGCTCCACAGGAAATAAAGGCGCTGTTGTGCCTTTTTGATCAGGATGGAAGAGTTCAGGGACCAGGTGAGATCCTTGGAAATGTGGACACCAAGGAATTTGAAGCTTGATACATGTTCCACTACAGCTCCGTTGATGTAGATGGGGACGTGAGTGTGGCTCCTAGCATGCCTGAAGTCCACATTGATCTCCTTGGTCTTCTGGGTGTTAAGGGCCAGGTTGTTGTCGGCACACCACGTGGCCAGGTGCTGGACCTCGTCCCTGTAGGCCGTCTCATCATCCCCTCTGATCAGGCCAACCACCGTAGTGTCATCTGCGAACTTGATTACGGAGTTAGAACCACGTACAGGAATGCAGTCATAGGTGAAAAGGGAGTACAGAAGAGGGTTCAGCACACAGCCTTGAGGCACGCCGGTGTTCAGGGTGAGAGTGGAGGAGGAGAGGTTGTCTAACTTAACTGATTGGGGTCTGTTACTCAGAAATTCCAAGGTCCAGTTGCAGAGGGATGAGCTGATACCAAGCTGGCGAAGTTTGGCAATCAGCTTGGAGGGGATCACAGTATTGAATGCCGAACTAAAGTCAATGAACAGCATTCTGATGTAAGAGTTCGGGCTGTCCAGGTGGGTCAGGGCAGAGTGAAGTGCCGTGGAGATGGCGTCCTCTGTTGACCTGTTGGTGCAATAGGCAAATTGATGGGGGTCAAGAGTAGTGGGCAGACAGGATTTCAGATGTGATAGAACCAGTCACTCAAAGCACTTTGCAATGATGGGGGTGACTGCAACTGGATGGAAGTCGTTCAGGCCCGTAGCAGTGGAATGCTTCGGCACTGGCACAATGGTGGTGATCTTGAAGCTTGTGGGGACAACTGCCTAGGCCAGGGACAGATTAAAAATGTCTGTGAAGACCCAATTGTATCCATGAGTATGGGGTCATTGACTTGTTCATCCATGGCCTTCATAGATATTTCCATTTTCCCCTATGAGGAAGCTAAACACCAACATTAAAGTGATGTAGAATAGAAATGGAAAAGGGTTTTTTAAATTATATATTTATATATAAAGAACTATTAAGAATACCCTGGGGAAGTAAAGAAGGATTTTCCTAGAGTAAATGGAATGAGAAAGGAGACAGAGTGGCTGCAAGTCAACTCAAGTCTTTGAAAGAAAAGAAGCATGCGGAAGTCTGAGGTTGCATAAGAATATTCAAATCTGATATTCAGTTCTTTTTGTGGCAATAACAAAAGTGATGGACAGGGTAAAAGAATTATTTTGGAAAAAAAACTGATAAAAGAATAAATGCCAGCAAGAAGTTGAAGTAAACAACAACATTTTCTGGGCAGAGGGACTTTTGATATCGAGTGAGCTGTGAGTTTTCTCTGCCCACACCCAAGCATATTCAATTGCCTCTCATCACACTTAACTTGCAGAAGTTAAGTTATCAGATGTAGATGGAAGTTGTTACTGCCAGTCCAACAGCAAAACGTCACATCTCAATGTGACAGCAGAAAAAAAGTGAAATGAAACCTTGAAAACTCTGTAGCCTATGTTTCACCATTTACAGGTATACATGTGATATTGCTGGATATTTTGTAGTTGCTTCTGACACATCGCCATGCGGAAACAGCACTTACCTTGAGTATGGTGAATCACAGCATATCTGGGGGAAGGTGGAAGCATTTCTTTGCAAAGCGAAGCATGTTCTGACCACTCAGAAAGACTTACAATGTGAGGGAAAGCTATGGGAAGTGTTAATGGGCAGTTGAATGTCCAATTCATAGATTAGTGCAGCACAGAAACAGGTCATTTACATCATTGTGCCAGTGAAACCTTTCTCAAAAAGGTTATATGTACTTGCAGTCCTCTGGCACTTTCCCAGTGCTCAGCAATATGCCCCTTCAATTGTCTATCCAAATGCTTTTGAAGGATTTGCTATTACTTCCATATGTTCTCATGCAGTGCATTACATATCATTATATTTCCCAGTTTCACCATAAAGTCCCAGGCCTCTTCTCCTCAACCCCCCTTAACATGGTGTTGAAAGGCCTGGATCGAGTGGATGTGGAGAGGAGTCTAGGACCAGAGGGCACAGCCTCAGATTACAAGGACCTCCCTTTAGAACTGAGACAAGACGGCAATTCTTTAGCCTAGAGGTGGTGAATCTGTGGAATTCATTGCCACAGATGGCTGTGAAAGCCAACTCATTGGGTACATTTAGTTCTGCTCCTATGTCTTGTGGCCTATGATCCTCAATCTTCCTACAAAATTCTTCACACTTCTCTAATGTACTTACTTTATTTATTTTGAGATACAGCATGGAATAGACCCTCCTGGCCCTTCAAGCTGCTCCGCCCAGCAGCTCCCAACTTAGCCTAGCCTAATCACGGGGCAGTTTACAATGACCAAATACCCTATTAACCAGTATGCCTTTGGACTGTGGGAGGAAACCAGAGCACCCAGAGAAAATGCATGCATTCCACTGGGAGGATGCACAGACAACACTGGAATTGAACTCCAGACTTCGATGCCCTGAGCTGTAACAGCATCGCACAATATGATGTCATATCTGAGATTTAATATTGCATGCTGTGTAGCCAAGTTAATTTCAAAAGAGCAAATATTCTTTCATTAGCCCTGGCAACTTCTCTCTAGGACAAAAAAAAAACAACTGTTTATCACCATTTCCTGCTTTAAAACCAAAATGCGTTCCAGACCGCATCTGGAGAAAGAGAGACCAAGTTAACCTTTCAGGTCAATGACTTTTTGTCAAAAATGGGAAAGAGAAAAGCGGGTTGGTTTTAAGTAGCGGAGAAGATGGGAGTGGTATGGTTAGGGCAAAGGAAGTACGTCTGATCAGGTGAGATTAGGAATGCCATGGGAGAAGAGCTGTTGATAAAATTATCAACTCAATGCACAAAAGCATGCAGACATGGTCAAGAGGTTCATTTGTTGGTCAGATCAAACATCAGAGTGGGGAAGAAATGGTATCTAATTAACTTTGACTGTGGAATGATTGTTGGTTTGAGTATCTCAGAAACTACTGATCTTCTAGGATTTTCATGCACAACAGTTTCTAGAGTTTACCGAGAATGATGCGCAAGACAAAAATTATGTTCGGTGAGTGGCAGTTATATGGGTGGAAATATCTTGTTAATGAGAGAGAGCAGAGAAGAATGGCCAGACTGGTTGAAGCAGAAAGGAAGGCAACAGTAACTCAAATAACCTCAGGTTACAACAGTGAAGGGCAGAAGAGCAGCTCTGAATGCACAACACATCTTACCTTGAAGTGGATGGGCTACAGCAGCACAAGACCATGATCATACACCACAATGGCTACTTGTTCTGGTTGTCAGTGAGTATTCTGGAGTTAGGTGAATATAGCAGATATTGATTCAAACAAGAACCAGTTCTTATTTTAAATGTAAATAAGTTCAAGAAGCTTGCAATTAGTCTTCAGTTTTTATTGTAAATTGCAGGCAGTAAACTGAATTTAAAAGCACATAGACAAAGTGATATGATTTGCAAAATGATGACCATGAGATGTTTGTATATGCACGAGTCAAACGTTAAGACAATGGGGTTGCATTAATTGCCCTGCATCAATTTGGTTTTAAGGAATTTACACCACTGTAAACGTAAATAAGTTCAGGGAAGTGTCCCAGCCAAGGTACTTGAACATTCACCGGTGTCCCCCACTGTAGATAAGCAATTCAAAGGAAGCATTGTCAACCCAAAGTATTGAAGTAAACTATGTTAATGTAATCATTGAAACCATATTGAATCTCCATTAATCTTAAGGTTATAAAAAACTTAGAGTTTGTGAGCTTCTATCAAGATTGTCTCCAGACTGATGCCTGCTTGTGATGAATAAAGACTTCTATATCAGGAGTATCAGTGTCCCTCTGGTGACAACATTTGGGGGCTCAACTGGGATACACTCGTGAACAATAGTGTGGCCGGTGACTTCAGCAATATGGGAGGGGTGGGAGTATATTTTTAAGAATAGCATTCATATTTAGATCTATTTAGGTCAATGTTCATGGGATCATGGAATATCGACAGACAAGGCAGAGACTGATATAGAAGTGTGGTGTGTGTGGTTTTGTGTTTTATATAAGGAACCAGCTACCAGATAGTGCTGGATAGTTTCTCAAGACCGAACCACCAGTTGTAAAAGGTGGTTACTGACCATTCAGAATGCCAAAGTGTGCATGTATACTTGTTCAGTGGGCTAAGTTTAGCGTGGCTACTGAGAACATTTGGGTGGTGTGAGGGATACTATTTGGGATACCAGAGGGAGCATGTATACTCATTCGGGGAATTGCTTGTGTGTGGGAAATCTGAGAATCAAAGCCTAACGTGTGCAACCGTGCAGAAATATTTAACTTTCTACAGATAAAGGATACAGCAACATCAGGGGCTCAGTTATGAGGAGGGGAGAACTCACAGACTATATATGCCGTAAACTTGAGAAGGCTGAACAGGGAATGGACAAAGCCAGGTGGGTTAAGACCTGGAGCCTGGAGGAACATTGGCAGTGGTGGAAAAGCCAAACAGGAAGTCACTCCATATGGTGTATATTTGTAAGAGAGAATGAACAGTCTGGAATCACAGTGCACCAACAGTAGAGCTACACAAGGGAAGGGGTGGATACAGGGAACAGCTGACAGTGTACAAGTGGATAGATTGAAACAACTGTTTGAACACTTACAGAGAGATGTGGGTGAAAAACAGGCAGAACAATTAAAACAATACAGTGATATGGGCAGACCAAGAAGTAAATGGGATATGACCCAGCAAGTGTATGCTCAACAGGCAGCTGATGAGGTAAACCGGGAAACGCTGGACAAGGGAGTTGAGAAGTGGGAAGTACCTACAAAGAGGAGGGGTTATATCCAGTACAGTACTGTATATCAGAATGGCACCTGTAGAGACCAGGCAACAACAGGCTCAAAACTCTGATGATCCCAGCCAGCCACACACACTCATCACCACCATTCACAAACCCTTCACCTCAGGGCAAAAGCAGATCTGTATATTTGAATTGCCTTCTCTTAGATTTGCATGTGGCAACACAGAGTTTCGGTGTAAATTAAAAGAAATGATTGAAATCCACCAAATGCACCCCAAAGAGGTACACATATTGGTTAAAGCTAAATGCCCGAGAAATATGTGGGACAGCATGACCCCAGGGGGGAAGGAGGGAACATGGAGAACTAATGGAAATGTCAGTAATGAGAGGTACGGGACCTCTAAGGAAGAAGTGAGGCAGTGACTGGGAGGAGGTGAGAGTAACTGGGGAATGATAATGTCAGTTATTCAGGAAGCCGATGGACCGGCCATGGAATATGCAGAGCAAAAATACCGGGCACAACGAGGAATACTCAGGCCTGGGCAATGTGGGAATGACTCAGTCTCCCTGAAAATACTCAGCCCGCCAGGATACTTTAGACTTGGCGATAACTATGGCATCCACCTACTCCACAATAGTCTCATGGGCTGGGGAAACAGATGGAAAGAGTGAGAAGAGGGGCCCGAGGAAGCTGTAACCGACAGAGCTGCTGTGAAGGTGCAGGGATCTTGCTTTGCTTGCACTGACCAGGGACTTCGAGTGGACTGCCACACTGACATAGAAGGGGACAGGATATAATAAGTGACAGCTGTGGTCTCCCACTTGGAGACAGTGTCCTTAAAGAGGAAGGAGGCATGATAGTCACCCAGCAAGACAGGTAAAGACCACAACAAAACCTGAGTCTCCAGCCCCAAAAGCACTCTCTCTGTCCAATCTGACTGCTGACCAGATTATAGAACTAGTAAAAGCAGCGTCCAAGAAGATCATTGGAGTCTCTCTTCCCGCCATCACAGACATTTACACCACACGCTGCATCCACCAAGCAAACAGCATTATGAAGGATCCCACGCACCCCTCATACAAACTCTTCTCCCTCCTGTCATCTGGCAAAAGGCACCGAAGCATTCGTGCTCTCACGTCCAGAATATGTAACAGTTTCTTCCCCCAAGCCATCAGACTCCTCAATACCCAGAGCCTGGCTTGACACCAACCTACTATACCCTCTACTGAGCCTACTGTCTTGTTTATCATTTATTACTATTTATTGTAATGCCTGCACTGTTTTGTGCACTTTATGCAATCCTGGATAGGTCTGTAGTCTAGTGTAGTTTTTGTATTGTTTCATTTAGCTCCATGGTCCTGGAAAACGTTGTCTCATTTTTACTATGTTCTGGACCAACAGTTATGGTTGAAATGACAATAAAAAGTGACTTGACTTGACTTGAGACAAGCAGCTATTGGCAGCTCCCACTGCCAGCACTGGTGACCCACAGATGTACACAACAGCATTGATCAGAGGCCGGCAGTGTGATACGTTAGTGTTTACAGGAACATCAGTGTCGATAACTGACACACCCTTATCAACAACCAGAATGGCTATTTACATTACAGATGTAGGAGGGGAAACAATGAGAGCAGAAAAGAGTGAGGCCCAGATGCCTGACATCGGGACTGTGCATCTCCCAGTTAATTTCTGGGTCTGCCCAACAATGAGGGTTATGTCCTGAGAACAGATGTACTAAGGGGAGCAGGAGTCATCATAGATTCAGTAAAGGGAGAAAGTACATGGCCAAACAAGAGAAAATCTGCAGATGCTGGAAATTTGAGCAACACACGCAAAATGCTGGAGGAACTCAACAGGCCAGGCAGCATCTATGGAAAAAAGTGCAGTCGATGTTTCAGACTGAAACCCTTCGGCAGGACAAGTCAGGGTAAGCGAACATGCACAACCTCCAGAGATCACATTGTGACCCCTGATAAACAGAGATTGGAGAAAGGGAGGCAGGTATGGGCTTCCCTGTCAGCAGTTCCCAAGGGTACGGGTCAGGCTCAAACAGGACTGTGGACGGGTTATCACAGACCCAATTAAAATAGAAGGGGACCTGCACAAACCCACAAACAATACCCCATGTGGGCTGATGCACTGTTAGGCGTTCAAAGTGTAGTAAAGGAATTGAAGCAACCGGATTTACTGAAGGAGACTTCTTTGATCACCAACTCGCCCATGTGACTAGTGAAGAACCTGGATGGATCCTAGCAGTCGGCAATAGATTGCAATGCATTCTATAGTCTACACCATGATGGCATCCCATTGTGGCCACAATCCTTAATGGCTTCCTCCCAGCACATAGAATATTCACAGTCCTACATACTGACAATGGATTCTGGAGGTTGAAATTAGTTCCAAGTCTCAGGACCAATTTGCCTTCACCTTAGAGGGACAACAGTATACATGAACTAGACTACCTCTGGGGTCTCCACAGTAGCCCTGCCTTCTTCCATAAAGTCATGGGACAGACCTTGGGCAAGCTTGACTTGACACCATACTGTGATATAATTCTATAATATATACAAACGTACATAATATGTTCATTACCTCAGAGGACAAAGTGGGGCACTGTGCAGCAATAGTGAGTGTTTTCAAAGTATTATAGCATCAAGGATTTAAGATCATAAGAACATAAGAAATAGGAGCAGGAGTCGGCTTTCTGGTCCACCAAGCCCGCTCCGCCATTCAATAAGATCATGGCTGATCTGGCCATGGACTCATCTCCACCTACCTGCCTTTTCCCCATAACCCTTAATTCCCCTACTATGCAAAAACCTATCCAACCTTGTCTTAAATATACTTACTGAGGTAGCCTCCACTGCTTCATTGGGCAGACAATTAGCAGATTCACAACTCTCTGGGAAAAAGAGTTCCTCCTTATCTCCGTCCTAAATCTACTCCCCTGAATCTTGAGGCTATGTCTCCTAGTTCTAGTCTCACCTACCAGTGGAAACAACTTTCCTGCCTCGATCTTATATATCCCTTTCATAATTTTATATGTTTCTATAAGATCTCCTCCCAGTCTTCTGAATTCTAGCTGAAATCAGCCCACATAAGGCCCAAATAGGAAAGCAAACAGGTCATTATCTGGCACGTGTTTTATCACAGGGTGGAAAGGACATGTCAGATGACAGAAGGACAGCAATTAATTCCATGCCTCGCCCAGTCAATGTGAGCGGAGTAAAGAAGATAGTGGGACTGTTTAATTACTGCCACAACTTCATACCAGGATTTGCAGCACTAGTGGCCCCAATACAGGCTTCAGTCCAAGGAGTGAAGCCCCCTCTGGTGGAAGTAAAGCAGGGGTCAGTAGATGAGGAGGCCTCCACAGATATTAAGAAAGCCCTGGTTTCTGCACCTGCTTTAGGATTACTGGATGTGACTCGCCCCTCTCGCCTTTACTGCAGCTATGAGGGAGGGTGCTATAATGCAGCAGCGGCTCAGGACAACAGGAACACAAAAAGACCAGTAGCATACAATTCAACAAAACAGACTCCTGATATAGGCGGACTTCCCCAGCGTGTTGCAGCTTGGGCTGTGTGGGTTTGTGAGCCTGCAGTAATGGCGGGGTAGCTCATAATCACACCCCACTGCAGGGTTCCTGAATACAGGGAGGCTGGCAGCAGTCACGGCCAGTCAGAGAGCAGCCTCTCATCCCCAAAGACCAATCAGTAACAACAGGGAGAGACAGTGGAGTTAACCTCGCAAGTGCCATCCTAA
Source organism: Mobula hypostoma (assembly GCF_963921235.1). NCBI lineage: Eukaryota > Metazoa > Chordata > Chondrichthyes > Myliobatiformes > Myliobatidae > Mobula > Mobula hypostoma. The sequence goes on along the minus strand of NC_086099.1, from coordinate 62,583,325 downwards.
TGGGGTGAGACGCAGGAGTGTCAACTGGAAGGAGAGCAGGAGGAAGATACTGGTGTGAAGCAAACACTGCTGGAAGGGGAAGTAGAGGAGATTTTTGTAATCGATCGGTCCTGGAGGTACATAGATGGGAAGACACGGACTGGATGGGCTGTGGTGACAGTGACAGGACAGGACAGGAATTAACTACAGGACTGTTGCAGGGGGGATGCTCAGCTCAGGTGGCTTCAACAGAAACCCTGCACTACTGCAAGGGGAGGAGAGTGAACATACACACAGACAGCAGGGATGCTTCTGGGGAGGTGCATAATTATCTGATGGCATGGGCACAGCGGGGAGTTGTAACCCCAACAGAGGCAGGTACTGTATTCAGCACGGGCACCCAATACATCGACTGTGGGGGTTTGCAACCCCGACAGACGCAGGTATTTAACACGGGCACCCAATACCTCGACTGCTAGAAGCAGTGACATTGCCTGCAGAGGCAGCAGTGGTTAAAGGCTCACTGGACAGGAGAAAATAAGGAGCAGAAAGGGAGCAGATTAGCAGAGCTCAGGGCAAAAAGCACAGCAGAAGAACACGAGCCAACAGAAATTGCCAGCACAACAGGAAAACCAACTGAAGCCAATCTAGTAAAACTACATGGGTTGTGGAGGCAGGGGGAGAAGAGGAGGAACAAAGGAGGGACCAGGTGCTAGCTGGAAGCACGGGGAAGCAGTAGCTGTAGCCCGTGCCTGTATCAGGCAGACACTGCTAAAGTTCTATCACAGGACAATGCAGCAGGGAAGGCACAATATGGTCACGGCCCTCCAGCAGTCTTGATGGCGGCAGGATGGGCAGGGATGTTGAGAAATTTTGTCGTACATGTATTATTTATGCCCCAAAACCCCAGTGGGGGAATAAAGGTCTATCTAGCAAACAAGCCATGGATGAGGCAGCCCTGGGAAAACATCCAAGTGGGCTTCATGGGGCCCTTGCCAAAAATCCAGGTGGGGAGGGAGGCATTACTGGAAGTTTGAGAAATTAACTCTTCCTCCCACCCCCTTCACCATTTCCCATCCCCTTTCCCTCTCTCATGTTATCTCCTTGCCCACTCATTACCTCCGTCCTCTCCCCCACCTGCCTCTTTTCCATTCTTCCATGGCCTTCTGTCTCTTTCACCAATCAACTTCCTAGCTCTTTGCTTCATTCCTCCCCCTCCGTTTCACCTATCACCTGGTGTTTCTCTCTCCCCTTCCCCCACCTTTCAAATCTACTCCTTGGCTTTTTTTCTATGATGCTGCCAAAGTGTTTCGGCCTGAAACATCAACTGCGCTTTTTCCCATAGGTGCTGCCTGGCCTGCTGAGTTCCTCCAGCATTGTGTGCGTGTTGCTCGAATTTCCAGCATCTGCAGATTTTCTCTTGTTTGTGAAAGGATAATCTGGATGGGGGCTACCAAGGTGAGGTCCTCACAGACCACCCTCATCCCTCTTGGGGATCGATCAAAGGGACTCAGTGTCAGATTATTCTGACAATCCACTGTCATGGCATGGAATATGAACTATTGCTTGTAAACCTGAACCAACTTGCAGTGCCCCTGCATACAGAGTAACAACTGATAGCCACAGATGAGTTTTAGCTAACAGATATTGAAGGGGTAAAGATAAGGATATGTAAACCGCATGGGCCAGCAGGGAAGGAGGCAAAAAGCACAGGAACAACAAAACTGCATTTTAAAGGCTGGTTGAAAACAAGACGACAAAAAGAATCCAAGAAGAGGATGTGAGCAAATTTCTGGAACATTTTATTGTCGTCTCTGCTCAGTCGTGTAGAAAGCCATTTAGGAATGATAGTGTAGATGTGGACACACAGAGACCTGATAGGTTACTAACTGGGGAAGGGATATGAAGTGAAGGGCTTCCCTACGTAATTAGATCTCCTTAAAGTCTGTCTTCCTGAAACAGATTTCTGTCCAGGGGCCAGAGGAGGGTACATTAGGGAGTGTTCTGGAGTTGTGTGAAAATAGCAGATATTAGTTTAAACAAGAACCAGCCTTCAGTTCTTACTGTAAATGTAAATAAGTACAGGAAGCGTGCAATTAGCCTTCAGTTTTTATTGTAAATTGCAAGTAGTAAACTGAAGTTAAAACCCCGCAGACTAAGAATTGTCAACATGCCTATGTGTCACACTTCACTGTCGGGTGCGGGTAAGCGTGCCCAACGAGGGTCGCCAGTCAAAAAACAGAACAGATCATAAGCCACAACAGCACATTAGAGCAAGAGGTTTCATTTAGTACCAGGTGAAAACAAAATGCAAAAGCAGCCCAAAAGTTGAGAAGAAAAGAAGTATTTTCAAACTGAACACAGAAATTTACAGCACATTACAGGCCCTTCGGCCCACAATGTTGTGCTGACCATGTAACCTACTCTGGAGACTGCCTCGAATCTCCCTAGTGCATAGCCCTCTACTTTTCTAAGCTCCATGTACCTGTCTAAAAGGCTCTTAAAAGACCCTATTGTATCAGCTTCCACCACCGTTGCTAGCAGTGCATTCCACGCACCCACCACTCCTTGTTTAAAAAACGTACCCCTGACATCCCCTCAGTACCTATTTCCAAGCACCTTAAAAATATGACCCTTCACGTTAGCCATTTCAGCCCTGGGGAAAAGCCTCTGGCTATCCACACAATCAATGCCTCTCATCATCTTATACACCTCTATCAGGTCGTCTCTCATCCTCCGTCACTCCAAGAAGAAAAGGCCAAATACGCTCAACCTAATCTCCTAAGGTACGCCCTCCAATCCAGGCAACATCCTTGTAAATTTCCTCTGCACTCTCTCTATAGTATCCACATACTTCCTGTAGTGAGGTGACCAGAACAGAACACATCACTCCAAGCAGGGTCTAACTAAGGCCTTGTATAGCTGTACATAACCTGACAGCTCTTGAACCCAATCTCATGGTTGATGAATGCTAACATACCATACGCCTTCTTAACAACACTGTCAACCTGCACAGCAGCTTTGAGTGTCCTATCGACACAGACCCCAAGATCGCTCTGATCCTCCACACTGCCAATGGTCTTACCATTTATATCATATTCTGTCTTCAAACTGGACCTACCAAAATGAACCACTTCACACTTACCTGGGTTGAAGTCCATCTGCCACTTCTCAGCCCAGTTCTGCATCCTATTGATGTCCCGCTGTAACCTCTGTCAATGCTCCAGGCGATCCACAACACCCCTAACCTTTCTGTCATCAGCAAACTTACTAACTCACCCTTCTACTTCTTCACCCAGGACATTTATAAAAATCACAAAGAGGAGAGGTCCCAGAACAGATCCCTGCAGAACACCACTGGTCACCGACCTCCATGCAGAATATGACCCATCTACAACCACCCTTTGCCTTCTGTGGGCAAGACAGTTATGGATCCGCAAAGCAAGTTCTCCTTGGATCCCATGCCTCCTTACTTTCTGAAAGAGCCTTACATGGGGAACCTTATCAAATGCCTTACTGAAATCCATATACACTACATCCACTGCCCCACCTTCATCAATGTGTTTTGTTACATCCACAAAACATTCAATCAGGCTCGTAAGGCATGACCTGCCCTTGACAAAACCATGCTGACTATCCCTAATCAGATTATGTCTCTCCAAATGCTCATAAATCCTGCCTCTCAGGATCTTCTCCAACAACTTGCCCACCACTGGTCAGACTCACTGGTCTATAATTTCCTGGGTTATCTCTACTCCCTTCCTTGAACAGGGAAACAATATTTGCAACCTTCCAATCCTCCAGTACTTCTTCCGTCCCTATTGACAACAAGATGATCATCGCAAGAGGCTCATCAATCTCCTCTCTCGCTTCCCACAGTAGCCTGGGTTATATCTCATCCGGTCCCAGTGATTTTTGTAACTTAATGCTTTTCGAAAGCTCCAGCACATCCTCTTTCTTAATGTCTATATGCTCAAACATTTCAGTCCGCTGTAAGTTATCTCCACAATTGCCAAGGTGTTTTCCCCTGGTGAATACTGAAGCAAAGTATTTATTAACTACCTCCTCTACTTCCTCTGACTTCATGCAGGCGTTTCCACTGCCACAGCTGATCGGTCCTATTCTCACACGGGTCATCCTCTTGCTCTTCACATACTTGTAGAATCCCTTGAGGGTTTCCTTAATCCTGCTCACCAAGACTTTCTCATGGTCCCTTCTGGCTCTCCTAAATCCATTCTTAAGCACCTTCCTAACAACCTTGTAATTTTCTAGAGCTCTAACAGTACCTAGTTTCTTTTGTAAGCTTTTCTTTGCTTCTTAACTAGATTTTCTACCTACTTTGTACCCCATGGTTCTTTAACCCTACCATCATTTCCCTGCCTCAGTGGAACATACCTATGCAGAACTTCATGCAAATGTTATCTGAACATTTCACCCTAACCCAATTAAATGTTTTACCCAAATCTGTCTGCTCCTATCCCTCTCCAGCACTACGGTGAAAAAGACAGTGTTGTGGTCACTACCTCCAAAATGCTCTCCCACTGAGAGATCTGACACCTGACCAGGTTCAGTTCCCAATACAAGATTAAGTATAGACTCTCCTCTAGTTGGCTTATCTACATCAAGAAACCTTCCTGAACACACCTAACAAACTCCACCCATCTAAACCCCCTGCGCGAAGGAGATGCCAATCAATATTAGGAAAGTTAAAATCTCCCATCACAACAACCCTTTTATTACTGCAAATAAAAACAAATGAAAACAAACACGCATGCACAAAGTTTTACAAACATACAGAGTCTTTCTCCAAAACATATTTTGTCTTTAACTTCCAATATAATTATTTACCAACTGTCAAATCCAACCTCCACACCTCTCTAGCAAAACCAGATTGAGCATTTAAATCTGCCTCCAAGGCCTGGGAAGAACACGAAATTCTACTGTTGGCCTGAGGGTGGGATCACATGACCGGACCATCATAATTATTTCAGGTGCAGATGTGAAACATTTCAAACAGGGATTCTCAGATCCTACAGTTTTATTCCACAATAAATGCCTTAGTTAAACACATAGATCAGTATCCACATGCTGAGATGAATATAAAAAGAAAATGCCTTCCTACCAGTGGTGTTGCCTGAGTAGGGTGTTCCCACTAACCCAGGCATTATTTTAGGATGCCCCAAAACTGTGCCTCAGATCTTTATGGGCCTTACTGCTGTCTACAATCCGACATAACGGTGTGAGTGAAAATAAATTAAACAGGAATGCTCATGTCTTGAACCTTATTTTTATGAGTAATAAACCAGTAGAGCACGTTAATTGAAGGAACACACATCAAAGTTGCTGGTGAACGCAGCAGGCCAGGCAGCATCTCTAGGAAGAGGTACAGTCGACGTTTCGGGCCGAGACTCTTCATCAGGACTAACTGAAGGAAGAGTTAGTAAGAGATTTGAAAGTGGGAGGGGGAGGGGGAGATCCAAAATGATAGGAGAAGACAGGAGGGGGAGGGATGGAGCCAAGAGCTGGAATAGTGATTGGCAAAAGGGATACGAGAGGATCATGGGACAGGAAGCCCAGGGAGAGGGAAAAGGGGGAGGGGAGGAAGCCCAGAGGATGGGCAAGGGGTATAGTCAGAGGGACAGAGGGAGAAAAAGGAGAGAGAGAGAGAAAGAATGTGTGTATATAAATAAATAACAGATAGGGTACGAGTAGGAGGTGGGGCATTAGCGGAAGTTTGAGAAGTCAATGTTCATGCCATTAGGTTGGAGGCTACCCAGAAGGAATATAAGGTGTTGTTCCTCCAACCTGAGTGTGGCTTCATCTTTACAGTAGAGGAGGCAGTGGATAGACATCTCAGAACGGGAATGGGATGTGGAATTAAAATGTGTGGCCACTGGGAGATCCTGCTTTCTCTGGTGGACAGAGCGTAGGTGTTCAGCAAAACGATCTCCCAGTCTGCGTCAGGTCTCACCAATATATAGAAGGCCACATCGGGAGCACCGGACGCAGTATATCACCCCAGCCGACTCACAGGTGAAGTGTCGCCTCACCTGGAAGGATTGTCTGGGGCCCTGAATGGTGGTAAGGGAGGAAGTGTAAGGGTATGTGTAGCACTTGTTCTGCTTACAGGGATAAGTACCAGGAGGGAGATCAGTGGGGAGGGTTGGGGGAGACGAATGGACAAGGGAGTTGTGTAGGGAGCGATCCCTGCGGAAAGCGGGTGGGGGGAGGGAAAGATGTGCTTAGTGGTGGGATCCCGTTGGAGGTGACAGAAGTTACGGAGAATAATATGTTGGCCCCGGAGGCTGGTGGGGTGGTAGGTGAGGACCGGGGGAACACTATTCCTAGTGGGGTGATGGGAGGATGGAGTGAGAGCAGATGTGCGTGAAATGTGGGAGATGCGTTTGAGAGCAGAGTTGAGAGCAGAGTGGAAGCCCCTTTCTTTAAAAAAGGAGGACATCTCCCGCGTCCTGGAATGAACAGCCTCATCCTGAGAGCAGATGTGGCGGAGACAGAGGAATTGCGAGAAGGGGATGGCGTTTTTGCAAGAGACAGGGTGAGAAGATGAATAGTCCAGATAGCTGTGAGAGTCAGTAGGCTTATAGTAGATATCAGTAGATAAGCTGTCTCCAGAGGTAGAGATGGAAAGATCTAGAAAGGGGAGGGATGTGTCGGAAATGGAGCAGGTAAACTTGAGGGCAGGGTGAAAGTTGGAGGCAAAGTTAATGAAGTCAATGAGCTCAGCATGCGTGCAGGAAGCAGCACCAATGCAGTCGTCGATGTAGCAAAGGAAAAGTGGGGCACAGATACCAGTGAAGAGCAGAGCGTTCGGAAGGAGTGGAAACTCCAGCAGAACAACATGAGAGAGGTCTGGAGGGGGATGAGGACCATCACTGGGTTCCGGCAAACTAGCAACAGAGGAGCTGAAGGCAGTGTGGACAGGGCCAATGAACTTAACCTGTTCTTTAACAGATTTGACATTGTGGCCCCTGCCCATCCCCCACATGAGTCATCTGTTGTCGGCCCCCAACCAACACATATTCCACTCTCCCCTCCTACCCCTCCTCACAGTCCCCCACCCTGCTCTCATGACTATACCCCTTCCCCACATGAAACCACCACACTGGGCTTCACAGCTGAACAGGTGAGAAGACAGCTGAAACGTCTCAACCCAAGCAAGGTTGCAGGACCAGATGGTGTCAGTACCATGGTGCACAAAGCCTGTGCCCCTCAGCTATGTGGAGTACTTCGCCATGTATTCAACCTGAGCCTGAGGCTCCGGAGCGTTCCTGTACTGTGGAAAACGTCCTGCCTCATCCCTGTGCCGAAGATGCCGCGCCCCAGCGGCCTCAATGACTACAGACCGGTGGCATTGACCTCCCACATCATGAAGACCCTGGAGAGACTTGTTCTGGAGCTGCTCCGGCCTATGGTCAGGCCACACTTAGGTCCCCTCCAGTTCGCCTACCAGCCCCGACTAGGAGTTGAGGATGCCATCGTCTACCTGCTGAACCATGTCTACGCCCACCTGGACAAGCCAGCGAGCACTGTGAGGGTCACGTTTTTTGACTTCTCCAGTGCGTTCAACACCATCCGCCCTGCTCTGCTGGGGGAGAAGCTGACAGCGATGCAGGTGGATGCTTTCCTGGTGTCATGGATTATTGATTACCTGACTGGCAGACCACAGTACGTGTGCTTGCAACACTGTGTGTCCGACAGAGTGATTAGCAGCATTGGGGCTCCACAGGGGACTGTCTTGTCTCCCTTTCTCTTCACCAGTTACACCTCGGCCTTCAACTACTGCACAGAGTCATCATCTTCAGAAGTTTTCGGTTGACTCTGCCATAGTTGGATGCATCAGTAAGGGAGATGAGGCTGAGTACAGGGCCACGGTAGAAAACTTTGTCATATGGTGTGAGCAGAATTATCTACTGCTTAATGTGAAAAAGACTAAGGAGCTGGTGGTAGACCTGAGGAGAGCCAAGGTACCGGTGACCCCTGTTTCCATCCAAGGGGTCAGTGTGGACATGGTGGAGGATTACAAATACCTGGGGATACGAATTGACAATAAACTGGACTGGTCAAAGAACACTGAGGCTGTCTACAAGAAGGGTCAGAGCTGTCTCTATTTCCTGAGGAGACTGATGTCCTTTAACATCTGCCGGACGATGCTGAGGATGTTCTACGAGTCTGTGGTGGCCAGTGCTATTATGTTTGCTGTTGTGTGCTGGGGCAGCAGGCTGAGGGTGGCAGACACCAACAGAATCAACAAACTTATTCGTAAGGCCAGTGATGTTGTGAGGATGGAACTGGACTCTCTGACAGGGGTGTCTGAAAAGAGGATGCTGTCCAAGTTGCATGCCATCTTGGTCAATGTCTCCCATCCACTACATAACGTACTGGGTGGGCACAGGAGTACATTCAGCTAGAGACTCATTCCACCGAGATGCAACACAGAGCGTCATAGGAAGTCATTCCTGCCTGTGGCCATCAAACTTTACAACTCCCCCCTTGGAGGGTCAGACACCCTGAGCCAATAGGCTGGTCCTGGACTTATTTCCCGGCATAATTTACATATTACTATTTAACTATTTATAGTTCTATTCATATTTAATTATTTATGGTGCAACTGTAACGAAAACCAATTTCCCCCGGGATCAATAAAGTATGACTATGACTATGGAGCTGAGGTCATGAGGGTTGAGAGCTTCAGACTCAGTATCACTTATGTCCTGTCCTGATCCAACTACACAGAAGCCATGACCAAGAAAGTGCACCTCAACCTCCTCAGAAATTTGGCATGACCCCTTTGACCCCCCCCCACCATCTTCTATAGATGCATCACAGAAAGCATCCTATCCAGATGCATTATGGCTTGTTATGGCAATTGCTCTGCCGATGACTGCAAGAAACTGAAGGGAGCTGTGGACACAGCTCATCATATCACAGCATCTAACGTCCCCTCCATGGACCCCCTCTACATTTCTCACTGCCTCCATAGAGCAACCAACATCATCACAGACTCCACCCCGAACAGTCTCTCTTCTACCCTTCCTATCGGGCAAGAGATACAAAAGCACATATCACCTGGCTCGAAGTCAGCTTCTATCCCATTTTTATAAGACTATTGAACTGTCCCCTGGTGTAAGATAGACTCCTGAGCTCACATTCGACTTCATTGTGGCCTTGAACCTTACTACCTGGCTGGCTGCAGTTTCTCTGCCACTATTCTGCAGTGAGTATTGGATTTCCCTTGTACTACCTCGATGCTTTGTGTGATGAAATGATCTGTATGGATGGCCAGCAAAACAATTTTTTCACTTTACCTCCATACATGTGACAAAAGTAAACTAGTTTACCAATTTATATTTAGTACTACTTTGTATCAGAGCAGTGACAAAGATCAATAGCAGAGTTCTAGTCAAGGAACCTTAAATCAAACATGGCAGGGTCATTGGTGGAATTAATTTGGCAAATACCTATTCAATTAACATTCAATTGAGTATCAATATGCACAATGCTACAATGCAATTGTTACATTTCTAAGCAATATATTTGGCAACAACTCCTGTTGTCAGATATGCAAATAAATAATGAGTATTATAGGAATTATATATAGCTGAAATGGGGAATAAAATATGAGGATAATGGTAGTGGAAAGGGGAGACCAGGCGAAATTTCGGGATAAATGGGCACCCATGTAGAATTAAAACGGGGAGCGACACACAAAATGCTCAAGGGACTCAGTGGGTCAGGCAGCAGATGAGGAGGAATTGGACAGACTATCTGACCCGCGGAGTTCTTCCAAGTCTTCTGTGTTGCTGCGGATTCCAGCATTCGCAGTCTTGTGTATCTCTTATTAAAATGAAGATAAATTGTTTCTCTTGGAAAATTGTGGGCCTTTGGAGCGCGTGGGCGCTAAGTCAGTAGGGAGATTCTCGAATTAGGTGTTTGGACCACAAAAAGCTTTGGGGAACAGGCAGGAAATATGCCACCGAGCACATGGGGTGAACGTCGGGGCAGCTTCAGCAGACCTGCCGGCAATCGTCTGCACCCAGTCCGCCGAGAAATCCCTTCCTCGGTTACTATCAAATTCTAATCCCGACCTACACTAGGGTGAATTGGTAACAGCTGCTGGCCAATGCAGTTACTGCACCCGCGTAACGGGAGGTGCGGACCCTGCTCTCTGGCGCCGTTCGGCATGAATTTCTCGTCCCGGCACTTTAGGGTGCAGCTGCTCTCCATCGGAGTCCACACGTTTGGAATGAATTTCCCGCCTTCCTTTGTTTCTAAATTAAATTAACAGAGTGGCTAAGGATTCATTCCTATAGCCGTCTCATATAATATCACGAACTGCTGGAGATATGTTCATTTCACAAATGTTCGCAAGTACCAAAACAGATTTAGGTAACAGAGCCCCTGTTCGTGCTGGTGAGGCATCTCGGAGAGCACATTACACAAGGACAACATTGCTTTCAACATCACTTACTGCCCGTTACGCCGCTGGTGTTTACCGTAGCAATGAAAGTCCTCCAACTCTGGTGGTGTACGGGGCTTCTTTCGTCACGTCAGTAGTTCCCCCTCGGTTTTCATTACGGTCAGTCACGGAAGTCCCGAGTGGAGACTCGGGAATACTGTCGAGCTCAGAAGTAGAAGGATTCTTCATTGTTGTTTCCGTAAGAATTTTGTTTTACCAGTCAGAGCTGTTAGCTCTGAGCTGAACCCCAGAACCTGGTGCACTTTTAGTCTGGCCTCTACTCTTTGACCTGTTTGGCACGCGAGACCCTACTAAGCGCCAAAGCAGAGCGGCCCGACTCCAGCCAATGTGGCGCTCCGGGTCATCGGGGCGCGCAGGCCTCCAGACCCGAAGACAAGATTGTGCTCTTTTTGGAGGTTCAACATAGCAGAGTGTCCTAAATTGCTTCATACTGGTGAGAGGGGCTGGCGGGTGAGCGGCGCCGAACTGCAGTGATGCTGAGGACAGCGGAACAGTTGAATATTGAATTGAACTGAATCGGTTGTGACACGTACAGTGAAAAGCCTGTCTTGCGTACTGTTCATACTGATCAAATCACTACACGGTGCATTCAGGTTGAACAAGATAAAACAATAATAGAATTCGGAATAAAGTGTATCAGCTACAGAAAAGGTGCAGTGCAGATAAATAAGGTGCAAGATCATAAGGAGGTGGATAAAGTGATGTTTCAGAGGGTGGAGTGGGACGCTTTAATCTGAACCCCCTTGATGCCGCGGTGTTTATTCGAAAGTGCAGTAGACTGATTTACTGATCTTTCATCTTGAAATCAAACCCAGTTCCGAACTGTCTGCTTCTGCTGCGAATCGCGTGTGTTGTTCCTGGCACCTCAGCGTGGCCAAGAGGCCACCAGGTGTACGACACTTGCCAATGACAGTGAGAAAGACCATGCGTGTGAGTACATAGTGGATGGAACTGTTCTGCAAGGTGCCGCCCGGGGAACATCCACTTCTTTAAGCGCCGGGGTATCGTTACACCACTTCTGCTAATCTGGTAGTATTGATAATGTAATGCAGGCACCTTATCAATACTTCCTTGGCTGAGCGCGACCATTCAAGGATCGAGAGAAAGCACCAGGACCCCGCTGTTTGATTCGGTTTCCTCCTTAACTCAGATGTTATTTATTTAGTTAGAGATACAGCTGCAGAGTTAACCCTTTCAGCCTTTCGAGTCACGCCGCCCAGTAACTCCGCAATCCCGATTAACACTAACCTAATCACGGGGACAATTTACAATGAACAATTAATCTACTCGGTAGGTAGGAGGAAACCGGAGTACCCGGGGGAAACCTACGCATTTCCTGGGAAGGACCGACAGAGACTCGAACGACCGTGCCACCCAACACCTGTTATTCTATATATATATATTTAAAAATAAACCCAAACATACAAGAAACAGACGGTAGGGGCTATGGGAATTCTGTGTGTGATACAATTTAGCGCAGATAGTGGAATATGGAGCAACAAATTATCTGTTGGAGGAACGTCGATACTTCATTTTCCCCACATAAGCTGCTCGACCTGTTGAGTTTCTCCAGCAGACTGTTGTTCTGAATTGTGTGTGTGTGTGTGTGTATATATGAGTGTGTATGTATGTGTGTGTATATGACTGTATATGAGTGTGTGTGTATGAGTGTGTGTGTGTCTGTGTGTGGGGGGGTGTGTATGAGTGTGTGTGTGTGTATGTGTGTGTGTATGAGTGTGTGTGTGGGTGTGTGTGTGTGTGTATGAGAGTGTGTGTGTATGTGTATGAGTATGTGTGTGTGTAAATGAGTGTGTGGGTGTGTGTAAATGAGTGTGTGTGGGTGTGTGTGTATGTATGAGAGTGTGTGTGTATGAGTGTGTGTGTCTGTGTCTGTGTGTATGAGCGTGTATGTGTGTATGAGAGTATGTGTGTGTATGAGAGTGTGTGTGTGTGTAAATGAGTGTGTGTGTAAATGAGTGTATGAGTGTGTGTGTATGAGAGTGTGTGTGTGTGTATGAGTGTGTGTGTGTGTATGAGAGTGTGTGTAAATGAGTGTGTGTGTAAATGAGTGTGTGTGTATGAGAGTGTGTGTGTGTAAATGAGTGTGTGTAAATGAGTGTGTGTGTGTGAGTGTGTGTATGAGAGTGTGTGTGTAAATGAGTGTGTGTAAATGAGTGTGTGTGTATGAGTGTGTGTGTAAATGAGTGTGTGTGTAAATGAGTGTGTGTGTGTATGAGTGTGTGTGTGTATGAGAGTGTGTGTGTGTAAATGAATGTGTGTGTATGAGTGTGTGTGTAAATGAGTGTGTGTGTATGAGTGTGTGTGTATGAGAGTGTGTGTGTATGAGTATGTACGTGTGTATGTAAATGAGTGTGTGTGTATGTGTGTGTGTAAATGAGTGTGTGTGTGTAAATGAGTGTGTGTGTGTGGGGGGGGGGTTCTCTCCCACCGTTGAGTGCAGGCTCGGGGACTGTTCGAGCGCGCGGCAGGGAGGAAAACATATTTAAATCGTGGTTAAACTGCCTTCTGGCCAGGTGTGGACATTTGCCTTCTCACCTTTCGTGCAGTTCCGGCACTTCAAGATCAGAAATAGATGGAAAGTCGATTGTCTCCCCGCTTCTTAATGAAACATTGCAGACCTTTGTGATGTCTTGAAGAAACCCCGAATGAAGCAAAATTCACAGACACCATCCCTGATCAGTCTCCTTCCGTGCCTCGGACTACAAATTGTAACTGTGGCATTTAATCCCAGAGATGCTAATCAGATTTGAATTGAACTGGGGAGAGAACTGTCATCTCGCCAATAAGATCCCGCTGGAAGGAACCACTGGAGAAAGACTCCCAGCCTATATAAATGCAGTCAGAATGTGCGTGTGAGTTGCCCGAGCTCCTTCGGTTGAAGTAGGGAGTTTGCTTCCTTGGCTCGGACCAGACATCGCCCGGATGGAGAACGATACCTTCGCTCTTAATACCACCTGGATGCCGGCCACTGTCCTGGATGTTTCCAACTCCACGGGCACAACTGAGGAGTTCACCGCTCAGACAGATGTGCAATCATCCAGTTGTGGAGGGAGCCCGGAGGTTTCCACTCCGGGGGAGATCCCTGCCAAGCCCTTCTGGGACTCTAGCCTGAATCAAGGTATTAACGTATTGGTGGCGGCGCTGCTGTGCCTGACTATGCTGGGTCTGGGCTGCACGGTGGAGGTGCAGCGGCTGGGAGCTCACCTCAGGAGGCCGGTGGCCGTTGTGTTGGCTGCCATCACCCAGTTTGTCATCATGCCTTTGGTGGCCTTCCTGCTCGCCCTGCTCTTCTCCCTCCCTGATGTGGCGGCTGTTGCCGTGCTTCTGTGCGGCTGCTGTCCCGGCGGCAACCTCTCCAACATCATGGCTGTTCTGGTCAGCGGAGACATGAACCTCAGGTAAGAAGGTGCGGAGGGGTGAGGGCGGCCTGCGGAATGGGTCCGGGGCTTCTCTCAGCCATCCTACTGCGTCGCGGCCGCCCACAGGCCACACGGCGGAAAGGGGAACCCAGCCCGGGATGGGAGAAGGCGTGAGGGACAATGTGAGATGGAGAGAAGGGTGGTGGGTAAGGCATTGTGAGGATTGATGCGTTGTGGGATGTGAGGGGTGGGCACTGGGGTTGTGGGGTGGTCTGCAGGTGATGGGGTAGGGTGTGGGATGCGGTTTAGGGGGTGAGTGAGGAGTACAAGTGACAGTGCGCGGGTGAGTGGTGGCCGGTGTAGGGATGTGTGGGGGATTTGTGGTAAGGGTTGATGGAGGTGTAGGGGTTTGTATCTGTGAAGGAGACGGTGGCGGTGAGGTTATGTCTGGAGCTGGAGAATGTGAGCGGAACCGCTGAATCGGACACGAGTATTGACGGTGCGGTGACCGCGCTGATGTGGGAAGCTCTGTGACTCACGACTGATTCACGTCCTCTGTTTCTCTTCCCCCCCACCCCAAGTATAATGATGACCGTATCCTCAACGCTCCTGGCGCTGCTGTTGATGCCCTTGTGCTTGTGGATTTATAGCCGAGCCTGGATTAACACCTCTGTAGTTCAACTCATGCCCTTTGGGGCGATAATTCTTACTCTCTGCAGCACTTTAATCCCCATTGGTCTGGGTGTCTTCATCAGATTCAAACACAGCCGAGCTGCTGACATTCTCCTCAAGGTAGGGTTACCGGGGCTTGGAGGACTTTCACTGCTGAGCAGGTGACTGTATCGCCTACTTTAATCACGGAAAATGTTCACCAAGCAGGAAGCCGCACATATTTTTCCTCAAAGGGATCGTGTAAATGGAATTGTAATTGAAATATGAATTAGAATGCATGAAAGTGATTTTCATTCAAAAATACGAAAATCAATTAAAAGATATTAAACTACAATCTTTTTAAGGGCTCGGTTAAAAGCAGGCAATCAGGAGATGGAGACGGGTCATTTCAATAGACAATAGATAATAGGTGCAGGAGTAGGCCACTCGGCCCTTCGAGCCAGCACCGCCATTCGCTGTGATCATGGCTGATCATCCACAATCAGTATCCAGTTCCTGCCTTATCCCCATAACCTTTGATTCCGCTATCTTTAAGAGCTCTATCCATCTCTTTCTTGAAAGCATCCGGAGACTTGGCCTCCACAGCCTTCTGGGGCAGAGCATTCCATATATCCACCACTCTCTGGGTGAAAAAGTTTTTCCTCAATTCCGTTCTAAATGGCCTACCCCTTATTCTTAAACTGTGGCCTCTGGTTCTGGACTCACCCATCAGCAGGAACATGCTCCCTGCCTCCAGTGTGTCCAATCCCTTAATAATCGTATATGTTTCAATAAGATCCCCTCTCAGCCTTCTAAATTCCAAAGTATACAAGCCCAGTCGCTCCAATCTTTCGACATATGACTGTCCCGCCATCCCGGGAATTAACCTTGTGAACCTACGCTGCACTCCCTCAATGTCCTTCCTCAAATTTGGAGACCACAACTGCACACAGTACCCCAGGTGTGGTCTCACCAGGGCCCTGGACAGCTGCAGAAGGACCTCTTTGCTTTTATACTCAATTCCCCTTGTTATGGCCAGCATGCCATTAGCTTTCTTCACTGCCTGCTGTACTTGCATGCTTGCTTTCAGTGACTGATGTACAAGTACACTTAGATCTCGTTGTGCTTCCCCTTTTCCTAACTTGGCTCCATTTAGATAATAATCTGCCTTCCTGTTCTTACCACCAAAGTAGATAACCTCACATTTATCCACATTAAACTGCATCTGCCATGCATCTGCCCACTCACCCAGCCTGTCCAAGTCACCCTGCATTCTCATAACATCTTCCTCACATTTCACACTGCCAACCGGCTTTGTGTCATTGGCAAATTTGCTAATGTTACTTTTAAGTCCCTCATCTAAATCATTAATGTATATTGTAAACAGCTGCGGTCCCAGCACTGAACCCTGCGGTACCCCACTGGTCACCGCCTGCCATTCCGAAAGAGACCCGTTAATTGCTACTCTTTGTTTTCTGTCAGCCAGTCAATTTTCAATCCATGTCAGTACTCTGTCCCCAATACCATGTGCCCTAATTTTGCCCACTAATCTCCTATGTGGGACTTTATCAAAGACTTTCTGAAAGTCCAGGTACACTACATCCACTGGCTCTCCCTTGTCCATTTTCATAGTTACATCCTCAAAAAATTCCAGAAGATTAGTCAAGCACGATTTCCCCTTCGTAAATCCATGCTGACGCGGACCAATCCTGTTACTGCTATCCAGATGTGTCGTAATTTCATCTTTTATTATTGACTCCAGCATCTTTCCCAACACCGACGTCAGGCTAACCGGTCTATAATTCCGTTTTCTCTCTTCCTCCTTTCTTGAAGAGAGGGACAACATTAGCCATCCTCCCTCGGGCTTATTAACCATTGTTAACTCACTCTCAAGTGTTCTCGGTTCATCGTTCAACACGCTTATATACTCTTCTGAGGTTTTTCCAACTAGAGAACAACTTGCACATTTGTTCTTAGATTTTGATCGCGGCTTTATACGCGTTGCTTTTGTCAAATGAAACTAAAATCCCCGGACATAAGCGGCAAAGCCCAGATGACACGTCGTGACTGAAAAAATATTGCACTCTTCCGAGAAGTTCGATTTGTGCATGGGTTGTCATTCGCCCCTCTGCTCTTTGAACGCTGAGCTTCCCCCTTCCCCGACACACACACACACACACACACACACACACATATACACAGGCACACGCACACACACACACACACATGCACACACACAAGCCAATACAAATGCTGTCGATCTAAATTTTTAAATAAACTGAGATAAAACTCCCAGCAGGTCAGGCAGTATCTGAGAGAGGGAGCTGGGGGGGGGGGGGGACGAGAGCGAAAGCACAGAGACGGTAGATCTATAAGTCTGTAATTCTGCGTCACGTTCTGCATACAAATCCTTGGAAGTGTCCTGCCCGAAGTGCTAATTGGACCGTTTTCTCTGTTGAGTGTTTCCACCAACTGTTCATTGAATTGGGGGATCCAAGCAAAGAAATCGCTCTTTTGAGACCAGTCGTAAACAGGAGAATTTCATTCAATAGTTTTGTTCTGTGATAACTCGTTTAACGATAGTAAGAACCGCTTATTGAACGTAAATATAACCATTAAACGTATTTTGATATTTACTTATGAAGAAAGTCAATGACTGCTAACTTAACTTTCAATTTACCAATGAACCACTTTTTGATACACATTAATTTCAATTTTAAAACATAAATCTGGCAGGCACAGATTTAAAACAGCGAGGGAAAGTGAGCTAACGCCGGAAATGAATTTCGTGTCTTCGCGGCAGGCAGGAACTATCCACGGATGCAGATTCTCTAGAGGACAAGCCCAAGTACAGGTATAGGCAGGAGCGTGTTAGGACATGGATCAGTAGAGGCCGTGTTGTACCGACCTTTAAACCCTACTGCTAGATCTATCTGATGATTCTCTCCCGCATAGACTACAAATTTTCTTTAATCCGTGTCCCTATCTAAGAGCCTCTTAAATGCCCCTATATTCTTCATAGAAACTCAAATACAGTATTTGCAACAATGTGTCTCCAAAACCACCTTGCACCAACAACAAATGTGGCAGAACGAGTCGTTAGTGGTTTCAGTCAGCAAAATACTGGATGAACTCAACGGGCCAGGCAGCGTCCACGGAAGGGAATTGGCCGAGACATTTACGAACTGGAAAACAAAAGGGGGGAAGAAGCCGGAATAAGAAGGTTGGGGGGAGTACAGTCCGGCATGTGATAGGGGAAACCAGTGTTTAAGGACTAAGTAATCTGATTAGAGAAAAAACGTGGACCATGGAATAAAGGGAAAGAGCGGGAGAACCAGAGGGAGGTGACGGTCAGGCGAGGAGGAGAAGAGAGAGGAAGAGAGGACTGGGGAATGAGAGGCGGGCGAGGAGAGGGACAAATTACTTGGTTAGATCACGCCAGACGGAATATGTGCTGTTGCTCCTCCGACCCGGGTGTGGCCTCATGGGGACAGAAGACTGACATGACGAAACTGGAAAGGGAAGTAGAATTAAAATGGGTGGTCACCGGGTAATCCCGCCTGTTGTGGTAGACGAAGCAAAGGTGGTCGACAAAGCGGTCCCCCAATCTACGTCGTGTCTCACCAGGAGTACCGGATACAGTACCTCTTCCCGACATTGCCTTACCTGGAGGGCCTGCTTAGAGCCCTGAATGGTGGTGAAGGGGGAGTTGTGGGACCAGGTGTAGCTCATATGCCGCTTGCAGAGATGAGCGCCAGGAGGGAGATCAGTGGGGACCGAGGAAGGGACAGTGGAATCACGGAGTAAATGATCCCCACGGAAAGCAGAGGGATCGAGGGGAGGGAAGGCAAGACGTGTTTAGTGGTAGGATTCCGTTGAAGATGGCGGAAGTTGCGGATAATGATGTGCTGGATGCGGGGGCTCAGGAGACGGTAGGTAAGGAGAAGGGGAACTCTATCCCTGTTTTGGTGATGGGAAGATGAGGTAAGGGCGGATGTCCGGGAAATGGAGGAGGGAAATAGATCTCTCCGCTTTCCTCAGGGATTACGCGCTCCGTGACTCTCCTTGTCCACCTGTCCCTCTACTGCCACGATGAGGCTACTCTCAGATCGGAGGAGCAACACCTCGTGTTCCGTCTGGGTAACCTCCAAACTGACGGCATGAACATCAATTTCTCTAATTTTCGGCAATTTCCCTTCCTCCTCCTCTGTTTTAAGATTCCCCATTCTGGTTCCCCTGTCTGCCCTTCCCTTCTCCTCATCTATCTATCAGCTTCCTCTGGTGCACTTCCTTCCATGGTCCACTCTCCTTTCTTATCAGTTTTCTTTTTTCTCAGACATTTACCTTTTCCACCTATCACCTCCCAGTTTCTCACTTCCCACCCACCTCTCCTCACCTAGTTCCACCTATCACCTCCCAGTTTCTCACTTCCCACCCACCTCTCCTCACCTAGTTCCACCTATCACCTCCCAGTTTCTCACTTCCCACCCACCTCTCCTCACCTAGTTCCACCTATCACCTCCCAGTTTATCACTTCCCACCCACCTCTCCTCACCTAGTTCCACCTACCACCTCCCAGTTTCTCACTTCCCACCCACCTCTCCTCACCTAGTTCCACCTACCACCTCCCAGTTTCTCACTTCCCACCCACCTCTCCTCACCTAGTTCCACCTACCACCTCCCAGTTTCTCACTTCCCACCCACCTCTCCTCACCTAGTTCCACCTATCACCTCCCAGTTTCTCACTTCCCACCCACCTCTCCTCACCTAGTTCCACCTATCACCTCCCAGTTTCTCACTTCCCACCCACCTCTCCTCACCTAGTTCCACCTATCACCTCCCAGTTTCTCACTTCCCACCCACCTCTCCTCACCTAGTTCCACCTATCACCTCCCAGTTTATCACTTCCCACCCACCTCTCCTCACCTAGTTCCACCTACCACCTCCCAGTTTCTCACTTCCCACCCACCTTTCCTCACCTAGTTCCACCTACCACCTCCCAGTTTCTCACTTCCCACCCACCTCTCCTCACCTAGTTCCACCTATCACCTCCCAGTTTATCACTTCCCACCCACCTCTCCTCACCTAGTTTCACCTACCACTTCCCAGTTTATACTCCATCCCCCGCCCCGACGTTCTTATTCTGGGTTCTTCGCCCTCTTCAGTCCTGATGAAGGGTGTCGGCCTGAAACGTCGACTCCTTTTAAATATGATGTATGGCTTTTTTGATGTGTTGAGTTGTCAAACCTTCTAAAGAAAAAAAAATCACAGACGCTGGTAATCTGAAACAAAAAAACAACATTCTGGATATTCTCAGCAGGAGTCTGTAGAAAGAGAAACAGTGTTAACGTTTCAAGTTGAAGACCCTTCGTCAGAACAACAGTTTAAGGATTCATTATCATTATAAGCATCAGCTATAAGTATCTTGCTGTAAGAAATAAGATACACTTGTTACAGATTGAGAATTGAATTGGTAATTGCCCATAATTATCGATCGTGTACATAATCTATGCCAATTTCCCCATGTCGTTGTTGGTGTTGTACGTTGAATTAGATGTCCGTTCCAGTGATTTAGACCATTCGACATAGGAGCAGAATTAAGCCATTTGGCCCATCGAGTCTGCTCCGCCATTCAATCTCGGCTGATCCTTTTTCTCCCTTCCCAGCCCCACTCGTCGGCCTCCTCCCCGTAAGCTTTGATGCCTCCTACCCGTAACCTTTCAAGACCCTCTCAATCTCTGCCTTAAATACACCCAACAGCCAGGACTCCGTGGCTGCCTGTGGTAACAAATTTACCATCACCAATTAAATTTAAGGCAGCTTATCTTCTTCAAAAATCTCCTTCTTAAGTCCACCCTCCGCCATCTCCAGTTTAAATTCCATGTGGAATATTTTGGAGGATCAAGAACCAAGAAACCTCTGGCTAAAGAAATTTCTCCGCATCTCGGTTTTAAATGGATGCCCTTCTATCCCGAGGTAGTGCCCTCTTGTCCTAGGCTCTCCCGTCAGGGGAAGCATCCTTTCCACGTCTACTCTGTCTAGGTTTCAATGAGATCCCCTTTCATCCTTCGAAATTCCAGCAAGTACAGACCCAGAGTCATCAAACTTTCCTCGTATGATAACCTTTTCATTCTCGGAATCATCCTCGTGAACCTCCTCTGAACCCGAGTTAAGAAATGTGGTCAATTATTGAAGGCTTCGCAACATTATTTCACTTTATTAAATACTGCAGTAAACTGGAATTAATTACAATTCACAACCCCCTGAGCAGAGTTCCTCCATTCAGAGATAACTGAAAATAAAAGAAAACGGTACTCAAACCAGCACAGTACAGCGATTAGTAAAATAGAATTAGCTCTTTCTGTAAGGTGGTTTTAGGATGAGCTCGCAGCCTGAGTTTCCAACCAATTTACTTCATCTTACTTCCTTACTAAAATTGAATTTTAACTCTGAACATTTACCTCTAATTACTTTGTAAATTAATACCTTAGTACTGGTTTATAAAGAATGTAGATATTCCATAAAAATTTAAAATACTTTATGCGCGAAGCTTAAACGTGACTCAAATAAATACTTCCAAGTAACCGGTAAAATTGAGATCATTTTTATAAGGTAGCAAAAAATGGGGAATTGGTAATTCACTAACTATAACATAGATCCATTTACTTTACTATTGTTATTTACGGACGTCAAAATCACCAATCACGTGTAACTGAGTGTTCTTTGATGACTGCAGTGTTAATAATAGAAAAAAATTGTAACTTCGAATATGCGAACGGAAGGGTAATGTTGTGCAGTGTTTATAGAAATTCGTTGTTTTCTCACCGTCACTGAGTTGGGGCTGATAAACAATTATAATTTCAGGATAGGATCAGAATTTCTCTGAATCATCTGGAAATTTAACCAACCCACAAAGAAATCACTTCTATTTCTCAATTTTTTTTGTTTCACTCTTCCAGGGTTGTTCCTATGGAATGGCCTTTTCCTCAGGCTTCGGAAAAACCGATAAATTAAACACTTATATCTAATAGGTGAATCAACAGCGCTCAAACTGAACAGTATTCCTATTTTCCTCAGTTATAGCATCAAATCGCTCCAGTTTAAGTGCTTTATTCATTCACGAAAGTTGTGCTTTTTAAAGTTGCAGGTCTGGTTGTTACCCATACCAGTTAACAAATCCCGAGTTCTAATGAAGCTAATAATTATGCGATTGTTATTACCTATTGTATGGCCTCTCATACCTCAATAAAGTGTAATCTGAATTACATCTCATCTTGCGTCATTCCCGTAATAAAGTTACTACATCGGATATTAAAACTGGTTTTATCTAGTTGCCCACCCCTATTCAACTAAAGAACTCCCTCTTCTCATTTATCTTTATTAGCTTATAGAATAAACTGTTTTCCATTTTATATAGTCCGGAAAGTTTACCTAATTAGGATCGTGTGCAGAATGTTTTCGTTCCTAAAAAGAAAATGTGTATCCTTGCCCAGGCGTCTAACTTTCCCGAGGTTCTTTTTTTAAAAGCAAGTCTATAGATTCACCAACCACTAGCAGAACTCCCATTTTGATGTATCAACGTCTATTGTTTTGGTCAAAGGTTCATGAAGTTGCTCTGGATAGATCATCACGGAAAATCCCACGGGGAATTTTGTTGATTGCATCTACATTAACTTATAATAACTTTATCTTGCATACTGTTAATTATCACCAGCTCATGTCGAATTTGTACCTACTACAATTGTATAGAACTTAAACCTTATTTCTAAAAGTCAATTTTAGTCACAGAGAAACCAAATTTACATTGGAAACATTTTCTTTTAAAATAATTCTCATCTAGATTTCACTCTGGTCCTTGATGATCACTCTTTTAATCCTCTTCATCCTCACTGGCACAATGCTGGGTCCTGATATTCTCGCTACTATTCCAGTTTCTGTCTACATCGTGGCCCTGCTGATGCCGATTATTGGATACGTTGCTGGTTATGGCCTGGCCACCCTCTTTGATCTACCTTCCAACTGCAAAAGGACAGTTTCCTTGGAGACCGGATGTCAAAATGTGCAGCTCTGTACAGCTATTCTGAAATTAGCCTTCCCACCCCAGATTATCGGCGGTATCTACATGTTTCCGCTACTTTACGCTCTATTCCAAGCTACAGAAGCCACCCTGTTTGTTTTAGGGTACAAAATCTGCAGACGAGATGTGTGGTTAAAGCAAAAGCCATCAGATGAGGATGAGACAGACATTTCGTATAAGAAACTCAAAGAAGAAGATATAAATGCGTCAGTATACGGAGCTGTGAGTGAACAACTCACCAGAGTAATAGAATCCACTACAAGCATAACTCAACTGTGAAACGCCGTGGGCCAGCAACAAACCCGTAACTGATTGCTGTGTCTGCTTTACACGTGCTCTGTGCAATCCGGATGTTCTTGTTTGGTAAATCAGTATATTGAAGAATGTCTGAATTAATAGCGGATTTCACAAGTGCGAGTTTGTTATTCATTGGGTGCATGTAAATAATGATCTTCTGGCTGTTATATATAGCGATCCCTCAAAACATTTAATACATTCTACGTGAAATTTCAAAATTTGTTGGGATTTGGTGAATAACTAAGAGATATTATTTATGCTCATATACGATATATCTAACACAATCTTCTCTTGAATTATATGAACCATCAGAAATAATATAATTTGCTTCAGAGCTGCTTCAATTCTATTGCAATGTTTTGTTCACTCGTGACTAATAAAGTTATCTGAACTCCGTGAGCACAGCTTGTTAAAGGAATTGTTTGAATCAATCAAAGACAGCCGTGTAATTGACTGAATGGACTATTTAAATAAAGCAAGCCTTTACACATCTCTGCCTAAAGCAATGGCTACCTTAGGAGAAGAGGTGTTTGATTATATTTACTCGCCATATAATCCCTACTCTTATCAATATTTGAGTAATCGACCAAAAAGTTCTAATTGGAGGCAAAGACATTACCTAAACAGCTATGCGGACCCTATCGAATATTTTGACAACTATCAACGCGCTCAGCTCAAAGCCATATTGTCTCAGGTGAACCCAAACTTAACTCCAAGAATGAGAAAAGCCAACACCAAAGACATCGGAGTGCAGGTTAACCCTAAAATCGATACGTCTGTGCAATGTTCCTTGGGTCCAAGAACACTCATGAAGATGACTATGAGGCAGAAAGATGTAGCCTTCAAATGCCGGGCTTCACCAAACCAGGTCCAAGGCAGTCAGGCGAGTATGCCCAAGAATGTTCGATTCCGGAGAACGATGGCTATCTACTCGCCTATCGTGTCATCCAACCTAAACGCATCCATCAATAAAGACGACCAGGAAACTAGAAAAACAGATTCCAAACAGCCGCAAGAAGAGACACTTTTAGAAGAAGCGAAAGAGAACGAAGAACAGGAGGCCACGTTAGAGCCAGTGCGGAGTCCCGCAGAGACAAGCTCAACAGTTCTAGATGAGACTAGTACCGAGGAACCTCAGAATACAAAGAAAAAGCAAAATAACGAAGACGTAGTAGTCAACACTGCTAAAAATGAGAGACGGCTAAAATTTCAGGTGAGAATTTTATTTTAAAACGTTCCTTCAAGCGGTAAAAGTCGGGAATTAAACTTGAACCCATCAGCAGTTTAAATGGTCTGAATAACAAGGTGTTTGCTGTGCACTGAAAAAAAAGGAATATAATTCGAGTCATACTAATAAATGATTAAAAGGTCACTAGCGTGGGGGTTATTTTAATCCACGATAGGGTTGGATAGTAGGCTATTTCAAACTTGTTTAATTGCAGTGATGATGGAGCTCACTTGAGCATGTGAAGAACAGTTTAGTATATGCCAAGCACGCATTTTGTGCATAGAACACTCCACTGGTTCGATATCGCAGTTTGGGAACGAGGAGTTGCAATGAACAGCTGCATGGTAGACGCCACTGTCTCTCCACCTAGAAACGTGCTCTGGAGACCCTAAAATCTTGAGCAACAAATCAGCTGGAGAAACATAACGGGTCGAACAGCAGCTGTGGAGAGGGGGAAAATATCTGTTTTGGATCGAGTCCCTGATGTTTGTTCCTTTAAATTCCTGCAGCAGATTTTCCTCCTCCAGAATCGTACTCCGGCTGTTCTTGGGATTTTAATGGAGTTGAAGTACCAGCTGGTTCTTTGTGCAGTCATTTAACCAATCATTTTATTCACCTCACACCATTAAACAAAGGCGACGGACGGAAAGACGGGTACCGTTTTTACATGGACTGTAAAATGTCTTTTTCTTGGTTTAGTTCCTAGAGCAAAAGTATGGATACTTCCACTGCAAGGACTGCAATGCTCGTTGGGAGAGTGCTTACGTCTGGTGTGTACAAGGCACGAACAAGGTAAGTACAAGCCAAGCGCGTTGGCATATTCTTTGAGAATCGTCTCTTTCATGAATCCCTTCTCCCCACAGGTCTACTTCAAGCAGTTTTGTAGAACCTGCGAGAAGGCGTACAACCCTTACCGAGTCGAGAACATCACCTGTCAAGTAAGTAGCGCCGGAAGCAGGCCACTGTAGACGAGTTTTGAGGAGTACCCAGCAGCCTGCAGTGAGACATGTTTTTTCCTGCCCCATCAGACCTGCAGACAGACGAGATGCACCTGCCTCATCAAAATGCGGCATGTTGACCCAAAGAGGCCACATCGTCAGGATCTGTGTGGCAGGTGCAAGGGTAAACGGCTCTCGTGTGACAGCACTTTCAGCTTCAAATACATCATTTGATTTCGATGGTGATTTCCTGCTCGAACTCGAGTTAATGGAATGCAATAAGTAGTCTTTTTGGCTTAATAAAATTGCAAAAATAAAGTGTGTAAAAAAGCATTTTCTGCTTGCTGCTTCCTAACACAGACCGCATCTTAAAACGGTTTATGGTAGATATTAATCCACCCAACGAATCTCATGAAAAGTTTTATCAACAAACTTTCTAGGTTCCGTTATTTAAGTTTCAGATCCTGTACTTCAAATGCGCCCCTATTTCACGTGTTCCCACATTAGTTGCAGTTAAATTCCAGCCTTTCCAAAATTTGGTTGAGTTGTTGGCTGCCATATTACCGGGAGGCGGCACGGTAGCGAAATGGTTAACGCGCTGTTTAAGGCTTACGGCATGGGCACAGGCGTTTCTTACCACCCTTCAAAGATTACGATTAGGCTGAATTGTGGGTATCCTATGGTGCATAGTCCTCATTGAATTTGAGGCAAGCGACGCACTTCGTTGCGCATGTGCTAATGAACATTGTGTGGGAAGAAAGAGAGAGGCCAAGAGTAGATGGCAAGTGCTGTCACCTATTAACTTTGCGTAGTTGACCCCGTTTCCTATAATTCTAATTCTTTGTCCTAACACTTACTTGCCTACTTTTGGTTTCCTGCACCGTTGTTCCAAGGGCCGGTACAGGTTTTAACCGTCCCTCATCTCGCTGGATACGATGGCCTTCTACACTATTGTAAGAACTAGCTAATTTCACATCCACGTGTAACACGGGTGCTTTCTCTTGCAATTAGCTCGTTGACATGTGCATTTCCTGAGTTTTTGAACCTTCCACGTTGGTTCTAGATGCTGGATGACTTGCTGCATTTTTTAAACGCCCAGTCACGATGCTCTCTCAAATTGTGACCATTGTGATTACGATTGTCCTTCCGGGTTTAAGTATTATTTAAACTTTGAAACTATAATCCATACCATAGTTGAACCCAGCAGAATAACATCTTCAGCCACACAAGTGCCCAAGAGTGCACTGGGTGTAAATAGAAACAGCTCTTAAATGTAGGTGGTAGAAGTAGTTGAATCTGCCATTGGGGTACAAGAGCTCAAGGAAACAAACGACTTGCTTATTTCCACTGTTTAAATTACTATTAAGGTGGTTGCTGTCAGAAGTAAATCCCATCCAGTACTGCACGTGACTGAGTTTCTTTTGATGTACAACTTCAACTATCCTTTAGATTCCATAAATTATGCTTGACCTCAAGGCTCTTCCAGCTGTTTTCCCCATACTGTAGCACCTACAGCCAGCGTGTATATATCACAAGACTAACTTTGCCAATTAATTTCACAAAATCTTTCATTATCATACTAATACACCACTAGCTATCCAAGTTACAATTCAGCATAGATAGTTTAGACCTTGAAGAAACAAAATAATTTTGGGGGGGGGTCAGGGAAATCATGTTTAAACACCCTTGTGGTTTCTAAACTGCTTGTTCACTTTTATCAGTGGACATTGAGGGGGTATGGGAAAGAAAAAAGGATTTTTCTTTTATTCCATGATGCTCAGTCTGAAGAGAATCATCCCCATTTATATATAATTACACATAGCACTTTAAATTAAACCAGCCTATAAGGTAATACAGTAAACAACAGGAATGCTGCAGATAGTGGAAATTCAAGCAACACACATAAAAAGTTGCTGGTGAACACAGTAGGCCAGACAGCATCTCTAGGAAGAAGTGCAGTCGACATCCCGCGGAATATACCCCTTGGCCCATCCTCTGGGGTCTCTCCCTCCCTCCCCCCCCCGTCTTTCCTCCCGGACCTCCTGTCCCATGATCCTCTCGTATCCCTTTTGCCTATCACCTGTCCAGCTCTTGGCTCCATCCCTCCCCCCCTCCCCCTCCTGTCTTCTCCTATCATTTTGGATCTCCCCCTCCCCCTCCAACTTTCAAATCCCTTACTCACTCTTCCTTCAGTTAGTCCTGACGAAGGGTCTCGGCCTGAAACGTCGACTGCACCTCTTCCTAGAGATGCTGCCTGGCCTGCTGCGTTCACCAGCAACTTTTATGAAGGTAATATAGTATAAAGGCTAGAAGATATTACCTTTGTGTGGTGATTTATTTTTTTTAAACCTCTGTAGATTCAAGGTTATGTTATAAATACACACATCCACACCCAGTTTAATTTCAGCTGTCATTTCAAATTGGGATTTTTAATCCTTAAATGGATATTAACCCAATTCTAGTCAATACTTTTGTCACATAGCTCTTGCACTAATGAAAAGCAACAATCTCCCAGATTGAGATTTTCAAATAAAACATGGTAGAGTGATAGTTAAATTCAAGTCTTTGTTCAGCTGGGATGGATGTCAAAGACTTGATATCTAGTGGGAGTGTGGAAAGAGAAAATTCATGTGATCTACTTGCATCATTATTTACTCCCCTCAAATTCAGTGGTGTAAACACAAAGTGCTTGTCCAGTAAACTTGTTCAGATGGTTAGCTTTCTGTTATTTAAATAGGGGCAATTCTAAAACTACCCCAAACAGAATTGATCACGTACTATCAACAAATCATAAATTAAGATGAAATTTAAAATGGATGAACTTTCCCCATCAAATATTTGAGTCATAGTACCAAACTGCCAACAAAATAATTTATCATTGTTGAAGAATGATTACAGTGATTTGTTAATTTGCTATGACTGGTTACAGAGCCTTAAATTATATTAACTACTGTTTGCAGTCTGATAGCATGCACAGTGCCTTTAAACTCATACAATTCAATACAAGTATGCCTGGTCTACAGTTCACTTTCTCAGAAGGCAAAAAGCCAAAATTGAACAGTACATTCTATGCTCCATGAATTGGAGCCCAATAAAAATCACAGTGGATAGGATAGATGCATATAATAAGCAGGGTCATTCCCAGCAAACAGAGCCAGTACACCATCAATGGGTGAATTTACATTCAATTTTTTTCCCCAAAGAAAGCCACTGCTGTGAACAATCTCATTTATTTCAAAAGCCGGAAAGTTTCAGCATTCTTCCTCGTGTCACTAATGTTGTGTATTCAGTCTTTGTCTTTCTCAACAATGCAGCAAAGGATGGTCCCGAAGCTCAAAATCCACGGGAGACACATGAGTAGAAGGAATATTATTTGCTCTCAGGTTTATCTAAATTCAGACTGGAGAGGCAGCAGATAAAGACTCATTACCAGTACTTAAGTATTTTGTTTTGCATTAGTTTTATACACCTATTCTCAACAGTGCAATGCACAAATATACAAGGAAATACTTTTTTACACTATACAAGTCTAAAATATTTACAGAGTAGAATAACTTAGGTGAGTTCTCCTAATGAAAATGGCTAGAATGTGGCACTTTTTGCTGCCACTTTGTTAAGTCCCTACAGGCGCATTTTTGGTTATATACCATCAGTATTTGTAACATACAGTAATTACTGAGCAGGGAACATCTAATGTCCACTGAACAGTAAACAAAATAACAGTTTGCAATATTAGTTTTACATTGCTGAGTAAAACTCAGTTTGGTATCCCAACTTTCTATAAGATTTTCTACAGCATACCATGGATCATATTAACTCTAATACAAAATAAATTTCTTAAAAAATGTTTCCAGACATGCTCTGAGAGATCTTATGAACTATTAACACTTTATGCTAAAGCCTGCAGTCAATGTCAAATCAAGTTAACCTCTTGTATATAATCTTTTACCATAAGGAAAGTGGTATGAAATTTTGTCCAAGGGGTTTACCTGTTTTTGTCCCGACACTGAAAACTGACATTGCCAATGTGTTGCTTTGAAGCCTTGCAGGTTATTCAGCCTAAAGCCATTTCCTAGCTGATTTTTAGCATCATTCCACCTGCTGCAGAGCGCCTGAATGTCATTATTATACATTATTACTTGGGAGCTGGCTTGTCTTCAGAAAAAGAAGAATATGTGCCCTTCCATGCCTTTTTCTTTCAGTAATGGCTACAGTACTAGTGCAATATACCATGACTTAATGATTGCACTGTCAAACCTTATTTTGTGTGACTGGAGTGCCTGCCCATACTGTTGTTAATCGTGTGCAGGTACTGCTCACTATTATTTCTTATCCCATTTAACAACCTGGTTCTTTATACGTCTGACTGTTTCTATAAATAGATGCAACCTGGTGTGTTCAAAACAAATTGAAGCTGATCAGAGGAAGAGGATATGGTTAATATTCATACTGTATCTTAATGCAATGTGTAAATATTAAGTTACTGCTGTAAATTAAAATCCGGTACTCTGAACATCAGCCGCAGGTGTTGACTTTGCCAGAAGTTGGTATGACTGCACAGTTCGTAGAGATTCACGAATTTGTAGATTCAACTCCATCAGTTTAGAGCAAACTTTGGATAAGTCCTGGTTTGACCCTACCACAGCAAAGCTGCCAGTTTGGCCCAATGTCTGATGGCGAAAATAAATATGTAGGAGAGTTTGTATTGGATCATCTTCCCCATTTCCAAAAATATCATTGGGCCATACAGATCTGGTGGATAAAAATGTAGAAGTTAATTTATCAAGAACTTTGATTTTAGATAATTTCTAACATTAATGCATTCAAATCTCCATTATAGTTTAAAAAATAATTGCAAATGTAACAACTACGAGGGGTGATTGATAAGTTCGTGGCCTAAGGTAGACGGAATCAATTTTAGAAAACCTAGCACATTTATTTTTCCTACATTTACACACATAATCCAGCGGTCGTGGAGCATATGGATCCCTTCTTTGTAGAAGCCGGCGTCTTGGACCTCCAGAAGTGGTCCACAGCAGGGGTGATTGATAAGTTCGTGGCCTAGGGTAGAAGGACAGGAGTTATTAACTTCAAAACTTTCTGCATTTTCACTCAGAGTTGAACTGCACATGCATGTAACAAGAGCTGTATAACTCATCGCCTTCTGCGAAAGGCCACAAACTTATCAATCACCCCTGCTGTGGACCACCTTGAGGTCCAAGACTCTCTCGTTACATGTACGTGCAGTTCAACTCTTTGAGTGATAATGCAGAAAGTTTGAAGTTAATAATTCAACTCCGTCTACCCTAGGCCACGAACTTATCAATCATCCCTGCTGTGGACTACTTCTACAAAGAAGGGATTTGTATGCTCCACGACCGCTGGACTAAGTGTGTACATGTAGGAGAGGCCTATGTTGAAAAATAGATGTGCTAGGTTTTCTAAAATTGACTCCTTCTACCTTAGGCCATGAACTTATCAATCACCCCTTGTACTTATCAAATTTAATAGATCTTATCATCAAGATTAAAAACAGAAAATGCTGGAAATACTGAGCAGGTTAGGCCACACGTGTCCTTATGAAGGATCTTTGACTCGAGATGTTAACTGTTTCTCTTCCTGCAGGTGCTTTCTGACTTCCTGAGTATTTCTAACAGTTTTTGTTTCTAATTTAGGTTTACAGAATCTGCAGTTTTTATTTTCATATCAAGTATTTGTAAACATTTAGGATATAATGTTGGTTTGTAAAATCAGATTCCAGCAATAAGTATTGCAGTTTAACATGAAGAGAGAACTTTGTTCATGGTGCCATGTGTCTATTAATAGAGTACCCAGTTTGACATCCCTTTTCATGGTATTACAGTCAGGAATTAAGAAGGCCCTGAAACTAATGCTTGTGGCAGGCCAGTTGTTTATGATCCAAGATTTTAAGCTACTGATCCTTCTGATGAACAACTAACCATAGAAAGTAAAATTTGATCAAGGAATTGATAACTTTGAAAACAATTTATATCAACTTTGATAACTGGGTGGAAAATACTTATGAAAAGGATATTCAACAACTCTGCCACAAGATAGATCATATAAGATAGGATGAATGGGGATGCTGACACAGTCAAAGACTTTTGCATCCCAATGTATATCAATATTAGGAAATTTCCCCTGTGATATAGTCAGGCTTCTTGTTAGTAAAAACTGCTCAGGTGCAATAGAAAATTCATTCAGAAGTAAAATCTATTTATGACATTTTATGACTGATGTTCTAGATTTTTCAGTTGTAAGCATAAAATCCATCATAAATATTGGAAAAATGATAGTGAGCTGGTACTTATTTGTGTAAGAATCAAGTATCAGCTGCACTTTAGAAGTTCCAAATGTGAAAGTAACAAAGGAATTTGCATGAAATTAATCACTCTTAATTAATTTGTCAAATCATGTTGCATTGTTCATAATGTAGTTGATTTGTTTGCTTTAAACTTTGGAAATGAGTTAATTCAATAATAAAAATCGAATCTGCATTCCTCCTACCATATCCTGAACAAAATAATCAGATATGTTACCTGAATGCTTTGACTTGAGCAAGTGCAGAAGGAAACTCCTTGTTTCTCAAAGATTCAATGAGAGATTGAATGGCAGTCTCCGTGCATGTTTGCAGGGTTTCAGGGACTTCAACTTCATCACTAATACCTTCTGCCTCTTTCAGACTGGCTTCCAACAAAGCTAGTTCCTCAGACATATTTATCACCTTTAAAAAAAGACGTACATGAAAACCAACTTTTACGTGGTTCTGCCAAACATCACACATGGTACTTAGATTGTTAAGTAACTGAAGAACAAAACATGATACACATATTTTAAATATGCCTTAATATCTGATGTGTTTCTGAGAAGGTCAGTATTTATTTCCCATTCCTATTTTCTCTGCAAGTTGGTAGTCTCACAAAATCTTGAATCTCTGCTAGGTAGACTTTCTGAAAGAGCTATGCAGTGTCAATGAAGGAATGGTGATGTATTTTCAACTCTAAATAATCTGAAGTGTTTTTTTTAAATGGACAAGACAGGTACTTTGAGTTATGATACCAGTCATGAAATTACTGAATATTGAAAGCCAAGAACCTAAATACTCTGTTTTGGCACTCCTTTGCTTAATCATATGCCTCAATTTTATTTCTAAATTGTTTCAATTTCTCCACTGATGAACACAATTGTATTTTAATCCATTCTTTTTTGAACAATATTTTCGTATACTTTAGGTATCAAAGCCCAGAAGTTGCTGTGTGCCCAAAAAGGTGCTCTATAGGATTATTATGGGGATGTTTGGGAAAAAAAAAATCCAACATAATCAATGATAAAATCCACATGTTTGCTTATACCTTTGGACTGATTATTCAGCTAAAAAAAAAACAAACTGCTGGTGGAGCTCTGCTGATCAACTGCATTTCTGGAGGCAAAGGGGTAATTGTGATTATCACATTGATAATGCTGTTCCTGATAATTCCTAATTCTAATAATTTTATATCCAGGATGTCAGCAACAAGACAGCATATCAGTGGTGGTAGGAAAGGTAGATTAGCTGAACATTAGCTTAATTTGAATCCTTCTGTCCGTTCACTCTATCAGTATCTTTAGAGTACATGGCCTTCTATTCCATCATCTAAGTCATTAATACTGAAAATAGTTGGAGTCCCAGGTACATTTCCAGTGACATCCATGTGCTTAACGTGGATTCCTTTACAGTGGAGAACCCAAAAGTAGACCGGGTAACTATGTGCTTCTTGTTGCCTGTATCTTTTAACTTTCCATCCACTCTCACTCTTAAACTGTTCTGAGGACCAAAAGGAATTCCAGCACCCCATCTTCTATCTAGGCACACTGTTGAATCCTGATATCTGCAATTCCACATAGCCACTTTTTTCTGATTTCCAGAATCACTTGTGTTTCTGCTTTCCTGTTTGTGTCAAGAGTTGATGAGTTCCAATCTCAGATTATTTACCTGTCACATTAACTATGGTTATCTCTGTCTTTCTGACTTATCTCTGTATCTCTGACTTTCAACCAATCTTTAGGAAGATATATTTTTAAATGGACCACAAAAATATAAATGATCTTTGTGTCTTGAGTGCTGTGGAATGTGAATGTCAAAAGGCATTTATAAACTTTTAATAATCTGATTGATTGCATCAAGTTTGACAGTCAGTTGATCTGAGCGACGGAGACTCAGTGCCCCGTCAAAGTAGTTTTGTGGGTCCAGACGATTGGTTAGGATAAGCCAGCTTGTGTTTTTCTGGGCTATGACAGATGTCAGACAGCAATAAGCAACATGGTACATGGCAGGCAGAAGCAAATGGGTAACAAAGCAACTGTGCCAATAATTCATCATCTCTCTCTAAACAAATGCTACCTAACTGCTGAGCATTTCCAGTAATCGCTTTTCATTTCAGAAAATTATGGTAATGGTGTCTTTAATATCTCATCTACTCCCTTTAAATCGCTGGGAAGAAAAACAATTGGTCTTGAGAATTGATCACTTTTTAGTGCCCTTATTTACTTCATTACCTTTGTTTGATTATTGTAATTTTCGCATATTCCTGTCCTTACTGAAATGTTTGTGTTGTATCTTATATTTTTAAAGGTTTATTTTCATACTTTTATTTTGTAGCTATTACTACTGTTAGATCATTTTGCTGCTTATTTCTATCAGTCACCAGGATCAACACACAAACATCTCACTCTCTATTTACATTAGTGGTACAGATCCTTTTAGCTGCACATTGTTCTTATTTTAGCCATTATAGTTCTCCCTTTTTCAATGCTCTATTGCAATTTGTCCATTAGCAGATTCGCCCATTTAATGGGTTCCATTTCAGTCTCATCAGTTAGAAGTGAACCTTAATAAAAACATTAACAAAAACCTGGAATTTCAGCAGCTTTTTAGTTTTCTTCCTTTTGTAGACTATACTGAACTCAGTTTTGCAATAACAGCTAATGTGCTAAATATTTGTGCAAATTTAAGCTCTTAACTTTTAAAGGTTATTACACATTAGAGATATTGTTCAAGACTATTCTGCTAAAAATGTTTTGTTTAAGCACATTTAACACACTGCAAAGAATAATGAAGTGACTTAAAATGTATTAAAACAATGAAATTTAATGACAGGTTCAGCAGAATGCTGACAGGAAAGGGAAAATATATCTGGAAGCCATAAAGGGAGTTCATGGGGCTCAAAATGAGGATGAAAAATAAAGGAAAAGCATGTGAAGACCAAAAAAAAAATCAAGAGATGGTTGAAAGGCTCTGTAATAGAACAAACTGAAATGTAGGCTTGAAAGTATGGTGAAAGTTTCAAATGCAATATATTTCATCAGTTTTTTTTTACAAATTCTGTTGTGTGAGAAAAGAGGAAATTCAATTATGAGAATAACTGTTGTCCAATTGTTAAGTAGCAAGGAAGCTGATTTTAACTAAGTGAGACACAATTGAATTGAAGGTGGATAAGTCACCCTGCCAATGATAGGTAGAGAAAGCATAACACCTGATAGCAGGAATTGTTTACCTCAGCCTCTTTCTTGATCATGTCGACTTGATTTATAAGTTTGCAATAGGCTTGATACAAAAGTAATAGTTGGAAGTGAAGTTTGTATAGCCTTCGACATAACTCCAGCTCCTATAAAAAGTGAACATAGATAAATTAATACCACGACTTGATACACATGAAATAACATGATTTAATAGTGAACTTTCTGCAATATTAAAGGTGGTCACTTACTAATGAACAAAGTAATTCCATCTTAAAAAGATTCTGATACGATATAAGCTGATGAAATGCAGATGAAAGCTGAGCCCTTGCATTACACTCACAGTTCCAATTCCAGCAAAGCAAGCATAAAAAAGCACCAATAAAAAGCAGCCAGCATTTGCTATGACAATGTTAACCAATACCAAACATTAATTTCAAATACAGATTTCATGAACAAGGCTCTTAACAAATCTCACTGTGGGACTGATATGTATAGATACTGTACTATGCCTGCACAGATATAGTGCTTTCAAGTCATGAAGTAAAAAGTAAAATTTTACATTATTTGGTTTATGATTCCTGTGTAGTATTATAACATAAAATATTGTTACTACCCTCAAGAAGGAAGGAGTGCTGGAGTAGCAGAATATGCTCAACTGATTCCACAAAAATGCAACTAGATTCTGACCTGCCACAGAGATAAAGGCCAGCCAGCTACTAATACCTTCCTAGCCATTAGAAGTGACCATTTACGCCATAGCTATTACAGAAATCAAATCCATCAGTCACCCATCCCCTTCTGCAACCCTTGTCACCACCCCATCAAATCTTACCGTAGACACATAAAACTGACAGAGGACCACATTGTAAACCATGTGCAATACAAAGTTTGAAATATAGGTTCCTAAATATCCACCAAATAACACTAGAAATCATAGTTTGAGGTTAAAACGTGGACAAACCATTCCAGTGTTGACACAGGCTGACCTAGTGCATCCTTAGATTGCTCTGGTTGAAATGCACACAATGCATTTCATTGTATGTTTCCATGTACTTGTGATAAATAAATTAATCTGAATGCTACGTCATGGAAGATGATGAACACACTCAATAAAATTTAATAATATACCCATCAGTAATAGGAAAAAGATGCTTATATCCCATATGAATCTGTAATAGTATTCTTTCTGTGGATTGAACAGTTTACCTTGCAATTCCAGTTTCTAATATTTTTAAGATGTTCTACAAACAAACAGACATTTCACCATTTTACAAAGATTGTAACAAATGCTGCAAAAACACCGGTCAACCACTGTTCTCTGTTTTCTATCACTACGCCAACTTTAGAACTAATTTATCACTCTTCCGTGGATTCCAGCTTTTACATCTACCTTTTGATCATTTTGAACTAAATTAACCAGTCAATTTCTGCTTAACAATTCATTTTTGATTCCAATACTTTTTCTTTCATTGATTTGGTTTGTAATTCTTTAGTTTGCCTGTCTCCCTTTTTAAATAACAGGCAATTAGCAGCCCAGTAGGCACCAAATCATAGAGCACTTTAGCACAAAAACAGACCATCAAATCTGTGCCAACCTGGTTTTCTGCCCAGTCCCACTCACCTGTACTAGACCATAGCCCTCCATATCGCTCTCATCCATGTATCTATCCAAATTTCTCTTAAATGTTACAATTCGCATCTAATCACTTCCACAGGTAGTTCAATCCACACTTGTTCTACCTCTGGGTAAAGTAATTCTGCTTCAGAATTCCCTTTAAGTATCTAAACTTTGACTCTTAATCAATGAACTTGTGTTCTAGTCTCACTCAACCTGAGAGGAAAAAGCATGCGTACTTCCACCTTATCGATACCACTCATAACTTTGCATATTTCTATAAGAACTATATGTCTCGCTTGTGCTCTCCTATGTTCCAGGGAATAAAGTCCTAGAAGCTAGTAAAAATGCCATCTTTACAAGAAAGTTTGGTCTCTAATCAGTTCCATTCTTTCCTTATCCTCATATTCTTGTATAACATCTGTAGATTTTCTTTGATTTAAAAAAAATCTCCCATCTTGCTTAAAATCCTGTAACTAAAACGAGGTTATGATTACCGCATTTCTTTAAATTCTGTTCAGCAGTAGCAACATCATATTTGAACATTTATTTCTTCCTTTAATTCACTTGCCTAATACATTATAATCCTTTCATTTTAGGATATGCCATTAAGACCAACCAGAACCCTCTTCAGTCTATTTTCCAACCTTTATTTGTTCTGCTTTCCCAGGGCTCTCATTAATTTACTATCTTATTTTGACTCACCCGCATTTAACGTCTAATTTTCCATGTGCCTTGTTGCATAAAAACAATTTGTTCCCCACACCCTAATTTGACTGAGTCGATAACAATTCATTAACTAATTTCAGGGAAAAAAATATACATGTAGGATTTGAGGATTACATTGCGGATTGTCACTGGAGGGCAACTCCATAGATAATTTGTGCAATGAGAATTATAGGACTTTTTATATTAACATATTTCAGAATGTATCACAATCAAACTTGTAAGCACGCTAGAATAATGGGCTTGCAGGTAAACACTTAACTATCAACACCAATAAAGTGATCAAATGTTTATTGATTACTATTATATTTAACAAAAAACTATGATGCTTTGCTAAAATATATACAAATAATATCAATATTTTTATTTGTCAACCAGGATTGAAAACTCTGAGAAATGTAGTTCTAACTTGTTAAATATGGAATAATGCATTGTTACCAGTCTATTAAGAGTTCAAACATACTCCACTATAAGTTTAAACCCCAAGTTCTACTTAATTTTCAAATTCTGATTTTACAATACCATTACAGAGCAATGCAATCAATTAATGTATGCCAAGAAAGCAACTTGAATTTACATATCACTTTTAATGTAGTCAGATTTCTTGCAGTGCTTCACAGGAACATCAAACACAAATAATCAATTATTGTATAGATAAGATGAAACCTAAACATTTCATTGAAACAGTGGGAACAATGTCCAATATTTTTATCAGTGAAATGAGATACATGTAATGGTAAGAGGGAAAAGCCACTTTCTGACTTGGACAGCTGAGCTTCAGTGAGTCAAATCGTTCATTTGTGCACATTTCCAGACTTTATCTGTGTGTTCTTGACGACACCATAGAACACTGGTCTGATTGCCTTCCACTTGAGGTTTCTTTTCTTTCACACATTTGGCATTTACTGCAAAATTACTACAATACTTTCATAACAAATGAGCCACATAATTTATATAAAATTCATTTCACTATAACATCTTAAAGAGATATTAAAGTTAGTAAGATATTAAATGTCACATTAAAAAGGTCACTAATTATTATTCTTTTACTCACTTTGTTCCTCTATTTATTTCATGATTTGTAAAATTTGCTAATGTTTACTGCATTAATTAAATGCCAAGTAGAGAATTTCAGAAAGTTACTGTTAAACAAAATAATTGAAGGAAGTGGAGAGTTAAGAGACAGAAAATTCTGGAATCTGGAGAAAGAAGAACAAACCATTGAAGGACCTCAGCAAGTTAAGCAACATCCGTCGTGGCAGAGGAAGAGTGGACATCTCAGGTTGAGATCATACACTGGGACTGTGTGTAGAGGGAAGTTAGCCAAGGCAGCGGCTGAGACAGGGGCTGGGAGGAAAAGGGTGAGAGCAGGTGAGGTGGGGATAATGGGCAGATGGAGCCATGTGGAGGAGTGGGAAGGCAGTTTAGAGACAGAGGCTGGATGATGATGTGAAACCACACATGGAAGGATGATGGAGGAGGATAGGAAGGGTTGGCCAAGGGAAAATAAACCTAGGTATATAGCTGTGCGGGTGATAAGCAGATTAGAAAGTCATGGGGGTTGGTGAAAGGAAAGGCAAACAAAAGGAATGGGAAGAGCAGGAAAAGAACACAGAAGGCATGCCTTCCATGAAATTCATACCACTGAGTTGCAGGCTATCCAGATATGACATCACTGACCTGTTCCCCCATCTCACTCCTCCCTCTCACCTCTTTATACATGCCATCTTTTCTCTATACTCTCAGTCCTAAAGCAGGGACTCAACTCAAAATATCGACCATCCTTTTTCTCTCCCCCTCCCCCCACAGATGCTGCTCTTCTTGTTGGTCCCTCCAGCAGTTTATTAATTGAAAAAAGTTTTTAAATGCCAAAGTCAGTGAGATTTTATATAATGTTGCAACATTTATTTTACAATAAATTATTTTAAAAGATGAGGAAACAACTTAAGTATTTTAGGACAAAAGAAAAATTGAGCACTATAACCACTATTTCCATCTGTACAGTTAGTGAGAAAACTGATATCTTCATGTACATGTTGATGTATTTTTCTTGTGAAGTTTTATACCATAAAAGATAAAAACTGATTTTGAAGATATACTTAATTACATACTTAAATTAATTATTACATGTTAGTTGGTTCCATATTAAAAGAAAATGAAAGATATTCACCATTCTGCCCTACTTATGATAAAAAATGGATAGAAAATAATTGACACTGAGACATTAAGTTTGAGGCTTGGCTTTATTTCTGCCTTATTGTATGTTATTTTATATAAGATGCATCCTAAATTAGTAGAAAAATAAATACTTTCATGAATTTTAAAAATATTTTAGAAATCCTATTTTAAAGATATTTTATGCTTCATAGACAATAATTTCTGTGCTTTCCAGAACTGAGGAATTTCTCTTTCAGGCTTGGACTGGGAAAAGCATATTTGTTTTCCTTGGAGCAAAGATTGAGAGGTAATAAAGATCAGAACTGCTTAGATAGGGTGAATAGAGAGATTTCCACCATCATGAATATATCAAGAACAAAACATCTTTTTAATTCTGTAGTGGTTAAGAGCCAGCATATATTCACTAGACTAACTGGATTCCTTCTACATTATAGAAACATAGAAACATAGAAAATAGGTGCAGGAGTAGGCCATTCGGCCCTTCGAGCCTGCACCGCCATTTATTATGATCATGGCTGATCATCCAACTCAGAACCCAGCCTTCCCTCCATACCCCCTGACCCCTGTAGCCACAAGGGCCATATATGAGAATTATAATCAACCCAACCACAGGAAGAGAGATGGAAACAAGTCAATGAAGATTATCCAAAGGAATTAGATTGGCAGTACAGGGAACATATTTTCCAGGAAAAGAAGAGAGCATGGAATTGGAAAGGTTACTTTAATAAGGACCAAATAGCTTCTTTTTCTGTGTAACAATTCTATAGTTTAGAAACTTAATGTAATATTGATAAATACTTTGCAGCCAGTTCATCATTGCCTACTGCTTGAGAAGTCACCAGTGCACATTCTTAAAGCATGTAGCCAGTATTATTAATGTCAGTGCTACTAATACATTAACTTGTCAAGAATAATCAACGTACAGATACGCTTGCTTCTGAATCAAACAATCGATGCTATGTAATAACCTCACAACTGAATGCCAGTTCATCAACAGAATAACAAAATCCAATGCATTTTACTTTATTACTGAAGACATTGAACGAAAGGCATTTATTTTTTCCTATTTATGTCAAAGATTACAAGGACAATAAGCATATACAACAAAGAGCATTAACACCATGGAAGCAATAAATAGCTTGGTAGTTGCAAACCATGTATACACATATGTGAATGATAGCAGGCACATCACAGGGTTATAAATGCAAAGACAGCAAACAAGGTAAGTTTGCAATTCCAACATTGTTAAGATGTCTAGAAGACAAAAACCATCACTTACTGCTAGAACTTCCATTTGCTAAGCAAGAAGATGAAGTCACAAAACAAAGAAAGAAAAGAGATCAAGAATTAGTGACAGTCAAAGAAGCTTCAGTGTCTAGGAACGAATTTACAAACTGTTAACAGTCAAACCCAAATACTGAGTGATGGTTAGCTGTACTCACAGGAATTTCACCTTGTCTAAGTCATTTGAGGCCCTTCAACTAATTAAAAAATATGCAGATTTAACAGTTACTATTTATAAGACATCATTTATGGGTCTCTGGTAAGTTCATAAAACAATATTTCATATTACTGAGCTGTTCAATTACACCAGTCATAAAAATTAGCAGAAGTAGGCCATTTGGCCCTTAGTGCTTGCTTCAATATTCAAAGATCAGGGCTGATCTTTCTCAGCACTACTTTCCTGCACTAATCCCATAATACTGATATGTTACTAGCTAAAAAATATTATTGATCTCATATGCAAAGTAAAGCTACAGTTGTGAAATCAGCAAAATCTTATTGTTAAATCAGAATTCCTAAATTGAATTACAACTTTAATAGTAATGCAATGATAAAATTATGAAATTAACATTTCATTCCAATAATGATGGTTTTAATTAATATAATCAACTTCACAGAGTTAAGAACAAAAAAGTAAATACTTAAATTTTTGACTTTTTAAAAAATTCACTTTGGGATTTTGAATGTTTTATGTCCTACTATTGTTTTCAATAATGTATCTTCAGCACTCTAAACAATTTGTGACAAGGCAGAAGATGTAAATCTTACTGTCAATACAATAATGACCAGAGATTTTTCTAAATAATATCATTGCAGGAATTTAACCATAATAATATTCTTTCAAGTTGCTGTTCTGCTACAAGTTAGTCATAACATTAGCTTTCGGCTGCCAACATGAACAGGAGGTTAGTTTAAATTCTTTCCTCGCTCACCTTTGGATTAGAATTTAGGCCATCAATTACATTATCAGTTAAATCTTGAGTTCACTGTAAATCAATTATCTTAACATTATTAGTTGGAACAATGCTCTCTTAAATAATAGAAAGCATGAAAAACTGAAAAAACAAGAATAATCTTGTTGAATTCTTTAAAGAATTGG
This sequence comes from Mobula hypostoma, assembly GCF_963921235.1. NCBI lineage: Eukaryota > Metazoa > Chordata > Chondrichthyes > Myliobatiformes > Myliobatidae > Mobula > Mobula hypostoma. The sequence goes on along the minus strand of NC_086099.1, from coordinate 62,541,856 downwards.
CAGAGAAGACAAGGGAAAGCAGTAGATGCATTATCTGGATTTTCAAGAGAGATTTGATAGGCTCACAACCGCAATCAGTGCACTTGGAGTCAGGAAAGAGGAAGGAGGACTCTGGAACTGAGAACAAGAGGTGCTGAGAGAGGCCAATCAGTCTGACAGGTCCATAGGCAGTATATGGACCACTGCTAAGATCAATTTACATGAATAATTTGGAAGGACATGAAACAAAATTTCAAAATTTGGAGGGTAATTAATATTGGCAGGAAAACTGTGAAAATATATACAAAATGATACTAATCATCCTGTGAGGATGCTGCTTGAATAATAAATGTTTGTGGGATAAAGAATTGAAGGAAATAATGGTTAAAGCAAGTTAATATGATAAACATATCCAGATGATATAATACGTTATACCTGCTGTTCATGACATATGACCTGTGGGTCTGTCCCGCCTAGACACACTGATCTTGCAATTTCATGTCTGCCCCGTCTGTTGTTCACCTTATTAGCTGCCCTGCCATAGATTTACCAATTGTTCAGTAAGTCTCCAGGACAGCTCCAACTTCTTGAAAGAGCGCGTGGAAACCAGGCTGCTACTGTGGTGGCCATCGGTGAGGACCTGAGATTGAACTTGACTATAGTAAAGCCAATAACCAAATGCAATGACTTTGGTGGTGCCAGGCTGGCAAATTTTCACAATTAATCAATATTATTTATATTCATATTCACACTCAGTATTAATTTATTAGATGTTGCACTTCATTTTCCAACATCTAAAAAATCTTCCCACGTGAACCAGGTGATTTTAGGGGAATGTGGGAACCAGGAGGGTTCCAATGAGTAGAAAGGAGTGCAGTAAAGATCTCCCGGTGAGCCAGGTGGCAAACTACAGTGATTTCAGAAACTTTCAACCCTGACTGATTTTCTGGGTCCATTCAGACCATATCCAAATTTAACTCCGCACCAAGGTATTTTTTGTACTGCAGCAGGCATGGATATGTCACTGTAAAATAGATAGAGCACTGGTGTGCATAGGTCTGTACTGTATAACTGTGGCTGTATTTGATGGGCACAAGTCTAGCAAGGTAGAAAAGAGAAAATCAGTGAAGCAGCAAGAGCTATGGTATTTGTGTCTTAAAGATATTTTAAAAATTGCTAAAAGATCATGTATGATTAAGCTAAAACATGTTTTTTTTTTCAAACATGATCTTGAGAAATGGTTTTGATTAGAAATCTCATCCTCCACACTGAAGAGTGGTGCACCATTGAATTAATTGTATCAAACCTTTGTTAGAGCATAGTTGAGAGTTCCATTCTCCATATTATGAAAAGATACTGGTCTAAATTAAAACTAGCTCATCCTACATGGTCATCCCCCTGTAGATTTTAAATTTGATAATTAAAATATAAATTTGATCACATTCTTAGCAAATCTGCTTCCACAATATGAAATAAAAGCATATTTACTTTTGAAAAAGTTTTCTAATGTTACAAAATCCTTTTGTAAAATATTTTATTAAAAGAGACTTTCAGCATTTAAGGCAGCAATACCAAAACCTTATAAACAACAATGAATAGTAAGCAACAACAGAATTTGAAAATTAACAAAATATTTGGCTCAGATGGAATTTAAGTCAAGTTCTATAACATTTTAAGCAGGTTCAATATTTTGCTCTAATAATCAGATTCAATGCCAGATCAGTGAACTTTCAGATAATACTTAAAAGTACCTTACAAAATTTCAAGTACAAGATATTTGAAGTGCAACAGCGTGTCTCAGAGCTTGCTACATTTGAAACCAAATAACTAAGGTAACTGGATCTTGCTTGTTTCACAGGAGAGTTGGAAGTGAAAATCCCTGAAGCCAGGGATAGATTCAATATGTCTTGCTACACTGTATATTTGAGTTTGAATGCAGGAAATACACTCTTGAAAACTGCTGAAAAAGGAAAGGACGTTTGCCTTCAGGAAAATATAGCCCATTTATCAGAATGATGAGGAAACTTAGATGCAGTTTGATGTGGATAAAAGTTAGATAATATATTTTGTGGAAACAAAATAAGAAATGGAAGTACAAACCCCATTTTCAGAAAAGTTGGGATATTTTCCAAAATGCAATAAAAACAAAAATCTGTGATATGTCAATTCACGTGAACCTTTATTTAACTGACAAAAGTACAAGGAAAAGATTTTCAATAGTTTTACTGACCAACTTAATTGTATTTTGTAAACATACACAAATTTAGAATTTGAAGGCTGCAACACACTCAACAAAAGTTGGGACATTTCCAAAGTCAGCACATCCTTTCTTCCCAAAACTGTTCACTATACTCCAAGTACGGCCTCACCAGTGCTTAATAAGGTCTCAACGTCACATCCTTGCTTTTATATTCTAGTCCTCTTGAAATGAATGCTAACATTGTATTTGCCTTCCTCACCATCGACTCAAGCTGCAAATTAACCTGCATGAGGAATCCCAAGTCCCTTTGCACCTCAGATTTTTGAACTTTCTCTCCACTTAGAAGATAATCTACGCTTTTATTTCTTCTACCTAAGTGCATGACCACATACTTCCACACACTGAATTCCATCTGCCACTTCTTTGCCCATTCCCCGAATCTGTCTAAACTGTTCTGTAGACTCTCTACTTCCTTAAAACTACCTGCCCCTCCACCTATCTTCGTATCGTCCCCAAACTTGGTCACAAAGCCATCAATTCTGTCATCCAAATCATTGACATATAATATAAAAAGAAGTGGTCCCAACACAGATCCCTGTGGAATACCACTGGTCATCAGCAGCCAACCGGAAAAGGCTCCCTTTATTCCTGCACTTTGCCTCCTGCCAATCAGCCAATGCTCTATCCATGTTAGAATCTTTCCTGTAATACCATGGGCTCTTAACTTGTTAAGCAGCTTCACTGTGTGGCGCCTTGTCAAAGGTCTTCCAAAAATCCAACTACACAACATCCACCAATTCACCTTCGTCTATCCTGCTTGTTATTTCTTCAAATAATTCCAACAGATTTGCCAGGCAACATTTTCCCTTAAGGAAACCTTGCTGACTATGGCCTATTTTATCATGTGCCTCCATGTACCCTGACACCTCACTCTTAACAATCAACTCCAACATCTTCCAAATTACTGAGATCAGACTAACTGATCTATAATTTCCTTTGTTCTGCCCCTCACCCTTCTTGAAGAGTGGAGTGACATTTGCGATTTTCCATTCCTCTGGAACCATGCCAGAATCAATGATTCTTGAAAGATCATTACTAATGCCTCCACAATCTCTTCAGCCACCTCTTTCAGACTATAGAGACTAAACAGTACTGTTTATAATTCCCTGAAAATCTTTGTGCAGCTATTAAAAATATTGATAGCATCCATGGATTTATAACTAGAAGCATAAACTAATAATGATTCAGTTTAGACTGCTTCATTATAGAAAGGCAATGAGAGTCATAGGAGAGTGTACAGGGTAAATTTATTAGGGTCATTTCAAGGATGGAATATTTTAGGGAATGCAAATACTGGTGCTATTTACAAATGGACATAAGTTAAATGGCAATTACTTGCAAATGGGAAAAGGAATGACCTTATGATCAAGCCTATTCCATTCAATAAGGTCGTATCTGATCTGTGACTCAATTACTTGATCCATCCCCCTTAAAAACCTTTCATTAACAGCACTTTGAAGCACTTCCTTACACACTCAACTGTAGATCTTAGAAGCAGCCAAAGCAAATCTGACCATATCACAAATATTTAATCCTTTCCAGGTATTGCTGTTAATAACTATCTTTTAGTAACCCATCTTGAAATGTTTGAAAAATGTTCACTATTTGGTTTAACATAGTTTCCCAACATGTTCAAAGGGGGAGCATCTTCCTGTATAATTCTACGACAAAGAGAATTGGCAGTCTGCTTGAGAGGACACAATGTTAATTTGGTTAATGTAATCTTGATAGCATAGCATACACATAACAGGTAAAGTGTTGCTTCTGAGAAAGCAGCTAACTAATTTCTCTCTGTTAAGTCAACAACCAATTAACAATGCTTACATGAAACTCATCCATTCACCTTTCAGAATGGTCATCAACAAAGCAATGATGAAGGGGTGCAGAGGAATGTCAATGAGCTTGTTTCTCCTGCTTGAGACAGGGTGCACAAACATGGTACTCCTGGAATTAGATGGAAATCGAACGCAAGGTTTGTACATTTGTGATTAAGCCAATAATTGCTCTCCATTATGGCTGGCATCATGAAGAAAATATGAAGGAGTGGTTGCAGGAATGGACGAGCTGTGTAAACTGGCAAGAGACCTGAAACTGCTGAATAAATATGGCCTGACAAGCAACATGAGTGAATGCTAGAATCAGATATAACAGAGTCCAGAGGAAAGTATAGCAATACAATGAATGAAAATCACTTGAAGATTGCAGCTTCTACTCGGGTTTAGTGGACCACTCAAGTCACATTCTGCCTGTCTATGCTTGTCTTCTTTATTTGAAGAAAGTACAGTCACAAAGGGGGTTATTGTGGAATTATTTTACAAAGGGCTAATTGGCACAAACTCAAGAATATTTTTGAGGTGTTATGAAAAACTGCATTTTCCTAAAATCTACTTGTTTTCACCAAACACAGAACAAGTTACTTTGGAATGTTAAACAGGATAAATTCTTTTTGTTCAAGGCCAGAGACATGGATTGGTAATTGCAAAGAGTCTGGAGTACTTAATTTAGTCCTTGGCTCATAAAATAGAACATATGAACAGAGACAGTTAAGCAGATGCTTTAATTCTCAATTCTATTCTCTATTATGATTTTGGCCTTTTACACTATGGGTCTCCTGTCCTTAGCTATCTACACTACAGTGGATCAAGGCCTATTCCTGTATCTGAAGATATGATGTTCAAAACAACTTACACACATTTTGTGGTCCCAACCAGGGATTTTTGGAAGGCTTTGGCATAACCTCTACCATTTTCTAGTCAAGACAAGGCTGGCATTCTATTTGTTTTCTTTATCTGATCATGCCATTTTAAGCTGGAATTTTCTTTTGGTTATGAACTTGTTAATATTTAGAGTGTATGAGCCAAAACAAATGACCTTGTACTTGCCTGCACTGATATCCATTTACCACAATCAGTCTGCTTGTTTAATCTTTTAATATCTCTTTGTAATTTAATGCTATAGTACTTACAAAGCCATTTATCTTTGTGACATCAAATTTGGATACATGGCTTTTAATCATGAACAGTAAAACACGAATAGCTGCAGCCGCAATACTTATTGTGACAAAAGAGCACAAGGCACACTCTGTCAATTTGAGTACCTATCCAATGCTACTCTCTGACTCCCACCACTCAGGCATTTTATAATCTTTAATAACATGTCTTCATTTCCATGAGATTTTTATTTAGCTAACAATAATTTTGTTCACTATCAAGTCCAAATTTTATCTCTACAGACATGTTCTTGTCTACTACTCCAGCTATCCCTTCAAAAAGGAAAATTCTCATCTGGTTCACTAGGCCAGATCTAGACTGTACATATCCATTGGGTGCTTGCAGATCAAAGTGTCTTGTACCCTGCCTTAGTATAATCATGTTTTTGATGTAATGAACTAACATACACAGTTTACTGACCCAACAAATAAAACAAACATCATGAGAATTTCAAAGATGTATCACTATGGCGTTAGTACTTTTTTGCTAAATTTGGCGGGAGAGCCATATGGCTGTGAAGATTTGTTACTTTAAAAAAAACTACTAGGGAACACATGAGTTAGTGAGGAAACTCTGTAAGTCCAAAATGAATAAGATGGCAAAAAAAGGTGGAAGAATTCTTGTTGAAGGATGAAACGTTTTGTAAGGGGAGGTGGCGAGACAATTACTTATGAAAGGATCATGGATAATTTTTTTTGCAAAAGACATAAGGTTCAAGAAAAATACAGGGTATTGCATGTTTTCAAATGCCTTAGCGAAGCTGGTAGAGACGCAATGAGCTAGGCAGCTTTCTTCTGTGCTACATAACAGGATGGTTATAAATATCAACACTGAACATTTATGGATGTTATATGGTTCATCAATACAGCAATGTAAAATTTATTGAAATCACTTAATTCCAAATTTCTTCAATACATGAATTTAAATGACCAAACTTAATACAGTTGAAATAATGAATGGGCCTGTTAGGATTCTAAGAACACATTGCCAATAATGCAGTTAAAAAATGACATATTCTGAATTGAAGGCAGCCAATTTTCTATGGCAGTATCTTACTTCTCACAGCGAATTGTCATCCTTTAACTTATGCCTGTATCTAAGGATGAATAATAGCACTGTTGATATGACTGATTAACAAATCCCATTTGTATTATGGAAAAACAAAGTGAAAGGCAACTGAATCTGTTTCTTTCGCAAATTACATATATGACTTGATAAACAAACTTATTAGAACTTTTCAGTGGAAAATTATCAACCAGATATTAACTCTAAATCATTTCAGAGACTTTATGTAGTAGCCATATCTACTTGTCTAAACCTAACTTCAAATCCACATTAAGCTAAACATAGTCAAGATATGGATCAAAAAGCTATCGTATTATTCACAAATAAATTATGATGCCACAGCAAATTCATCATATTTACAGATAAAAAATAGGCATATTTATATAACACACATAATTCCCAAAGGGTAGGCCACAGCTTGCTTTCCTATAGGCTCAATTTTTAATAAAGATAGTAGTAGTAGTTTCAGCTACAGGAGGAAATCTGTACAATTATCTACACTAGTGAAAATGATACCAACAATATATAATAAATTTTTGAATAATCAACTTGTATGGGATAAAACCAGCTACCATAAAGTCTTTGGTCTGGGGAATTATACCTTCAAATAATTAAACTAAAGCCCAGCCTTCTAGTTCTTCTAAGTGCTCCTCCTTAACATCAAAGAGCAGAAAGATTAATGCATCATATGGGAGTAGGGATGGAGTGTGAGAAGAATGGAAAAATGCAGACCCTCACCTGAGCACCTCTATTGATTCTTTGGAGATTATCCCCTGCACCAAAAGTCCTTTTACAGTTTTCCAGCCACTGCATTAAGAAAATTTTAAAAAATCAATTAAGTCAAAACTTTAAAATGTACCCAGTCACTGAAAACTTCAATAATGTAATTACTTGTAGATAAATTATGCATAACTAGACCAAGAATTCCCTCGTAGAGCAAAACCAACACGCTACTTAAACACCCCCAAATCACAACATTCCCAGTCACTGATAAACCTTACCTGCTGGTCAATCAAGCCTATTAAGCAAAGTAAGCTGAGAATATTCAGCTACCACTCTATGAATAACAGCTTCAATAGCATCATTGCTGAAGCTGTCCTCCAGGATCCCGTTTATCAGAACACGAGTGAAAGTGGTTTTGAAGGGTCACTGAACTGAAACTCTGCTTTGCATTCCATACATGCTGCCTAAGCTTCTGCTTTATTTCAGAATTCCAGCATCTGCATATTCATACTAAAATTACTTGATTATTGATGACACAGTTGAGTTAAAAGTTTGAATACTTGAGTACTTAAAAATGGGTGTGACGTCATTTCCTAGTGACTAAATACTTAAGGTATACCGACAGAATTCCACCCAAGGAATCATAATTGTAAATTCAAATGATGTATTTCTTCAGGAGGGAAAACAGATGCCCACCCCAGCAGCTTTGGGTATGTATATACACAATAGGTACATGTCCCAAAACCAGCTCTGCTGAAAAACACCATTTTCAGTGACAGGCAAGGAAGACAATTCTTCATCTAATCAATTTAAGAAGTTCACCAGAATCAACCAATTATATGTGATGGCTTGTGCAAGAATCAACAGAATACTTCATAGAGTAAGGAGCTGTTTTAGAAGACTTTAGCTCCCTGTTGAAAATAATGTGTGGAAGATCTATTCCTGTACCCAGATGATCTATTCTAATTGATAGACTTAAAATAATTGGTACTTTTGAAAATAAGGTCTAATAATATTTTTCATGCAAAGTTCTTATAACTTGTCAAGGAGAAATGGTAACTTTAATCTTATGTGCAATATTGTTTCCTTATGGACATGTATGTAAGGTATTTACCACCAACCCTGCTCAAAATGTCAACTTTTGGTGACTGATAAGAGATAAACATTTTCATCTAATCAATTTAAGTCTATTGGATTCATTCAATTATATTTGATGGCTTGTGAAAGAATGATGGAGCACTCCAGAAAGGAAGGGTCTGTTTAATAAGTGAATGGATTCTAAGTTCCATTAGTAAATCTTAATATGCTTGCTCTATGACCTAACTTAATTGAAGAGTAAATTTATGAGTCAACAGAGTAGCTTGTAAAATATAGCAGATCCTCTTGTCACCATCCTCCACTGGTCAAATGCTAAAGGTGACAATGCTGATTTTGTTGCCAGAGAAACAGAAATGGGAGCATGGAAGAGAAGAATTTGATTTGCATAATTTATATATGTATGTGGCATTCATGACTATTGATTCAGTTTATTTATCAAACTATCTCAACTTCTTTATAGAAACTTTTACCAGTGAATCTACATGAAAATGAATCTCAGGGTTGTAAATGGTGACATAGTGTAGTTTGATAATAAATTTACTTTGAACTTTTAGAATAGGTTATATATCTGTTCGATTCAAGCACACATACACTATTGTCCATGTTGGGAAAGTAACTAAACTTAAGGAACTGGAAATCTGAAGCTAAAAACTCTTGAAAATATTCAGCTATTCAGACAGCAACTGTTGAAAAAGAGAATTAATGTCTGGTCAATAACCTTTCATCAGAATGATTAGGTAAGGAATCGAACATGGGAGATACAAATCACAATAGAAGTAAAACATTGTAAATGCTAGAAAAGTAAAATAAAAACAAACAATGCTTAAAAAAAAGTGGCTCAAGGTATCATCATTCTTCCCCATGGAACTGCAGGAAAAAAAAGCAGCACCCACATTATTATCTCTTCACACATTCCTAACACTTCTTTCAGATTATTCTCTAGTACCTCTTCAAATTTAATGCACTACATTAAGTTGTTCATAATGTAGTTTTCTCTGAATGGGAAAACCAAATGCAAATTGGGTGTTCACTTAGCCAAACACATTTGCTCATTCCACAAGGTTAATCCTGGACTTCAATTCTTTCATTCCCAACTTGACTCACCATTCCAGTGAAGCCCAATAATAGAATCACATCTTCCAACTTGGCTCTTTACAGCTCTAACGAATGAATACAGCATTCTATGTTTTCAGATAACTACCCTTTTGCATTGTATTGGAAAAGTCAACAACCTACAATATTAACTATTTGTGTTCATTTGCAGATGCTGCCTGAGTTTTTTCAGCATCTCTTCAGATTCTCAGGATTTCCTGTGCATTTTTAAAAAATACTGGAACAGAGTGGTTGAAGTCTTCTTTCTCTCTCCTCTGCCTTCATTCATCTCCTTCTGTTCCCATATCCTCCAGAAATAAGATTAAGGAGGCAGCATAGGATATTTGGCTCTTTGCACTGCTCTGCCATTCAGTAAAATCATGGCTGATCTTTTACCTCAGCATCATTTTCCAGCTCTGACCGTGTATCATTTGATTCCATTAATATCCAAAAACCTATCAACCTTTATCTTGAATATACTCAGTGACTGAGCCTTCATAGCCCTCTTCAGAAGAAAATTTTAAAGATTGACTTCTTCTGTCTGCTTTGAGTAGCTGACTCCTCCTTCTGGGACAGTGGTTCCTAATTCTAGACACTCCAGGAATGGGCAAACATCAACTTAAACTTAATTGTCAATCAACCATATGGAGGAATACAACCAAATGAAATAGTGTTCCTTTGGGGCCAAAGTGCAATACACAGTACCACCAGTCACACACCACACATATAATCATGATCATTGAAAGACATAGTTACAAAAAAATGTGTACTTCAATGAGATCATTTCTCATTCTTTTAAACTCAAGATCGGACACGGCCAGAATGCCTCACCTTTCCTGCCGAATCTTTATTGCACTTCCTCCATCACATCCTCAAATCTGTATGTAAATATCACACCCAAATCCCCAGATTCATATTAGATTTTTCAAGAAAGAAAGGAAATAAGAATACAGGGAGAGTTTCTGAGGAACTGGTTTAGGGTAAATAAAGGGTTTGTTTGTCCTACAGCAAACTTTTAAAATAGGCTGGTTACTCTAGCCTCTACACAACAAGAAATTACCTAGAAATCAGAGCAAATACTTCAATGTTTTTTAAAATCAGTAAATTAAATTTGCAACTCATGGGAATCCTCTTCCAAAAGAACCTAGCATGGAACTATGAGCCTCATCTCTTGGTATGGAAGCCCAGTGAAAGTCTTGCTGCCAAACACCTCTGAGCCTACAAGTGGCACAGTCCGGACATGCAACAATGCCCTCATCAGCCACCTTAGAACCCACAATTTATAATGGAAGTAAATTATGCTTACCCCCAAAGATTGTAGAAGAAGATGATAATGATGATGAAGGTAGTGGTAGATGGCTGCAGAATTTGTGACATGAAAACCAAAACATCATTTAAAGGAGTCAAGAGGAAACATAGAAAAACATAAAAAACCTACAACACAAGCCCTTCAGCCCACAATGCTGTGCTGAACATGTATTTACTTTAGAAATTACCTAGGGTTACCATAGCCCTCTATTTTTCTAAGCTCCATGTACCCATCCAGGCGTCTCTTAAAAGACCTTACTGTATTTGCCTCCACCACCGTTGCCGGCAGCCCATTCCACGCACTCACCACTCTGCGTAAAAAAACTTACCCGACATCTCCTCTGTACCCACCTTAAAACTGTGTCCTCTTGTGTTAGTCATTTCAGCCCTGGGAAAAAGCCTCTGACTATCCACACGATTAATGCCTCTCATCATCTTATACACCTCTATCAGGTCACCTCTCATCCTCTCACCAAGAAGGCCAAGTTCACTCAACCTATTCTCACATAAGGCATGCTTGCCAACCCAGGCAACATCCTTGTAAATCTACTCTGAACCGTTTCTATAGTTTCTACATCCTTCCTGTAGCTAGGTGACCAGAAATGAGCACATTACTCCAAGAGGGGTCTGACCAGGGTCCTATATAGCTGCAACATCACCTTTCAGCTCTTAGTCATAGTCATACTTTATTGATCCCGGGGGAAATTGGTTTTTGTTACAGTTGCACCATAAATAATAAATAGTAATAAAACCATAAATAGTTAAATAGTAATATGTAAATTATGCCAGTAAATTATGAAACAAGTCCAGGACCAGCCTATTGGTTCAGGGTGTCTGACCCTCCAAGGGAGGAGTTGTAAAGTTTGATGGCCACAGGCAGGAATGACTTCCTATGATGCTCTGTGCTGCATCTCGGTGGAATGAGTCTCTGGCTGAATGTACTCCTGTGCCCAACCAGAACATCATGTAGTGGATGGGAGACATTGTCCAAGATGGCATGCAACTTGGACAGCATCCTCTTTTCAGACACCACCATCAGAGAATCCAGTTCCATCCCCACAACATCACTGGCCTTACGAATGAATTTGTTGATTCTGTTGGTGTCTGCTACCCTCAGCCTGCTGCCCCTGCACACAACAGCAAACATGATAGCACTGGCCACCACAGACTCGTAGAACATCCTCAGCATTGTCCGGCAGATGTTAAAGGACCTCAATCTCCTCAGGAAATACAGACGGCTCTGACCCTTCTTGTAGACAGCCTCAGTGTGCTTTGACCAGTCCAGTTTATTGTCAATTCGTAGCCCAGGTATTTGTAATCCTCCACCATGTCCTCACTGACCCCCTGGATAGAAACAGAGGTCACCGGTACCTTAGCTCTCCTCAGGTCTACCACCAGCTCCTTAATCTTTTTCACATTAAGCTGCAGATAATTCTGCTCACACCATGTGCTCTTGAACTCAATCCCACGGCTGGTGAAGGCCAATGCACAATATGCCTTCTTAACCACACAGTCAACCTGCATAGAAGCTTTGTGTGTCCTATGGACTCGGACCTCAAGATCTCTCTGATCCTCCACACTGCCAAGAGTCTTACCATTAATACTACATTCTGCTATCACAATTGACCTACCAAAATGAACCACCTCACACTTTATCTGGGTTGAACTTCATCTGCCACTTTTCAGCCCAGTTCTGCATCCTGTTGATGTCGTGCTGTAACCTCTGACAGCCCTCCACACTATCCACAACATCCCCAACCTTTGTGTCATCAGCAAATTTACTAACCCATCCCTCCACTTCCTCATCCAGGTCATTTATAAAAATCATGAAGAGAAGGGGTCCCAGAACAGATTCCTGAGGCACACCACTGGCCAGCAACCTCCATGCAGAATATAATCCGTCTACAACCACTGTTTGCCTTCTATGTGTAAGCCAATTCTGGATGCACAAAGCAAGGTCCCCCTGGTTCCCATGCTTCTTACTTTCTCAATAAGCCTGCCATGGGGTACCTTATCAAATGCCTTGCTGAAATCCATATACACTACATCTACTGCTCTATCTTCAATGTGTCTAGTCACATCCTCAAAACATTTAATCAGGCTCGTAAGGCATGACCTGCCTTTGACAAAGCCATGCTGACTATTCCTAATCATATTATGCCTTTCCAAATGTTCATAAGTCCTGCCTCTCAGGATCTTCTCCATTAACTTACCAACTACTGAAGCAAGACTCACTGGTCTATAATTTCCTGGGCTATCTCTACTCCCTTTCTTGAATAAGGGAACAAAATCTGCAACCCTCCATTCTTCTAGAAACTTTCCTGTCCCCATTGATGATGCAAAGATCATTGCCAAAGGCTCAGCAATCTCCTCCCTCAATTCCCACAGTAGCCTGGGGTATATTTTGTCTGGTCCCAGTGACTTATCCAACTTGATGCTTTCCAAAATCTCCAGCACATCCTCTTTCTTAATGTCTATATGCTCAAGCTTTTCAGTCTGCAGTAAGTCATCCCTACAATCGCCAAGGTCCTTTTCCGTAGTGAATACTGAAGCAAAGTATACATTATGTACCTCTGCTACCTCCTCTAGTTCCATACACACTTTCCCACTGTCACACTTGATTGGTCCTATTCTCTCGCCTCTTATCCTCTTGCTCTTCACATACTTGAAGAATGCCTTGGGTTTTCCTTGATCCTAGTCGCCAAGGCCTTCACGTGGCCCCTTCTGGCTCTCTTAATTTCATTCTTAAGCTCCTTCCTGCTAGCCTTATAATCTTCTGGAACCCTATCATTACCTAGATTTTTGAACCTTTCGTAAGCTTTTCTTTTCTTCTTGACTAGATTTTCAACTGCCTTCGTACACCATGGTTCCTGTACCATTCCATCCTTTCCCTGTAGGTTTGGAAGGTGGTGGACTGGAGGAGTGGAAGTGCTATTATCAAGAGGTTAATATATAACTTGGGAAGGGAATGTAACAGCAATAATATAAAGTTATTGCCTCTTTGCCATTGATATAATGGAGGGAAAAGTCTAGTGGTGTTAATGGATAAATTCCAGAAATCAACACTACTGTAATGCAGTATCAGTAACAAAGGTTTACAGGATTTAAGTACAAGTAGACAGAGAAATAAAAAACTTCAGGAGGTGATGGTAAATCGCTATATGGCATTGCGAAAGAAACAGCTGGAATGCTATGTAGAGACCTGCTTAGTGCATTGAAATGAGGATATTCAAATTCTGGAAGCAATGTGAAAAAGGGCATCTAAATTAATGTCCTCCTGAATCTACTTAAACTGCAATAAGCTGATTACCTGGCAAGATTCTTAAAAGAATAAATTGAATTTTGACTACTTCGGGAGAAGCTTAAAAAATTGATTCTGCACACAGCTTTGATATATCTACAGAGCCATGTAAAAGTATTCAGCCCTAAATCCTTTGTTCACATAAATGAGTATTACAACCAGAGATTTTGATCAATTTAACAGAGAATTTTAATTTGTGAATCACATGCTCCTCCCCCTCCACAGTAGAGCCCCAAAAACAGAAAATTGTAAAACATGAAAATCTAAAAATTCAAAAACTGAAATGTCAGCAGTTCAAAGTATTCATCCCCCTTTGCTCGATTCTTTGTTGAATCACCTCCCATATTTATTACAGCTAGTAGTCTTTTCGGATAAGTCTCTATTAGCTTTGCACAACGTAATGGAGCAAGATTTGCCCATTTAGTTTTACAAAACTCCTCAAGCTGGGGAGCTTTAACTGGGGAGCAGTGGTGGACTGCAGTCTTGAGGACTTGCCAGAGATGTTTGATCAGATTAAGGTCAGGGCTCTGACTGGGCCACTCAAGGACATCAATTTTCTTCATTTGAAGCCACTCCATGGTTGCTCCAGCAGTATGCTTTGGGTTGGTGCCTTGTTGAAAGACGGACCACCTCCCCAGTTTAAGCTTTCTGGAAAAGGCTAGCATATTTTTATCTAGGATCTCTCTGTATTTAGCAACACACATCGTTCCATCAGTCCCTGCTGCTGAAAAGCATCCCCATACCATGATCCTACCTCCACCATACTTTACAGTAGAGATGCCGTTACCTGGCTGATGCACAGTATTAGATTTATGGCAGATGTATCGCTTAGTGTTGAGGTCAACAGGTTCCAACTTAGTCTATTTGACCCCAAGACCTTCTTCCACATCTTTACAGTATCTTCTAAGTGATGCTTTGCGAAGTCTTTACAGGCAAGGATCATGTTTTATTTTTTAGCCAGGATTTGTTCCTTGCATTATTCTATAAATACCCGTTTTGTGCAAGCTCTTACAGATTGTGTAACCTTCATTTCCAGTTACAACCACTGACTTCTGCAGCTCACTCAAGAGTGACTGTTGGCGTCATAACAGCCTCTCTTACAAGTGCCATTCTTCTCTGGTGACTTAAGTTTAGAGGAGCAGCCCAACCTAGGCACTGTTGTTTCATTTTTTCCCCACTTTGTCATGATGGACTACACTGTACACCGAGGTATGTTCAATGCCTTTGAGTTGGTCCTGTACTGTCCCCAGTTTTGTGCATCTCTATAATTACTCTGACTTGACTTGAATGTCCTTTTGTCTTCATTTGGTTTGGTCTGCTGAAAATCTACTACACTTTTGGACCTTACAGAGAGTGGGGATATTTAATCTGGTGAATTAATTGAAAACAAGAGATCCTCCAACTTTCTACATCAACAAATTGGCGAGTTGGTAAGGTAATATAGTATATTGCACCTGAGGAAAGCTAGCATAGTAATTACAAAAGGTATGATTACTTTTTCAGCCTCACAAGGTTGGTTTGTGGCTATTTCAATTTAGAAAATGAGACAGTAAAAAGTGAAAATAGTTATGGGGGCTGAATACTTTTTCAAGACACTGTGTTTTGTGTGTAGCAGAATAAATACCTGGGCTGGACTTTCAAAGGAGGCAATTGAGTGTGACACTGTTGAAACTTTTGGGTGAAAATAAGACTTTCTGAGATATGGAAAACAAGGGTTCATTTGTTCTGGTAATGCTAGATTGACTGGACACTTTGCAGTTTTCTTTATTATTGTTCTTCATGATTCACTCCCAATACTGTAGACATAATCTTGTCAAGTTCTCCTTTAATAGATAGTGATAGTATACGTTTTTGTTTTTTCTCCAAGTCTACCCAATCTTCAACAAGTCTGTAGACCAAAAGTGGATAAATTACTCTAAGTAAACATCCAAGAGAGATTCGGGCTGCTTGTTTCAACTTACTGATCTCACCAACCTCTAACCATGCTGTAAGTATAGTTTTGACAGAAAAAGTTTTAACCACCCCAGCAGGTCAAAAAATATTGATTCCTAATTATGAACCATACACTGCAATTCATACAAAGGAAAATGTAGATGAGATCTTCGAGTTTGTAAGTATCACAATAACAACCTAAACAACAGATGGTCTGAATAAAAGCTAACCCTAAAAATAACTGATGATCTGTTGCAGATGTATAGAATAAACAAAATTTATTTGATATCACCTAAAGGAACAGATTATGTGCCTTTACATGAAGTAAGCAGTGTAAAATGTATAAATAAACATCATGCATTCTGCTGTGGAAGATTTAATAAGTTCTATTGTATTTCTAATACTTGGTGTTCTAAAGAAAGTGCATCAATTCTTCACAATGTTAAAAATCTGCTCAATTTCACAATCCTACTGGCATGTACTGTTTAACAGAGGGAAAAGGAATTTGGTTAAGCTGAAGTATCATTTTTAAAAAAAAAACTGCATTCCATACATTTGAAATACTCTAAGTCTGATTATAAACACTGTCCTACATAAATCAAAAGAAACTGCAAATATACAGTAAATGTAGCTCACCTGCTCAGCTCCCTCCCTTTTGGCATTGTAGGTATCCAAATGTTCCTGTAGCTCTAACACACTAAACTTTAATGTCTCTAACAATCCACATGAGACAAGCTGTAAGAAAATACACAACATGTTTTTACACTTCATGTATTTAAATAATATAAAATAGATGTTCTGTGCCAGAACAATGTCAAAAACTGAGGAACACACTCTGCTTCTTAGTCTGTATCCAGTGGATAAGAGGGGAAAACAGAAATGCAAATTAGTATGCAAGATCATGAACTGTTGTGGTGAAATGGATTCAGATTATCCTCCCATCAATGGAGTAGTGCACTACGCAATTTTAGCAAGGGTCAGGAATGAATTATCTGCCACAAGACTGTGACACTGGTCTCGGATAGAAATGTTCTCAGGTGCATCTATTTCAATGCAAGGAGTATTGTAGGTAAGGCAGATGAGCTTAGGGCGTGGATTGGCACGTGGGATTATGACGTTATTACTATTAGTGAGACTTGGTTGCAGGAGGTGCAGGACTGGCAGCTTAATGTTCCAGGGTTTCGTTGATTCAGACGTGATAGAGGGGGAGGGATGAAAGGGACAGGAGTGGCATTACTAGTCTGGGAAAATATCACAACTATGCATAGACAGGACAGCCCGGAGGGCTTGTCTACAGAGGCCATATGGGTGGAGCTGAGGAACGGAAAAGGTGTGACCACACTAATAGGGTTGTATTATAGACTGCCCAATAGTCAGAGAGAAATGGAGGAGAAAATCTGTAGAGAGATAGCAGACCAATGTAAGAAACAGAAAGTTGTAAGAGTAGGGGATTTTAACTTTCCACATATTGACTGGGACTCCCACACTGTGAAAGGGCTAGATGGCTTGGAGTTTGTCAAATGTGTTCAGGAAAGTTTTCTAAATCAGTATACAAAGGTACCTACGAGAGAGGATGCAATACTTGATCCAGAGAATCTAGGGAACCAGACAGGTCAGGTGACAGAAGTATGTGTAGGTGAACAGTTTGGGTCCAGTGACCATAATGTCATTAGTTTCAAGTTAATTACGGATAAGGATAGGTCTGGTCCTCGTGTTGTGGTTCTAAACTGGAGAAGAGCCAACTTTGTGGAAATGAGAAAGGATCGAGGAAGAGTGGATCGGGATAAGTTGTTTTCTGGCAAGGATGTGTTCAGTAAGTGGAAGACCTTCAAAGGTGAAATTTTGGGAGTGCAGAGTTTGTATGTTCCTGCCAGGATTACAGGCAAAGTTAACAGGCATAGGGAACCTTGGTTTTCAAGGGATATTGGCAATCTGGTTAAGAAAAAGAGAGAGGTGTATAGCAGGTACAGGCAACAAGGAACAAACAAGGTACTTGAAGAGTATAGAAAATATAAGAAAATACTAAAGGAGGAAATCAGGAAGGCAAAAAGACATGAGGTTGCTTTGACAGATAATGTAAAGGTAATCCCGAAGGGTTTCTGTAAATATATCAAGAGTAAAAGGAGAGGAAGGAACAAAATTGGTCCCCCTAGAAGATCAGAGTGGTCGTCTATGTGTGGAGCCTCATGAGATGGGGGAGACCTTAAACAGTTTTTTTGCATCAGTATTTACTCAGGAAACTGGCATAGTGTATATGGAAGGAAGGGAAACAAGCAGCAGTGTCATGGAACATATAGAGATTAAAGAGGAGGAGGTGCTTGCTGGCTTACAGTGAATAAAGGTAGATAAATTCCCCGGGCCTGGCATGATATTTCCTCGGACCTTGAGAGAGACTAGTGTAGAAATTGCAGGGGCCCTGGCAGAAATATTTAAAATGTCCTTAGCCATGGTGCGGTGCTGGAGGATTGGAGGGCAGCTCATGTTGTTCCGTTGTTTAAAAAAGGCTCCAAAAGTACAGGCCAGTGAACCTGACATCAGTAGTAGGTAAATTATTGGAAGGTGTTCTGAGAGATCGGACATACAAGTATTTGGACAGCCAAGGGCTGATTAAGGATAGTCAGCATGGCTTTGTGCATGGTAAATCGTGTTTAATGAATCTTGTAGAGTTTTTCGAGGAGGTTACCAAGAAAGTAGATGAAGGAAAGACTGCGGATGTTGTCTACATCAGGGGACCCCAACCTTTTTTTGCACTGCGGACCGGTTTCATATTGACAATATTCTTGTGGACCAGCCGACCGGAGGTGGGGGGGTAGGGTTGCCAACAGACAAGAGTAGCAGTTGGGTTTGTTGGGTTTACCCAGAGAAAGACCACAATGACCATGAAGTCTTGCGCGGGCACATGTGCGCATGCGTGACTTGCGCATTCGTGTACGTGCCTATTTTTTTCTACAAATCACTTTTGCCGATTCTGTTCGGGGAGGAGGGGGTTAACCACAACCAGAATATAGGTGATAAGTGGCTAATACACTCAATTTCATTTCTAAAAGGGTTTATCTAACAAATTTAATATTAAACACACAGCACATATTTTCCTCGCATAAATATATCACAAAGAAAAATTGGATAGGTATATGGACAGGAAAGGAATGGAGGGTTAAGGGCTGAGTTCAGGTCGGTGGGACGAGGTGAGAGTAGCATTCAGCACGGACTAGAAGGGCAGAGATCGCCTGTTTCCGTGCTGTAATTGTTATATGGAGATATGGTTATATAAGTCAATAGCATCATAACATTTTAAGTAACGTTTAGATATTAAACACACAGCACGTATTTTCCCCGTATGAACATATAAAATCATTGCAACACACCAGTATCGCTGAATCAGTGGGAGCCCTGGGCTTGTTTCTCTGCAACAAGACGGTCCTATCGAGGGGTGATGGGAGACAGCGATACTCGATGGGGGTTCCTGTTTTCGTTGCATTCATTGCAGAGATATGTTGGAAATGGAAGCAACGTTTCTAGTGCTTTCGTGGCTATCTCAGGATATTTAGCCTTGACTTTGATCCGGAATGCCGGCAGAGAAGTTATGTCAAACATACTTTTCAGCCCGCCGTCATTTGCAAGCTCGAGGAGTTGATCTCCTTCCCGCGCTGAAGTGGATGATGCGCAGGTAATGACTTCGCATGCGTTCAAGCTCAACAGTGGGTGTGACAGGGAATGAGGAAAGGTGCAGCTGACTCATATCGCCAAATCATATCGTTTCCTCGCGGCCCAGTAGCGCATGTTTTGCGGCCCAGTACCGGTCCGCGGCCCGGTGGTTGGGGACCGCTGGTCTACATGGACTTTAGTAAGGCCTTTGATAAGGTCCCACATGGGAGGTTAGTTCAGAAGGTTCAGACAGCAGGTATCCATGGAGAGGTTGTAAACTGGATTCGAAACTGGCTGTGTGGGAGAAGACAGAGAGTGGTAGTGGATGTTGCTTCTCAGACTGGAGGCCTGTGACTAGTGGTGTGCCTCAGGGATCTGTGCTGGGACCATTGCTGTTTGTTGTCTATATCAATGATCTAGATGATAATGTGGTAAATTGGATCAGCAAGTTTGCTGATGACACTAAGATTGGAGGTGTTGTGGACAGCGAGGAAGGCTTTCAAAGCTTGCAGAGGGATCTGGACCAACTCGAAAAATGGGCTGGAAAATGGCAGATGGAATGCAGACAAGTGTGAGGTGTTGCATTTTGGAAGGACAATTCAAGATAGGACATACACAGTAAATGGTAGGACACTGAGGAGTACGGAGGAACAAAGGGATCTGGGAGTTCAGATACGTAATTCCCTGAAAGTGGCATCACAGGTAGTCAGGGTTGTAAAGAAGGCTTTTGGCATCCTGGCATTCATAAATCAAAGTATTGAGCATAGGAGATGGGATGTTATGGGGAGGTTGTATAAGACATTGGTAAGGCCAAACTTGGAGTATTGTGTACAGTTCTGGTCACCTAACTATAGGAAGGATATCAATAAGATTGAAAGAGTACAGAGATGATTTACTAGGATGTTGCCGGGTCTTCAGGAGTTGAGTTACAGGGAAAGATTGAACAGGTTGGGACTTTATTTCTTGGAGCGTAGAAGAATGAGGGGGGATTTGATAGAGGTTTACAAAATTATGAGGCATATGGAGGAGTAAATGCGAGTAGGCTCTTTCCTCTTAGGTTAGGAGAGATAAATACGAGAGGACATGGCTTTAGGATGAAAGTGGAAAGGTTTAGGGGGAACATTAGGGAGAACTTCACTTAGAGAGTGGTGGGAGTGTGGAATGAGCTGCCATCTGACATGGTAAATGCGGGCTCACTTTTAAGTTTTAAGAATAAATTGGATAGATACATGGATGGGAGCGGTCTGGAGGGTTATGGATTGGGTGCAGGTCAATGGGACTAGCGGAATAAAGTTTTGGCACGGACTAGAAGGGCCAAATGGCCTGTTTTCTGTGCTGTAGTGTTTTATGGTTCTATGGATAAACACCTTAAGTTAATTTGTTTATTACAACAAATTCTAGTATCACTAAGAAAAAACAGAAATCAGATGTAGTTTCACTGAAAACGGGCATCAGATGTTTGTGGTTATGTTACTGGTGGTTTTTCCACAGGGTGAGAATAGCAGCAATAGCAACACTCAGTCTCAGGCAGTGTCCTGGCTTCTTGCATATTCTAATATAAAATCAGTATTATAACTGTTACCCAATCATCAAATAACTGGAATATCCAGATGCTTGAAGGTTTGAGAAAGTACAATCATTCACAGTAATAAGCTATTTATTTGCTCTTGAGGTAACAATGGATTTCTTCAATTACCCTTGGGGGCAGCGGGATGGAAGATAATATGATCAGGAAGATTAACAGCAAAAAGAAAACCTTTTCACAATTGTATAGGTAAATTCAAAGATGTATTGTCTACACCTTAAATTGATTCAAAAACTGCCCATACAAAATGCAGGGTAGAACCATTGTATCCAGGAGAGACGGTAGTGTAGCAAAGTTGAGTACTGTAGTCATAATGAACTGAAAAACAGGTGGATGTTACTGGGGTCAGTCTGCAGGAAGATGAAACATAGAATACAGAACACTGCAGCACAGTACAGATCCTACAACCCACAATGTTGTGCCGATCAATTAATCTACTCCAACATCAATCTAACCCTTCCCTCCTACATAGCCCTCTATTTTCCTTTCAACCCTATGCCTAAGAGTTTCTGAGATGTCCCACACATATATGCCTCTACCACACACCTGGCAGGGTTTTGCACACACCCACACTCCATGCACATGTGGAGCAAATGGACCACTCATTTTGAGTTGCTTGTTACTGCAGTTGAAAGGAAACAGGTGACTTAATACAGTTCGGCCCAAAGCACAGGAGAGTAACCAACTTGGAGAGACTGTATGAACAATCAACCTTTGCCATTGTCTATTGTGAATATATTTAATGTTATATTGGACATAGTCATTGCCATTTTTATTAAAATGCATGCTGTGGCTATGGCAATTTTTCTTGTTACTATTGTTATCTTCCTACAAGTAACCAATGCTTTATTTATTGATAAGTATGGGTGGAACTGGTTCTTTGTCTTTCATGGTTTGAGCCCAAGGCAAGTCTTTCAACTGTGAATAATTGAAAGAAAGTAACATAAATAATAAATTTAAAATAAAAATGTAATTTCTGAACAAATGCAGCTGTGCTATGGATAGAGAAACAGGTGTATGGAATAAAGTGGCCACTGAGTGTACTTCTCTCTTCACAGAAGACAGCTGACCAGCTGAGTACTTACAGCACTTTATGAATTATTTCAATACTTCACATTTGAAAAATAAATGTACTTACTTTTGAACATAAATTGTGACTAACTAGAAAGCACAAAAATATAAATGGCAAGTCATCTCAGAATATTATCTTTAATAAATATGCACCCACACTTGAATAAGGCCTTCTGAGTAAATGTGACACAGCATGTCAATTAGTTTATACTGGTTTCAAACAATTGCTTTATAGGGCAAAACTTACAGTTTCGGCATCCACAAAGACAGTGGGGCAATCCGAACACATCATCATTACTTCCAAAGAACTCTTGAATTTTGACCCTATCCTTTGCAGGCTGTCTCCCAAATGACTGACGGAATCATGAGTTATGGCACAGAATTTTTTCTGAATGTTCTGTAGAAATAAGCAACCAGTTGTCAGCTTCACTTCTGACCCCAACTCTATGGCACGTTTTGAACAATCTTTCACATCACCATGTTTATGTACAGTGGCATGAAAATGTTTGGGCACTCCTGGTCAAAATTTCTGTAACTGTGAATAGTTAAGTGAGTAGAAGATGAACTGATCTCCAAAAGTCATAAAGTTAAAGATGAAACATTCTTTTCAACATTTTAAGCAAGATTAATGTATTATTTTTGTTTTGTACAATTTTAGAGTGAAAAAAAGGAAAGGAACACCATGAAAGAATTTGGGCACTCCATGAGAGTTGAGCTCTCAGATAACTTTTACCAAGGTCTCAGACCTTAATTAACTTGTTAAGGCTATGGCTTATTCACAGTCATCGTTAGGAAAGGCTAGGAAAGGCCAGGTGATGCAAATTTCAAAGCTTTATAAATATCCTGACTCCTCAAACCTTGTCCCAACAATCAGCAGCCATGGGCTCCTCTAAGCAGCTGCCTAGCACTCTGAAAATTAAAATAAGTGATGCCCACAAAGCAGGAAAAGGCTATAAGAAGATAGCAAAATGTTTTCAGGTAGCCGTTTCCTCAGTTCGTAATGTAATTAAGAAATGGCAGTTAACAGGAACGATGGAGGTCAAGTTGAGGTCTGGAAGACCAAGAAAACTTCCTGAGAGAACTGCTCGTAGGATTGCTAGAAAGGCAAATCAAAACCCCCGTTTGACTGCAAAAGACCTTCAGGAAGATTTAGCAGACTCTGGAGTGGTGGTGCACTGTTCTACTGTGCAGCGACACCTGCACAAATATGACCTTCATGGAAGAGTCATTAGAAGAAAACCTTTCCTGCGTCCTCACCACAAAATTCAGCGTCAGAAGTTTGCAAAGGAACATCTAAACAAGCCTGATGCATTTTGGAAACAAGTCCTGTGGACTGATGGAAGTTAAAATAGAACTTTTTGACGCAATGAGCAAAGGTATGTTTGGAGAAAAAAGGGTGCAGAATTTCATGAAAAGAACACCTCTGCAACTGTTAAGCACGGGGGTGGATCGATTATGCTTTGGGCTTGTGTTGCAGCCAGTGGCACGGGGAACATTTCACTGGTAGAGGGAAGAATGAATTCAACTAAATACCAGCAAATTCTGGAAGAAAACATCACACAGTCTGTAAAAAAAAAAAGCTGAAGATGAAAAGAGGATGGCTTCTACAACAGGATAATGATCCTAAACACACCTCAAAATCCACAATGGACTACCTCAAGAGGTGCAAGCTGAAGGTTTTGCCATGGCCCTCACGGTCTCCTGACCTAAACATCATTGAAAATCTGTGGATAGTCCTCAAAAGAACAGTGTATGCAAGACAACCCAAGAATCTCACAGAACTAGAAGCCTTTTGCAAGGAAGAATCGGTGAAAATCCCCCAAACAAGAATTGAAAGACCCTTAGCTGACTACAGAAAGCATTTACAAGCTGTGATACTTGCCAAAGGGGGTGTTACTAAGTACTGACCATGCAGGGTGCCCAAACTTTTGCTTCAGGCCCTTTTCCTTTTTTGTTATTTTGAAATTGTAAAAGATGGAAATAAAAAAGTAATCTTGCTTAAAATATTAAAGAAATATGTCATCTTTAACTTTATGCCTTTTGGAAATCAGGTCATCTTTTACTCGCTTAGCTATTTACAGTAACAGAAATTTTGACCAGGGATGCCCAAACATTTGAATGCCACTGTACATTATGAATGTTTAGCATTGGCACGGATCAGTTTCGGTTCCAAGTTAATATTAACATTGTGGTAGAGTAAACCAAAAAGACAACAACTAGTTAGGAAACCATCATGACTTCAGGCTACACCTCATCAAACACTACTGAGCATGACAATACAGAGTCCCTTCACTACTTGAGGATTATCTTGAAGAGAAAACAATTTATTTCTTTTCCCTTCATTACTAGCCATCTCCTTAAATCTCCCACCTTCCATCCTCATCTCTAACAAGCACGAGGAATCTAACAGAACAGTAATTTCTATGATGGAACTGATACATCTAGATGCCTCTGCTTTTCCCTTTAACAAATTCCAAGACTGAATAAATTGGAATAAATGTAGAATTGATAAATAATTTCATTTTCCTAATAATAACCTGAAGAATACAGTATTTGTAAATATTTCAGTAAGTGTTTAAAGGAGACCTCTAAATGTATTTTGAAAGCACATTTTACTTCAATTTTTAACTTGTACATTTGCTTGAGAATTTCCAGTTTATTGAAAGAAATTTATTGAAATAAATTTGTTGAAATGGTTTCAGGAAAACCAAGTCTGTTTTTATATAAATAATATTCTACGATTAATAAAGACCTATTTACAAGATTCTCAATTAGAAACTTTCCAGCGACTTGAATTCTGTTTCAACAACTCTGATACACAAGTAAAGCAAACAGCATTGATACCACATTGAGAACATATCCAGAATGGGTAATACCCACTAATTCCTCAAAGAAAAAGCCGTACCACCATTTGATAAACTACTGACCTGAAACAATCTAGAAAACACGTGAAATGTATGCACAGCACATGATCCATCTGTGTCCGACAGCATTTGGTTGACATGACAACGCCAGGCTTCCTCCTCATCCTCATAAGCCACTGGTTGGAAAGCAGACAAGATAGCAGACAGGAAGGGTGATGGTGGTGGTGAGGTTTGAATCTCTGGATATCCTTCCTGGTCTCCTTCATCTTGACTGAAAATAAAACAGAGGGTGCATAAGGTAAAGGGATTAAATTAAGTGGCAGGAATATACTCTTCATTTACAAACGTATTTCAGATGATAGCTCATTTAAATTTTCACTGATGATTTGTGCTACTTTCCCAAAACTATATTACTATTTTTTTTATTATTGCACTGAAAAACAGTACATTTCTAGAAATATTTTTTCTTCACTATTTCAATTCTAAAGAACAATTCTCCCTCCCTTTATGATACTGTGCAACATACACAGTTTAAGAAGAACATTTCCTAATGTATCAAAATACATACTAAAACTGAAAAGGCTAGTATTGGACAAACATGCTTTCCCAAAACCTTGATTGTTTCATTAGAAAATAGCAATAATAAAGACATAACTAAAAATATAATTTAATAAATCAATTTCACTTCTGACAACTGCTGCAAATAAACTGGAGGAGTATTTTAATTAGAAGCGGTGATCAACTTAAAATATGAGCTCAGACTTTATCCCAAAAAAGATGTGTTAGAACTAAATCCAGCCTTGACCAAGACCTAGCCATCTCATAATACTGACAGGAGTCATAAAGCAGTCCATTATTCAGACCTGCCCACGTGCCCAATTTAAAATATAACAGTACTGAGATTCAGGAGTTTAAAAGTAAGAGAAATACGAATACAAATGGGATACATTTCTTAACTTTTGGATAATCACAAGCTGTTAAGCTGGATTTATGAATCCTTGAAAACATGGATTTTCTTTTGTAGCATTTTCCTCAGTAAGTTTTCAATCAACCGATCTCTGAAGATTAGTGACTACTAGTTGTCAAATATAATTTGAAAAGTGAAAACAATAGTAGATTTGCAAGAATATTCTCAGAAAGCGCAACAATTTTTTGTTTGTGCAAGAACAGTACTGATATTCATAGAGGCACATTGCAAGTAGCAATAGAGTGGCAGATCATTTTAAGTCCCAACAAATTTTGTTCAGTGCAGCATAAATCTTTTATAACCAGAAATTAAGTATTAGTACAAAGAATCTTTTACTACTGATAAAATGAACAAACTGATTATTCTCAAATCAGGTTCACTTTTTAAAGAGTTTGGTGTCAGAGAATAAAATATAATGTGAAGTGGCTTTCTATTCCAATGAAAACTGGAAAATTGACAAATCTACTCACTATAGAAAGTCATAAACTATACATAGTATACTCACTGTTTACCTTTTACAAAACAAGATGAATAAATGTATCTGAGATAGTTCCTACTTAGTGCAGACAACATTTTGGTTAATGTTAAGCAGGATCACATTTGAAGTGCTGCTGAACATTTTACAGTCCACTAGCTGGCAGATTATCTGCATAGGTAGCTAGTGGTAGCTGTATGCAAAATTTAAACCAATTTTCTTCTAAAAAAAAAAGGCAAAAGACCTTTCGCAGTCCTAGACAGTAATTTTAATTAACTTAAGTACGGTCTATTTCAAGAGGTTGAATATATCAAAGGATGTCAATTTACATGCTCAATCAACTTAATGGGTTCCACATTTGTAACGTTCTTCAGGATCTTACGATAATCTATTTTTTCAGTAAAATATACAATATCTTGTTTAGACTCAGAGAGAGTATTACCTCTGCTGTGTCCTTTGTATTTAGTACAATAATGTATTTAAAATGTCATGGTTAAGTAAATGAACAAAATAATAACAAAGATTGATTACATTGCAAGTCAATGACAGTGCCAACTCCCATTAGATCATTTAATGCACGACAATGAATCAACTGAAAACATGATGCAAGTTTCATTCAAAACCAGCTGGACTTCTAATAAGCTTTGCTGGATTCTCTTGACAAATGCTAAGCTTTCTCATCTAACGGATGCAACAGTTTTATAATAAATTGCTGCAGGTCTGCTTTGGACATATCAAGGATAAAACGATACCTGATGAAACAAACCAATTACTTAACTAAGAGAAATATATCCTTCTAATTTAATCTATCCAGGATTTGTGTAATTCTGTACATCAGTTAAGTCTTCTCTTGGCATCCAACGTTCCAAGATAAAACAACCCCAGCCCAGCTAATCTCACCACAAAGGTACACTTTTCCATCCTCAAAATTCATTTCAGTGCAATTTTTCTTGTAATATGGTGACCGAAGCACAATAGCCAAACCTGGCCTAACAGATATTGCATATAACCTCCATGTTTTTCTAATCTGTACTCTGATTTATAAAAGAAAGCATTCCTTACTGTCTTTTAGCTCCACTCATCAACCTGTCCTGCTACATTTAAGATCCATGGACATACACTCCAGGGTCTGTCTGCTCCTCCACACTTTTCAATATCATTGTACATTTTCTTGCAGCGTTGTACCTTCCCAAAACATCACCTCACACTATTCTGGAATAAAGTACAATTGCTATTTTTCAATCAATCAGTCCAGACTATCACTACCCTGATGTTTAACACTTTCCTCCTCTCCCAACTACACTATCAATTTTTGTATCATATGCAATTTGCTTCAACATGCAAATTTCTCCATCATATCCCTCTTTTCAATCAATAATATATGCAACAACAACCAAGGATCCAAGTGCTGAGCATTGTTAGACAAAAAGAAGACAAGGAGAAATTATTCCACACTTTTTGAAGTCCTCAATGGTGAGAAGAGCTTTAATGGCTTTGCTTTCAAATCAGAAATAGTACAAGAATCAATTTAAATTGGATTTACAGTCTGCATCTTGAGATTTTTGATTTAATCTAGTTATCCTCTATACTGTAACACATAGTTACTCACTATCCAAAATACCTTCATGTTCTTAGGACCATGATGATATTCTTTTCCTGTTTTTGGCAAGTCTTTCGATGCTTCTCCAGCCATGTCCTATACAGTTCTTGACCATGTTGTTTTCACTTACAATCATTTGCCCAGCTTATGGTGTTTTGATTGACGGAATAGGCTTTCGAACAATGCATAAAACCCATCCATCCCCAGTGTCCACTGTAATGATGATGTTCAGATCTTGACTGCACTACAAAACGACTTCCATTTGAGGTCATCTGGGCCAATTGTATGGAAGAATTTTTCCAATGCGGAGGGATGAATTAAGGATAGTTTGGACACTCTCATCTCCTGCATCTTGCACTAGGAAGAAATGCTGAAAGCATGTGGCTGTAATATATTTTTAGGTTGGTGTAAGTGATGGATTGTGATTAATCTTGCACTATAGTTAAGCTTTGAATGCAATTCTGATTTATTTTTGGGTGCCTTGGCTTGTTGTACTATTCTGGCTAATCCTAATGGAGATGTGAGGCCAGCAGCTTCATTAGCTAAACCGTTTACCAGATTTCTCAGTTTTAGCTTGACAAACGATGTCATAAGTAGTGGTATCTGCCAACAACTTCTCCTCTTCCCACATTAATATACATCTGTGAGCATCTCAATTTGTCATTGAAGACCAGTCGTCACCTGGTTCTGACCACCGCCATGTGGAAAACACTTTCTTAACTTGTGAATTTCACAATGTTGAAATAATAATCAGCCAATGACGAGACTGTTCACTTTGCAATAATCAGCAATGATCTTTTCTTAATTCATTATGCCAGAAGCAAATCTGCCCACCACCCTGCTGTTATTCATATTGCTCTTAGTGACCTTGAATTCAGATTTTTCATGATAGGTAGCTCATGATGCGGTACTCTCTTGGCACGAGGTACAATCTGTTCTTTGCTTCTTTGTCAATGCCCTTTGGCAGCATTTAACACTACTTCAGACATGACATTGCTGAATTTCCCTTACAGTTTTGTTTTCATAAGGTCGTTGCTTCAGGGCTTTCCACTCAGGCAGGGACTATCGCTTTTCCCTTTTCAATAAGAATCAGTATTTGGCAGGATAGTGCCAAACAGATTTTCAATAACCAGCTTTTTTCCAGCTTGTATCAGAATTGGCAAGTTCAACATCCTGCAATATTAACTCAGTTTTTCCTCACTCTGCAGATTTTACCTGACCTGCTAATCATTTTCCAATAATCTCTTATTTCAGACATACTATGTTTTGTTTTCATCTCCTCCTTGTGCTCAATGATGTTTATATTTACATCCGGTCATTAATTAATTAATGGAGCCTTCACTCTCTCTCACCCAGCAACACCAATATTTACACCATTTAATGTTTCTTGGTTCCCTCCCTATCTTTTCTTTCTCCTATCCCAGTAACTTAAAATATGCATTTCTTCTAGCGTTTTATAATTCTAATAAAATACATAGACCTATATAGCATGTGAGCATGTCCTTCAGCCAAATTGGCCCATGCCAATCAAGATGCCCCATCCAACGTAGTTCCACTTGCCAGTTTTTGGTCCATAATTTACGAAACTTTTCCAATGAATGTACTTGTCCAACCTGTCCAACAAAAGTTGTTATTGCACCTGCCTCAACTGCTTCCTCTGGTTGCTGATTCTACACTGTTACCACCCTTAGTGTAAAAAGGTTGCCCCTCAGGTCCCTCTTAAATCTTTCCCAATCTCACCATAAACCTATACCCTTCAGTTCTTGATACCCCAACTCTGGGAAAAGGACAGAGTGTATTCACTCTATTTATGCCTGCCAAGGTTTTATACACCTCTATAAGAACACACCTCAATTTCCTACACTCTAAGGAATAAAGTCCAGCCTGTCCAACGTCTCCCTATAACGCGGTCCTTTTCTGCTCTCTTTCCAGTTTGATACCATCTTTCCTATAGCAGGGCAACCAAAAATGAACACAGTACTTCAAGTGTGGCCTCACCAATGTCCCGTACAACTATAGCATGACCTCCCTACTTCTATAATGCCCTGACAGTGTGCCAAAAGCTTTCATTATCCTCTTAATCTGTGACTCCATTTTCAATGAACTATGTAACTATAATCCCATGTGCTCTGTTCTACAACACTCTCTAAGGTTCACTTTGAAAGTCTTACCTAGATTTGACTTCACAAAATAAATACCTCACACTCAATTGGATTAAACTCCATTTGCCATTCCTCACTTATTAGCTGATCAAGATCCCCCTGAGACTTTTGTGATAACCTCCTTTATTTTTTTACAATACCACCTATTTTAGAGTCATCTGCAAATTTACTAACCATAAACACAAGAGATTCTGCAAATGCTGGAAATCCAGAGCAACAGACACAAATTTCTGGAGAAACTCAGCAGGTCAGACAGCATCTATGGAAATGAATAAACAGTCTATATTTCGGGCCAAGACCCTTCATCAGGTCTGGAAAGGAAGGGGGAAGATGCCAGAATAAAAAGGTAGGTGGAGGGGTAAAAAAAAAGACGAAACTTCGAGACAAAAGACCCAAACAGTTCCCTTCACCACCACCACTACTACACTCCCTCTGGCAGAACTGGTCCTCATCCTCAACAATTTCTCCTTCGGCTCTTCCCACTTTCTCCAAATTCAAGGGATAGCCATCAGCACTTGCATGGGCCCCAGCTAGCCTTTTCGTTGGCAACATGGAACAGTTCATGTTCCAAGCCTTCCCTGGTAATGCTCCCCAACTTTTTCTGCATTATTAGTGCATTTGTCCTTCCCCAGCAATCTCCCTCCTGGCACAAGCACCAGAAATGCTACACCTTCCCAATGACCTCCATCTTCACCTCTATTCAAGGCTCGAAATAATATGTTCAGGTGATGTAACACTTCATCTTCAATCTGTTGGGGTTGTCTACTGTATCTGGTGCTCCCGGACGCAGTCTCCTCTACATTGGTGAGACTCAACGTACATTGAGGGACTGCTTTGTTAAGTACCCCTGTTCCATTTACTAAAAGTGGTTAACCATTTCAATTCCTATCCCCAATCCCATTCCAACATGTCAGTCCATTGCCTGCTCTTCTGTCACGATGAGCAACACATCATATTCTGTTTCGGTAGCCTCCAACCTGATAGCATGAACATCGATATTTCCTTCTACTAATTTTTTTCCTTTTTCCCTCCCTTGCTCTTCTTCTATTTCCCACTCTGGCCTCTTATCGTTTCTCCTCACTTGCATATCACTGCCCCCTTGTGCCCCTTCTTCTTTCCTTTCCTCCATGGTCCATTCTCCTTTTCTATCAATTTCCTTCTTCTCCACCTTTCCCACCCACCTGGCTTCACCTACCATCTTCTAGCTTGTTCTCTTTCACCACCTCCCATTTTATTCTGGCACCTTCCCCCTTCCTTTCCAATCCTGATGAAGGGTCTCAGCCTGAAACGTCGACTGTTTATTCATTTCCATAGATGCTGATTGACCTGCTGAATTCCTCCAGCATTTTGTGTGTGCAAATTACTAGCCACATTTTTGATATTAGATTAGATTATGAGGACACACAGTCCTCTTTTATTGTCATTTAGTAATTCATTAAGAAATGATACAATATTCCTCTGATATAGATGACATACAACAATGGGACCAGTAACTAGTATTGAGATACATCACTAGTCCCAGGCCTTGAGGTACACCATCAGTCACAGGCTTCCAGTCCAAGAAACAACCTTCTACCATCAAGTCAATTATGCATCCAATTAGCCGGCTTCCCTGGATTCCATACAATCTAATCTTGCAGAGCAACCTTCATTGTGGACCTAATCAAAGGCCTTATGGAAGTCCATTTACATCTCAGGAGCAGACCTTGGAAACTTGTGTACTTTCTCACCTTTTAAAACATCCAGGACCTCCTCTACTATAAAGCAGATGATCCCCAGTAGCTCCCCATTTACTTTTCCTAGTTCTAAAGTCTTCATGTCTTTCTCCATGGTAAAAACAAGGAGAAATATTCATTATGGACCTTGTCCATCTCCAGTGGTTCTAAACAAAGGCATCCCATTTGGTCTTCGAGGGGACTATTTTCTTTCTAGTTTCCTTAAATGGATAATATGGATCTAGCTACCTTGAATGTCCTGAAAGATCTGCCTCCTCCTCTTCACATCTTTCATCCAGCTCTTTAAGAGCAAGTGTGACATCCTCTTCACAGATGGACTCTGGTGAACTCCCTGGAGCAAGAAACTCCTGAAACCTCTGGGATTCAAGGTTGATGTCTGAACCTGTGTCTTCATTAACACTGTTGGCCAGTTCATCCTTCACAGCCACAGTGACATCCTGTAATCAAACACAGAAATAAAAATACAGCAACGGATATTGATGTGCTGCTTTCATGTCAACAGTCGGTAATATTTTCAGAAAGTACATTTAAAAACACTTGAAAACAGTTTTAGGCTTTAGCAAAAAGCAGCGTACAATCATCCTTTCTAAATTTTGGCAACACTTTTACCGCTTGGCCCATGTTTTGCAAATTCAAATGGAATCCAATTAACAGTAATCAACAAAAATACTGATGTTGCAGGTATTTTCTTTCTTATAGGCTAGACAGGGGAAAAAAAGGTCCTCTAATCTGGATAGGGGGACCTTGGTGGTACTGATAATCATTAGTAAGTTCCTGAGGAGATATACTCCAGAAAAAGTAACATGCCTAAAGACAGTCCATAGAATGAGCAAAATTCATGGCATAGGAAGCAGACCATTTGGTTAAAGATGGCCATTCCACCAATTGGATCAACTTTGGTTAATCACAGTTCTCTATTCTTGGTCTGTAGCCTTGTAGATTTCAGTGATCATCCAAATGCATTTGTGTGGGAAAAAGATTTCTACTTCCATTAACGGTTTCAGGAACATATCTGGTTTAAATCACCCACTTCCGTACTTCCATCCTCCCCATCCCTCCTCCCACCAAGGAGATGTCAGTCTACATTGCTGAATTCTTTCTCAGCCAAGTAAAATTGAATTAGTTCCTCCTTAAAAAAAAACTTTATGAACTTGGTTTAATTTACTTTTCCATAATAATGCTAAATCAAACTGATTTCAGTTTGCTTCATCAAAAATGTTCTGCTACCCCACCTTCCAACATTTCCTAAATCTTCGTCCCATGCCACCCACTCTCTTGTTAGACTTGCTAGCTAAATATCCTCTCAATTGGACTCTTAACAATTTTGCACCTTACACAACCTTGTATTGCCCCAATTATTGGTGGGTAAATGTGTGTCAAATGGTTGTTGCGATGTGTCTAGCGTGGGAGTGTAATGGGTAGTGCTTGTCGCTTTCACTTTCAGCTTTGACTGCTGGCTAGCAATCTTGCAAAAAGGAGAGATGAATGTTTAAGTCTCTCCATGCCAGTACAACAGCAAGCTTCATGTAGTGCCTCTTTGCTGGCAACACATGGAAAGTGAACTCCTTTCAGATTCAGAGGAAGGGAAGGAGGTCTTGCCTCTGCACTCATAGCATGCAGGCCCACCAGTGTGTGGACATGCCCTGGTGCTCGTGAACCAGATCCCTAGATATGGGTGAACAACCCCACTGCCTTTTGGGCAGCCTTGGGAGAGATTCAGACAGAAAATCCAGGGTGGAGTCTCCAAGACAGTTGGACATCACTGAACATCCTTCCGGCAGCTCCTGAAGCCAAGCTGGTGCCAAACATATTGCTTTGCTTTCCTTTGGACTATACCAGTGAGGCCGAGAGAGGGATCTTGGTGACCGGGCATCCCAGGATCTCCATACCTTCCACCCAGGCTTGTGCCCTGGAGAAATCACTCCAGTGTCACTGTTCACCCACTGTCCCTCAAGACAGATGGATGCCACCATCATCATTAAATGAAATCCTTATTATTACTGCCATATACTTTTAGTATTTCTGACAGGACTTTGGGACCAGGTTGATACTGGAAACAGTCCACTGGTCATTTTTAGTCAAAGAATCAGAATCAGGTTTATTATCACTAGCATGTGATCGTAGGAAATATGAAATATTATACTTGAAATAGGATTTCTTTCTTTAATGAAGAATTTTATTTCTGCATGTACCAATCTTTCTTTCATTTTGGATTTACATAAAAAAACGGTATTTGCATTGGGTTATTATAAATGGGTGGGAATGGAAAGTGTGGACTTTATAGAATGAAGGACACATTTCGATGACTTTTTCTCTCTATGGCTCTATAATGATTACATGATGTAACTGGAACTTATGGCAAAACATCTGTCTTAATATACCAGTTATGCAATCTTAAAAATCAAATGTGCAGCTAAATTCAAAAATCAGAAAGGCTAAATGCTGAAATCAAAGACAAAGACAGTAGCTAGAAATAGATTCGACATTTCCCAGTGCTATTTTCTTGACATTTCCATCTAGGTCAACCTTCTCAGGACTGTGATACAATCTCACCTTCAATTTATTAGGACTATGTTTAATGCTTATGTGTTAGGAAGTGTAAAGATCAGAAACAACTATCCTCATTTCAGTACCCAACTTTGACCATGCAAATGCACAGCAACATGATGCTAGAAGACCTCAGCAGGTAAAACAACACCCATGAAAATGAACAAACAATCAACATTCTGGGCCAATTCCATTCATCAGGACTGGAAAGGAAGGGAGAAGTCAAAGGTGAGATGAGGGAAAGGAGGACAAGCTAGAAGGTGATAGGCGAAGCCAGGTAAAATAGGTGAAACCATAATGTAATGTAATGAAGAAGGAGGAATCTGATAGGAGAAGAGAGTAGACCATGGGAGAAAGAAGAAAAGGACACCAGTGGGCAGTAATAGGCAAGTGAGGAGAAGAGGTAAGAGGCCAGAGTGGAGAACAGAAGGAGGGGAAAGGGAGACGGGAAAAGAAAAATAGAAAAACAAATTACCAGAAGGAGAAATTAACATTCATACCATCAGGTTGAAGTCTACCTAGACGGAATGTGAGGTATTGCTCCTCCACCCTGACAATGGTCTCAGACCAACATGTCAGAATGGTAATGAGGATAGGAATTAAAATGGTTGGCCATCGGGAAGTTCCACTTTTGCCAGATGGAGCTCAACAAAGTGGACCGTAAAATTACATCGGCCGTCACCAATGTAGAGAAGGCCACATCGGGAGCACAGGATACAGTAGGTGACATCAAAAGATTTGCAGGTGAAGTGCTGCTTCACTTGTAAGGACTGTTTGGGGCCCTCAAAGGAGGTGTGAGTGGAGATGAGTGGGCAGCTGTAGCACTTCTGCTGCACCCAGGACTAAGTGACTGGAGGGAGATTAGTGCGGAAGGACAAATGGACAAGGGAGTCACAGAAGGAACAATCCTTGTGGAAAGCAGAGAGCTGGGGGGGGAGGGGGAGGGAAGTAAAGATGTGTTTGGTGGTAGGATTCCACTTTACATGGCTGAGGTTGCAGAGAATGGTGTGCGGGCTGCGAAGGCTCACGGGTAGTACGTGAGGACAAGTGGAACTCTATGCCTGTTAAGGTGGTAGGAGCGAATGTCCAGGAAATGGAGGAGATGTGGGTGAAGGCAGCATCAGTGGTGGAGGAAGGGAAACCCCATTCTTTGAAGAAGAAGAACATGTTTGATGTCCCGGAAAGGAAAGCCACTTCCTGGGAACAGATGCCACGGAGATGAAGGAATTGAGAAAAGGGAACAGGAGACAGAGTGGGAAATGGTATAATCGAGATAGCTGTAGGAATGAATAGGTTTATGAAAGATGTTGATAGACAGTTTGTCTCCAGAGATGGAAACAGAGAAATCGAGAAAGGGGAGAGAGATGTCAGAAATGGACCAAGTGAACTTAAGGGCAGGAGGCAAAGCTGATAAAAATTTATGAGCTCAACATGAAGCAGCAGCGATGCAGTTGGCAAGCGATGCTGGAGCATTACCAGGGAAGGTCTGGAACATGGAATGTTCCACGTGGTAAACAAAAAGGCAGGCATAGCTAGGGCCCACACGGGTGCCCATGACTACCCCATGAATTTGGAGAAAGTGGGAGGAGCTAAATGAGAAATTGTTGAGGGTGAGGACCAGTTCTGCCAGACGGAGGAGGGAGGTGGTATAGGGGAAATGTTTGGGTCTTTTGTCGAAAAAGAAGTGGAGAGCTTTAAGGTCTTCTTGATAGGGGATAGAAGTGTATAGGGACTGGATATCCAGTGAAAATGAGGTGGTCAGCACCAGCGAATTGAAAATTGTTGAGATCAAGAGCATGTGAAGTGTCGTGGGTGTAGTTAGGAAGGGACTAAACCAGGGAGGATAGAATGGAGTCGAGGTATGCAGACATGAGTTCAATGAGGCAGGAGCTGCAGTGGCAGTAAGCCTACACGGACAATCAGGTTGTGGATCTATAAGTGAAAAGTACGGGCAAGGGAACTCTGAGCTTGGTGGCAGTGGATGGCAGATCTTCATATTTGATGAGGTTAGTGATGGTGTGGGATTCAAGGTAGGGGTAAGGAGGAGGTGGTGTCTGAGAATTGGTGTCGGCCTCAGCAAGGTAGAAGTCATGCCACCACACTAGAACAGCACCTCTTTTGTCTATGTGGACTTGATGGTAAGGTTAGGATTGAAGCAGAGTGTGTGGAGGGCAGTGTGCATTCAGAGTGTAAGCTTCAGGGAGCACTGAAGTTGAGCTGGTTGACATCTTGTTGGTAATTCAGGATGAAAAGATCCAGAGAAGGCAGAAAACCAGAGTGGGGTGTCCAAGAAGAGGAGGGTTGGAGATGGGAGAAGGGTCATTAATGTGAGGAATTCTTGACAAAGAAGTGGGCTTGAAGATGGAAGTGAAAGAAGAGCTTGGCGTCCTGGTGGGCACAGAACTAACTGAGGTCCGGGTGAAGAGGGACAAAGATGAGGCCCTTGCTGAGGACAGAATGTCTGCCTCACATAGAGGGGAAGGTCAGAGGGAATGGTGAAGACCAGGCAGGGAATAGAGCTGGGATCAGAGGGAGAAGGATTGCAGTGTCCAGGGAAGATAAGCGACAGGAAATGAAGCCTCTGAGAACCTAAGTGGTGACAGGGGAGCCTGAGAGAACCGGGGTTGCAGAGTGGTGGTGGGGAAAGGGAAGCCTGGGGTCCCAGCAGCAGCGAGCAATAATTTTAGCCAAATGCTTAACAGCAATACATTTCACTGGAGTTTTACATACAATATTCACCTTTAACAAAAAGTTGCTATAAAAATTGTATTAAATTCTAACCATAATATTAAAGTAATGTTAATACTTACAAATCAAGAGTTAGCCCCAGCCTTATTCCACAGGTCTTTACACAGGCATTTTAAGGACAGGTGTTACAAACGATGTGCTAACACAGCAAGCCTGAGGCTAGTACCCACAATCTCAACACCAATCATTCAGCATAAAGCAAAGCCAAGGAAAGATTAACACAACTAAGCCATTATTTAATATATATTTTTTTAAAGAATTAATTGCTTACAAAAAAAACCCCATCACCTTGATGACCATAGGATTAATTACAAGAAACTGCAGGCTTCTCTTTTACCTCAGCATAAGTACTGAAGTTGAATTAACTTTAAAGGCGTAGTTTAACCTGTACTGATAATTCTGGTGTCTAATCATTTTATGACACACATTTTGTCTACAAACTGTCACGTTAAAAATATTGAAACTTCAGTAGTTTGGAGTCTGCAGTTTCAGATCAGCTTTCAGTGCAGAAATGTACAAGGAATAAACAGCATTAGAAAGATCCTAAATCAGCCATGCACCAAACCATATTTCTACCCACATTGTTTCCCACCTCAGGCAGCTGGTTGCTAGCGCTATCTGGAAGAAGAGTCTCTAAATTTGGGGTCTCAGCTCCAGGCAGTGGTGCTTCTTCAGGCACCACACTGGCTGCTGTGTCTCTTGATTGCAACAGGGGATCGACATGATTTGGTACAGCATCATATGTTGTTGAATCACTGTTTAGCTAAAGGAAAATGGAAGAATTTTTGTAAGAATAAAACAATATAAATAAAACCACAGTTAACTACAGCTAAAAAAGAAATTTTAAAAATTGTCACTAGAAATTTTAAAAAATAATTGGCACAGTGAAGAGCAAAACAAAGAATATGCCAAATTCTTGGATAATGCATGATGTTAGATATTTTAAAGTCCTTTGAAGCAATCTGTTCTCAATATCCAAAATGCTCACTGTGACCCATGGGCAATAATGTGTATAAAAGGCAAACTTTTCAACATTCTGCAAACCTCAGATCTTTATTCCACGAATTTTAACATAGAATTCTGACTGCATCTAAATAGAATAGCTAAATAAACATCTAAATGTCCCAAAAAAATGAAATAAGTACAACTGGTGGAGTACAAAATAAATTATTCAGCAGCCAGCCTGTTTGGATTCTTTGCAAGTTCAACAATAGCTTTGAATTGTCTATATCCTTTACTGACCACTCAATGAATAAAAAATGTAACTTCAGTGAGTTTTATTTTGAATTTAACAAGCATTCCTGCAAATTGAAGATTTTATAAATATATAAATCTATGAAATATTGATTTATTTCTTTGCCTCTCCAGTATGTTCTTAACTTCTCAAATAGATTCAACTACTGCCCAAACAAGAGGAAGGAATAAAAACACTAATTTCCTAAAGCTTTCAGGAGCTGTCTCAGTAATCATTAGTAAAGGTCAGGGAGAAAAAATGCTTTATCAGATTGATTTAACAATATTTCCTTACCTAACTTCGATATGCTATTCTCAGTGCAGAGATATACTTGTCCATAATAGAAGAAGAAGAAGAAAGCCCTTAACTCTGAGTGGAGTCATCGGGACACCACCATGACAGCGCTTTTTTTTAAAGCAGGCTTTCTTATTTTTACAAGGCCGAATTGCTAACTCGACACTCAACCCAGCACGGATGGAAAGCGTGCAAGGGAGCCAGCTGGATTTGAACTTGGGAGCCCTTGCTCCGAAGTCCGGCGCTGATGCCACTACGCCGCTTGTCCATAATGCAAATTAAAAATAATGGGTGAAAGAGTCAAAGGAGACAGCAGGAAATCCTTTCTAGTTCTCTGTTTTCCACTGGATACTGCAACCCTCTTTTCTCCAAAACGTCATTCAAAAATAACACTGCGTAAATTTACTAAATATAACTAAGCAATATTATAATGTGCCATCTTATCACCCCTGGTGGACGAGGACTACAAGTGGGTGAAAAAGGAAACCAGTGATGCACAGGAACCAAAAACTGAGGGAACACAAAAAGAATAGTTATGGGGCCGGAGCAAGTTGCAGAAATATATAAAGCAAATGTTATAGTTATTAAGGCAAGGTATTTTCCAATGAACTGTTCAAGAATACAGATACTTTAATTAGAACTGTGATTAAAGCAGTGAATAACATTTTAAAAAAATTGCTTGATGGTTTAACATAATATGAAATTAACAAAGCTCACAGATTTAAATTAACTGTATGATTAATTACCATTTGAGAAAATGTTCCAAATGTCCACCATCCTTCAAGAGAAATGTTTCTAACATCATACCTGAAAGACCTGACTCAAATTTTTAAGAAATTCTTTCTAATCTTTTAGTTATGATAATGAAATAGTTAATTTTCTCTCCACCTTATCTCTACTAAACTGAAAATTTCAATCAAGTCACCTTTTGTATTTGTAAATTCCAGAGAAGTTAATCCTATTAAATGCAAACTCACTGTGCAACAACCCCAGCTTCATGCTTGTAAATACATGATATATTCTTCCAAGGTTAGTAAGGCAAATGAAAATGATTGTAAATGGTGGTATTCAATCAGGCACTCATAGGTGCCGTGTAAAAGTATTCAACCCCCACCCCTCTGTTCACATAACTGAGTATTACAAACATGGATTTTGATCAATTTAATTGAGAATTTTTATTTGTGAATCACATGCTCTTTTTACACAGCAGAGCTCAAAAAAGGGTAAGTTATAAAGCACAAAAAGCTAAAAATTCAAAAAACTTGAATATCATCAGTTCAAAAGTATTCATTCCCCTTTGCTCAGTACTTAGTTGAACCACCTCTCGCAGCTATTACATCCAGTAGTCTTTTTGGACAAGTCTTTCTTAGTTTAGCACAATGTGATGGAGCAAGATTTGCCCATTCCTCCTTGCAAAATTGCTCAAGCTATGCCAGGTTAGTTGCAGAGCGGTGGTAGACAACAATCTTGAGATCTTACCAAAGATGTTTGATCGGGTTAAGGTCAGAACTCTGACTGGGCCACCCAAAGGCATCAATTTTCTTCATTTGAAGCCACTCCCTGGTTGCTCTGGCAGTGTGCTTTGGGTTGTTGACCTGTTGAAAGTCAAACTTCCTCCCCGGCTTAAGCTCTCTGATAGAGACTAGCAGGTTTTTATCCAGGATCTCCCTGTATTTTGTAGCTTCATCTTCCCATTAATCCTGACCAGATTTTCAGTCACTGCTACTGAAAAGCATCCCCATGGCATGATGCTACCTCCACAGTACTTTATGGCAGAGATGCTGTTACCTGGCTGATCAGTTTTAGATTTATTACACGCTTGTTACTTAGTGTTGAGGTCAAAAGGTTCCACATTAGTGCCATCCGACCACAAGACCTTTTTCCACATCTTTACAGTATCTTCTAAGTGACACTTTGCAAAGTCTTTATGGGCAATGATATCCTTTTTTTAAGCCAGGGCTTCTTCCTTTCCACTCTTCCATAAATACCCATTTTGTGCCTTAGAGATTGTGGAGTCATGAACTTCATCTCCAGTTGCAGCCACCGACTCACTGCAGCTCACTCAGAGTTTCTGTTCGTGCCACAGTAGCCTCTCTTACAAGTGCCATTCTGCTCTGGAAACCAAGTTTAGAGGACAGCCTTACCTAGGCAGTATGGCTGTGGTTTCAGATTTTTTCCACATTTTCACGATTTTTGCACTGTGCTCTGAGGTATGTTCAGTGCCTCTGAGATGATCTTTTACCTTTCCCCAGATTTGTGCATCTCTATCATCATTTACCTGACTTGTCTTGAATTTTTGGAATAAATTCTAAGAGACAATTTATTCTTCATTTAGTTCAAAGTAAATTTATTATCAAAGTACATATATGCCACCATATAAAACCTTGAGAAACATTATGGAGTCAATGAAAGACCACACTAAATAGGACGGACAACAATGTGCAAAAGACAACAAACCGTGCAAGTATAAAAGAAAAGCAAACAAACAAATAAATAAGCAATAAATATCGAGAACATGAAGTGAAGAGTCCTTGAAAGTGAGTCTGTAGGTTATGAGAACAGTACAATGAGGTTATCCCCTCTGCATCAAGAGCCTGATAGGTGAGGGGTACTAACTGTTCCTGAACCTGGTGGTGTGAGTCCTGAGGTTCCTGTAACTCCTTCCTAATGGCAGCAGCGAGAAGAGAGCACAACTTGGATGGTGGGGGCCCTTGAAGATGGATGCTGCTTTCCTGCAATAGAACTCTATGCAGATGTGCTCAGTGGTAGGGAAGGCTTTACTCATGATGAGCTGGGTCATATTCACTACTTTTATAGGACTTTCTGTTTGAGGGCATTTGTGTTTCCACACCAGGTCATGATGCAACCAGTCAATACACTCTCCGCCATTAATCTATAGAAGTTTGTCAAAGTTTTAGATGTCATGCCGACAAAGAGGGTTGAAGAGGATAGTGACTCTTGACAGTGCAGCCCATGGAATCCACGGCAGAAAAAGCAAACTGATTCAAACTGATTCTGATTCAATGGGTATTTTTGTGTTCATGTGTTCGAGGCTGCGTGCCAAATGGTAGAAGAAATTATTGGGATTTCTTTTTAAAACAACTGGCATAGGCTTAACAATTCAAATGATCTCATGTTCCACATATTTTCTATGAATTCTATGATTTTATATTGAATTTAAATCAATAATTTATAAGTAGATCATGTCACAGAAGTACAAATAGATATTATTTTGTATTTAAAAAAAGGTGACTTACCATTTGTGTGCGGGTTAATATTTGACTAACAGTCAATACCTCCTCCTCGGATGACTCATCAGTATCCTCCTGATTGGTTAGATTTAAACTGGGTGTACTTCCTGAAGTATGGAAATCTTGGAGTGATGGTGTATCTCCCTTCTCAATGCTTTCCAAGGAGCGCCTCCGCACACCCCAGTTAAAATTGTCCATGCTTTCACCCTGCAATAAATTTATTTGTTAATATATTTTTAAGAGAAGGAATGTTCATGAAGTTAATTTTCATATGACCATTTTAAACATTGCCAGAGCAGTGCTATACTATATTAGAGGAGTTGTTCTGTAAACAGCTTATCCCAAAACACACTGCACAGCTGCTATTCCTTAATGATTTACCAAAATACCCACAAGTGATAGTATACAAAGAACTGAACATATAGTCAATCAAAATAGCACACAGCTTATTATCACCTACAATTCTTTAAATATGTAACTGGTGTGTTTATAAAATATAAATATAATAAAAATTATTCATAAAATTTTGTTAAAAAATACTTCCAATAAATTGTTTTTAAGTTTTATCTTGTTACAATGATGCAAAGGCATATCCTACAAATAGCCAAAATGTGCACACATATTTAAACAGAACAGTAAGGCCCCCAAGCGCTAATACTTTACTGTGAACATTCAACATTTATCACACACAAGACAGTAACTTTACAAAACACTGCACCAGGCTGCAACTTACCTGCAGCTCCTGGTTAGCAATGAAGAAAAGAGATGACCAGCATTAAAAAGTAAGAAAAGAGAAATATTTGGCACGATGTGAGAAACAGGAGGTTGCCTTAATCTCAACAAACAAAATTACATTGAAATTAACAGACAGTGTACTTAGGATGTGCTATCTCAGGTAAAAAAAAACACCTGTTAATTAAAGGTGTGAACCTTTGGTTGCTTCACCCATTTTCCCCAATTTAAACGACTGTATGGTTTACTGATTGACTATTGGATGTTGCAAATATAATGCAACATAATTAAAAAGTACTTTTATATACTACCAAATAGATTTTGAGAATAGATTGGAAAACAGTTATTGATTCATAGTTAGCTACTAACAGTATTTACAGCAAAAGACCTGTTGAGGTTTTACATCTGATTTGCTTTCACACTCTGTTGATCTAATTTGTTTTTGGATAACATTACACTTTTCACCAGCTCCTGGTTAAGTCCTGTCCATAAGACTTCAGCACCAGATTAATTTTGTACCACCAATAATTTTTCAAACTTTTTTTTCTGCAGTCTTCTCCACAAATAATCTTTTTTTTTAAGGAAAAGAAAAATCAAATCTTTATTCAAAATCAAAAATTAAATTCAGAAAATGCCCAAGTTGTTCATTTAAAAATATTGAGAAGTTAGCCATAAACTTCTTTGCATATTTCTGGCAAATATATCTACTTAGCTAACATTTAAGTATCAGTAATAACATAGTAACACACACCCTGAACATGCTTGAATTTAATAGCTATTGTTATAGTGCTGCTGAAAAAGCTACTGGTACCAGCAAAATAAATAGCAAAGTTTCTTATTCTGTCCAAAAACTTTATTTTTGATGAATGCATCTTTTCTTTTGCAACTTAGCATTCAATTTAGGC
This sequence comes from Mobula hypostoma, assembly GCF_963921235.1. NCBI lineage: Eukaryota > Metazoa > Chordata > Chondrichthyes > Myliobatiformes > Myliobatidae > Mobula > Mobula hypostoma. Next base: position 62,498,292 of record NC_086099.1, on the reverse strand, counting down.
CAAATTATCTTCAGACATTTTTTCACTAGTTATTTCAAAGGATATTAACTGTCACACCTAGTGAATCTCCAAAATTCAGCCAGTTATTTTGAATATAAACTAGTTTAGTATTCAAAAGGGAATGTGCAGGAACATGTTTAGGAGTTAGCATGGATAAATAGGATTCTTCCCCTCCCTTTTTAGCTTACATGGAGCTATAAATTAATCATCATATTTCACAGTGGATCTATGTACTTCTGTTTAACAGTCTATTAACTAAAATAACAGATTGTGTTAGAAAATTTTTGCACCGAAATCCTCCTCCTATAACATAAAATCTAAAATCTTTCAATCAGGATGGTTAAGTTGATGAATTTTCAAATAGATGAAACAGATTTGACTTCCTTTTATTAGCCAAATGAACATTTTTGTATAACCATTAGCCAAATGAACATTTGTATAGCCATTAGCCAAATGAACATTTTTGTATAGCCATTTGGCAATATGGCGACATCTGCTCAAAAGTTGGATCACAAAACTCTTGTTTTTAGGTTCCAATTCTGTAAAAATTGCTAGAACTCGAGACATTGTTATGGCCATGGCTGTCACTCACAGAGCTGACTGGTGATCCAAGGATAGGAAGCAAAGTTATGCCTACCTTAAGATGCTTATTCCCAGAGATGTTTCAGAGACACTATATCTTATCTAGATCACTCTCATTAATGCGCTCACAATCCCGAGTTTTCCAATGCTGTTATTTACTGATGTACATGACATCCCACTGCTCACTTGATGAATTTTTCCTTTCATAATACTTAACTTGAAATTAATGTACTATAAAAGATTGCACAACTTTAGTTTGCAATTACCTCTGCATCTTCCAACTCAACATCCAAGAAATCAAAATCCTTCAACACTCCAAATTGTTGTTCACTGTTAGCATCCTCAACTGGTACTTCCTCCTCTCTTATTGGATCTTCAGTTGTGGAAATTAAACTTGTCTGCTGTTCTGAAATATCTAAGTCTTCACTAGATGAGAATACAACCTAGAAAAAAATATTTCAAAATTATACACAGATTTATGATATATTTGCAAAATCAAATTTCAACGTGAAACATTTTCCCATTTTTTTTTGACATCTTTGTGTTTTCAACATTGTCTGAGACCATATATGTGAATAGCTTATAGAACCTTTACTGAAGATGTCCTGGGAACTAAACCAACAAAAGATGTATTGAAAGTTTCAATGGTGTTTACATCTGTAAGCTGCATGAATGCAATTCAAATTTAATGATAAAAGGATTTGTATCTGAATAAAAGCAAGCTAAAATATTATAAAGGGCAAGATTGGGGACAAAAAAAAAGCGGGTATGATGGGAAACAGCATTCTTAGATATAAAGCAAGTTTCTTTGGCTCAAGGAGAATAACTAGAATGGAATGCCAGTATTATAGAATGAGCTGATGGCTCAGTGAAAGAGCTAGGAGAAACTGCTAGCAGTGATCCTTCCCACAACAATAAACACAAGGGATGAAATACACCAAAATTTCCACAATAGATTTTTGGCACACTGCTCTAAAGTTGGCTGATAAATATATTATGTAATTAAATTTTCAGTGCAGCTATCAGCATGGCAACCAAGTTACCGAGTAGAAAGAATAAAGCATGAAGAAGTGGCAGGCAGTCCAGGGCAAGTTAATTCCCATCATTTTATAAATAATTATTATTGCTTTTTGGCTAACCCTGTTCATTTGCAAAAGATGGCAACTAAATTATAACAAAATGAAGAACAAAGTTTCTGGTAAGTATGAAAACTGTTTGACCACAGGGCTTCAATTGAAATAACATAAAATGGGAATGTGAACATTTTTTTTGTTGGACTTTTTAATTTATTTGGTCCTAAGGTCTGCAATCCACTGGCAAGTTTATGTTTACTGACTCAACCTGAATGGTTGAGTCCTAAATGGTTTGCTCAATAGCACAGAGTCAGATCATTGATGGACCTGGGGTTACAAAAAAGTTGAAACCATGGAAGAATGGCAAAATATCCTTCCTTAAACACTCACTTAAGTTTTTAAACTGTATTCCCACAAAATTTGTATCTCACTGGAGCATCTAGCGCTATAATTCCTAAATTATTAATGCAGAGAACATATAAAATCACTGGAACTGCAAATAGCTTGCAAATTTTAAGAGAGAAATAAATCAAATTAAAATAATTAGAAGGCAAATGTAAATATTAGGTAAATAATGCAAAAATTTCCTTTAATTAACATAAACAATCAGCATTACACAGAAGGAAGATTCCAGCTTGATAAACCACAACACTTAAAAACTTTGCACTAAACTAAAATATGCCTTTTGATTTTGTGTTTTATATTCCATGTTTTCACTTTTTTTGGTTGCTATTTGTGCTGGAGGGGAAGGGGGTTTGGTATTTGATATTTTTCTTTGAACAGGTTGGTTCCATGGTTCTTCTTTGTTTCGTGACTGTGGAGAAGACTAATTTCAGGGTTGTATACTGCAAATATATTTTGATAAAAAATGTTGAATCTTAAATTTGAAGAAATGGAAAATCCTTTACTATGGTTTGCTTAAGCTTCCAGAAGGTACATGACTTAAGTTCCACCTTAAGCAGTTTAAATTAAACTAATAATCAGGGATATCAAAGGGAAAATGTGAGACTGAATTACTAATTTGGATTAAGTAAGAAAATGAGAAAAAGCGGTAGAGCATGACATCAGTGACAAGTATTTCAACTGCAGCTGTCGGAGTATCTGGACTTATATTTACATAAGTGACCTGGGGTGTGGGAAAAAATATGGAGCGGAGAGTGAGTCGTAGTGTGTTTAGATTGGCAATATAAATTGGTATTGGGGGCACGGCAGCACAGTGGTTAAAAATATCTTTACAGCACCAGTGACCTGGGTTCAACTCCCACCGCAGCCTGTAAGGAGTTTGTCCATTCTCCCTGTTATCATGTGCACTTCCTCCAGGTGCTTTAGTTTCCTACCACATTCCAAAGACATATGACTTGGTCACATGCGTATAATTGGGTGACAGTGGCTCATTGTATTGGAAGGTCCTGTTACTGAGCTGCATCTCTAAATAAATAAATGACAAACCTCAAATTCAATACTGACAAATGCAAAATAATACCTACTCGAAGGAAGAATAAAAAGGTAAACAATGAAAGATTCCGATATGGGAATTGACACATTGTTTTCAGTGAAGAAAGTAATTTTGAAAGCAGGCATGTTGGGATGCATGGTGAGAATCAGGCCAGAGTGGTTTTGGTGCATCACTACTATATACTTTTGAAATTGCACATGAATACTGTGGGAAATGGGAAATGGAAACCTTCAAAGAATTTTATCTGCAGTTCAAATATCAGCTCTTCAAAAGAACTACTGTATTTTAGTATTGCTTTTTAAATCTTTCCCTAAAGTTATCCTGTTCACCTGAATGAATGTTTGCAACTCTGTTCACCTACTTACAGGAAAGATATCAATACCTTTGAAAGAGCGCAGAGTAAATTTACACTATGTTGCTGAGACTCAAAGAGTTGAATTATAGGGAAAGACTGAACAGGTTAGGATGATATTCCCTACAGCAAAGGAGAATGAGGGAAGATCTTACAGAAGTACACAAAATTATGAAGGATATAGATAGGAATATGAATGTTTGCGGGCTTTTCTCCCTCAATTTGGGTAAGACTTGTACTAGAAGTCATAGTTTTAGGTGAATAGTAAAACATTTATGCAAAATCTGAGGGTGAGCTTCTTCATTCAGAAGGTGGTGTGAGCTGGAAATGAGCTGCCAGCGGAAGTGGTACATGTGAATTCAATCATAATATTTAAAGAGATGTTTGGATAGGTACAGTATATGGATGAGAAAGCTATGGAGGGCAGGTAGATGGGACTAAGCAGAAGAGCAGGCTGGCATAAAACAGATGGGCCAAAGAGCCTGTTTTTCTGTGCTGTAGTGCTCTATACTATTCTCTAGTCAAAAATTAATTTTGACAATCACCAGCTGCCTTTTGAACAAATTACCCACCTTAGTTACTACTATTCCTTTAACAACCTGTACTTTTGCTCATCTACATGTCTGTTTAGGAGTATGTTATCAATTTTATTTTTAAGTCCTCAGTGTAACAAATGGAACACATATTAATTCTCTCCTTGCTACTATTCCATAAGAGAATACAATGGATCAGTAAGATATGATACAATTTCAACAAAACTGAACTGGAGATGACTTCTTCCATCTTTCTCCAAATGTATTAATTTGTCAATGATGAGGTATTTTCGTAGCTTTTTCACTGCTCACCAAACTAGAAATATTCCTTAAGTAAAAAAAGAGATTTAACCTACCGATGGGTTCTTTGGGAGACCAACTTCTTGACCACAAAGTGAGAGGACATTCATTAATTTCTCTCTTGTTCTTCTCTAAAATAAAAGTACAAAAGTTTCAAGAGATCACAGAAGTTAAAAAAGTACAAGATTTTGTTAACAAACCATTACTAATTCCAAGTACACCAAGCTTTTAATGGACTAGATTGCTCTTACCTTTATCCAGCAATTTTGTTGAGAACAGCTGGCTATCGTGCACTCACATCTTTAATTTCTGTGCCCAAGTGCTTAAAATATGGAAGATGGAGATAAAATAGATGACAAGACGCCAGCATTCAGATCAGAAGTACTTTAGAAAAAGGCCGAACACAAACTGTGTCTGGCTCCTCTCAACTTTGTTAGGGATAAATGCAACCCCATTCATAAGGATGAGGTCAACAATCCCGAATTACGAAGGTGTATATGTATATATGTATGTAGGCGGAAGTTCCCACTCGCTTCAAAAAGGCAACAATTATGCCAGTGCCGAAGAAGAATAATGTGGGCTGCCTTAATGACTGTTGTCCAGCAGCACTCACAAGAAATGCTTTGGGAGGTTCGTCATGACTAGGATGAACTCCTGCCTCAGGAAGGACCTGGACCCACTGCAATTTGCCTATCGCCACAATAGGTCAAGTACAGCTGCATTCTCAATGGCTCTTCACACGGCTTTAGACCACCTGAACAACACAAATACCTATGTCAGGATGCTGTTCATCGACTATAGCTCAGCATTTAATACGATCGTTCCTACAATCCTGATTGAGAAGTTGTAAAACCTGGGCCTCTGTACCTCCCTCTGCAATTGGATCCTCAACTTCCTAACCGGAAGACCACAGTCTGTACATATCCTCCTTGCTGACAATCAACACTGGCACACATCAGGGGTGTGTGCTTAGCCCAGTGCTCTGTTCTCTACAATCGCATGATTGTGTGCCTAGGCATAGCTCAAATACCATCTATAAATTTGCTGACGATACAACCATTGTTGCTAGAAACTTAGTGGTGACAAGAGGGGCATACAGGAGTGAGATATGCCAACCAGTGAAGTTGTGCCATAGCAACAACCTGTGTGGATTGGTGATAACATCTCCTCCACGCTGATGATCAACACTGGTGCACCTCAGGGATGCACAGGACCGAAAGAAGATTGTAAATTTAGTCAGCTCCATCTTGGGTACTCGCCTACAAAGTACTCAGGACATCTTCAAGGATCGGTGTCTCAGAAAGTCTGCGTCCATCATTAAGGACCTCCAGCACCCAGAGCATTTCCTTTTCTGCTGTTGCCACTGGGTAAGAGGTACAGAAGCCTGAAGACACACTCTCAGCAATTCAGGAACAGCTTCTTCCCCTCTGCCATCTGATTCCTAAATGGACACTGAACCCTTGGACACTACTTCACTGTTTTAAATATATAGTATTTCTGTTTTTTTTTAATAGATAGATAGGGAGAGAGAGCGAGAGAGGGAGAGAGGGAGAGAGGGAGAGAGGGAGAGAGGGAGAGAGGGAGAGAGGGAGAGAGGGAGAGAGGGAGAGAGGGAGCGAGAGAGGGAGAGAGGGAGAGAGGGAGAGAGGGAGAGAGGGAGAGAGGGAGAGAGAGAGGGAGAGAGGGAGAGAGAGAGAGAGAGAGAGAGAGAGAGAGAGAGAGAGAGTGTGTGTGTGTGTGTGTGTGCGTGTGTGTGTTTTCCTCAAAAAATATATCTGATCGGGTTACATGCATTTTGAAAATGAACAGATTTAATCCCCAACCCGAAATTTTGAAAAAGTAGGCTGACTGTTGCTTGTATTTCCAGCATCTCCAGATTTTCTCTTGTTTGTGAGACAAAAATATTACTTTATTTCAAGATAATTTTATGTCCATTTTCAGGTCATCATGAGTCACCTCATGTCCGACCATGCTCCTTATTCCTTCCCAGATATCTCTGCTAGAGCTGAGATACGCAAGTATTTGACTTCTATCTATAAGTAAGGGCTCTCTAACTATACTTTAAAGTAATTATTGATTCCACAAATTAAATCACAAAGTTAAACTACAGTGTTTATTTTTAAGTAAGCCAAGAACAGCTGGCATTATTAATCTCTAATTATTCCCCATCAAGTCTACTTATTTTAACTGCAATATTACATATATATGACTATGCGAGTCACTAATTCTACTGAGCAGACAAAATTCATCCATTTTACACAAGATAATTATTCTTATTAAGGGACTTCTATTCCCTTAATATAAATAACTATTTTGTGTATACATTTTATGGTATTATTACACAAATAATTTAGAATGGCACATTCCAGATTAATTTGATATGAATGGTTATCTACTGTATCCTACTAGCCTGGAAGAGAGTAGAAGGAACTTGATAAATATAAATTTTTTGCAATATATTCATTTATCATGATCACTGGATGGTTGGCAAGACCAGCATTTATTGCCTAATTGCCTGTAAGAAGGAATTGGTCAATCACCTTCTGGAAGTATTGCAGTATTTCTGTTTAAGATACTTTGATAGTGATGCTGGGTAGAGAATCCCAGGATTTACACCCTGGAATGACAAGGAGCCTTACACTTGATGGTTTTCCCTGGAAACTACTGCCCTTTTCCTTCTTAATGACAGTGGAATGAGTTTACTGGGTTTAGTTCGGTAAATGCAGTGATTTTTGTAGATGGCACATGCTGGAGGCACTACACACTGGCAGCAAAATAAGTAAATGTTCACGGCCAATAATGGGCGCCAATTAAGCAAGATGCATGGTACTGGGTTATTGAGAGTTGTCAGAGGCATGTTAGCGCAAGATATCCAACCACTCAATTGTTCTTATAGCCACAATACTTATGCAGTGATCCAGTTCAGCTTTTGATCTATAGTGACTCCAAGATGTTCATGGTGTACACTCTGCCAAAGTTGCATGTTGAATATAACTCTATTGTGCATTATTACTTGCCACTTATCTGCTCCTGATTGAATCTAGTAAATGCGCTGCAGCAAGCAGTCACTGACTGCTTCATTTGCTGAGAATTTTAAATGAAATTAAGCTTCGTTCAATCCTGCAACAGAAAGAAGATCTCTGATGAAGCAGGAGTAAATGACTTCAGAACTAATATGGTACATTGTCTGCTCCCTTAACCTTTGCTGTATACTGTACTCTCGGCCATTTCTTCATCTCTTGTAGAGGGAATTAAGTTAGCTGAAGACTGGCAATTGTGATGGTGGGGACCTTAGGAGGAAGCCAAAATAGATAATCCACTTGGCACAGATTATTCTGGAGTGAGCACACAGAGAATCACCATGATCCAGCTTAAAACCATATAACAATTACAGCACAGAAACAGGCCATCTCGGCCCTTCTAGCTTAGATTAAGCCACTTTAGATACGGGGACACATTAGATAGGCTGGCCTTCTTTATCCTGGAGTAAAGGAGGGAAAGGGTGACCTGATAGAAATACACAAGATTATGAGAGGCAAAGATAAGGTAGAAAGTCAACATCTTTTACCCATGGTAGGAGTATGCAAAACAAGAGAGCATAGATTAATGGCAATCTAATGTATGTGGTAAGAGAGAATGGTTCATATTGGAATATATAATCGCGGCTAGGGGAGATGACGTAATCAGATAGAATTACTACGTTTAAGAGGGATTTAGACAGACACTTGAAATGAAGAACGTGGCCCAAATTGGACAAATGGGATTAGTGCAGTTAAACCAAAAAAGGTGAGTATGGACAGCACATGCTGAAGAGACTAATCCTGTGCTGTAATACTCCATAACATTTCTTACTGAATATTGTTTTGAGTACTCCAGTCTTATCTTTAGCACCATCTCCCTGGGACTGGCATTATCGAAAATGGAAATGTGCTTAGACACTTAATACTGTGTCTAGTGGAATTACTATTTAGTCATCATTATATTCATAAACACTATGGTCAACTCTTATTACTAACACATTGGCTTTAAGAAGAAATAATTTATCTAGACCAAACTTTGAGTGGAGTCTAACGTACCTGGGATAGTTGTGGCCTCTTCCAGCTGACTGGCACTAAGGCATTTGAGTTGGAACCTGATGATGTGGAAGAAGTGCTTCGAGTGACAGCAATGACTTTTGGTTTTCCGTTTCTGCACGCAGCACTGTGTTGATCGCCATATTTCTGTCCTATAATTGGTGTCTGTTGAAATCAAAATGATCATAAAGTAAACCAGCACAATGCATCTGCAGTAAAAAGAGAAACTACTGCAAAGATTCAGAGGTCAGGCAGCAACTGTGCAGAGAGAAACTGGACAACCCTTCTTGACAATGACCTTTCATCAGACCCAGGGAGTTCAAATTGAAATGTCTCAATGCTGAGATGTGGGGAGCGATGTGGTGGAGTGAAGGAAACAATTGCAATGTCCATAGTTGAAGGGACAGCAAGAGAGACTGAATGGTTGTGATACTGGCTGAAAGAATATATTGAAGGAAATGTAGATGAGAAGAATAAAAATATGGGGAGACAAGGTTAACAAAAAAAAATGCTTCAAACACATTGAAAAAGAAAAACATATCTTAAATTATAACAAAAAGTACTAAGTCAGGCAGCATCTGTGAAGAAAAAAAGACAGAATTAACATTTCATTTTGATAACCTTTCAGAATGGGTCTGACTATCTGAAATAGAATTTATATTCTGTGTTTACCCTGAGTACTATAATGAATCAAGTTAGGAGATCTAACACTGCTCCTCTGGCTTAAGTTGGGACTTGTTGGAAGAGTATAAGAGACCAAAGACAGAACAGATGTGCGATGGTGAACTAAAGTGGCAGACACCTGAAATCTCAGAGGTCATATTGAATGAATGCGATCAGTAGAGTAGTCATTCAATACTCTATTTTTTCCCCAGTGCAGAAGAGATCACATCATAAACACCAAATTTCACAGACTAAATTGAAAGTTATGTTTGGGTTCTGTAAAAGGTAGAGAGGACATGGGTGGAAATTAAAGAGTGCATTGATGCATCATAGAGGGAATGGTTCTAAAATACTGATTTGGTCGGGGGGTAGGAAGGAGTTGGATTGAACATCACATCCAATGAGATGGTATCAAAGAGCTGGCCATCAATTTCTGCATCATAGAGGTCAGTCTGGCAAAAATAAAGCATCCACTTGTGAGCAGCACACACAAAAAATGCTGGTGAACGCAGCAGGCCAAGCAGCATCTATAGGAAGAGGTACAGTCGACGTCTTGGCCCGGAACGTCGACTGTACCTCTTCCTATAGATGCTGCCCGGCCTGCTGCATTCACCAGCATTTTTTATTTGTGTTGCTTGATTTTCCAGCATCTGCAGATTTCCTCGTGTTTGCACTTGTGCACAGAATGACTCTGATTAACTTTCGTTGCTCTATTGAATAACAATCATTCACATTTTCGCAGAAAGTCTTATAAACATCTACAAACAAGATACATGGGTAAAAATTAGATTCAGATTTAAAAGTGTGCTGTAATGCTGTAGAATACAAGAAGAAACAGAATAGATTATACAGGAAAACTATGATTTCAGACCAACAAACAGCTACTTCAGGGTTCAGTTTCAATTTATTATATTAGCAATAGGCAAATTTTTCAGTTACATACCTCAGTGATATCAAAATGGAAATCTAGAGTCCTTCCAGGCAGTTCCTTTGAAGCATTGTTCCAAATTTTCGTGAAGGAAATTTCAGGAGATGAAGATGAATCAACTCCATAATTTGTTCTATGTGCTTCATCTGGTACAACAAGACTAGCTGATCGAGACACTACCAATTTCAGAATGTTAAGTGCCTCTTTCCAGTATGGACTCTAAATAACATAAATAAAACAATCATTCTACATATTGACACAGTCAACTTCATTGGTCTGCCGCAACTGCCCATAGGTAATGGTAAAATACTACACTGAACATGAACCACAAGACTGCAACACAAGAGTGTTAAATTTATCAAATTTCCAAAAAATAGTTTACCTGACACTTTGTTTTTGAGAATGGCTCTTCAGTTTTCCTTCAAAGAAAGCATTTACCCATTCTTTTCCCTCTCCTTTCCTGATCACCATGTATTGTTCATTACTTGTTATGTTGTCAAACTTCCGACAAAATACCTGAATTAACCATGTATTTTGCCTTGAAGTTCGACTTTCCGAAGTGAAAGGGAAGTGATAACCTTTGGAAAGTCAAACTTAAAAGCAGAATACAGGGCTAATGACAGAATTCGTAACAATACCGAGGAACAGAGTGATCTTGGGGTCCACATCCAAAGGTCCCTCAAAGTTGCAGTTCAAGTTGATAAAGTGGCTACGAAGGTGTATAGTGTGTTAGCCTTCAATGTCCAGAGATCAAGTTCAACAGCCATGAGGTAATGTTGCAGCACTATAAAACTCTGGTTAGACCACACTTGAAATATTGTGTTCAGTTCTAGTCCCCTCATTATAGGAAGGATGTGAAAGTTTAGAAAGTGTACAGAAGAGATTTCTACCTGGATTACACAGCATTTCTTATGAGGATATTTCAAAGTAAATATCAAGGTATATACATGTCACCATATAAAACACTGAGATTCATTTTCTTGCAGGCAAACACAATAACTCTAATAACCATAGCAGAATCAATGAAAGACCGCATCAAAAGGGCAGGCAACCAGTGTGTAAAAGAGAATACAAAAAATAAAGAAATAATAATAACAAATAAATAAGCAATAAATATCATGAACATGAGATGAAGAGTCCTTGAAAGTGAGTCCATAGTTTGTGGGAACATTTCAGTGGTATGGCAAGTGAAGTTCAGTGAAGTTATCCCCTCTCGTTCAAGAGAGTCATGTTGAGTGGTAATTGTTCCTGAACCCGATAGTGTGAATGCTCAGGCTCCTGCACCTTCTTCCTGATGGGAGAAGCGAGAAGAAAGCATGACCTGGGTGGTGGGATCACTGATGATGGATACTTTCATGTGACAGCACTCCATGCAGCTGTGCTCAGTGATTGGGAGGGCTTTACCCATGATAGACTGGGCCATATCCACTACATTTTGTTGGATATATATTGAAGTTTGGGTCAAAGTATTAGAAGTCATGCCGAGTATTTGCTAACTTCTAAGGAAGCAGAGGTGCTGTCGTGCTTTCTTCATAATTGCACCTACATGCTTGGCCCAGGACGTAGTAATTTACATATGATAATACGTAGGAATTTGAAGTTGGTTACCCTCTCCACCTCTGATTCCCCTGATGAGGGCTGGCTCACGGATCTTGGTTTCCTCCTCCTGAAGTCAATAATTAGCTCCTTAATCTTGCTGACACTGGTTGTTGTTATCGCACCACTCAGCCAGATTTTCAATCTCCTTCCCATATCCTCATTGTCATCATCTTTGATTCGGTCTATGACAGTGGCAAACTTAAATATGGCACTGTACTGGAGCTGTCACAAGTGTAAAGTGAGTAGAACAAGGAGTGAAGCACGCAGCTTTGTGGCGCACCTGTGCTGATTGAGATTGTTGTTGGCAGTCTGAATTGACTGGAGGGGTGGGGTTTGCAAGTGAGGAAAGCAAAGGTCCAATTGCACAAGGAAGTATCATGGCCTATTTTCTTTTGAAGATTATTGATTAACTTTGAGGGGATGGTAGTATTAAATGCCAAGCTGTAGGTGACAAAGAGCATCCTGATATATGCATCTTTGTTGTCCAGATGTTCCACGGTTGAGTGAAGAGCCTGCTGTGGCCTCATTGTGCCGGTAGGCAAATTGAAGTGGATCCAAGTCCCTTCTCAGGCAGTTCATATATTTCATCATCAACCTCCTATAGCACTTTATCACTGTGGGTGCAAGTGCTACTGGATTATAGTCAATGAGGTAGGTAACCGCATTCTTCTTAGACACCGGTATAATTGAAGCCTCAGACTGCCAAAGTGAAAGGTTAAAGATCTCAGCAAACACTCCTGCCAGTTGATTAATACAGGTCTTTAGACTCGGCCAGGTACCCCATCTGAGCCGGATGCTTTATGTGGGTTCACCCTCCTGAAGGATGCTCCCACACTAGCCTCAGAATTTGAAATCGCAGGATCGTTGAGGGCTGTGGGAGTTTGTGATGGTTCCTCCATGTTTTGATGGTCAAAGCGAGCGTAGAAGATAGGCAGAGTGAGCTGGGGCTTTTCTCTTTGAAGAGGAGAAGGACGAGAATTGACAACAAAACGATAAGAGGCATTGATAGAGTGGACAGCCAGAGACATTTTCCCAGGGTGGAAATAGCTAATATGAGGAGGCATAACTTTTAAGGTGTATAGGTGAGATGTCAGAGGAAGGTGCATTTTTTTTTAAATACACAGTGTGGTAGGTGCACTATCAGGGGTGGTATTAAGAGGCAGATACAACAAGGAAATCTCCGATAGGCTTATGGATGAAAGAAACATGGACAGCTATGTGGATGGGAAGGCTAGAGTGATCTTAAATTAAGTGAAATGGTCAGCATCACATGGTGGGCTGAAGGGGCTGTACTGCACTGTACTATGTTCTATGTTCTAATATCTCTTCAAAACCAGCTCAGCCTCTCAATGATTTTGTTTAAAGGGAATGTGGCCTTTCTTGATTTTGGCACAAGAGCATGGACTCTCTGAACTATATCCTCCACTTCATATTGATACCTTGAGTGGATCTAAAAATAATGTTAATGTTCCCATCGCAGCAACAATCAGGCAAAGAAAACTGACCTACTCCATGATCAATAACTAAAATTGGTTGATTTTTCCATCAGTTTTTAAATGGAACACATTTCAAGGTCCAGTTCAAGTTCAGTTTATTGTCATTCAACCATACACGTTTACTGCCAAAGTTCCTCCAGGCCAAGGTGCACAACACACTAATATATAACTTACACACACACAACACATAAAGTAATATACCACAAATAAATTTACAAATAATAAGGTGCTTTGACATCACAAGTTGAAAAGTAAACAGTATAAATCAATTAGCATTTCATACATGGTGAGATCTGGGTGGTGACAGGGAGTTCAGCAATCTACCCCTGGGGGCAGAAGCTGTTTCCCATCCTAACAGTTCTTATCCTAATGTTATAGTATCTCTTGCCTGATGGTAGAGCGTCAAAGAGATTTTTGGATGGATGGGAGGGATAATTGAAAATGCTGAGAATCTTGCAGTTGCAGGGCTCTGGATAAATATCTCTGATGGGTGGAAGTGAAACCCAGATGATCCTCTCAGCAGTGTCCACAATCCTTTGTAGGGACTTGTGTACAAATGCCTTGTAACTCCCATACTAGATGATGATGCACCTGGTCAGAACACTCCCAATAGTGCCCCTGTAAAAATTGGTTCGAATGGCCAGGCTGGGGTGGGGATAGCCTTGCTCACCTCAATCTCCTCAGGAAATGGATATGCTGTTGTGCTTTCTTGACCAAAGAGATGATGTTGAGGGACCAGGTGAAATTGTACATTATGTGCAATTCCAGAAACATTATTTTTAATTATGCTTTTATATTTCCAAGTTTAATGAATATCCCCAAAGAAAAATATATAGAAGACATGGCTCTATTTCTTCAACTAAATAGACATAAATTTCTCCCACATATGCCATCTGATTTGAAAACCAGCTCTAAGTATATTTCTATCATTTTTCCTGTAATCAATGTTTCCTTGTGTTAGTATTGCAAACCTTGAATTTTTGCCTTTGCAATGTCTACAGCCATGAGCCATGTAATTTATTATTCTTTTAGGCAAATGCACACACTTAACTGACAGCTGCAATTCCATCCAAGTCCTTTTAGGGTTAAATGATTATGACTAGGAAGACAAGTACGAACAGAATGGACATAAACATTCCAGAACTTACTATAATGGCCACTGCACTGACAAGACCCTCCAGATAACAATAAATAATTAAAGTGCCTTGCTATCAAGATAAATACTTTCTCAGACACACATCTTCTCATCTAATTATTCACAGATTCTTCGAAAAGTATTTTCTAAAAATGCTAGGTAGTTTTAACTATTTATATTTCAGTGCCAAGATTAACAAAAGCATAAGAAGTAATATTTTATATTGAAAACGTTTTATTTCTTCCTTCTACCAGCTTGAAGCTCACTGTATTCAAAATGTTAAATCGATGAAAACAAATCAAAGAAAAAAGTAAAATCCCCTTTGAGGTACATATCATGAATTGTAAGTTTTTGGTTTATACTGTTCCCTCCATTAACAGGAACACTGACTTGAAGTCATCCTGAGGTAATAAATGCATATTGGGAAAGAGCACTATACATAAAGGTAATTGTCTTGATTCATGTCTCAGATATTTTATCCACATGGTGCAGGTTTATTCCAAATGCAACAACTCGTGTTGCCATCCTTTGAGGACTCCGGGATTCAATAAAAGAATAAAAGAACTTGTGTATGAACTAGCCTGAACTAAAACTCCTAAAATGTCAAGAATGAAATTAAATGTTAAGACATATTCTAAAAATAAGCATTTTGAAATGGCCACCTCCTCAAACCATTATTTACTGAACACATTATACAACAAAATGTTAATGTTAGAGATCTAGAAGATTATAAGGCTAATAGGAAGGAGCTTAAGAAGGAAATCAAGAGAGCCAGAAGGGGCCATGAGAAGGCCTTGACGGGCAGGATTAAGGAAAACCCCAAGGCATTCTACAAGTACGTGAAGAGAAAGAGGATAAGACGTGAAAGAATATGACCTATCAAGTGTGACAGTGGGAAAGTATGTATGGAACTGGAGGAAACAGCAGAGGTACTTTATATATACTTTCTTCAGTATTCACTATGAAAAAGGATCTTGGTGATTGTAGTGATGATTTGCAGCAGACTAAAAAGCTTGATCATGTAGATATTAAGAAAGAGGATGTGCTAGAGCTTTTGGAAAACATCAAGTTGGGTAAGTCGCCGGGACCGGATGAGATGTACCCCAGGCTACTGTAGGAGACAAGGGAGGTGATTGCTGAGCCTCTGGCGATGATCTTTGCATCATCAATGGGGACAGGAGAGGTTCCAGAGGATTGGAGGGTTGAGGATGTTGTTCCTTTATTCAAGAAAGGGAGTAGAGATAGCCCAGGAAATTTATAGACCAGCGAGTCTTACCTCAGTGGTCGGTAAGTTGATGGAGAAGATTCTGAGAGGCAGGATTTATGAACATTTGGAGAGGTATAATATGATTAGGAATAGTCAGCATGGCTTTGTCAAGTGAACACAGCAGGCCAGG
The DNA here is from genome assembly GCF_963921235.1 of Mobula hypostoma. NCBI lineage: Eukaryota > Metazoa > Chordata > Chondrichthyes > Myliobatiformes > Myliobatidae > Mobula > Mobula hypostoma. The sequence goes on along the minus strand of NC_086099.1, from coordinate 62,482,705 downwards.
CAGCATCTAAAGGAAGAAGTACAGTCGACGTTTCGGGCTGAGACCCTTCGTCAGGACTAACTGAAAGAAGCGAAAGCAAGAGATTTGCAAGTGGGAGGGGGAGGAGGAGATCTAAAATGATAGGAGAAGACAGGAGGGGAGGGGTGGATCTAAGAGCTGGAAAGTTGATTGGCAAAAGGGATACCAGGCTGGAGAAGGGAGTGGATCGTGGGACAGGAAGCCTGGGGAGAAAAAGAAGGGGGGAGGGGAGCATGGAGAGCAGGCAAAGAGTTATAGTGAGAGGGACACAGGAAGAAAGAAGAGAAAAAGGGGGGAAATTTTTTAAAAAGTAAATTAACAAATTAGGGATGGGGTGTGAAGGTGGGGGGGGGGCATTAACGGAAGTTAGAGAAGTCAGTGTTCACGCCATCAGGTTGGAGGCTACCCAGACGGAATATAAGGTGTTGTTCCTCCAACCTGAGTGAGGCTTCATCTTGACAGTAGAGGAGGCCGTGGATAGGCCTTATAAAGCCACACTCAGGTTGGAGGAACAACACCTTATATTCTGTCTGGGTAGCCTCCGACCTGATGGCATGAATATTGACTTCTCTAACTTTCGTTAATGCCCCTCCTCCCCTTCACACCCCATTCCTTACTTGTTTATTTATTTTTTAAAGTTTGTTTTTTATTTTTCCCCCCTTTTTTTTTCTCTCCCTGTCCCTCTCACTATAACTCCTTGCCTGCTCTCCACCCTCCAGGCTCCCCTCCCCCCCTTCTCTTTCTCCCTAGGCCTCCCGTCCCATGATTCTCTCCCTTCTCCAGCCTGGTATCCCCTTTGCTAATCAACTTTCCAGCTCTTAGATCCACCCCTCCACCCCTGTCTTTTCCTATCATTTTGGATCTCCCCCTCCTCCTTCCACTTACAAATCTCTATCTCTTCTTTCAGTTAGTCCTGACGAAGGGTCCTAGCCCGAAAAGTCGACTGTACCTCTTCCTTTAGATGCTGCCTCGCCTGCTGCGTTCACCAGCATTTTTTGTGTGTGTTGCTTGAATTCTCAGCATCTGTGGATTTCCTTGTGTCTGGCTTTGACAAGGGTAGGTTGTGCCTTACGAGCCTGATTGAATTTTTTGAGGATGTGACTAAACACGTTGATGAAGGAAGAGCAGTAGATATAGTGTATATGGATTACAGCAAGGCATTTGATAAGGTACCCCATGCAAGGCTTATTGAGAAAGTAAGGAGGCATGGGATCCAAGGGGACATTGCTTTGTGGGTCCAGAACTGGCTTGCCCACAGAAGGAAGAGAGTGGTTGTTGTCGTCATCGTCTGACCCCTTAGTGCCTGGGAGGCAAATGGGGCCTCCAAAGTGTGGTTGTAGATGGGTCATATTCTGCATGGAGGTCAGTCATCAGTGGAGTGCCTCAGGGATCTGCTCTGGGACCCTTACTCTTTGTGATTTTTATAAATGACTTGGATAAGGAAGTGGAGGAATGTGTTAGTAAGTTTGCTGATGACACAAAGGTTGGAGGTGTTGTGGATAGTATGGAGGGCTGTGAGAGGTTACAGCAAGACATTGATAAGATGCAAAACTGGGCTGAGAAGTGGCAGATGGAGTTCAACCCAGATAAGTGTGAAGTGATTCATTTTGTTAGGTCAAATATAATGGCAGAATATAGTATTAATGGTAAGACTCTTGGCAGTGTGGAGGATCAGCGGGATCTTGGGGTCCGAGTTCACGCTCAAAGCAGTTGTGCAGGTTGACTCTGTCATTAAGAAGATGTACGGTGTATTGGCCTTCATCAATCGTGGAATTGAATTTAGGAGCTGAGAGGTAATGTTGCAGCTATTTAGGACCCCGGTCACACCCCACTTGGAGGACTGTTCACAGATATGGTTGCCTCACTACAGGAAGGATGTGGAAGCCATAGAAAGGGTGCAGAGGAGATTTACAAGGATGTTGCCTGGATTGGGGAGCATGCCTTATGAGAATAGGTTGAGTGAACTCGGCCTTTTCTCCTTGGAGCAACGGAGGATGAGAGGTGACCTGATAGAGGTGTATAAGATGATGAGAGGCATTGATCGTGTGGAGAGTCAGAGGCTTTTTCCGAGGGCTGAAATGGTTGCCACAAAGAGGACACAGGTTTAAGGTGCTGGGAAGTGGGTACAAAGGAGATGTCATGGGTAAGGTTTTTTACTCAGAGAGTGATCAGTGCGTGGAATGGGCTGCCGGCAACGGTGGTGGAGGCAGATACAATAGGGTCTTTTAAGAGACTTTTGGATAGGTACATGGAGCTTAGAAAAGTAGAGGGCTATGGGTAAGCCTAGTAATTTCTAAGGTAGGGACATGTTTGGCACAACTTTGTGGGCTGGAAGGCCTGTATTGTGCTGCAGGTTTTCTATGTTTCTAAATATGAAGAAATGATGTAATTTAAATACTGTCCCAACAAACTTCAATTTCAACAGTATTTAATCTGAGGTAATGTGTGCATATACTTTGTGAAATCTGATTTTTATTCTACTAAGCAAAAGGCTCAATTGTTTGGACATCTCTGCTAGGTAGCTGTTTCTCTCGCATGATGTAGCCTGATCTGAATATTTCCAGCATTTTCTATTTTATATGCCCTAGGTATCAGACAGAGGCTGAAAGCTTTTTGTTACTTTGGTTGCAACAATCTGCTTAAATCTCAAAGCTTGATTTGGATATTGTAAAGATATTCTACGATCATTTTTTAAAAATATATGCTTCAGTAGTTATGAATACTTATAATCATAAGACCGTAAGACACAGAAGCAGAATTAGATCATTTGGCCCATTGAGTCTGCTCCACTATTCCATCAGGGCTCATTTATTATCCGTCTTAATCCCATTCTCCTGCCTTTTCCCCGTAACCTTTGACACCCTGACTAATCATGAACCTGTAAACCTCCACTTTAAATATACTCTCTGTCTTGGCCTCCACAGCCATTTGGGGCAATGAATTACGCAGATTCACCACCATCTGGCTAAAGAAAGTATTACCCATTTCTGTTTTAAATGGCTATCACTCTATACTGAGGCTGTGCCCTCTGGTCACAGACTCCCAAAGTAGAGGAAACATGCTCTCCACATCCATTCTACCTGGACCTTTCAACGTTTGATAGGTTTCAATTAGATCTCCCTTCATTCTTCTAAACACTTCTTTGCCCATTTTCCCAATCTGTCCAAGTTCTCTAGCACAGTGTCCCCAACCTCCGGGCCGCGGACCAATACATTGCTGCGAAGAATGCAGCGGTGCAGCGGTAGCCGGGACGCACCCAGCACATCTTTAAGAAAAAAGCCGAAATAAACAAGCTAATTAATTAGGTGCCGCCCGGCACGTAAATGTCGGCCCAGATCAGAGGCGACGCAATCGGCAATCATGGGTTCTTAAACCTCTCCAACTGCAGGGTGAAATCCATCATATTATGGTCACTGCCTACTAAGGGTTCCTTTACCATAAGCTCCCTAATCAATTTCGGTTCATTACATAACACCCAAGACAGAATTGCCTTTCCCATAGTGGCCACAACCACAAGCTGCTACAAAAAGACATCTAATAGGCATTCTACATATTCCCTCTCTTGGGACCCAGTACCAACCCGATTTTCTTAATCTGCCTACATGTTGAAACTCCACTGGACTTTTGCATCATTGCCCTTAATACATTCCTTTTCTATCTCCCATTGTAATTTATATCCCACATCCTGGCTTCGGTTCAAAGGTCTGAAAGTAACTCCCATCAGTGCCTTTTTACCCTTGTAGTTAACTCTATCCACAAGGATTGTATACCTTCTGACCCAAATGTCACCTCTTTGTAAGGGCTTGATTTCCATTACCAAGAGAGCCACTCTACCCCTTCTGCCTACCTGCCTTTCCTTTCGATACAATGTATATCCTTGGATGTAAAACTCCCAACTATGATCTTCTTTCAGCCACAACTCAATGATGACAAAGTCATACCTGCCAATCTCTAACTGCACTATGAGATCATCCATCTTATTCTATATACTGTGTCCATTCAAATACCTTTATCTTACACTTACCTATTATAAAAAAACAATAATCATAGCTTTTAATGAAATAAATATCAGTATAATGTTACTTCATTACAACTCACCTGCACATATTTCCCAATGATCTTCATTATCTCCAAATTAAATTGTTTTACTGGTGCTCCAGACAAATCAATATGACTCAAAAGGCTATATATAATTTGTAATAATGACTGCTGCATGCTCGTTAGGCCCTTTTCTAATAACTGAAGAGAGACATCAGACATAGAGAAGTTATGATTTTGCAGTTAATTCTCTGTACATTCATGCCCTAAAATTAATCATGCTCACATTTATAAACTCCATTTTAATTAACTGCCATTAACACCAAATGCAAGCAGAGCAAATATCACAAGCATCAGTTCTATAAATGGTATATTAAGACTTTGTAAATTCAGTTTTCACATATTTGATTATAAGTCAACTGTAGCGTTAGAAGCTTTGTTCATAATCAGGGCAAAACACATTTCTTGACTACCGTGTAGATACAGCTACAGGGGTAAATTGTGTCTCCATCTAGTGGTAGAAGTGAGAGTTGCAATTGTAACCGTGTCACAGAATGGTGATGATGCCAAAGTAAAGAGTGCAAGACACACAAGTCACATTTGATGTATCACAATATTCACTGACCTATAAGTCCAATATGGTAGGATAATAAATAAAGGAAGCTGAAATCTTAGCAGAATGATTAGAATCCAAGAATACAGTTTTTTTCATTACCCAACTAAAGTACAGATAAATATTAGTATTCAGCCTTTATGATGAAACTGTACAGATCAAGAAGCTATGATCTGTGGAAATTTGATCAATACAGTTTGAAATCACAACAGAAAGATGGGAGACTACTGGATGATGGATGAAATGGGTAATTACCAAGAAGGGACAAAGGGTAGAGATCAGAACTCAGGGAATCTATCAATTAACTGGAATATAGCTGCATTATAAATCATCAGTTCTACCTCAGAAAGAATACTGTGGTCGTGGCCAACACCAGTCAAAATGTAATTTAACTAACTCTACATTTAAACCTTTTTGAATTACTCTCTACAAACTAACATCACAAATAAATTTCAAAAATTACCTCAGCTAAATAAGTGACCAGGTTAAGAGTGATATCAGAGAAAGCATCATGGAGGTATCGGCAAACCACATTAATCCAATTGGCACAGTCTCGTGAATAACTATGTGTGCTATAAAGGCTCATCATGTGAGCCAGGTTAGAAAGTGTGGCTGTTTTTTCTTCTGCACAAACCTAGGGAAAATAATAAATTATTTAAGGAAAAAACATTTTATGTACAGAAATTACCTTTACCTTTTGCTTAAAAACTTTTAAAAGTAAACACAGAATCACAATGTCCACAACTTCACTGAATTTATTTTGTAGTTGTAGATGATGATGATTTTTTAAAAACAACCTTGCAACATTATTATAATAATGCAAGTGCATTTAACAACCAAATGTGTATCCTAAATTTAGGTTTTGTTGTCATTCTCACAAAATAGGAGACACCTTCTTTTAACAGGCTTTCAGCAATTCTATTTATGATACTTTGGAACCAGTTTTCAAATACACTGACATTTTTTCAATATGAGCAACAGGAAGGAGGAAGCTTGTCAGACCCACCAGCCTGTTTCATCTTTCAATATCATGGCTGATCCATTCTTGTCTTTGTAATCACTCTCTCACTCCCTCCTGACACCCCTGCAATCCCTTGTAGTTACATTGCATCACCTTTGCCTTTAACAATTTGAATGACTTCATTTCCAAAGTTCTCTAGGGTAGAGAATTCCAAAGGTTCGTCATCTTCACCTTTATCAGAAATGGTCAAAATCCTTATTCTAAAACTATGCACCCCAGTTTTCAAGATCTCTGTCGTCATATATCAAAACTTTCATCCTAGGAATCAATCACAGTGAAGCTTCTCTGCATTGCCTTTGATGCAAGCACATCAACCATGAATATGGAGACCACCCTGAAAAACTGCACCAAAATATTTCAACATTCATATTCCATACCACTTGCAATAAAGGCTATCATTCCATTAGCCTTCCCAAATACTTGCTGTACTGATATGCTAACTTTTCGGGTTTCATGTACAGGAACATAGAGGTCTTTTTGTTGCAAACACGAGGAATTCTGCAGATGCTGGAAATTCAAGCAACACACATCAAAGTTGCTGGTGAATGCAGCAGGCCAGGCAGCATCTCCAGGAAGAGGTACAGTAGATGTTTCAGGCCGAGACCCTTCGTCAGGACTAACTGAAGAAAGAGCTAGTAAGAGATTTAAAAGTGGGAGGGGGAGGGGGAGATCCAAAATGATAGGAGAAGACAGGAGGGGGAGGGATGGAGCCAAGAGCTGGACAGGTGATTGGCAAAAAGGATACGAGAGGATCATGGGACAGGAGGCCCAGGGAGAAGGAAAAGGGGGAGGGGACCAGAGGATGGGCAAGGGGTATAAGTCAGAGGGACAGAGGGAGAAAAAAGGAGAGTGAGAGAAAGAATGTGTGTATATAAATAACGGATGGGGTACGAGGGAGAGGTGAGGCATTAGCGGAAGTTAGAGAAGTCAATGTTCAGGCCATCAGGTTGGAGGCTACCCAGACGGAATATAAGGTGTTGTTCCTCCCATCTGGGTAGCCTCCAACCTGATGGCCTGAACATTGACTTCTCTAACTTTCGCTAATGCCCCACCTCCCCCTCGTACCCCATCCGTTATTTATTTATATACACACATTCTTTCTCTCTCTCTCTCCTTTTTCTCCTTCTGTCCCTCTGACTATACCCCTTGCCCATACTCTGGGTTTTCCTCCCCCTCCCCCTTTTCCTTCTCCCTGGGCCTCCTGTCCCATGATCCTCTCATATCCCTTTTGCCAATCACCCGTCCAGCTCTTGGCTCCATCCCTCCCCCTCCTGTCTTCTCCTATCATTTTGGATCTCCCCCTCCCCCTCTCAAATCTCTTAATAGCTCTTTCTTCAGTTAGTCCTGACGAAGGGTCTGGGCCTGAAATGTCGACTGTACCTCTTCCTAGAGATGCTGCCTGGCCTGCTGCGTTCACCAGCAACTCTGATCCTTTTGTTGATTCGCTGCAATTAAGTAATAATTTGCTTCTTCATTCTTCCAAAGTAGACAAACACACATTCCCGCACAATATAACACATTAATTTACATATCATCAAATTTAGTGATGGTTTCTGAAGGTTTCTGCAGCATACATTATGATTTTTCATTAAAATTGTCTAACTTGACCTATTGAATAATTTTCTTCCAAAAAAAAGGCATCACAACAGACAAATCTGTACTAATTCAGAGCATGAAGCCTAATCGATTATTTATTAAACATGAAGCTTTTCTAAAGAATAATGGACATTAATTATTCCAATATTTAAGTAATAGTTCATTACTAGGTACATACCTTTGCTATTCTGTCAGCAGTCTCCTTGCAGAATTGGGTAGGGTTATCAAAATGTTGAATTAAATGAGGTAGCAGGCACAGAATATTTAATGGGAACCCTGGACAAAAAAATTAAAGTTGGGTCAAATCCAGATGATAACTTTTGGGCCTTTCTTTCATTAACGAAGAGGAATAAATAAATAATGGCCCATAAGTTTGATTCCAAATACATTAAAAGTAAACTAATCAAACACACATGTCAAAATTTATTTCTGACAGATTTAAATTACCTGGCAGAAAAGCACAATGTGTAACCTTCTTTCAGCTGATAAACTTAAAAATCACGGATTCCCCTCTGCAGAAGATTGTTGAACAATTGGTGCAAGTAATTTTTTTGTAATTATTGAAATTACCATTAACTTTCACTACAGACTGGTCGACACTAGTCCTCAAAAACTGCTCCTCCTAATATCTTCAGCATTTCTACATAATCCCTCTTTCCTGTATAATCCTAGTGATACTTTGCTCAATGCTTCCACTTAGAAAGGCACTCAGAATACCAGCACAGTACTCTTATTGCCACTTGATGAATGCTTCATAAAAATCAATCTCACTTTTTAAGCTTGCATTAAAGTCCTATTGATTTACTTCTAAGAACAATCTTTCTAATCCAATTGGCTCGATATCTCTTTTAAAAAAGAGAAAGTCAGCAATGATGTGAATAAAAACAGTGTGCTGGATCAAAGTCAAATTATCGATATATATAGCGATTTTTTTTGTTTTGCATCAATAGTACACGACAAGACATAAAAATCATCACAAATTACAAAACAAATAAATAAACAGTATGTGAAAAACAAATAACGAGGTAGTGGTCATGACTATTCAGAAATCTGACGGAGGAAGATAGGGAATATAGGGAAGCATGAAAGGAGCTTAAGGAGGGGCTGAGAAGAGCAAGAAGGGGGCATGAGAAGGCCTTGGCGAGTAGGGTAAAGGAAAACCCCAAAGCATTCTTCAATTATGTGAAGAAAAAAAGGATGACAGGAGTGAAGGTAGGACTGATTAGAGATAAAGGTGGGAAGATGTGCCTGGAGGCTGTGGAAGTGAGCAAGGTCCTCAATGAATACTTCTCTTCGGTATTCACCAATGAAAGGGAACTTGATGATGGTGAGGACAATATGAGTGAGGTTGAAGTTCTGGAGCATGCTGATATTAAGGGAGAGGAGGTGTTGGAGTTGTTAAAATACATTAGGACAGATAAGTCCCCGGGGCCTGACGGAATATTCCCCAGGCTGCTCCATGAGGCGAGAGAAGAGATTGCTGAGCCTCTGGCTAGGATCTTTATGTCCTCGTTGTCCACGGGAACGGTACCGGAGGATTGGAGGGAGGCCAATGTTGTTCCCTTATTCAAAAAAGGTAGTAGGGATAGTCCGGGTAATTATAGACCAGTGAGCCTTACATCTATGATGGGAAAGCTGTTGGAAAAGATTCTTAGAGATAGGATCTATAGGCATTTAGAGAATCATGGTCTGATCAGGGACAGTCAGCATGGCTCTGTGAAGGGCAGATCGTGTCTAACAAGCCTGATAGAGTTCTTTGAGGAGGTGACCAGGCATATAGATGAGGGTAGTGCAGTGGATGTGATCTATATGGATTTTAGTAAGGCATTTGACAAGGTTCCACATGGTAGGCTTATTCAGAAAGTTAGAAGGCATGGGATCCAGGGAAGTTTGGCCAGGTGGATACAGAATTGGCTTGCCTGCAGAAGGCAGAGGGTGGTGGTGGAGGGAGTACATTCAGATTGGAGGATTGTGACTAGTGGTGTCCCACAAGGATCTGTTCTAGGACCTCTACTTTTCGTGATTGTTATTAACGACCTGGATGTGGGGGTAGAAGGGTGGGTTGGCAAGTTTGCAGACGACACAAAGGTTGGTGGTGTTGTAGATAGTGTAGAGGATTGTCAAAGATTGCAGAGAGACATTGATAGGATGCAGAAGTGGGCTGAGAAGTGACAGATGGAGTTCAACCCGCAGAAGTGTGAGGTGGTACACTTTGGAAGGACAAACTCCAAGGCAGAGTACAAAGTAAATGGCAGGATACTTGGTAGTGTGGAGGAGCAGAGGGATCTCGGGGTACATGTCCACAGATCCCTGAAAGTTGCCTCACAGGTGGATAGGGTAGTTAAGAAAGCTTATGGGGTGTTAGCTTTCATAAGTCGAGGGATAAAGTTTAAGAGTCGCGATGTAATGATGCAGCTCTATAAAACTCTGGTTAGGCCACACTTGGGAGTATTGTGTCCAGTTCTGGTCACCTCGCTATAGGAAGGATGTGGAAGCATTGGAAAGGGTACAGAGGAGATTTACCAGGATGCTGCCTGGTTTAGGAAGTATGCATTACGATCAGAGATTAAGGGAGCAAGGGCTTTACTCTTTGGAGAGAAGGAGGATGAGAGGAGACATGATAGAGGTGTACAAGATAATAAGAGGAATAGATAGAGTGGATAGCCAGTGCCTCTTCCCCAGGGCACCACTGCTCAATACAAGAGGACATGGCTTTAAGGTAAGGGGTGGGAAGTTCAAGGGGGATATTAGAGGAAGGTTTTTTACTCAGAGAGTGGTTGGTGCGTGGAATGCACTGCCTGAGTCAGTGGTGGAGGCAGATACATTAGTGAAGTTTAAGAGACTACTAGACAGGTATATGGAGGAATCTAAGGTGGGGGCTTATATGGGAGGCAGGGTTTGAGGGTCGGCACAACATTGTGGGCCGAAGGGCCTGTACTGTGCTGTACTATTCTATGTTCTATGTTCTATGAAGAGAAGATGCTATTCCTAAAATGTGTGTGCCTCTTCAGGCTCCAGTACCTCCTTCCCGATTGTAGCTATGCAAAGAGGCATGTCGCAGATGGTGAAGTTCTTTAATAACGGATGATGCCTTCTTGAGCCACTACCTCTTGAAGATGTTCTTGATGCTGGGGAGGGCTGTACTCATGAAGAGCTGGCTAAGTCAACATAGCCCTGCTGCCTCTTGCAATCCTGTGCACTGGAGACACTATATCAGCTGTGATGCAACCAGTCAGAATGCTTGCCATTTCTGCAGAAGTTTGCAAGTCTTTGGTGACAAACCAAATCTCCTCAAGTTCCTAATGGAAGTAAAGCCACTGATGTGCCTTCTTCGTGACTGCATCAATGTGTTCCAACACAAGATCGATCTTCTGATGTTGATATACAAGAACTTGAAATTTGTTCTATTGAAAGGATGGTGGGGTGAAAGAATTATGGTCCACAAGAGATGTGGAATATCTAGTCAAGAGAAAGAAAGAAGCATACTTAAGGTTTAGGAAGCAAGGATCAGACAAGGCCCTGAACAGTTACAAGGTAGCCAGGAAAGATCTTAAAGAATGGACTTAGGAGCACTAGAAGGCTTTGGTGAGTAGGATTAAGACACCCCCCCCCCAAGGTGTTTTATACATACATGAAGAACCAGAGGATGACTAAAGTGTGGGTAGGACTAATCAGGGATAAAAGAGGAAATGTGCTGGAGTCAGAAGAGATAAGGGAGGTACTTGATGAATACTTTGCTTCAGTAATTACCAGTGGGAGGGATCTTGGTGAATGTGAGGTCAGAGTACAAAAGGGTGATATACTGTAAATGTTGACATTAAGAAAGAGGATGTTCTGGAACTTCTGAAAAACATTATGATAGCAAGACCCTGGTGCCCAATAGTATATATCTCAAGTTACTATAGGAAGCAAGAGAAGAGATTGCTGTGCCTTTGACAATAATCTTTGCATCCTCACTGGTCGTAAATGTAGTGTCAGAAGATTGGAGGGTGGCAAATGTTATTCCCTTGTTCAAGAAAGGTAACAGGGATAATCCTGGGAATTACAGACTAATGAATCTTATGTTAGTGGTGAGCAAACTATTGGAGAGGATTCTGAGAGATAAGATTTACAAGCTTTTGGAAAAGCATTATCTGATGAGGGAGTCAATGTGACTGTAAGGGTCAAGTTGTACTTCAGAGATTGACTGCATGATTTGAGGAAGTGACAAAACGTATTGATGAAGGCAGAGCAGTCAATGTGTTGTACATGGATTTTAGCAAGACATCTGACAAGGTTCCCAATGGTAGTCTCACGCAAAGTCAGAAGGTATGGGATCCATGGAAACCTGGTTGTGTGGATTCAGAATTGGCTTGTCCACAAAAAGCAGAGATTGGTTGCACAGGGAGTGTATTTTGCCTGGAGGTCAATAGAGTTCTGTTCTGGGACCCCTGCTCTTTGTAAATTTTATAAATGACTTGGATGAGGAAGTGGAAGGCTGGGTTAAAATTGCAGTTGATATGAAGGTTGGTGGTGTTGTGGATAGTAAAGAAGGTTGTCATAGGTTATAACAGGATATTAGTAGGATGCAGGGCTGGGCTGAGAAGTGGCTGATGAAGTTCAATCTGGAAAAGTGGGAAGTGATTCACTTTTAAAGGTCAAACTGGAAGGCAGAATACAGAGTTTATGGCACAAATCTTAACACTGTTGATGAACAGAGGATCTTGTGGTTCACATCAGTAGATCCTTCAAAGATGCAGTGCAAGTTGATAAGGTGGTTAAGAAGGTATATGATGTGTTCGCCTTCATTAATTGGGGAACTGAGTTCAAGAGCCACGAGGTAAGGCTGCAGCCTTATAAAACTCTAGTCAAGCCACACATTTTTTTTTTGAATACTCGTGTTCATTTCTGGTCACCTCATTGTAGGAGGGATGTGGAGGGATTAGTGCAGGATGCTGCCTGGATTGGAGAGCATGTCTTTATGAGGATAGTTTCAGTGAGCCAGGGCTTTTCTCTTTGGAGAGAAGGATGAGAGGTGAATTTGTTGGGGGCAGGGGGGGGGGCAACAAAATAAAAGGCACAAATAGAGTGGACAGCTTGTGGCTTTCATCTAGAGCAGAAATTGCCAATATGAGGCCACATAACCAAATTGATGGTTTTGTGGCCAAGTTTGTGGACGATACGAAGATAGGTAGAAGGGCAGGTAGTGTTGAGGAAGCAGGAAGTCTGCAGAAGGAATTAGAATGGGAGACTGGGCAAAGAAGTGGTAGATGGAATATAGTGTAGGGAAGTGTATGGTCACACACTTTGGTAAAAGGAATAGAGACGTAGACCATTTTCTAAATGGGATGAAAATTTTAAAAAAAATCAGAGGTGCAAAGGAATTTGGGAGTCCTCATGCAGGATTCCCTAAAAGTTAACTAACAGATTGTGTTGGTGGTAGTGAAGGTAAATGCAATGTTAGAATTCATTTTGAGGTGACCAGAATATAAAAACAAGGATGCAATACTGTGGCTTAATAAGACATTGATCAGACCACACCTGGAATATTGTGAGTAATTTTACACCCTTACCTAAGAAGATGTGTTGGCATTGGAGAGGATCCAGAAGAGGATCACAAGAATGATTTCAGGAATGAAAGAGTTTATGTACAATGAGAGTTTAATGGCTCTGGGCCTCTACACTCTGGAGTTTAGAATGGGGGGGGTGGGGGAGGAAAGAGGGATCTCAATGAAACTTTTTGAATATTGGAAGGCCAAAACAGAGTCGATGTGGAGAGGATATTTCCTATAGTGGGGTAGTCAAGGATCAGAGGGCACGGCCTCAGAAAAGAAGGAAGTCCAGTTCAAATAGAGATGAGGAGGAATTTCCTCAGCCAGAGGGTAGCGAGTCTGTGGAAAAGATTGCCACAGAAGGTTGTGGAAGCCAAGTCATTGGATATATTGATAGGTTCTTGATAAGTCAGGATGTCAAAGGTCATGAGGAGAAGGACAGATTATGGGATTCAGAGGGATGATAATTCAGCCATGATGGAATGGGAAGCAGACTCTTTGGGCCAAATGGACTAATTCTGCTCCCATGTCTTATATCTTAGAGAAGATTTATGGAGGAAACTATCGTGGTGATGTCAAACAGGGGGTATAGTAGGTGTGTGAAACTTACTGCCAGGGTGGTGGTAGAGGCAGATACAGGAGGGACATTTAAGAGATTCTTAGATAGACAATGGATGATGGGGGAAAATGGAGGGCTATGTGAAAGGGAATGTTTAGTTTGAACATGGAGTAGGTTAAATGGTTGGGAAAAACATCATGGGCCAAAGGGCCTGCACCATTTTATGCTCACACTTTCCATCATTATCTCCTGAATGTGGACCTTCTCCAGACTTTCCCTCCTTAAACTCCACAATCAATTCCTTGGTCTTGCTGACATTGTGTGTGAGAATGGTGCTCAGAATGGCTTCATCCACACACACAAACCACACCATTTTTCTGAATCCACTGACATTCTCCAGCTCCAAGTCTCTAAACCGTAATCACTCCATAAATCACCTGCAAGCAATGAGTAGTCAGTGGTGGATCTTGAGGCCCTACTGCCAATTGCCCTTAAGGCCTAATGTTCGCTCACTGCTGTGTTTGATCTTTTAAACTGTGTTTAAGTATCTTTGATAATCAGAACCATACTCAAATAGATGAAACAAATATAATTAACTACAAAACTTAAAAGCCATTGAAAAAATATTAATTTACATTTTAAATTACATTTAATTAAAATCACATTTGAGTGATTGAAGTCACTTAAAAACATTACAAATAAGCAAATAAAGGGAAAAAACACTTGTACAAAAACAAAGTACTCAACTTTTGAAAACAAGTTACCAATATTCAAATGGTGCTGAACTGTAGACACTGAGGGGCTAGATGAGAGGAGTACATTCTTAAGAACATTAGCCCTCCTTTTGTTCACTGCACAACATTCTCCAGCCCAAAACATTTCTCTGTGGTAACAGTATATGACAGACCTGTGCAGCCTAAGTTCCACAATGTAGTGCAGCACACACACATAGTGTACCCAACACCAGCTGATGCCAGATCCACGTTAGGCCCTCAGCATACCAGTGCACACTGAGGAAGGCAGGAGGCCTGCACCAGGTTCCCAGTCCCAAGTTCCAGGCACAACAGCACTGTCAGTAACACACGCATTCCATTATTGCCCTTCCTGGAATTCATCTGAGTCTTAGATGAGGAACCAATTGAATTAAGTGATTCAGAGGAAAACTGAAAAGTTCAATCAAAATGCTGTTACCAGGAACACAGGAATTAATAAAAACCTGAGCTAATTTGTTTTTGATTTAAAAATTATTGTATTTCACATTTTATCACTTAGCTCACTATACAGTGCCGGTAAGAAGTATTCACCCCCTTTTGAAGTTTTCATGTTTTATAACATTGAATCACAATGGATTTTTGACACTGATTGATAAAAAAAAGACTTTTGTGTGAAAGTGAAAGAAAATTCTACAGATTGTTCTAAATTTATTACAGTTATTAAACACAAAATAATTGATTGCATTATTACTCACACCCTGCAAGCCAGTATTTAGTACATGTACCTTTGGCAGAATAGCTTTGAGTCTATGTGGATAGATCTCTATCAGCTTTACACATCTGGACACTACAATTTTTTCCCATTCTTCTTTACAAAACGGCTCAAGCTCTGTCAGATTGCATGGGGGTCACGAGTGGGCAGCCCTTTTCCAAGTCCAGCCACAAATTTTCAATTGGATTGAGGTCTGGATTCTGACTTGGCCACTCCAGGACATTAACTTTTTTGTTTTTCAGGCATTTCTGCACAGCTTTGGCTTTACAGTTGTCTCGCTGGAAAAATAAAAATTCTCCCAAGTTGCAGTTCTCTTGCAGACTGCATTAGGTTTTCGTCCAGGATTTCCCTGTATTTTACTGCATTCATTTTACCCTCTACATTTACAAGCCTTCCAGGTCCTGCTACAGTGAAGCATCCAGGTTTTTGATGATGCGTTGTGTTTGGTCAGATGACAGAACCTTCTTTCAGAATCTCTCAGATACCTTCTGGCAAACTCTAGCCAAGATTTCATGAGAGGTTTTTTTCCCCAACAGTGGCTTTCTCTTTGCCACTCTCATATAAAGCTGCGACTGGTGAAGCACCTGAGCAACAGTTGTTGTCTGCGCACTCTCTCCCATCTCAGCCACTAAAGTTTGTAACTCTTCTAGAGTTGTCATAGGTCTTTCGGCAGCCTCCCTCACTAGTCCCCTTCTTGCACACTCAGTTTTTGAGGATGGGCTGCTCTAGGCAGATTTACAGCTGTGCCATATTCTTTCCATTTCTTGATGATTGACTTAACTGTACTCCAAGGGATATTCAGTGACTTGGAAATGTTCTTGTATCCATCTCCTGGTGGGGGTGGTGAATACTTTTTACAGGTATTGCAAATGAAGTGTCCATATGTAGGCACATATCTCTGACGATTACGCACATATATGTAGTGCATTAAAGGGCCAAATAAATGATTTTAATTCTGCTTTTTCATTGGAAAAAACCTCATATTATCAAAAATACTTGCATCAAGGAGTGACAGGAAATGTAGAGGCTCGACCCAAAAGCATAGCAGCAGAGACGATTTAGCAGTAAACAATATTTTAATAACAAAGAGCAAAATAACAAGCCACAAGGGGCCACAAAATAAGAGAGAACAGGTACTTAACACAACAAGGCAAAAAGGTAACTGAAGGCTAGCAACAACTGCTTGAGCTGGCTGGTTCATATGAGTGAATAAAGATTGTGGATGAGAGCTGGGTTTAAATGGACTGCAGGCAGTAATTTGGAAATGTGTGGCAGGTGACTCCTGTTAGCTGGGTGGAGACAGGGACGTGCCTGCCTGAGCAGGCCTGACAAAAAGTATATATACCAAATTATAGATTACAAAAACAAACTCATAAGCAAATTCAGACAGCAAATTAAAACAAAAGGAAAACAGTACTTAACTCTCATACCTTAAATCTATACTTCAAAGACCTAGTATAGAAACTATTTTGTTTGTTCAGTTGACTATTTCTCTGCAGTGAATGGTCTTCACCAATGAAGATTTGACAATATTCTCACATTTCTTTGAGCTGGTTCAAAAACAAATCTCCTAATTTCTCTGGGCAACATCATGCAATTAAAAGTTAGCACTGAAATTCATCTACTATTGTCTCAACAATTTATAATTTATGCCAGAGCATTATTTGTTCTTTTACAGATTCCTTTCTACATTGGACACCACAGTAGTGTAGCAAGTGGTGGTGCTGCCTCACAGTTCCAGTGACCTGGGTTTAATCCTACTTTCAGTACTATCTATGTGGAGTTTGCATGTTCTCCTTGAGACTACTAGGATTTTCTCTGGTGTACTCCAGTTTCCCCCTGCCTCTGAAAGACCTGCTGCTCGATAAGTTAACGGGCACTATAAATGATGGCTTGTTGGAAAAACAGAATTGAGTTAGTGGAACATGAGGAAGAATATATTATAGTTCAAAAAGTGGGGTAATGGGACTGATGGCTTTGGTCTGAGAATCAGCATTGATCTGATGGGCTGAATGATCTCCTTCTATGTTGTAAGAAGATATATCAACTAAGTATGTATAAAAGTTGTTTGAGTTGATTTTAAAGAATCTTAGGGCATTCCATGTCATATTGGTATGAAGGTTTTTTTGAAATGAGAAGAAATCACTACGCATTTTAATTTAGATTATGAGAGGCATAAATAGGGTGGATAGCCAGTACCTGCTTCCCAGGGCATGAATAGCAAACACCAGAGGGCATATGTACAAAGTTAAGGGAGTGAAGTTTAGGGGAGATATCAGGCGTAAGTTTCTTTTTACACAGAGGGTTGTGGGTGCCTGGAATGACTTGCCAGGGATGGTGGTGGAGGCTAAAACATTAGGGGTATTTAAAAGCCTCCTGGACAGGCACATGGATGAAAGAAAAATAGAGGGTTACAGGGTAGTACTTTCTTTTTAAGGAATATATGGGTTGGCACAACATCGAGGGCCGAAGGGCCTGTAATGTGCTGTAGTATTCTAGTGTCTAGTGTCTAGCATTGGAATCAGTGGACAGCAGGTGACTGAGACAAACAATGTGCTGAAAGGGAATGATGTAGATAGGCTATTTTTTCAGATCGGTGGAAAAAAAAACTAGAGGAAGGAATTTCAGAATAAGGATAAACATTTAGGATGAAGATGAAGATACATTTTCTTTTTACAAATCTTTGGAACTCTATCCCAAAAGGCAGTGCTCTGCACAACTATGTCTTTTCCTGATCTTTTGTACTTTCTCATTTACTCAAAACTTACAAGAGTACTCACGTCTTTATCTATACAGTCAACAAGTTACAAAAAAGCAGCAGTATCATTTGCAGATTACAAATAGTTAACATTTTTTAAATGATTTTCAGGAATTTAATTGAAGACTTTTTGTACAGAGGCAGGAACAAAAAAGATAATTTAATGTATGGGAAGAGAGTCAGTGTGCACTTGAGAAGTCATAAGTCACCAAAAAAGTTAACTGGAGTTCATCAGTGGTCTTCGTGAAAGAGAAATTCCCACACCCATGATCCAGCTGTATATCAAAACGTTTCTTTATACTATGAACCTCGGAATTATTCTATATAAAAGAGGAAAGAGTTCGTTGGGTCCAAAATTATCTAAGCTAGAACGCTACAATATCAGGCATTTCTCCAGGTGCCACTTTTGGTTATAGTACACAGAAACAAACTACAAATGAGAAACAAAGCTAATTAACTCTGTGAATGACACCAAATTAGAAAAGGTGTGTATTAGTATATGCACGTGACCATAGAAGAGTCTGGTGGTGACTGGGTTGTGCACTAGTAGAATTCAAGCTACATAGAAAAGGTATTCTAATTACATTTGGATAGATTGGAGAGATAAGATAAATGGAAAATGCTTTTTAACGTGGGCAAGTAATAGTGCTAGAAAAGCAAAATAAATTGCTTTACATTGTAAAACAGATGACAGGACATGGAAAGATTTCAGGGATATGATATATATTACATTGGAATCAGCAAAGTCAGGAATAGCAGCAGCAGTAAGTAAAGTCCTGAAATTGAGAACAAATCATTTGTTGTAATGTGTTTGCCTCTATATCAGAAAAATATGCAGGCAATAGTAAATGGCAAACAAATTTCTACTGACCAAAAGTACCTGTGCCTAGCATTGTTTTGTTTAGAAGAGAAAAATGTCTAGGAGCAATATACGTACTTGAATATTCAAAATTTTATTAATAAAAATATCAAAATAAGGTTTGATAAAATTAAAGAAGGGGAACAAGTTTGGATGGGGCAGTGATCATAGATAGCTTATAAATGGTGATTAATATATTGAATGAAGAAATCAGAAAACAAAAAAATATGAATTAAAAAAACAATTGAATTAGTTTTTAAAAACAGCTGCGAAGAACACTGCTTTCCAATATGTTATTTGTTGCTACAGCCGAGGTAAATTTGGGCTTCCTAAGACATGAATGAGAATATTTATTAACAGTTTTCTTGATACACCATCCCCAAATCTAAATTCAGTAAGAATTTGCCACAGTAATTTAGAATGTAAATCTAGAAGCATACCTGCCACCTGAGCTGGATCCACCAGAGTGTGTCTAGAGATGGAAATTAGTTTGCTCAGAAGATGAACTGTCATCTCTTGCGTGGAAGCTGAGGTAAAGCCCTTCAGGAATAACTGCTGAAGTCCAGGAAAGTTGGTCCACTTTAGTTTGCTCTGTACTTTTTCAATCTTCTCCCGACTCTCTGATTTATCCAGAGGCAAATGTGTGAGTAACTTGTTTAGCAATTTTAGTGCCAAAAGGTACTCATACTCATAGTCTGACTCCAGTAGGGCTGCAGCTATCCAGAAAATGGTGGCCATCAGGCTACTCGGGTCAGTAGTTGGAAGCTGGTCAGGCATTTCTCCCTCTCTAAGAGAGGATAGGCTTCGAGTCCTTGCTAAGTTACCATAGTTCACCCTCCCGTCCAAAATATCCAGTGTATTACTTCGACGTCTGTCACAACGCCTGTCTCCCAGCAGACTAGCTCGCAAGGAGTTACTTCTTGCATGGCAACTATAGTGGGTTAGGAAACCACTGGTGTTGAGTGGGCTTGTGCTTAGATTTAGTTGTCCAGTGCTTTTCCTGTTAGCTGCCAACTTGGTGCCGATTAACGAATCAGTCAAATGTGTGCTACAACAAGGTAAGAACAAATACAAGAGATCATTTGGTATGTTTAAGGAGCATGCAAATTTGACTATCACCATGCAAAGGCAACAAATGCAGAATGTTACAATTTTCTTTCTGCTCTCAAAATAACTCCCTTTGTGATTTAAACCCTCATTTTAAATTCACTCCTAGCTTCAGATTAATAACAAACATTCAAAATAGGAATAGCAGGACATTGAATTATTTAAGCCTGCTCTGCCAAACTAAATGACCATCGTTTATCATCCAAAGTCAGTACACAATAATTTTCTACCTAATTGCAGAACACACAATCCTTTATGAAATCCTGCTCATTCCCTTACTTGCACTATTTTAGACCACTTTCAAATTTCAAAATCGAATGCTTAATTTGGCTTTCCAAATTATTTTCTTTTAATTTTTCTTTTCTGATTTTTTACTTTTCTACTTGTTATGTGACTGGAAACTTTAAGTGGCAATACACAAATGGAAACATATTATTAATGCAGAAAAATTAATCACAATTAGGAGACTACATATTCTGAAAGTAGATAGAGAGAGATGCCAAAATTGAAGCATATGCAAATTGCTGCCAGTGTATTACTACCTGAGATCGACACCCTTACCAACTTCGAACTCATGCAAGGTATCTCCTCCTGTACAATCTCTTCAGGCAAAGGATAAACTGCTGGTGAGGGTCTGTGACCCAGATACAGGTTGCTGCCTCATTACTTTCTTAGTGGGAGCCAAGTCAGAATATCCTTCAAGCAATTCACTCTCCCATCCTCACTCACTCCACAATTTCTTTCTAACAGCATTTAATCAGAAGTTCAGTTTAGTGCAAGATGATTAAAAATGGCATCTTCCCAACCACACTTTTCCTGTAATGCAATTTGCTCGTACTTAATAGGGTCTTCTCAACATATGAGATTGAACATGATTAGGTGATGACTTTACCAAGTACCTTTATTCAACCACTACGATGACTTCCTAGTTGCCTGACAACATTCACAACACGCTGGAGGAACTCGGCAGGTCGGGCAGCATCCATGGAAAAAATCAGTCACCATTTCAGGCTGAAACCCTTCGTCAGGACTGAAGAAGGAAGGGGCAGAAGCCCTATAAAGAAGGTGGGGGGAGGGTGGGAAGGAGAAGGCTGGTAGGTTCCAGGTGAAAAACCAGTAAGGGGAAAGATAAAGGGGTGGGGGAGGGGAAGCAGGGAGGCGATCGGCAGGAAAGGTGAAGAAGGAATAGGGGAAAACACAATGGGTAGTAGAAGGAGGCGG
Source organism: Mobula hypostoma (assembly GCF_963921235.1). Taxonomy (NCBI): domain Eukaryota; kingdom Metazoa; phylum Chordata; class Chondrichthyes; order Myliobatiformes; family Myliobatidae; genus Mobula; species Mobula hypostoma. The sequence goes on along the minus strand of NC_086099.1, from coordinate 62,461,899 downwards.
AACCATGAGGGAGGTGATAGGCAGCTGGGGGAGGGGGCAGAGTGAAACTGGGATAGGGGAAAGGAGAGGGAGGGAATTACTGGAAGTTGGAGAATTCAATGTTCATACCAAGGGGCTGGAGACTACCCAGATGGTATATGAGGTGTTGCTCCTCCAACCTGAGTTTAGCCTCATCATGGCTGTAGAGGAGGCCGTACCAGGAGCACCGGATGCAACAGATGACCCCAACAGACTCACAAGTGAAGTGTTGCCTCACCTGGAAGGACTGTTTGGGGCCCTGAATGATGGCAAGAGAGGAGATGTAGGGACAAGTGCAGCACTTACGCTTACAGGGATAAGTGCCAGGTGGGAGATCCATGAACAGGGACGTGTGGACCAGGGAGTCGCGGAGGGAACGATCCCTGCGGAAAGCAGAGTGGGTGGAGAGGGAAAGATTTGCTTAGGTGTGGGGTCCTGTTGAAGGTGGCGGAAGTTGTGGAGGATAATGTGCTGGATCCGGAGGCTGGTGGGGTGGTAGGTGAGGACAAGGGGAACTCTGTCCCTGTTGTAGTGGCAGGAGGATGGTGTGAGGGCCGAAGTGCAGGAAATGGAGGAGATGCGGGTGAGGGCATCACTGATGACAGCAGAAGGGAAACCACAATCCTTAAAGAAAGAGGACATTTGAGATGTCCTAGAAATGAGATGTCCAGCATCTGCAGAGTATTTTGTGTTTACGACTTCCTAGTTGCCTTCAGTTTAATTTTCCGTAAGCGCCACTCTGACTTTCATGTCTTTGCACTCTTACGCTATCAAAGTGATACTCAGTGCGAACCTAGGGCTTGTTATCTCATCTTCCCGATTATGCACATTACAGCCTTCAGCACCACCAACATGCAATTCCAATATTCCCTCCTTGATCCTTGTAATTTCAGATAACTGCATAACTGTTTCACCTGGCACCTTCACACCTTTTAAAGATTTAAAGATGAGCTTTATTTGCAACATGAACATTGAAACATACAGTGAAATCTGTTGTTCGTATCAACGACCTACACAGTTCAAGGATGTGTTGGAAGAAGCCCAAAAGTGTTGTCATGCTTCTGCCATCAGCACAGCATGCCCACAACTTACTAATCTCTCCGTCTTCTAGCATGGGAAAGGAAACCAAAATGCTCAAAAGAAGTCCACACAGATGGCTGCAGGAATTCAACTCTAATTTTAAGCTCTGTAAATCATAGCCTGTACACCACCATGCCACCATTTTGACATCTAATCTTTCTTGCAAATCACCCCATCTCTGGCATCCCTTTCACCTGTACCCCACCCCCACTTCCCTGCATTTTAAATTAGTTTCATCTCTAATTTTTTTGATGAAAGGCTCATCAACCAAAATGCGAACCATTTCTCTCTCCACAAGAACTTTCTGACCTGCAATTTCTACAGTTAATATTTTCAAATATGTATTACCATTAAGACCACTTGTGCAGCTTAAGAATGATCAGTGTAACTGCATCAAGATCCACAGACCTGCAATAAACAGTCTTTGCAACCAGAGATACTCAGCTTCAAATTTAAATCCATCGTCCTTGGATTAAACTTTTCTTACTTCTTAAAAACCAGTGGTAAATAAGATCAAGCAATACTTACTGAGAAAGTGCAGAAAGCAGGTCATAATGCTTTATTGTGTCTGCTAATGTGTCAATGGCAGACTCAAGAGTGAGCAGTAGTTCTATAACAAAACCCTGTTGAGAGAAACAATAATGAAGTCTGAATTCAAAGAATGAAAATTATAGAAGTACAAAGTTCAAAGACTCCCATTTTGATTTCTCTAGCTTCAGGATTTTAAGCTTTACCAACGTCTGAATAAAGACCCTCCAGATAGAACTCTCAGTTCAAAAATTTCAGAACATATTCACAACCTCCATTATTTTAGATAGGGATTTTTTGACAAGAAAACTGCCACTCCTATTTGCACCTGTTTTCAGTGGTTTTTGCTTTACTTGATCAATTACTTTCCCCCAGAGCTTTGTAATGTCATTTGTTAGGACAATTAATTTATTCTCTTGTTGCTCTAGCAAACTCCATTTTACTTACTTCAGCTACCAGTCACTATCTTTAATTTCTCCAGTTCTACAGAAAAATATGCAATCTGTGACAGATTGATGCCTGACCTACTGAGTACATGAGTACTGAGATGTACTGAGTACATCTGCTTTCACTTGAAGATGCACATATATCTGCTGGAAGGCTGAATAGTTGAGAAAAGGGGAACTGAAAGGATAAAGAAAATGGATGTTGCCTACATAAAAGAATTTTCCAAGATGACCAGAGGCAATAAGCACAGTTGAGTCTCCCCAGCCTCATTTATTCCCTCGGCCAAGTTTGGCGATGTCAACATACATCACAGAGCATCTGGTAATCTTCATAAAAACGCCAAGGACATCAAGTTCATTGCTGCTAATTACCATGTAAACACCAAAAATAGCCCTTCCTTTAGAAATTACCTAGGGTTACCTGTAGCCCTCTATTTTTCTGAGCTCCATGTACCTGTCCAGGAGTCTCTTAAAAGACGCTATCATATCTGCCTCCACCACTGTCACCTGCAGCCCATTCTACGCACTCACTATTCTCTGCGTAAAAAACTTACCCCCGACATCTCCTTCTTAACTACTTAAAACTGTACCCTCTCAGGCTAGCCATTTCAGCCCTGGGTAAAAGCCTCTGACTATCCACACGATCAATGTCTCTCATTATCTTATACACCTCTATCAGGTCACTTCTCATCCTCCGTCACTCCAAGGAGTAAATGCTGAATTCACTCAACCCCTTCTCGTAAGGCATGCTCCCCCATCCAGGCAACAACCTTGTAAATCTCCTCTGCACCCTTTCTATGGTTTCCACGTCCTTCCTGTAGTGAGGCGACCAGAACTGAGCACAGTACACCAACTGGGGTCTGACCTGGGTCCTATATAGCTTTAACATTACCTCTCGGCTCCTAAACTCAATCCCACGATTGATGAACTGTATGCTTTCTTAACCACAGAGTCAACTTGCACAGCAGCCTTGAGTGTCCTATGGACTGGGACCCCAAGATCCCTCTGATCCTCCACACTGCCAAGAGTCTTACCATTAATACTATATTCTGTCATTGACCTACCAAAATGAACCACCTCACACTTATCTGAGTTGAACATTTATCTGGGTTGAATAAAGTTAATTATTCACCTGAGCCTCTTCGCCTGCATCACCAACTGTTTCAACAAGTCTTGACAGTACATCAGAGAGTGTGGATACAGTCAATGGTTGTTTTAGAGCTCTGAAAATCTGGAAAGATCTTCCAGCATAATGCCTGTTTGAACATGAAAGTGCTGTCTGCAAGGCCACTTCACTGAGGAGTTGCTCCAGCTGAAAACCTGGTTTGGGGAGAACCAAAAAGAAACTCAGTAAAAAAGACCGCGATTAAAAGTTTAAATGCTCAGATTATAACCATTTTGATTTGAAAATTTAGAATAAAAGTTCTAATTACCTGATCTAGATTGCTTGAATATGGACATTACATGTTTTAAAAACACAGTTAACTGTTCAGCAGTTTTAATGTTGGGGTTCTTTGGAGAGACATCTTCATGATTCCAAAGTGGCCCTCGTTTTCTTAAGAAAAGAAGAGCGGATATTTTAGAGCAATTATAATATAAACAGATGTCATTTTCCTACAATGTAAAAGTCAAATTAAATGATAAATGATATCAAATAATGGCAATTTACTCGTATGTTCCATGAAACTAACTAACTACTTTGGGAAACAAAAAGTGCCATTTCTGATTTGAACATGATTGAATGCAATAAGAGACCTCAAAAATTTTCATGGGGGACCAAGTAAAACTGAGGATAGTTCTTTCTCTGATATTGATGGCATATGGCATTAAGGGTATAAATTGATCTGTGATAATTGATAAAGAAAATTAATCACCAAGAATCCACAGTGTATCAAAATTCTCTTATACATTGGGGACAGAGTCAAACAATGCCACTGCACTGAATGTCTCATGGATTTTTTAGCTGATATCATGCAGGTTCTCATGGATGACGCAAGAAAGGCATTTGAATAGATATTCATATCCTCAAATACTAGTATTTTTGTGCAAACAGATGTTGGCATTGAAGGATGTGAGACACCCAGAGTGTTATGCTTAACAACAGCAGGAAAATGTCACTTGATAAACTTCACATTCAGTGCCTGTGTAGTTAACATCATGGAATGTGGCACCTTCAATCGCTAATCATACATGCTTTGGTAATCCGCAAAGCAAATTATTCTTTTCTCTTGCGCTTAAAGATTCAGAAAGTATATACTATAATTCTGAACAAAGACAATGTAAGAGCTGGGTTAGACCAATTCCAAGTGACAAATGCCCCCGGAGGAAGTCATGAGAATTTAATCTTTCTTACCCTTTCCTCTCTCACTGGGGGGGGGGAAGAACGGGACACCAAGCTCCCTGCTAAACTGTGGTAGCTTGCTTTTTTATTGAACTATAATATTTTGTGTTTTCTGCAAAGAAAGCAGTTTTTTTATTTCATAAAGATCAGGGTACTTTCTTTTACTGATGTTTACAAGTTATGTCAAAATGGGACAAAGATTTAAATCAAATCTGATATGATTCCGTACATTTTGCTGTTGAAATATCTACTCTCAACTTATCCTTGCTAAGAAACATTATTATTAAAACAAATTGCAAGAGTACATGATTTTCTTCTGAACTTTAGAGTTCACAGTATCATTTGATTAATGGAAACTTCAGTCAGAACTTCCCCCTGAAGTCACCCTCTTGAAATGAAACTTTGTGCCATTGAATCATATTGCATTCATCAGCTTAAATCTTTCTGACTACTTGGCAAATTTATGCTGAGTGCAGCAGGCTATGGCAATCTTTTACATGATACACAGATTGCCAAAGCACAAAGAACCTTTCAGAACTTGACAGGACCTTGTAACCACCTATCTGCACAGACATGATTATAAGTGCACTCTGAAGTCAGCTGAAGAACACAAAAACCTGTTAGTAGTTATGTCAGATCTTATCACTGCACTCTCAAACAGCTGGATGACCAAGCATGAAGCAGTCAAATTGCAAGTAACTGAACCAAATTGGTAAGGATCAACATACTACATATTCATGTGTTAAGAGATGCAGCCAGAAAATTGCAGATCAGATGATCTAGACACTGAGTTAATGTCCTCCTTTAGATATGGGTGTATCAAATTTTCACAACGGGGTTGTCACAGCCCTCATTATTCCTTCATCAACTTATTTCAATTATCAAGGAAACACATTTTTTTGACTCAGGCGGGGAATCACTGAGGCTACACTGCCGTATTGACCTTTATCTAGACATTCTCTACGTACGGTGTGATGCTTCAGTGCTGCAGATTACCTGTTCCAAACTCTGGTTTCTATTTTTCTCAATAATATATGAGTAGCCCAAGAAGAAAAAAAACTGAAAAGTGAAGCCCCCCCCACCCCCACCCCATAACCCCTAAGCTAAACCTAAAATAGATTGGCCAGATAGCAGCAAGCACTAAATCTACCCCCGTGGCTTCCGATTGACGCTCAATAGAAAAGTGCATATATAAAAAGATCAACTAAAATTGTAAAACAGTAGAAGAGTGAAAAAATCAAAAAGTACACCGATTAAAATGAAAATGATATAATACAAAGAAAAACAAATATAATACAAAGAAAAACAAATATATATATATATATATATATATAAAAAAGCGTTGACATAGAGCAAACCGTATAATTAGGAAAGGAGATGAAATATCAGCATAGACTAGCAAAAAAATTACGAAGTTTAAGGCCTCAGGTATGTGCGAAAAATGATGCTGTGGGAGTGGCCACCCAGAATCCCCAGGGAAGGAGGAATGACGCAGTTAAAAAAGTTTGGCAACCATATTGATTAAACAAAAAAAAATACTTCTGCCCTCAGATAGAGCAAAAAAAGGAAATTAAAAACTAACAGATTAACAGCCTCCAATCAGGCACTGATGATTTAATAGAGCGATTAGGATGTTGAAGGCGAAGGTTGATCCAGGTAGCTCTGAGCTTCCGACGGAGAGTCAAAACAACGGGAAGACCCATCAGACAATCGGATCGTCAAACGTGCGGGATGTAGCAGAACTGGTTTTGAATCCATCTTGTAGAATTCCGCCATCACAGATCTGTAACGAACACGATGGTCGCCAACCTGTTTGCTAAAATCCTCCACCAAGCGAAAGCGGAGATCTGAGAAATCAATGTAGCCTTTAGGTCGAGCAAAACGAAGCAACTTCTCCTTGTCTTGAAAATAATGAAATCGTAAAATAACATGCCGAGGCTTGTCTGACTTAGATGAATATAATGGGATCCTGTGAGCCCTATCCAATAGTGGTGGTTGATCAGGAAACAAGGTGGGAAATGAATCTGTTAAAAGTTAAGAGAAAAACTTAATAGGGTCTTCAGACTCGGCGGCTTCTCTGAGCCCGATAATTCTTATGTTCTGACGACACCTTCTGCATTCTAAATCAGAATTTTTAAAGGTAAGTAATCAAGTTTTTTCTTCATTGTACTAATTGCTTCTTCAATTTTTCTCATTTTGCGTTCATTCTGTTGTGTATGAACTTGGAGATTAGATATAGCAGTCTGATGTTCCGTGATAGTTGTTTTCATCTTATCAATTTAATTGATGATTGTCTCCGGTTTAGATGAAATCTCCACCCGGATCAAATCCGATATAGCTTGCACAGTTACTGCCGATTCAACAGGAGGGGGGTCGGTAGCTTTCGGTCTAACAGGAGGTTTGCTGTTTTTCCCGTTCTTAAGACATATCGGACCTTAAAAACATCGAAATATGTAATGACAATCAACTGCAAGGTATTGTAAAGGTCGGTGCCTTAAAAGTTAGCTTAAATGTAGCTGATCATAGGATAAGGATCAGAGGTAATGGAGTGGATCAAGAACACGACCTCACTCCCTATTAGCACCCCCGAAAGTCCGGTGGTTTCTATTTTTCTCATCCACTTTTCTACTAAAGAAATAAGCCTATGGAGGAGCCAAATGAGTTAAGGGAAAAGACGAAGAACTGTTCATTCCTTTTTGTTCATCAGTAAACTGACTATACGTCAGTTCTGAACTAGAGTAACAAAATAAACCAGCATGAACTCATTAGAATACAGATAATCCTTTGTGTACCCCGGCACAGCCATTGAAACAAACACCTTGAAGGTTTAGAAAATTTTGAACAACAAATTTATAGGCATAGAACACTGGTTAAGCAATTTCCTTTTTTTAAAAACACCAGACATCAACCTAAGCCTGGTTTACTTGTCTTCATACACAATTTCAGATTGAAACCCCACAATTTTTTTTAAGGATGGAAATTGCAATAACTCAAGTGTTGACTGACACCTATTTTCAAACCTTGCATATGTCAATTTTGTTTACAACTTTCAAATCACCTTACCTTGTTGTTATAAATTCAATGAGTGCTTTCACCTTCTCATCCTGATCTGCAGGAATATCCACCTCATTTAGAACGGTGGGAGTAAGCTGGGGAATGGCAGCACTGGTAGTTCCCAGGCTGATGCTAGAAGAGGTAGAGCTTGAGCTGAGTCCTGAGTCAGTCATTGGCGATGGCTGGTAATCTGGTGCAAATTCACTGCCCCCTGCTGGAAGAATATTTCCTAAAAACATTAAACTTCAAAGTAAAATGGCAGTAAAATTAGAATTTAACCATTTAAAATACCAAATTCTAATAATGCATTAAAATATAAACACAACAGATTCTGCAGTGCAACACACACAAGTTGCTGAAGGATCTCAGCAGTTCAGGCAGCATCTGTGGAAATGAATGACAGTCGATGTTTTGGGCCGAGACCCTTCAACAGGACTAGAAAGGAAGCGGGAAGATGCCAGAATAAAACGGTGGGAGGAGGGGAAGGAGGGTAAGCTAGAAAGTGACAGGTGAAGCCGGATGGGTGGGGGAGGGTGGATAGAGTGAGACGCTGGGAGGTGATAGGTGGAAAAGGCAAAGGGGTGGAAAAGCAGGAATCTGAGAGGAGAGTGGACTATGATAGAAAGGGAAGGAGCAGGGTCACTAGAGAGTTGATAAGAAGGTGAGGAGTAGAGTTAAGAGGTGGGGGTGGAGGGGAAGGAATTACTGGAAGGAGACATCAATGCTCATGCCATCAATATGGAGGCTACCTAGAAGGAATATGAGATATTGCTCCTCCACTGTGAGGGTGGCCTCATCATGGCAGAGTAGGTGGCCACGGACCGACATGTCGAAACGGGTTTAGTAGGGAGGAACAAATGGACAAGAGAATCACAGAGGAATAGATCCCTGTAAAAAGCGGACAGTGGGGGCCAGGTAACGATATGTTTGGTGATAGGATCCAGTTGAAGGTGGCAGAATTTGCAAAGAAAGATGTGCTGGATGTGAAGGCTCATGGGGTGGTAGGTGAGGACACGAGGAACTCTATCCCTGTTAAGACTACAGGAAGATGGGGTGAACACAGATGTCCGGGAAATGGAGGAGATGCGGGTGAGGACAGTATCAATAATGGAGGAAGGAAAGCCTGTCCTTTGAAGAAGGACACCTCCGATGTCCTGGAAAGGAAAGCCTCATCCTGGGAACAGATGCAGCAGAGAGGAAGGAACTGAGAAAAGGGAACAGTAATTTTTACAGGAGACACGGTGGGAAGAGCTATAGCCAAAATAGCTACAGGAATCAGTAGATTTATAAAAGATACGGGTAGACAGTTTGTCTCCAGTGATGGAGACACAGGGATCGAGAAAGGGGAAAGAGGTGTCAGAAATGGACCCAGTGAACTTACGGGCAGGGTGGAAGTTGGAGGCAAAGTTGGCGAAATTGACAACCTCAGCATATCTGCATGAAGCAGCACCAATACAGTCATCAATGTAGCGCAGAAAGAGTTGTGAGGTATTCCCAGAGAAGGCTTGGAACATGGACTGCACATAGCCAACGAAAAGGCAGGCATAGCTGGGGCCCATGCTAGTGCCCTTGGCTACCCCTTGAGCTTGGGGAAAGTGAGAGAAGCTGAAGATATTCTTGAGGTTGAGGACTAGCTCCGCCAGACAGTGGAAGGTGGAGGAGGAGGAGGGGAACTGATTGGAATTTTTAAAATATAAAAAAAATTATAATATAAACCCATTAAGCTATTATATCAATTTTTGACCACATTTTATATAGGTATATGAAAACTATGATTAACACCAACACAGAAAACACAATCGCTTGTATAATCCTTTGATTGAGTTTTTTCATTTGTTATTTTCTAAATGAGTAGATTTGTTCATTTTAGATTGAGCTCTTAGAAAGTTTATCTCCTAAATGACCTAGCTTCAGTTACAAAAATAATCAACTGTACTTGCTGTTCAATGCTTTATTTCCTCCCTAATCTCAACATCTGGAACTGTTGTTACAAAAATAACAGAAAATAGCAACAATACTAAAGTTGGAAATATGGATGATGAATATGTCATTTTCCTCAAAAATAAGTGTTAATCATATTTTAACCTTGATTGGCTATAACTGTTTCAGTGACACATTACACTTCCGTCAATGTAGTCTAATCCTGAGGACGGAAGACCTGCTTTAATTCTACTTTCCATTATTAACCGACCTTGAATCAAATGACAAAGAATCCAAAAAGACTGACACTGATTTATGATATACACAAGAGTAACTGACCTGTAAAACTGTACTCTACTTGAGTGGTTGGTTTGACAGTAAGCACCTTAGGTTCACTGAAATCCCTGTTTCTGAGGAGAACCGAGGCCATAGCTTGAACATTATTATTATAAGCCATTACTATAAGCAAGTGCAAAAGCAATCGCTTACAATGTTCATAAACTTCAGGATGCTGGTGATCAAATCCTTTGTAATGGAGAAAGAAAATCAGGAATGAGTTCGTTTTTACTTGTACACAATTGTTGTCATAACCAAATACATTTGTGCGATTTAAAGAGATAAAATAGGAAATACAGATGTTTTTGTACAATATACAAATTTAAATGATTATGAAAATCATACACTTTTAAAATGCCATAACAAGATATATCCAAAAAGGGAACACTGTCTCCCTCTCAAAATATTCTTTGTTTTCAAATTTTGATTTTCCTATCTCAAAATGCATTGTAAAATTCACAAACATGTTTCTTATAGTTGTACTGTGACTTTGCTGCAGTAACAAGTTGACTTTATTTTTTATTGGTTTCTCTGTAACATCCTGCCTAATCCTGTCTATGGAGAGCTATGGATGCACATCATAATCGCTCTGCAAATCATTATCACTCTGAACATCATTTTAACTCAGCATTCTGCACCGCACATCAAAAACAAAACAATTTCACAGCAAGAGTTACCTATAAATATTGCATGAAGCAAAAGATGCATATAGTTTCCCCATTCCACCTTTACACTGTGATCAACTATAAGGTCTGTCAGAAGGATAACGGCTATGTTACACCTGGGAAATAAAGAAAAAGTATTTACTTTGATTTTCAATACATGAATGTAACTGTCCATCAATATCATCAAGTTTTCCTGAAAAAGAAGATATCACTCAATTACTGAATTTACGCAGCCTTAATCAACATAATTGCAAGGCAAATCATCCCAGATTAATCAGGTATGAGGATAGTATTTGGTACACAAAAACACCCTCCATAAAATGAAGTAATGTACCAGAAAACATTTAGTAACCTAAAAAAAATGGACATTTTAATTAACTCTTCCGGAGATAAATCCAAGATTCTAGTTTGTTTTCTTCCCTTATAAGTTCCTATGTGAACAAGCCACAAAGTGCCTATGTCATTGTGCCTACATCACAATGAGTACTTTGTGGCTACAATGCAGAATACCTAAGACAGACAAAACACGTGTTTCACGGCTCTGCCTCACCTTTAGGAGAATACTGCCATTAAGCCACCACCACCTGTCAACTAATTCCCATATCTTCACAAGGAATCATGATGGTCTGCTTAAAATGGAAATAACTTTGAGCTCAACAACGAGATGATTGCATAGATTCTTGATTGGCCAGGGAAAGAAGAGGTACAGAGTGAAGGCAGGAGACTGGGTCTGCGAGGGAAATGCATCAGCCATGATGAACTGGTGGAGCAGACTCGATGGCTAAATGGCCTAATTCTGCTCCTATATCTCATGGTCTTATGAAATGCAGCATAAAGATGATTTCTAAATTTGCTTTGCTTATTCATATGCTTGCATCTAACAGAATAAAATCAAATTTTACCTGGGTCCTCATCTTTCATTTTGTCAACTTTTTAAAAAAACTGTTTTAAGATCTGCAAGGTTGACTTTGCTTTTCAAATCTATATTCATATTAACCTTGAAAAGCAAATACAATCCAGTGGAAGTTTAAATACTTGATGAGAAATCAGAGAGAACCATTAAGCCAGAAACAGACCCTGAGTATGCACCAACCATCAAGCACCTGCTTACATATCCTGCAAAAATCCTATTGGGATGACAAGAAACTGGAGCATCCAGTTAAAACACACGCAGTTGCAGACAGAAACTGCACACTCCACACAGATAGCTCTGGAAGTCAGAATTAAACCCAAGTTGTTGGAGCAGCTTTACTAACAAAGCTACAGTGTTGATTTACAGGCTGAAACTTGATTGTAAACTACAAAAATATCTAATGATCCAAAATTTTAAATTAAAACATAAGTGATAATTCAAAATTTAACCTGGACTGTACATTAACAATCAAATCGGAAATATAATATGCCAAAATATGTTCTATACAGATCAAACACCAAGAAAAAATTTTGTTGAACAACAGGAGCATATGAATTCAGTAATATTGTAAACAGGACATTACAATTATTTAATTTCATTAGCTTTATAGGAGGCTGGGAGTAACTGCTTTAGTATTCACTGACCTCTGTAAGGGTACACCTGGGTTACCAGTCTCGGGCAAATAATCAGCCAGTGGTGACCAGCTTCCACCTGAGGGAGGAAACGGCAATGGTTCTGCTTTGTTGAATTCCATCACTTTCAGCCTCCAGTTCGCATACATTGGCATGGAATCACCTTTTAAATACACATGTAGTAGTAGAGTTAGTAACAAGTTCTTTAAATAGTTGATTTAATTTTATGCCCAGACAATGTCAAGTATGTTTATATACATTATTCTGTGCAGAGTATAATTGTTCTCAAATTATATACCCTCCCTTCCAAATAGCACTCTGCTAAAATTCATAACATTGAAAATGTCAGTTCTGTATGAGTGCAGTCTGTACAGTCCTAAATATTATCCCCATCAACTCCAGGCATTTAGTCAGAAGTCTTAAGAAACACTAACGTCCCAGCAGACTCAGCCCAAGTGGCAAACACACTTTAAACCGAAACCAGGCTCTGCATCGTGATTTGAAACCAATTTACATACTCTTCTCCTCTTCATAGGATCCCCCAGAGCTGCTGCTGTAACGAGACTCTAGCCGGTGATGCTGCCGGTTTAGGTTACCATTGAGTCCACCATAGATGTCAAGGTGTCCATAACTGATAAAATAGAAAAAAAGTAGTCAATTAAGTTTGAGAACATTCCATGTTTGTATGTCTAACTTGGAAACAAAGATTTAAGCCTTGGGGTCTAAATATGAAAGCATCATAAAATGGTTAAAGGAACTACCATGCAAATTGACTGTTGAATGAAATGGAGTGAACATGGCGAACTTGGGCCAAACCTTGTCTGCCCAGTAGCCCCCATCCACGATTTCCATCTACAGAGTTTCCAAGCCCTACTCTAACCAAAATGAGATTTGGAAAACTCATCTTGCCAGTCCAAGCACCTTGAACTCCACAGACATGGTCTTTGCAACAGCCTACCTGAAAGCCTCACAAAAGGATTGACAGCCAGCAAAGACCATCTTCAGCTTTGCCAACTGTAAAAATTATGACCTAGTCATCCAAAATAAACTTTTATGAATTAACAAAGATACTTAAAAATAATTTTAAGAATGAAACTAAACCTAAATAGTTAAAAGAACGAAGCAAACATGAAGCCATACAATTTTTATTTAAATCTAGGATGTTATTATCTTGTACAGCACCTGTGAATTCATATCCTAGCATTGTGCAGTGGGGGCAGAAAGCCTTGAAAGCAAGCCCCAAAGACTTTGAGTGCTGCATGGAGTTTAATGATCCCCTAGTGGAGAATGTCAGTGATTGCTGCTTCAATGGCATTTTATACCGGACACATCACTCCACCACCAAATTCCCAATATGCCTCAACCAGACTTGCATTGAAGCATCATACACAAAGTCTACCATTGGAAGCCTCATACTTCACTATTTCTGAGACTGCAACAAAGTCAAGCATTGCAGAGTCATCAATTTAATTCTGTTAGCCGCCAATTCAGATGCCGTCAATGTGAACAAAAAAATAATGCCTACACATTCAGAGATACCACATGCGTAGTGAGAAAATATAATTAAAATGCCAATTCAACAGGGTGGAAAAACTCACCCACAGCATTCCAAATAAACTTTGACAGATTGCTAAAATATTTGATTCTTCTGATGGTTAGACACTTTCCAAAGAATCCAAAGTTATTAGAAGTCAGGCCATTTATCTAAAAATGTTGCCATCCCTTGAAGCTGGTCTCCACTGGTGAAATTAATGGAAGAGAATTCCCCATAAAGTACAACATAGCACAAGACAGTTGAGTTGAATTTTCACTGCAAGTGATAAGGAATTGTGCAGCTTCTCATTCCATATATGTAGAATCACTTGTGAATAACTGAGTAAGGCTGGGACTTTGGTGTTCATGGAATTTCTCTGCTAAGTGTTTTTATTGTTTCCTGCTGAGGTTCATATGGAATTTCTGCTTCCTGAAGATGTTAATAGCTCTACTCCACTCACTTACTCTTGCTTCACATGCCCACTGTCCATACTTCCATTCATTCTGTACGTCACATCTTGAAGTAACTAGTTTGTGTCAAACCTTTACAACTGAAATATTCTTTAGCACTTGCTGTGATGCTCCCTTTAGACTTCTACATCTTGAACTACAGTACAAACTTGCAGATTTGTACCAATGACTTGGAAGAACATAACTTCAAAGTTAATGTTCTCTTCAACAAGATAGCAGAAGTTTTTAACTTTTGCTTCAACTTACAGAAGAAGTCTCTCACCATCTTTGGATTGAAGATTTTGGAAGTGATAGTAATATTCTGACAGACAGGTAAAACAGAAGCCTGAAGGTTCAATTACCACAACAGGAAACTCCCACAACTGTCAATGCCAGTAGAGAAGGGTCAACAGGAACAAAGAAGACTAACATTTAAATCACACTAGGATATCCATTAGTGTTTCTCTACTCAAGAGATTAATGAGACAGTCAAGGAGTCAAAGAAGTGAAAGGTTTAAGAAAATAAAGGACAAAGAAAAGAGAATAACAACTTGCACTCACAATAAATTTCACTATCTCTACCTAGTCTAAAGTAAACCAGTGAAATAATGTTTTTGAGCAATCACTAAAGAAATATAAGGAGTCAGCTGAAGTTGTAAAGAATAAATGCCAACAAACAGTAATGGCAACCAGGTTCTCAATTCTAAGACAAAATAGACTACTGAATCTGGAACAAGAAACAGAAGGGGAAAAGCTCAGTGGGTCAAACAATGTCAGGCTATACCAGGTATGGGGAACTTCTTCCATTGATTTCAGTTTGTGGAGGCAAAAGATGCATGTATGTTAATATTTTGTGTAAGGTAGGAATTGCTTCAGGGATGACTACTGGCCAGGATAGTGAGAGAAACCCCCTCATCTTCCTCAAGGTGAAAGAACAGAAAAACAGAAACTGCAGGAATAGTAAATCAAAGGCAAGAAAAATAGTGACAATATCTCCAGCTTGCTTAGTTAAAAATAACATGCTCAGAAAATCCAATGTAACGTTTAAAAAAAATTAAAGTACATACTTTTCTTCAATAGTAGGATCCTTCGCTAATTTACTGTCCTGATGACCATCATGTCCAGCCACCATTGTATTGCTACTGGAAGTGGTTCCTAAACATTACAAACAGAATGAAACTGGATGGGGCAAGAGTTGCCTGAAAAAGATCAATCTCAATTTATAATAAAAAAAAATTCCAAATTAAAAATACAATAATAAAATTATCTATTGGAAGACAAAGAAAAAAGCAATCTTTCATGATAACTACAGAAAACTAGAAATAATAACATTGTCCTTTGTATACTGGTAAACCATTGTTACCTGAGGTGATAGACGGGATCTTGTGGCTAGAGGTGATGCGATAGTAGGGTGGGTTATCCATGTGAATTACCACTGAGCTGACTGGATCTGTCAGCTGCAGTTCTTCAACCAGCTCCTCCAACAACTGCATTGTTTTATCTCTCCCCAAATAGACAACTACTTTTTTGATCTGCAAAGACACAACAAAGGGTTATGATCAAGAAGTAATTTGTGATCTCTGGAGAAGTGCATCATTTTCTGCCTTCCTTCGTGAGCTAGAATATTGAGGCCAAATACTTCATGGCAATAACAGAATTAACTCTGAGCTGTTATCCCATCAAGTCATACTCAGTTTAACATCTTACCTTCAACAATTACCTTTGTTTTATCGACCACACAAAAGCATTTGATAAAGTGAAGCACAATAAGTTATTCGAAATATTACAGGAAACTCTAGACCTAGATTCGAAAGACCTCCGCCTAATCAGAAATCTTTACTGGGAACAAACTGCCGCTGTAAGAGTAGATGGAGAAGTGAGCCAGTTTACAAAAATCAAGAGAGGTGTTAGACAAGGGTGTGTTTTCTCCCCTAATTTGTTTAATGTCTACAGTGAAATAATATTACAAAAAAATAAGAGACATCTTGGGAATCAAATTTGGCAGTGAAAACATAATTTTAGACATGCAGATGACACTGTTAATTGCAAGTACAGAGGAAGAACTACAAAACTTAATTGATATACTTGTTGAAGAAAGTGCAAAAATGGGTCTATCTATCAATTGCAAAAAGACAGAATGTATGGTGATATCCAAAAAGAAGGAGAATCCTATCTGCAGGCTGAGAATAACTGGGGAAGACATAAACAAGTACAGAACTTTTGCTACTTAGGAAGCTGGGTGACATCAGATGGCAGGTGCGACATGGACATCAAAAAAAGTATAGGGATGACAAAAGACACCTTCATGAGAATGAAGAGTATACGGACCAATGCTAAACTAGGCATGACAACCCGCCTCAGAACACCGAAATGTTACGTTTATCCAGTTATGTTATATGGCTCAGAATATTGGACAATATCTAGTAACATAAGGAAATGAATTGAAGCAGCAGACATGTGGTTTTTGAGGAGGATGCAAAGAATATCATGGACGAAACAAATATCTAATGAGGATGTCATGAACAGAGCAAGCACGAAAAGAGAAATAACGTATGAGATTATGAAAAGGCAACATGACTTCATTGGACATGTGATTAGGAAAGAGAAGTTAGAATGCACGGTAATTATGGGAAAGATTGAAGAGAAGAAAGCAAGAGGAAGGCAAAGACAAATGACGATGGAGACAGCAGCCAGTGAACTGGAAATGAATACCAACGAATCGATCCACTTGACCTGAAACAGGAGTGTGTGAGCCATGGCAGTCAAAGCTCAAACTGGGCACGGCACCTGATGATGATGATGACGACCTTCAACAATATCATAATACAATTAAACAATGTTGACTTATGTTGCCTTTATTATCTGTCTGATATACTGTAAGCAATTTTAGGAGAACTTGCTCTTAATTTTTTTTAAGAAATAAAGAATTTCATAAAAGAATACTGCAATAGATTACATACTTTCAGTTCTCTTGCTATAATCCATTCTATTGTTTCATTTGCACCCAACAACATCTGTAAAGGTTTTCTTCCTCAGCTTGAATTTTCAAATGTAAATATTGAGTTCTCTAATAAAGTATGCCCACTAATTGAATGGTTTAATATTCCAGTGAACACAGATAAGTTATATCACTTTACCTCACGGTAACAGGTCCTTTGGTCCAATGAGCCCAGACCATCCAATTACACCATGTAATCAAATGAACTACTAAACCGTGCACCACTGGAAAGTGAAGGAAACCAGAGCATCCAGACAAAACCCATGCAGTCACGGGGTGGGATGTACAGACTCTTTACAAACAGTGGTGGAGTTGAACCCAGGTTGCTGTTGCTATAATAGCATTACACTAACTGCGATGCTACAGTGCTGCCTCAATTACAGACTGGGTGGGTGGGCAGATGCATGGCAGATGCAGTTTAACGTGGATAAATGTGAGGTTATCCACTTTGGTGATAAGAACAGGAAGGCAGATTATTATCGAAATGGAGTCAAGTTAGGAAAAGGGGAAGTACAACGAGATCTAGGTGTTCTTGTACATCAGTCACTGAAAGCAAGCATGCAAGTACAGCAGGCAGTGAAGAAAGCTAATGGCATGCTGGCCTTCATAACAAGGGGAATTGAGTACAAGAGCAAAGAGGTCCTTCTGCAGCTGTACAGGGCCCTGGTGAGACCACACCTGGAGTACTGTGTGCAGTTTTGGTCTCCAAATTTGAAGAAGGACATTCTTACTATTGAGGGAGTGCAGCGTAGGTTCACAAGGTTAATTGCCGAGATGACGGGACTGTCATATGTCGAAAGATTCAAGCGACTGGGCTTGTATACTTTGGAATTTAGAAGGCTGAGAGGGGATCTCATTGAAACATATAAGATTATTAAGGGATTAGATACGTTGGAGGCAGGGAGCATGTTCCCACTGATGGGTGAGTCCAGAACCAGAGGCCACAGTTTAAGAATAAGGGGTAGGCCATTTAGAACAGAGTTGAGGAAAAACTTTTTCACCCAGAGAGTGGTGGATGTATGGAATGCTCTGCCCCAGAAGGCTGTGGAGGCCAAGTCTCTGGATGCTTTCAAGAAAGAGATGGATAGAGCTCTTAAAGATAGCGGAGTCAAAGTTTATGAGGATAAGGCAGGAACTGGATACTGATTGTGGAAGATCAGCCATGATCACAGTGAATGGAGGTGCTGGCTCGAAAGGCCGAATGGTCTACTCCTGCACCTATTGTCTATTGTCTAATTATTATTTATCATGAGGATAGACAGCCAGTTTCAATCATGATTGATGGCATTCACCCTATAGTTAAGCAATACTTAACTAAGAAACATGAATAAAGATGATACGGAACATTGAACTGCATCCAGAATGGCTTGAGCATTGGATAGTATAAAAGAAAATATCAGGATGTTCTTTGTACTTTACACCCAACTCAGTATAATCATTATTATGAAATGTAGTCACTGCTGCAACACACAATTATAGTCGAAGACTACTCAAACCTTAGGGACATACTTTGTTGTGGGGTGTTGATTCAGATAACTGGCCAACGATGGATAAATGTTAACCAGTAAATTCCTGCTCTGTTTCTGAATCAGTGTAAAAGAGAACTAATTTTGCATCTATTACAAATTACATATATTAAACTAAAGGTAACCTACATTATATGTTCATGTTCTTGGACAGCAATGAGAAATTGTAAGGATAATCAGCTCAGCCTTAGCATCCACATTTACAGAGCTATCTTCATAAGAACACTGACAAAAACCTATGCTCACTAGCCTGAGGTAAAATAGAAGGGTGTAAATAAGCAAATCTTAAAAATGTAAACATATAATTAAGGGAAGAAAATTATCACTAAAATACTATTATACTGACATATATCATCTTAATTGTGATACATTAAGCTTTACAAAAATAATGGGATTAAAAACAAACCGACTTGGTGGATGTTGACTTCAAAGGAGGATTGGTTTGTTAGGTCTAAAGGGTTCCTCTTATTTCTAATAATTTTTACATTGTTTCCAGTAAAATGACATGCAGACCTTATGAAAATAATAAATGAACACCGAGGTGAAAATATACAAGTAAAGTGAAGGAGATTGCACCTTCCTAAACAATAAGACACAGATTGCATATCATGCTGTAGGGCCCTTTTGCTGCACAACTCAATTAATCAACACTCATGGATAAAAAGCAAAGAAAAACACATTTACAAACTGATAAAAAATTCCAACATCCATTTAAAGGAATACAAATTAAAAATGTACTGTAAAAGAACACTTCTCTGTATGAAGGAAAGTCTGTAAAATAATTACTGATTTACAAGTGTTAATTACACATTGCAAACAAATGCATGAGGACAATTGGACGTAACAAATGATTTAGACACTCCATGACATTTACTTACATAAGGCAAGAGGCTGGGCTCACTTGTCACACCACACATACTGATAAGGAAGTGCAGGATTATTTTCAGGTTTTTGGGCCAGCTGTCTGCCAGTGTTGTCCACACATTCTCTATCTCCGACCACGCCAGCTCATCACCATACTGTCAAGGACAAATAAATTAAATATTAACAAAAAATAGACTATAAACTCTGGCAGGAAAGTAACATTCACAATCAGGGACAACTTGTACTTTTACTATCAATTTTGACATACTAAAAGAATTAAAGTAATCTGCATCACTGCGATTGCATATCAAATAGAAATTACAATATGAAAATGTTGCCAGTCCCAGAGATTTGGCATTATCAATAATTACAACTGGGCCTCTGAACCTCCGTCTGCAATTCGATCCTCAGCTTCCTATTCGGAAGTCCACAATCTGTGCAGATTGGTGATAACATATCCTCCTCACTGACGATCAACACTGGTGCACCTCAGGGGTGTGTGCTTAGCCCACTGCTCTACTCTCTATATACACATGACTAAGCACAGCTCAAATACCATCTATAAAATTACTGACGATACAACCACTGTTGGTAGAATCTCAGGTAGTGATGACAGGGTGTACAGGAGTGAGCTATGCCAACTAGTATCCAGGACATCTTCAGGGAGCGGTATCTCAGAAAGGCAGCGTCCATTATTAAAGACCTCCAGCACCCAGGGCATGCCCTTTTCTCAGGTAGGAGGTACAGAAGCCTGAAGGCACACACTCAGCGATTCAGGAACAGCTTCTTCCCCTCTGCCATCCAATTCGTAAATGGACATTGAATCTTTGGATATTACCTCACCTTTTTTTTTAAGCATACAGTATTCTGTTTTTGCACGTTTTAAAAAATCTATTCAATATACACAATTGATTCACTTATTTATTATTATTATTTTTATTTTATTTATTATTATTTTTTCTCTCTGCTAGATTATGTATTGCATTGAACTGCTGTTGCTAAGTTAACAAATTTCACGTCACATGCCGGTGTTAATAAACCTGATTCTGATATAACTGAACTTAGGAATACAAAATAGTGGATTCCACTTAATTGGGCCATTGGTTATTCGAGGCAGCTGCTTATTTGTGATAACTCCTAAAGAACAAACACTAATTGAGAAAATAGCCGGGATTCCCTTTATTTATTTGAGACACTATGCTGCATAAGTAGGACAGGGGACTATTGGCAAACAGTTTCTAAATAGTGCCAGTAGCACTATTGTGTGGCCATCTACACCAAGCTTAGAGTGAACAGTTTTTAAATAATATCAGTCGCATGTGCCTGTGTTGAAAGGACAGTGATTTTTGTTTCCACTGATCGTTGGTAAGAGATAAGCAGCTGACAATTCAGAACTGTTTTGCTTGCTATGGTTTCAAGGATTCAGGTTTGGAGATGCTAGAAATAGCCAGGAATGAAAATGAAATAATTTCACTACCTCAACAAATTAGGGACTACGAAGAATTTGAAGGTATTGACAATCATCTTGAATGTTACAATGAAAATGAAGATTCGGAGGATACAACCATTGAAAGGATTGTATGAAGGTAGTCCACTATCTACACTTGGTGTCTGTGCTGATTTGTTCATTTACAGTCAAAAGAACACCGCAGCGTACACCGGATGCATTCCTCTGTTGATAATTATTAGGAACTAGTACACAATCTTATAATACTGTAGCAATATTGATGGTGTTCTAATTTGTTTTGTATTACATTTAAATACATGATTTGTTACTCAGTTGAATGGTAGCTTGTCTTTTTTTATATACCTTCTAAACTATTTTCATGAAATTTTAGCTAATTGGGACAGCCACTTAATTGGGCCAAAATGTACTGGTCTCAATTACCTGGAATCCATTGTATTCTTTCCCAAAAATACAGATTTTAGAAATCACTCCACAAAAAAAAACAATAATTTCATGCATCATGGCACCACAGGTCTATTAATGGTTCTATAATTATGGTTAAGATGATCACAAATCTTGCCAAACCTATTTCTGTGCTCAATCTACAGGTGTGAGAAAATGACTGAGAAAATCAAGAATATTATACCTGGTAAGGAATCTCAGAGTAAAACCCTGTTCCACCATATGTAAAAATCACAACCTTTTCATGCAATAAAACTTTTGACATTTAATGAATCATTATGCATAGTTGGATTAATACGTTTTATGATATTGCAAACTTCCTTTGAAAAGAAAACAATATTATTACACTTACTTTTGCTGTCATATACATCAGGTTATTTAGCACCATGATAGTAGCTTGTGGAGATCCCCAACCTTCCCCTTTCAGCCAGCGTCTGCTGTTAGTCATCATTTCCCTGTCTTTCATGTAAACTGCATCAGCTTCATCCATGGTCTTTGCGGAAGGCAAGGGTTTGAAATCCACCAATTCAATGTTATTCATCCAGGGCAGAAGGTAGTGCAGCATCACTTGCCGACCAGCAGGGTGTGCTGTTTGGATTCTGTGACTGACTTCTGTGGATTAAAACAGTACCATAATTCAATACAAATTTTCTTCAGTCAATTCAGTAATTTCCTAAAACACCCACAAAATTAATTATAAACATTTTTAGAAATAAGTACTGTATCATATTAATAATACTGGTTTGAGCAAAAACAAACCACATCTTCTCAGGGACAGAAATAACTTGTTTCCCTTCTGGTTTTGAGGTGGCTTGTGAAGCCAATATGAAAATTGTAGACTCTTCCACATAAGGAGGAGACTGAAAAAAACAAAAGAGTGCAAACATGTGCTCAACTGTCACATACACAAAGCTTATGATGATCCCACTGCGTGGGCTCAAAGCACTCATTACCACCCCTCATGTTCCTTATCCACATGAGAAGTCATAGGCCAGAGTTTCTCAAGATGCCAGTGATGATGTACTTCTTCAAGGAAGCTTTGTGCATTTCAATAATTCTTTATACCTGGCTATTAGGTCATTTCCTCCTGCAAAAGAGCATAGAATAGAATGTTTGTTTTGCAAGTCAAAATATTGGGTATGACAGCTGACTCAGAGTAACCAGTAAAAATGCTGGCAATATTGGCCTGGAAGTGGATACTGATGTTGTTTCACTCAATCTTTTAGTGAATTTGGAAGATTTTCCAAAGACACTTTTAATGATACTATTTTTTCCCCAGTACTTAGCTTGAGAGGCTTGCTGTGGGTGGTCCGGGTCTCAGAGGCAGGGATTACTGCTGCCCAGCAGACCATAGATTTATATAGGTTGAGGTTTTGATTTTCAAATACATCTTTCCTCTCAACTGAGTAAAGGCTGTGCTGGTGCTTTTAAACTGCCATAAATCTTATTATCAATTTCTGCTTTGCTGAGAGGTGGCTTCTGAAATGAGTGTAGCCCAGCTTTCCAGGATCTTGTGAACCTTCATTATCAGAGGGCAGCATCGTAGTGGCCAGATGGGTGGAGGGAGTAGATTGGCAAAGAACTTTGAACTAGCAGACATTGAATGTGAGGCCCATTCTCGCATGCTTCGGTGAATGAACTGATATTTCCTTGGGCATTAACTGATAAAGCTTCTGAGTATGTGCAAATGCAAGCTTTATCAACTTGGTTCTGGAGTTCACCTATCTCTGGCTACATCCACACTACGCCGGATAATTTTGAAAACAAAGCCCTTTCTCTTCGTTTTGACCCTCCGTCCACACTTCATCCCCTGAAAACAGAGATTTTCGAAAACACTCTCCAGAGTGTGTAAATTTGAAAACGATTGTTTTGCGTTGTAGTGTGGATGGGGTAAATGGAGAGATTTAAAATCGTTGTCATGACAACGCCGCAACAATGCTTTTTCTGCTTGGTACTGCGCAAGCACTGCCGAACGGCTGTTATAACGTGCAGTCGGTGTGAACGGTGTGAGAGTTAAATTGTAAAGTGATCTTTTTTGACTAGATCCCCTAAATTGATTTGATTGAGTCTATCTTTAAAAATATTAATGTCAGAAACCCTGTGCAGGTCTGGCGGCAGAAGATTCCAGTCTCTTGTTGATCTTGGGTAGAGGACAGCATCATGCGTGTGTTGTTTACTTTATTGTCTACGTTAATAGTTTGTTCGGAATTAAACATCTCCACTGCTTTGCTGACTTTGTAGTCGTTTGTAACTCGCAGAAACAGCTCGACTTCTGTCTAATCGAAGAAGTCCGGTCTGATTTTTCCAGCGGAGGTTTTCTTTGTATTCCTCGAAAACATTGTTGAAAACTTTCTTTCGCTGTTGTTGTTGGTACTCTAGTTTTATTCTATGGAAATAGCACAACGCCGCCACGGAAACGTAAATATTACACCGTTTCCTCTTCGCCTGTTTGTTAGATTCACCCAAATATCCGTTTTGGTATGGACAGAGATATTTTGAAAAACGCGTAGTGTGGATGCCTGTCGTTTTTACTCCAAACCGGTCTTTTCAAAATTAGCCAGTCTAGTATGGACATAGCCTGAATAGATCTGAAAATGCCTAATATCCGTTGCAGTGAGGACAGGGTAACCGGAGCTTTTTAAAACCACTGTCATGACGTGCCGGAACAGATGGCATTTCATTGTTTTCTTGAATGCACAACCTAACAATTTCCGAACAGACGGCAACGAGACTGAAGCCAGAAGAGTTAGAAATGTACTCACCAAATACTTTGACCCATAGCTTACTGAATAAATAAGTATATTCACTTTGCCCTGTTTTCTGTCCTTGCTTGTATGAAGGTGGTTTACTTATTTATGCAAGTACTTCTCTGACAATAGATATGTAAAAGCCTAATGTAACATTGTATGGAAATACAAGATAACACTGATGCATGCATGTTTTATACATTTAACAAGGTGCTTTATTAATACAACAGAATTAGTCAGTTTTTCAATGTTCGCCGTCAGCCGGGTCATACTGTCCGTGAACTCCCTGTCGGTTGCCTCCATACACTCCAGTATTTGTTTTTTTTTTAGCTTTATGTCCTCCTGCGCGAGAGCCAAGAGCAATTCCTTTTAAGTTTTTCTACTCTGTAACTGGACAAACGTGCACCAAGTATACTGTTTCCTCTTCGCTTGTTTTCTGTGTGTCCTGCGCATGCCCAGTAGGAGATTCGCCCAAATTTCTGTTCTAACGTGGACGGAGATATTTTGAAAAACGCTTGGTGTGGACGCCTATCGCTTTGACGCGAAACTGGCATTTTCAAAATTATCCCGTCTAGTGTGGACGTAGCCTCAGGTTGAACATTTTCTAATTAGTTACAGGAATTAGCTCTGCTCCAACTTGAAGGTTGTTGAAGAAAAGTTACAACATTGAGGTGAGAGAGATTGAGAGAAATATTGGATCAATACAGTTTCCATAGCATCTTGGAGCAAATGTATTCAGAGATAAATTTCTTTGGACAGTCAAATTTGAAGTACTTCATAGGCCCTTCTGATTGGTGGAGGCAAGGTCTTTATTGAGATTTAAGGACATAAACACCAACTGGCATTGTCCTTTGCCTGCAGTTTTCTTGGAGTAGTCAGTGAAGATCATGCCCTATATTACTCGAGATCAAGGGTTCCCAAGCTTCTTTTATGTCAAAGACCAATACAATTAAGCAAGGGGTCTGTGGACTCCAGGTTGGGAACTCCTGCTCTAGATGGATGGAATAGTTGAGGACCACCCTGTCGATGATCTTCTCTGTAGCTGATACAAAGCCTAGTTCCTACAGTTGGGCTTAACTGTTCAGCAAAAATGGTCATGAATACAATAGCCCTGAAGGTCTCCTTAAAAATCTTCCTCATTCTAGAAGAGGACAATGAAATTGTGGATATGGGTCTGAAACTCTTAATTATCAATATTTTTGAATTTAACAATCAGCTGGTCACTGAGAACTTCCAAGGCAAAACACAAACAATGTTGCAGGAGCTCAGCAGGTCAAGCAGCATCTAGGTCAGTGAATAAATAGTTGTCGATTTGGGTTGATACCCTTCAAAAGGACTGGAAAAAAAGATGAAATATCAGAAGGGATTCTTAAGTCATGAGAATCAGCATCTGCAGTTTTTTCTTGTTTGAGAACTTCCAAAGGCCTTGTTAATTTTGAACCACACGAGACTTTCTTAATTTCTTGTTGGTCAGTGTTAGCAGAAAAGCTGGATCGAGTAGGCTGCTGGGGGATGGAGTCTAGGACACTCATGTCAAGGATAGGGCCGTGGTTGAGGAGGTCTTCAGTGCGTTCTTTATGGTGTACTATAGATTCCATTGGCAATCTATACACATCTTGGATAAATGACATGGACAGTCAAAACACCTCGAACTGAATCAATACTTGTAAAATGAGCACAGTACAGACAAAAACTAGAAGAACATTAAGGAACTGAAATCCATGGGAATTACTGTTTATGTTTTTAATCAAACCCTTCTGGCAACACAAGGCAGATATTGTTTTCACATGAAAAGAATATTCAAATTGTCAAATTTGCATACACTTTTGTAAACATGCCATCCTTACACTAGTTATGAATATTTTATAATCGACTTATCATCAAGATTTTATGTACTAATCTGAAATGTAAAAAGCCTAAATAAAATATTTATAATTAATGAAAATATGGTACATTTATAAAAGTTTATCAAGTTTGCCAATGATAATAATAAGTACAGTATTTAGTTAGACTCTTTAAAAACCATTAAAACATTATTTGCAATAAAAGCAAAAAGACCTTTATGGTTGTTTTTTTCAAATAGGCACAAAATAAATGACTTTTCAAGAATGATAACTGTAAGCAAATTTGAAATACTGCTTCCACAAAGCATTATCGTAACAGTTAATGCAAAGGATTACAGCACCAACGACCCAGGTTCAATTCCCGCCACTGTCTGTAAGAAATTTGTACGATCTCCCTGTGACTGCATGAGTTTCCTCCAGATGCTCTGGTTTCCTCCCACATTCCAGACATACAGACTGGTAGGTTAATCACTCACATGATGTAATTGGGAGTCGTGGGCTAAGTCAGGCCACAAGGGCCTGTTACCATGCTGTATCTCTTAGAAAAAAAAGAGAGGAACTGTCACAGATACAACCAGTGAAATATACCTGAGAAGATTGAGATTGTGAGCTCTGGGTAAGTCCTTGCCAATTCCTCTGATAACTGATAGTAGGAAACAGAGTACAGATGTGGTAATGGAGAAGGGTGATTTAATATTCCATCAGTTCGTTGTACTTCCAGCTTGTGGGCATAGCGAAATAGCTTGGGCTCCAAGATCTAAAATAAATTAAACCAAAAATCAAAATTTTAAAGCGGTACATTCACTGTGGAACCAAAGATGAAAACACCTGCTGCTCTACTGATTCAAAGATCTTTTTAAAAGGTAGCGTGAAGGGTCAAAGGGAAAGAATTCAGGAAAGCACGTTAGAGGTGTCGAGGGCATTATCATCAAGTGCTGAATTGTCCATCTTAATTCTCCAATACAAGGTTTATTAAACAAGTTCTTTGTATAATTTCCTTAACATTAGTAATTCAGAAATATTATCAAAAAAGCTCTCTACATATTCTTAGAATTCCACAGAACAACTCACACACGTAACACATAAATGAACATTGCTACAAATAAATTAACAAATTATAAAGTGCATATATAATACAAATTAAAAAGTAAACAATATAATGCTACTGGCACTTCATATGTGATGAGACCAAGGTAACGGGAAGGAGTTCGGTAGTCTTATGGCCAGGAGGAAGAAGCTGTTTACCATACTAACAGGCCTTGTCCTAATGCTACGATATCTCCTGCCTGATGGTAGGGGTAAAAGAGATTGTTGGACGGATGGGAGGGATCATTGACAATGCTAAGGGCCCTACAAAATCAGCATTCCAGATAAGTATGTCTAATGGGTGGAACAGATCCTCTCAGCATTCCTTACAATCCTTTGTCGGGACTAGCAGTCAGATGCCTTACAATTCCCATACCAGATGGTGCTCCTGTAAAAATTGGTTAAAATGGTGGGAGGGGAGCGGGGAGACTCACATGCCTCAGTCTGCTTAGGAAGCATTCTGACAGGCTGCATCACTGTCTGGTGTGGGGGGGGGGGCTGCTGCACAGGACTGAAAGAAGCTGCAGAGAGTTGCAAATCTCGTCAGCTCCATCTTGGGTACTAGCCTACAAAGTACCCACGACATCTTCAGAGAGTGGTGTCTCAGAAAGGCAGTGTCCATTATTAAGGATCTTCAGCACCCAGGGCATGCCTTTTTCTCACTGTTACCATCAGGTAGGAGGTATAGAAGCCTAAAGGCACACACTCAGCGATTCAGGAACAGCTTCTTCCCCTCTGCCATCCGCTTCCTAAATGGACATTGAACCCTTGGACACTACCTCACATTTAAAGAAAAAATACAGTATTACTTTTTTTCGCATGTTTTTAACCTATTCAATATAAGTATACTGTAACTGATATATTTACTTATTATTATTTTTATTTCATTTATTTTTTTCTATATTATGTATTGCATTGAACGGCTGCTGCTAAGTTAATAAATTTCACGTCACATGCCGTTGATAATAAACCTGATTCTGAAGTGGAGATGCTGTTGTGCTTTGACCAGATGCTAGAAACCTACCACATCCTGCTCTACTGCCAATTTAAGACTAGACACCGATTAGAAGAAGAGCACCTCATTTTTCGCCACGGTGGTCTCCAACTTGACCACATGAACATCTACTTCTCTAACCTTCGGTAACTACTTCCCTGTTTCCCCTTTATCTCCTCATCAATTTGGCCATCATCCATTATCTTTCTCTTCTCAAGCCCCCGTGATCTGCCTATCACTCACACATCCCTCCCTCCAGTTCCTCTCCTCACCCCTTTCCCTTTATTGCATGGTCCACTGTCTACTCCGGTTAAATTTCGTCCTTTGTCACTTCTACCTACCTTCTCTCCCAGCATCTTGTATCATTTCCCAAATCTCCCCCTGCCTCATCTGCCTTTTTACTCTGCTCACCTAAATCCACCTATTATCTGCTCGCTCTTCTATCCTTTCCACCCCAGCCCATCTTTTTATACTGGCCATCTCTCCTTTCTTTCCAGGGAACAGAACCCAAAACCTCGACTGTCAATTTCCCTCCATAGATGCTGCCTGAACTCCACCTTTGAAAGTGTGCTTGTAGCTCCTTACAAATGTTTTTCCATCCAATTCATCACTTATCTTGAGAAATATTTCAGAGACACCATGAATTATTGTCTTAGATTATATACTCCAATCCCTAAATTCAGAAGGACTGTGAACTGTAATAAATGGAATTTCCACATACACTGACAGATCATTGAATCTGATGAATCTTCTTTGTTGAGTTGATGAAAAGGAGAGAATACTGTTAATGAAATATCATGACACATTTACAAAATTCATAATATTCAGATATAGAATTAAGAATTTTTGCTAAGGTTTAATAATGGATGGAAACATGCTTTAAACTGTTATGCATTTTTCATTTTAAAAATTCCACTCATTCCATTACAAAACATGCACATACCTGCAGCAGTTGCATGGCAATTTCATAGATCTCTCTGGATGAATCAGCTGCTTTGAAAAGTATCAGGTTTAGCAGGGTCACTGTATCAAACTGGTAATCCCTGTGAGGAAATTCCACAAGGAATGCATTATTAAATTTAAAAGGTTAGATGTCGAACAAGACTTGCTACAATTACTACAAGTAAAGCATGTATGAACAAATAATTAAGTAGTACTAACCTTGGGTAAACACACTAACATATTTACATAGTACAATATTTAATGAAGATTCAAATAAAGAGCTGAAGATAGAGCACAGTGGGAAAATAATACTAAAGTGGACATTCAAGGGAACATGTGTACATCAGTGTAAATCTAACACAAGAGATTCTGCAGATTATTATTTTCTACCATGGCGAGAACTTTGCACTTCGAGCCATGGTTTTTCCATTATAATAGTTCACCACACTCTCAGATTTCTCTACACACTAAGAGTTCATCTTGTGCCATTCATAAAGGTGAGTGGTACGAGTCTGCAACAGGTCTATCTACACCAGAGCAATGTAAATGGCATTCCAGAGATGCACCAGTTTGGTTCTGTGTTTGTTTTCATTTCTCTGGGAATTGTTTTCTATAAATGATCTGAAATTTCAAATCATACGAATAAATAGGAGGAATATCAATGTAGTCCAGTTGCTCATGATTTCCAACCGGAATAAAAAGTTTATTAATTAACATCAAATTTGCTTGCATCATACACTGGGGTGCTCTCTACAGTTACTTAATGAGGAAACCATAGCCTTTGAACAGGAACGGATGTTGACAGGAGGTGCCCAATCTTCACAAAGTGTTTCGACCCTTAACCACCACACTCTCCATTTGGCGGGTCAGCAGTGGTGATCAAGTCGCTGCCCATCTGCTTCTGACTTCCAGCTCAATATGAACTAGTGGTCAATTTGTAAACATTTATGACTTACGATAAATAAAAACAGATTTTCATTTATTGAATAAACCCGACAATTTAAAAAAAATCAATGCACCCCTTCAAATAGGCACTTGCATCAAGAGGCGCACATACCTATTACTCGTTAATCATCAATATGTAATGAATTAAACTCATACCTGTTATGGAATACATTGGTTATTGCTTTGAAGCATCCAGCTGCCACACGTCTTGAACCTGTATAGCATCGATCTACAGCCCAGTACATCAGATTACTCTGGTCTGGATTCAACTCCAATAAGAGCATTACCGCTTCACAACCTAATTGATGAACCTAAAAAAAAAATGATACTGAAACATCATATTAGAATTTATTAATTATGTTATAAATTAGTCCACAAAACAATGCTTACTGCTAAAACAAGCAGAGGCAATTATGAGTTACATGAGCCGCTGCTTAATTTTAGCATAAACATTCTATATTGATCAATCTTGCCTTCAAAAATGGCACTAAATTCACACAGTGCAAACTTACAACATTATCATATTATGTTTTACTTAATGAGTTTTCAGAACACAAGCAATGAGATACTATAATTTTGTTTTGTTTTCAATATTACGACAGGAGTCCATGGCTTTTGTCAAAATTGGGAGACCAACCACAGCCTCAGACCAAATCACCAGCAGGTTTGCTCCCACGGCATTTGACTGGCAACTGAAAGTCGATCTTGGCAAGTAATTAAAGTTTCCTGACTTCATCACATCATCATCACTGAGGCCTGACATGGTCATTCTGTCAGAAACCTCGAAGCAGGTTGTTATGGTAGAATTGACAGTGCCAGACACAGGGGTGGATGGCACATGGTGAGCCTATAGAAGTGGGGTGTAGAAGTTTTGCTAGTTGCTCGCTTTGCAGAACCTATTCTCTCTTTAGCAAAGTGGAGGCTGCAAAGAGAAAAGCCATCAGGACCACCACAGAGGCTTCTGAGCGTACCTCCAGATAGCAATGTATCAAGAGGTGTGAATCGTGGACCTATGCTGCTGGGACACAAGTCGAGATCTGATCATCCCTGGCTAGGTCGCCTGGGTAAGGACGTCTGATGTTGTAAGACCTGAAACACCCAATGATCCCAGGATTACATCACTGATGATGTGTCCCAGCACATCCTCGGATGTATCTCAACATCACAGTGCATTTAATCAAAACAGTTTTCTTACCTTTTTTTCCTGGGAATCCAGAATATTATCCAACCACTTATACAGGTAGCCATCAGAAGACAAACCTACATTATCTGACACAGGTCCACAACATAATACAGCTGACATTGCCTGCAGTGATAAAAGATGAGATTGAAGCTCATGGTTAGAGACATAGTATGTTGAACATATTTATTTCAATATTCCTAAACCCAAATCTAAGTCCTGTAGTGCAAAGACTGTAATACGATCCAATGGGTGATGGTAACATTACAGTTCACATTCCCTAATGCTCTGGCATCCAAAAACCTTATAGCATCAGTGGCATGAAAGAATTCTGACTTTCAGTCGACCAAATTGTTCTAATTCACTACTGTTCATTGCCTCAAACAGTTCTTCCAGGTGAGGCGACATTTCACCTGTGAGTCTGTTGGGGTCATCTCCTCAATCCAGTGCTCCCGGTGTGGCCTCCTGCATATCTGTGAGACCTGATGTAGATTGGGAGACCACTTTGCTGAGCACCTACGCTTCATCTGCCCCGTTCCTATTCTGACATGCCAGTCCATGGTCTCCTCTACTGTCACAATGAGGCCACACCTTGGAGAAACACCACCTTATATTCCGTCTGGGTAGCCTCCAACCTGATGGCATGAACGTCAATTTCTCAAACTTTCAGTAATGCCTCCACCTTCATCATTCCCTTCTTCCTCTCTCACCTTATTTCCTTACCTGCCTATCACGTCCACTCGTGCTCCTTCCGCTTCTCTTTCTTTCATGACCTTCTGTCCTCTCCTATCAGATTCCCCCTTCTCCAGCCCAGTTTCTTCTTCACCAACCAACTTATCAGCTTTTTACTTCGCACCCCCGCCCCCAGTTTCACCTGTCACCTAGTGTTTCTTCCTCCTCTCCCCCACCCTCTTACTCTGACTCCTCATCTATTTTTCTACAGTCCTGATGAAGGGTTCTGGCCCGAAATGTCGACCACACTCACTTCCATAGATTCTGCCTGGCCTGTTGAGTTCCCCCAGCATTTTGTGTGTGTTAGTTCTAATTGTCTATAACTTTTAAAGAGCAACGCATGGAATAGAGTTAAAATAGTTCACACAATATTCATTTTAAAATGATCAAATTGTGATTGAACTAGATTTTAGTCAAAAGTATACATGGGCCAAAAAAAGTATGCATAAAAATTAAAGCTAATACTATTTAAAGCATTACCCAATTGAAAAAGACAAGATCTGACCAGGAATTTTACAAGAACATTGCACACAGCTGACATTTTCAACAAATCTGCAATTTCTCCTAAAATAGGACCACTAATAATTGGCCTAACTAATTTTCTGTGCAGCTTAACATGGACTCACAGGCGACCAAAGTATGAAAGTTGTTTTCCTAAATCCCAGGATCCTGCATGCTTTCTTGATCTATCCTGATGTACCCTTCACATCGTTTTGCTCCCACACGTTTTATATGTGCACTGTGCCTGGGTTTATAATTCCTGTGAAAATGCACTCATAAATCTACTTTCCCTGACTGAGATATTCAATTCTAACATCTTAGAATCCTGCTTGAAGGCTGGATCTGGTTTCTCTTTGTGCTTTTGTGAACAGGATGACTAAGGTTAAAAGTAAGTTGAAATATTGCTGCCGAAATGCTGCAGATGGGAGTGCCTCAGCTTCTTTGAGCATTGGAACCAATTTGGGAATAGAATATTTGCACTTCAACTGAGTTGAGGTCAAGAAATGGCAAATAAAAATGAGGTTAAACTAATCTGCCAGGTGTGGTCTCACCAGGGCCCTGTACAACTGCAGAAGGACCTCTTTGCTCTTGTACTCAATTCCCTTTGTTATGAAGGCCAGCATGCCATTAGCTTTCTTCACTGCCTGCTGTACTTGCATGCTTGCTTTCAGTGACTGGTGTACAAGAACACCTAGATCTCGTTGTACTTCCCCTTTTCCTAACTTGACTCCATTTAGATAATAATCTGCCTTCCTGTTCTTACCACCAAAGTGGATAACCTCACATTTATCTACATTAAACTGCATCTGCCCACTCACCCAGCCTGTCCAAGTCACCCTGCATTCTCATAACATCCTCCTCACAATTCACACTGCCACCCAGCTTTGAATCCTTGAATCCAGGGATATCTCAAAATCATGAAACGTGATGTGCAGCTATCAGGTCAAGTGGTCATTGCACGCAGGAATGACCAAGCTTTCGAATGGGGCCTGGACCTGGTCTGCAGTCAGGTCAAGCACATGACCCATTATAACATCTGAGACTGATTGTATTGAAGCTCATACTTAATCAGCAAAGTACAGTATATTCATGCAGGAAAGTTATACTACTTTTGTTCTTCTACAAGCTAAAGTAAAAGAGCTCAGCTCTATCAATGAGTATACAGTATGTTATCACATGAATCAAAATAGGACTTGTTAATCTTTAGGATATGTGGTTCACCTAAAGAAATACATATCTGTCATATCTAATGCAAATATCCAAGACAAAATGCAACATTAGTACATTACAATTAAAATCAAGACTACAATTGCTGGATATTCATCACGAAAGAAAGAATAACATCTGATACCTTTAATGCAGAGTACTGGTGTCGGTTAATTTGCATGTTCCTATCACTGTACCTGTCCAGGGGAGTAAACATTATGCTAAAGGGACCAGCCCAGTGGCTGAACAACATGAATAGACTATGACGTAGACTCTGCTGTGGAAAGATAGACCTGCGTTGGTGCACTGTAAGAATAGACGAAAATGAGAAATAAATTTCAGCATGATTCTAAAATAAGGTTGGCACAATACATTATTTGTAATATAATTAAAATAATTACTTAAATTAAAATCTCCCTCTGACGCACAACTGTTAAACAACATCAGGAAACAATTTATCTTGCTTGGTTGCAGTCAGATTTTGGGCTCAAAATATAGGTCTATTTATATTTTGAAATTCTCCCAATTGGTACATTTTATCTTTACTGGCATTGGTACACCACATAAAATTAACTGTAAGTGCGTCCTGAAAGTTAAGACAATCTGATTACACATTGGAGTAAACCTTGGTACAGATTAGTTTGCTTGCCCAAGACCAAAGGAGTGATAATACCAAAGGTGGTAATGATATAATGCTCTTATAAATGGGCAGTAGTAACTAAATACTGTCTCTTTTCAGATAAGAAATTGCTCGGCATTTCACAGTGCTTGTGCTATAATTATCCTACCTGGAACATTTTGAATGATATTTGCCACTAAGGCACTGAAATGGCATCGGATATCCTTTAATGTGTCAGAATCCTTATCGTTCTCAGCTTCAAGTAGCTGCCGAGTTAAATCAACATACTCCAACAAGGTATTATTGAGGGAATGTAATTCATTGTCAAGGCCTCCACTTCCACTGATTATAGGGAAAAGAAAAGAGTACATTAGAACAACAAAAACATGATCAAATCAAATATATTTATTTTAAAGAGTTCATATAATTTCAAACAAAAAACTATTATTCAATTTAACTGTTTATTTTCTCCCAGTCAGCTGGAATGAGGCCAAATTGTTATCAGAGGAACAGCTAGTGTTGACTTCAAAGCAAGTGAAAACACCTTGATTTCAAAGGAAAGCAAATTCTGACCCCACATCCACTCCACATTCTTTATAGGCATGTATTCTGAACTCTCTGATGCAGTTCTTTAACAAGTGTAGGCAGTTCCCAAAGATCAAAAGAACAGCTTCACTACAAGTTAAGCTAATCAGTTCCAAAGAATTACCATTCACAATTGTAAACTTTGCAGAAGGAAAATTCTATTTACGATATGGATTATCATAAAGACTCCTTTCAACTTCAATTTGAACTCTCCTTTTACCTTAAGTGTAAAGAATTCACAGCTACATGAAAAATAGGCATAACTTCATCAATCTATTGAGAACCACTTGCAGTTTGCAGCTAATTTTCTTTTTGAAGGAAAATAAGAATGCTTTCATGCACTAATTGTAAAGAAAACATATTTCATTCCAGTCCAATTTTTCATGTCTGGAAATACTACTCTGTATAAAATACAACTATTTCCTTCCTGAGATCATTCTCTTTTCCTCATGATTGCTAAAACTAAGTTTCATTTTCCCAATGCTTTCTTTCACATCTAAGAACCAAATGAAGGACACTACAGAACATTTCTGAGTCAAAGTGAGTGATATCCATTGCAGTGAAACACTTCAGTCATAATGGAACAACAACTGAAATTGACATATATTCAAAGAGTCCCCAAGTACAGAAACACTTACAAGCAGCAATGATATATTATCATATTGCAAAATTGTGTCTATTACCTACGTAGGGAATGTTACAACTAAGTTTTTTAAGCTGCTTCTTCTGGTGAACTGCAAGTACATGCTGTGCAGGATAAAAAAACAGAAGTTTCAACTCTGTAATGGCTTTCAAATCAGAATCATTTACTACTATTTGTCTAATTGTTCATCTACCTTATTATTTCATGTATAATATCATATCAGGGTCTTGAACTATGTATTTTTTTGTGACTGTATTTTACTGATACCTTATGTGCCATATATGCCTTGTGCTGTGTGTGGCTGTTGTTACTGTGTTTTGTACGTTGGCCCCAAAGTAATGCTGCTTTGTTTAGCTGTATTCATGGTATGATTGAATGACAATTAAACTTGAACCTGTGAGATACAAAATATTCAGAATTTCCTTCTGATATTATTTATCATCTTAGCATTGTTTAATATTTTGGCCCTAATCACCTTTCATTCTTGGTTTCCTTGCCTTCTGCTTTTTCACTCTAATGATGTTTCTTTTATTTCTGACTTTGTTTCACAATCCCTTGTCATTCTGTTTGGTTCCCATCCACTTACCATTTAGGCTAAACACTCAAAGCACAAAAAACTAGCCCTGTTAGAACACTGGCTCTGATGCTGTCTGTGTGTAGGTCATCTCATTTTTTTTTAAAAAAGGAGGTCCCTCCTTCCCCAGAACTGCTTCCAGTGTCCAAATAATCTAAATCCCTCCTGCAACAACTCTTTAAGCACATAACTTCATTAAGTCATATATACAGAAACAGGTCCTTCAGCACAGTAAGTCTGTGCAAAGCTCTTGCACTCAGTTATACTGACCCCATTTTATTCTTCCCAGATTTCCATCAACTATACCAACCATCCCCCACCCGCCAGATTCTACTGCTCACCTACATCCTTAGGGCAATTTATAGTGATTAATAGGGTTCCAGTGCACACATCTTTGAAATGTGAGAGGAAAACGAAGCACCCAGTGAACATGCAAATTCCGCACCATTAGCACCAGAGCTAAACATCTGTATTAGCTCTGTAGAGAGGACTGAACATCTGTATTAGTCAGGCCTTGAGGCCATAGCTCTACAAACTGTGGATCTGAATGAATGAATACACCATGGTTGTCACGGGCTTTATTAAAACAGTTGCAAATGAGTGTGTCACCACAAAATCATTCAGTCTTCCCCAACCAAAAACCCTGGATGAACCATGAGATCTACAATCTGCTGAAGGCCAGATCAGAGGCATTCAAGTCTGGTGACCAAGTAAGTTACAACAAGTCTAGATATGATCTCTGAAAGATCATCTCATGGGCGAAGTGGCAACTCCACAGTAAATCTGAATCAATGAAGGATGCTCGACAGTTGTGGCAGGGCTTGAATACTATCAACGCTTATGAAGTTAAGTCAAACGACACAGGCAAAAACAGGCTTCGCTTCCAGATGAAATCAATGCATTCTATGCTCTCTTTGATCAGACTTTGGTGGAACCATCATGGACTCCCACAGCCCCTGATGATTCTGTGATTTCAGTCTCCGAGGCCAATGCGTGAGCAGTCTTTAAGAGGGTGAACCCACAAAAAGCATCTAGTCCAGACAGGGTACCTGGCCAAGTACTAAAAACCTGTGTTGATCAACTGGCTGGAGTGTTCACTGAGATCTTTAACCTCTCACTTTGGCAGTCTGAGGTACCCACCTCCTTCAAGCAGGCTTCAATTATACTGGTGCCTAAAAGCATGATAATCTGCCTCAATGGTTATCACTTACATCCACAGTGATGAAGTGTTTTGAGAGGTTGGTGATGAAACATATCAACTCCTGCCTGAGAAGCGACTTGGATCCACTCCAATTTGCCTACCAGAGCAACAGGTCCACAGCAGATGCCATCTCATTGGCTCTTCACTCAACGCTGGAACATCTGGACAGCAAAGATGCATACATCAGATGCTCTTCATTGACTACAGCTCGACATTCAATACCATCATCCCCTCAAAACTGATCAATAAACTTCAAGACCTTGGTCTCAAAACCTCCTTGCAATTGGATCCTCGATTTCCTCACCTGCAGAACCCAATCAGTTTGGTTTGTGAACAACATCTCCTTCACGATCTCCATCAGTACAGGTGCACCTCAAGGCTGTGTGCTTAGCCCCCTGCTCTACTTGCTTTATACTTATGACTGTGCGGCTATGCACAGTTCCAATGCCATTTTTAAGGTTTAAGGTTGTCGATGAAACCACTGTCATAGGCCGAATCAAAGGTGGTGATGAATCGGAGGAGGGAGGCTGAAAATCTGGCTGAGTGATGCCATAACATCAACTTCTTAGTCAATGCCAGCAAGACAATGGAGCTGATTATTGACTTCAAGAGGAGGAAATCAGAGGTTTATGAGCCAATCCTCATCAGGGAATCTGAGGTGGAGAGGGTCAGCAAATTCAAATTCATCGGTGGTATCATTTCAAAGAACCCATCCTGGGTCTGGTATGCAAGTGCAGTTACGAAGAAAGCACGGCAGTGTTTGTACTTTGTGAAGAGTTTAGGAAGAATCTGCATGACATCTAAAACTGGAGAGTACACTGACAGGCTGCATCACAGCCTGGTATGGAAACACCAATACCCTTGAATGGAAAATCCTACAAAAAATAGTGGATACAGCCCAGTCCATCACAGGCAAAGCTCTTCCCACCACTGAGCACACCTACACAAAGCCTTGTCGCAGGATAGCAGCATCCATCATCAGGGACACCAATCACCCAGGACATGCTCTCTTCTTGCTGTTGCCAATCAGGGAGATGGTACAGGAGCCTTCGGACTATCATCGCCAGGTTCAGGAACAGTTATTACCCTTCAATCATCAGGCTCGTGAACCAAAGGGACTTCACTTGCCCCATCGTTGAAATGTTCCTGCAACCCACGGACTCACTTTCAAGGACTCTTCATCTCATGTTCTTGATATTTATTGCTTATTTATTATTTCTTGCTTTTTGTATTTGCACAGTTTGTTGTCTTTTGCATACTGGTTGAACGCCCAAGTTGATGCAGTCTTTCATTCATTCTTTTATGGTTATTTTTCTATTTTGATTTTATTGAGTATGCCTGCAAGAAAAGGAATCTCAGGGTTCTATATGGTGACATACATGTATTTTGATAATAAATTTACTTTGAACTTTGTCACTGTGAAGACCTTGGGTCCATCCTCCTATTGTGACAGTCAGAAGATGAAAGAATTTGCCGAGATGGCAACCTTTGAGGTGTTGGTTATTAATTAATCTCCAAACTCAAATTCAATCTTGCAGGGCTCTATCCCTTTAATCACCTATGTTTATTAGTACCAATAGGTGCCACTTCAGTTGATGTTCCCCCATTAGGATACTCTGCAGCCATTCTGTGAAACCCCTGACTTTGGCATCAGAGAAGCAACATCCCACCTTGGAGTCTTGAATCTGTAGCTACCTGTTCCCGTGCTATTATTGTTCTACCGCTATTTGTACTCTCCTCTTGAGCAACTGAGCCATCTATGGGGGAGGGGGTTTGGGTACTAACATTTAACTGTCATTCATTCTTTGGGGCGTACCTCTGTTTTTGTGGATGATTGCAAAGAAAATAATATCAGGATATATATTGTATACATTTCTCTGACATTAAATGCACCTATTGAAACCGATGATGCCATGAATTTGGCTTGCAGCATTTTCTTTGGTGTCCCCCAGCCACATTCAAAATGGGAGTGTGGACAGCCACAGTGAGTGCATGGAGTAGTTTGGCAATGGAAGGAGTGAATGCCAAAACTGGAAATCCCATTGCCAATTTACACTGGATGTTATCAAGCTCCTTCACTGTTGTTGGCACTAAAATTATTCAGCCTTGACCTGTAGCATAAGCTTTTTCAGGGTTAGAAGCTGAGGTAATTGGCTGATAATGCCTGATTTTTGACTCCCCTTTAGAAAGTATTTATGTTGCTCGTTTACTCAAATTTGCTTTTCCAAATTTACACATGCTTATTTTTGCCTCATCTGTGGTACAGGGAGGAATGGGTTTTATCAAAATGAGAGCACTCAATCTTAATGATAGAGAAGGAAGCAGCCCAAAGTTTAGCCCATAGTTAAAAGCACTAGCTTTATGATGTGTGTGGTTTAGCTAGAAATGGGAGAGGTGGAGGGGCATGGAATAAGCTGCAAAATTATAGCCAGAACAAAAGACAATGCTTTGATTGTAAATTTTGTTAAATCATTCAGCCATGCAGAACACAGCTACTGAACCCCACCATGGCACTGTGCTTTCCCACTATGAGCACTGGGATCATTGCTAGCTTAGTTGAGTGCAGCTACTTTAATTTAGTGAAGATTAACGCTGACTTAACTTTTAACACTATCCTGTAATTAATAACTACATTGCTTCTCTACAGTCATAGACTTGTACAGCACAAAAATGGGCTCTTTGGCTCACCAATTCCAAGCCAACATTTGCTCACACTAGGTCTGTGTCTTTCTTATTTCTTGCCCTTTCATGCCATTTATGTTTCATAAACACAGTGGTTCTATCTGATTCCACTCCTTCCTCTGACAGTGAGATCTAGACATCAACCACTTTGTAAAAAGAACTCTCCCCTCCCCTTCTATCAATCACCTTCTCATCTCCTTTATTTCAAAGAAAATAAACCCAAGCTTATCTGATCTTTCTTTGACAGCATAACACTTGTGTTGCATTTTTTTTGAAGAAAACTTGAATTGTATGTTAATTCTTTACCTGTGACTAATTACACCAGCATCTGCCAGTAGTTCAAAGATCCTTACGAGTTGCACTCGCAAAATGTCTCGACGCCTGCGTCGTTTCATATTCTGCACAACACACATAAAATGTTACTTAATTCTCATGCTTTGAAAACCTATCCAATAGTAGTTAAAATAATTCAAAATAAAACTGTTCAAGAATTCAACAAAATTTATCAACCATAAAAAGATATTATCACTGAATATCTGAATATAGTCAATTAATTTCCAAACAAGTCGATGTTGTAACAGACGATGTAAGATTACTAAAGACATTACTCGTAGTCATACAGCATGGAAATACCATTTTTGTCCACTGCATTCACACTGGCCAGTGGACACCCTTCCATTTAATCCCATCTTCCAACAACCGGCCCGTAGCCCTTGATGCCCAAGCAATTCATAGGCCTATCAGACACTTCTTCAATGACGCCATCACTAATTACAGCAGCACTTTCTCTTAAGATTGCTATTTTATATCAGAAATTACAACTATCAATTATATAAACTGAATGACAGATACGATGCAAATATTCAGGTGGGGTTACAGTTTGGGTATTTGAAGGTTACTTCGATTGATTTAAATGAAGTGTCATAATAGTATCTGCATACAGACAGTACCCATAAGATTCATCAAGCCAGGCCAGCGTGAGAGAAATTTGTGCAGAACTGAACTTTCAGAATAGATATGCTTGAGTACTCAATCTTAAAGCTGAGGAGTACGCTGTTTTATCAAGGTTGTGAGGTGAGGGAGGGGCTGACGCAGGATGAGACAGCAGGAAGAAATAATGATCTCTGGGCCCTGAAAACTTGATATATGTGCCATCAGCAAAGGCAATTTTAGATGAGTGTTTAAACATTCTATGATTTCTTATTGCCATCTTCTGAAACTATACCTGAGGTAGAAGATATACTTTTGGATTAGTACACAAGAACCAAGCTAGCACATCGGTGCAGTATGGAGACACTGCTGCACAGACAGAAGTATCA
Organism: Mobula hypostoma; assembly: GCF_963921235.1. Lineage (NCBI taxonomy): Eukaryota > Metazoa > Chordata > Chondrichthyes > Myliobatiformes > Myliobatidae > Mobula > Mobula hypostoma. The sequence goes on along the minus strand of NC_086099.1, from coordinate 62,420,886 downwards.
ATTCTTGCGAGAGCCTACAGAACAAGCCTATCCTGTTAAATGGCTATCAAAGAGCAGGATTTCTCTACATTCACTTTGCCAATCATAATCACACCTAATATCATTAGATGACTCTCATATTTATTCCATTACTGTTTGTGGAATCAAGTGTATGGAAGTTGGTAGTCATGTGTCCTGTAGATTGGAATTTGCTCAGTAGAGACGGGGGAACGCTGTAAGGATTCACCATTTGAATACCTTATAAAACTTCCAACAGGACCGCAAACTTGTGGTTTGGAGGCTTGCATGCCTCAATAATCCAGAGAGCCATGTTGGCTGGAGTCAGGGTCTTGGTAGGATCACCCTTGTCAAACAGGTCAAAGGGTAGAGGACAGACTGAGAGTGCGTCACCGTTCCTTCAGGTTCTGGAGCTCTGTTCACAGCTAACAGCCCTGACTAGTAAAACAAAATTGTTATGGAAAGAGCAATGAAGAATTCTTCTACTTCTGAGTGCAACAGTATTCCCGAGTCTCCACTCGGGACTTGTGTGACTGACCGTAGTGAAAACCAAGAGGAAGCTACTGACACGGTGAAGGAAAGAAACACAAAACAGCACCAGAGATGGGGGACCTTTATTACTGCCCTCAATGCCTGCGCATAATGGACAGTCAGCACACCTTATAGAAGGAAAGCCAGAACTTGCTGGAAATGTCTCCCTCCAACCCCTGAGTCCCAGCACCGAGGCCCTGCATGGTATCAGGGTCCGGCACAATGCAATCTGGACAGAAGTAGTCAAGAATGAGCACTATCCACAAACTACTAAGATGGCACATGCCAGACAGAAAAGCCAGGTTTCTAGTTTTGTCTTTCAGTGCTGCAAATTTTTAATCATTAAAAAGAAAGCTTTAATCCTCAAAATAAATAAAGTCACCTAGAAATGCTTAGAAACACCAGCAGACTGCCCACTTTAAAAGATGTGGAATTCCACGTTTAGTTGCTGGAGCACGTTTGGGATTTTGGTGAATGCATATAACACCATAAGACCATAAGGTATAGCAGCAGAATCAGGGCATCTGGCACATTAAATCTGCTCCGCCATTGCATCATGGCTGATCCAATCTCCCGCCTTTTCCCCCATATCCCTTCATGCCCTGACCAAACAAGAATCTATCATCCTCTGCCTAAAATATACATAAATACTTGGCCTCCACAGCTGTCCATAGCAAAGAATTCCACAGATTCATCACTCACTGTCTAAAGCATTTCCTCCTCATCTCTGTTCAAAACCGATGCTGCTCTATTCTGAGGTTGTGTCCTCTGGTCCTACAATCTCCCTCCATAGGAAACATCCTCTCTACATCCAATCTATTAAGGCCTTTCACCATTTGATAGGTTTCAATGAGGTCATCCTTCATTCTTCTGAATTCCAGTGAAAACAGGCCCAGAGCAATCAAACACTCTTCATATGACAAGCCATTCAATCCTGGAATCATTTTTGTGAACCTTCTTTGAACCCTCTCCAGTTTCAGCACGACCTTTCTAAGATAAGGGGGCCAAACCTGCTCACAATATTCCAAGTGAGGCCTCACCAGTGCTTTATAAAGTTTCAATGTTACATCCTTGCTTTTATATTCTAGTATATTCTAGTCCTCTTGAAATGAATGCTAACGTTGCATTTGCCTTCCTCACCACAGACTCAACCTGCAAATTAACCTTTAGGGAATCCCGTACAAGGACTCCCAAGTCCATTTGTTTTTTGTATTTTCTCTCCATTTAGAAAATAGTCATTCATTTCTTTTACCAAAGTGCATGACCAAATAATTCCCGTCACTGTATTCCATCTGCCACTGCTTTTCCCATTCTCCTAATCTGTCTAAATCCGCTGTAGCCCCTCTACTTCCTCAAAACTACCTGCCCCTCTACCCACCTTCATATCATTTACAAATTTTGCAACAAAGCCAGTAATTCCATCATCCAAATCATTGACATATAACATAAAAAGAATCGGTCCCAACACCCCCCCCCCACCCGCCATGGAACACTACTAGTCACCAGCAGCTGGTCAGAAAAGGCTCCCTTTATTCCCACTCTTTGCCAGCTGCCAATCAGCCACTGCTTTATCCATGCTGGAGTCTTTCCTGCAATACTCTGGGCATGTAGTTTATTAAGCTCCCTCATGTTTGGCACCTTGTCAAAGGCCTTCTGAAAATCCAAGTACACAACATCAACTGATTCTCCTTTGTCTATCCTGCTTGTTACTTCTTCAAATAATTCCAACAGATTTGTCAGGCAAGATTTTCCTTTGAGGAAACCATGCCAACTACGGCCTATTTTATCACATGCCTCCAAGTACGCTGAGACTTCACCCTTAATAATCGATTCCAATATCTTCTCAACCACTGAGGTCTGACTAACTGGCCTATAGTTTCCTTTTTTCTGCCTCTCTCCATTCTCGAAGAGTGGAGTGACATTTACAATTTTCCAGTCTTCCAGAACCATTCCAGAATCTGGTGATTCCTGAAAGATCATTACTAATGCCTCCACGATCTCTCCAGCCACCTCTTTCAGAACTCTGGGGTGTACACCATCTGGTCCAGGTAACTTATCTACCTTCAGACCTTTCAGTTTCCCAAGAACTTCCTCACTAATTACAGTAACTTCACACCTGGAACTTACACTGTACTGCCAGTGTCTTCCACAGTGAGAACTGATGGAAAATACTTAAAAAAAAAACAACTTTTGTATTCAGATATGCATTCACCAAGGTACCAAACCTGTTCACATATATGGGGCAAATATAGGCAGACCGCAGAATTGTTGCCAAAAAAACAGCAAAATCTTTGTTCACACTACAAAATGGATTATCTAGTGCTTTGCGATGACAAAAGTTCATAAAAGATGCTGAAGAATTGTAGTATTTTTCCAGATTTATATCTGCCTGAACAATATGTAGAAATGTAAAAATGCAGAAGTACATTTTGAAGTAAGAATCATTGTGCTTGGTTTTACAATTATAAATGACAAAACTTCATCTACAAGTGCAAATGGTCCTGTAGATAACTGTTATAGACAAAGGACAATCGATGAATGTTGTATACTTAAATTTTCAGTAGGCCTTTGACAAGGTGCTGCACATGAGGCTGCTTTACAAGATAAGTGCTCATGGTATTATAGCAAAGATATTGGCATGTGTAGAGCATTGGCTGATTGGCAGGAGGCAAAGAGTGGGAATAATCTGATTGGCCTCAGGTGTCTCGTGATGTTCCGGGGTTGGGACTGCTTCTTTTTAACGCTGTCTATCAACGATTTAGATGACAGAATTCATGGCATTGTGGCTAGGTTTTTAGACAATACGAAGACAGGTGGAGGGGCAGGTAGTGTTGAGGAAGCAGGGAGGCTGCAGATGGACTTAGACAGATTAGGAGAATGGGCAAGGAAATGGCAGATGGAATACAGTGTATGGTCATTCACATTGGTAAATGAAATACAAGCATGGACTATTTTCTAAACAGGGAGAAAAATTCAAAAATCTGAGGTGCAAAGGAACTTGGGAGTCCTTGTGCAGAATTCCCAAGAGGTTAATTTGCAGGTTGAGTCAGTACTGAGGAAGGCAAAGTAGTGAGGTAGCGTTCAGTCTGACAGGGCTAGGAATACAAAAAACAAGGATGTAATGCTAAGGCTTTATAAGGCACTGGTGAGGCCTCACTTGAAGTATTCTGTGCAGTTTTAGGCCCCTTACCTTAGAAATAATGTGCTGACACAGGAGAGGGTTTGGAGGATGTTCACAAGAATGATTCTGGGAAGGAAAGGCTCATTGTATAAGAAGCGATTGATGGCTCTGGGGGTTTACTCACTGGAATTTAGAAGAACGAGGGGGGAATCTCATTAAAACCTATTGAATGTTCAAAGGCCTAGACAGTGGATATGGAGAGGATGTTTCCTATGGTGGGGGAGTCCAGAACCGGAGGGCACAGCCTCAAAATAGAGGAACCTCCATTCAGAATGGAGATGAGGAGGAATTTCTTTAGCCAGAGGATGGTAAATCTGTGGAATTCATTGCCACATTTGGCTGTGGAGGACAGGTCATTGTGTGTATTTATGGCGGAGGTGACAGGTTTCTGATTAGTCGGGCGTGAAAGGTTACGGGGAAAAGGAAGGATAATGGGGTTGAGAAGGAAATGGATCAACCATGATGAAATGGCAGAGCAGACTCAATGTCTTATGGTTGTATAGTCTTATAACAACTCAAAAACACGATTAACATTTAATATACAGTACGGTGCAAAAGTCTTAGGCACATACATATAGCTACAGTGCCTAAGACTTTTGCACAGTAACGTAGCAATTTTACGGATTGGCTGTATCAGTATGTCAAGTTTACATATTGTCAACCTGGACTCAGGAATTATTTGTTATTGTTGTCAATTATGTGTCAATAAGGAAAGAAAATGCATCAATCTGTTTACATGAATTCCCAAAGGCTTAAAATATCAAAATTCCTGTAAATAAGGCTTAAACAGCACAATGTTCTTATCAATTAGACATTTTGGAACTGCTTCCCAATGCGAAACCATTTTTGGAAAATCTATAAACCAAACCTGTGAGTTTATTTATTCACAACAAAATCAAAATTTGTCAGATGATTTGAAATGTTAATGAAGAAATAGACCATTTTTATTCACCTCTGGTCTTCTTTCAAGTGCTTCTTTAATAATGGGATGAAGTTCTTCTATCAAATCCCTGCAACAAACAAGAAAACAAAAAATAACCTATTCAGAATTCTCTTCTGTTGGGCTAAAAAGTCACAAAATAGAAACTATATTCAACATTGTTTGCAAATTAATGTTAATTTTTGTTCTACATGAAGGACACTGCATATTGGATGAGTTTTTGCACTTGACTGTAAAGTGGGAATTCAAGAAAACTATACTCTGTCTCTAAATGTAGGGCCACAGAAACCTCAAGCAAATAAGGATCATAAGAGAATTGCTTCTTTGAGCGTAACACTTAAGTTTGATTAAGCATAACTGAGCAGGTTTAGAAGCAATTTCAAAAAAAAGTTGAAGGGTTGGGTAAGTGTATCATGGAAGTTTGGTTGATCACAGAGCTTGGCAAAATGTTTGCAGACGTTTTGGCTCCATGCAGATTGGAGCCGAAACATCTGCAAACATTTTACCAAACTCAACAGTTAAACCAAACTTCCAAATAGTCAACTCGAGTTACCAATATTCTGCTATTTTTCAAAATTAGCATCAAGTGTACTGCTCTCATAATAGTTTGAAAGAGAAATCAAATCAAACATATCTCAAGTTTTGTCTGTGCTGAGGATGTGTGAAAATTCTGCAATGAAATGCTCTTACCTAAATGCTACAGGGTTGGTCCTGCCAAGCCCCAGCACCAGAGATTCTGTAATTTCCATGCTCTCAGAGCGCATCATTGGTACTATAAACTTGAACAATGAGGATGGGGACGGAATGCCAATTACCTGAAATTACACGATGATTCAAATCAATACAAGATTTATATTTTCAGAACTTCATACTATTTCAACCCCAGGTCACTACTGGAAGTACCAAATAGGCTTGGTTAATAACATACTTGTTTGAGAGCAAGCTATGGTTTCAGTCCATGATACAATCATGACCATTAAGGAGGTCTTTAATGACATCAGTCATACAGCACAGAAAGAAGCCTTTATTCTGGATGAGATTCCAAACCAAGAAGCCGAATGTGGTTTGAAAATACGCTGTCAATTGAAAGTTGGGAATTGTCCTCCTCAGTTGGTTAACAACTCTTCTAGCAAAAAGAACTGCAATTTGTGGGATTTTGCTATTAGTAAATTTGGATGCTTTGTTTCTAAGTATAGATAAGGGATGAGGTATCATCAACATCCATACCATGCTACCTTCACACGGCTACCATCAGGAAGGGGGTACAGAAGACTGAAATCTCACACCACCCAGATCAAAATCAGCTACATTCTTTCAACTATTGACTGGCACAATCCTAATCACTAGAGTTCAGCACACTCTGACCACTTGGAAATCCAATGGACTTCGTTTTTTTTCTAACTGTGATCTTGTAAAAATTGTGCAGAATTTATGTTTATACTTTACTTGATTTTTTCCAGCTAAGTGCAATTTGAGGATTAGTTAGTTCAGATAAATTAGCTTGGTAAAATAAAATAATATAGGTACAGGGTGTGATTCATATAGCAATTAACGCCGTCTTCATTTTGGTATTCAAAAGCCATACACAACATGAAGATATTATTTGCCAGCTGTGCTTCCGCTCTTCTCAAGAATAATGAGTGGTTGTTTATAGAAAGCCAAATATGGAGTAGTGGCATATATCAACCAAGTTAGTAATGACAAATATAAATGCCTTCCAAACTTGCTAGTCTCTATCCTACTGATGACATTAACCCAGCAAGATCACAAGCATACTCATTATCTATTCCACAACTGGACTTTGATGCAAATTATCAACTTTCCATTTTCTTCCACAGATTTTTCCTGACCTGCTAAATTCCTCCAGCATTTTGTGTGTAATTAATGACTGTTAGATTTTCCAGAATCTAAGCAGCATTAAAAGATCATTACCAAGGCATCTGGTATCACGGCAGCACTTCATGTAGCGCCATGTGATAAAACTATTGAACTGATGGGATTTATCTAGTTTTAATTATCTTTATTTCTCCAGCACTCCCTTTTTTAATGATATTAATTACTTGAAATTCCTTGCAGTCATTAGAATAATGGTTACACTCCACTTCTTTTACAGTTATCGTTTAAATGACAATAAGCAAAAAATACTTATTTGTGCCTTTGCCATTCCTTTACCCACGACCCCCCATTTTTCACTCCCTCATTGAATCCTATATTCATTTTGCTACACTATTCTTTTCAAAAATTATTTCTTCTTACTTCAAACTTTTATTTTTTCTCTCTTGATTTATTTTTTGATCTTGTGTGAGTACTTCATAAATTTCCCAATATTTCATTACAATAAAATTAACTTCTTTTCAAATAATACTATCCCTAACTTTCTACTTACTTCCAATTCACAATTTGAAAATATTCTTTCTGTGCTTGCCATTGCTTATAGACTGCATTTTAATCAAATGTATCAATCTACATCAGTCAAATCATTTCTCATCCTTCATTGCATTTTTTTAAATTTCTAGATTTTAGTTTTGGAATTATGGACCCCAATAGATTGAAGCTGCTGAGCTGTCAAGGGCAAAAATAAAGTGAGTAAACTTTGGACTTGATTAAGTGCATTTAACCGAAGCTTGGGTGAACTGTAAGCATTTGCTTTTTTTTAAAAAGCCATACCAGAATTAGAGCTTTCATGTTCTTTTCTTCAGTGCTGGCATGGCAATTGGCCACTGTAAACTACCCTTTGGTGTAGGGTAATGGCCAAAATAATCAAAGGCAGTTATACGAGGAAGAATAATTTCCAGGGACACTGGGAAATAAGAGGGGCAATGGGACTGCTTGAGACAGCAGACATATATTTGTACACACATGCAGTGACCTGCACACCCATCAATCGCACACACACACCCATGTAAACTAAATCATGCCACATGAGCGTATGTACACACACACACAGAACATATGCAAACACTACTTGGAATGTGTACATTTCCTCAGCTTTCACAGCCAATTCCTGTCCTCCTTCACTGTCCCTTTCCCTCACTTTTCACTTCCCTCAAATCTCTCCCCCCCAACACAGTCTCCACCAGCTTTCCATTTGCCAGCCATCACCTTCTTCAAGAATACAACATCAGGGACAATCCCAAAGGACAGCTGACCTCCCTGCAACAGCAACCACAAATGCCAAAGTGTGCAATTTAGTAAAAATGTCCAATCTACAGCCTTTGAGAAGCAATGTATGCCTAAAAGGGGAAAAAAATCTAATATTTTCCAAAACAATACACACAAAATGCTGGAGGAACTCAGCAGGTCATGTAGCATCTATGGAAATGAATAAACAGTTGACATTTCAGGCCAAGATCCTTTTTCAGGACTGAGAAGGACGTGTGAAGATGCCCAGAATAAAAAGGTGAAAGAAGGGAAGGAGGCTAACTGGAAGATCATAGGGGAAGCCACGTGGGTGGGAAAAGTCAAGTGCTGGAGAAGAAAAAATCTGACAGAAGAGAAGAGTGGACCATAGGAGAAAGGGAAGGAGGACAGGACCCAGGGGAATGTGATAGGCAGGTGAGAAGAAGTAAAAGGCCAGAGTGGAGAATATCAGAAGAGGGAGGGGGAAGGAATTTTTTTTTACCGGAAGGAGAAAATGATATTCATGCCATCAGGTTGGAGGCTACAGAGATGGAATACAAAGTGTTGCTCCTCCACCCTGAGAGTGGCCTCATCTTGGCACAAAATGAGGCCATAGGCCGACGTCGGAATGGGACCAGGATTTGGAATTGGAATTGAAATTGAAATGTTTGGCCATCGGACAGTTCCACATTTGGTGGATGGAGTGGAGGTGCTTTTTTCCCCCCAAATTGGCATTAGAAAGAATCCAAACCAGAGTTAAGTTTATTCCAACCACTCCCATTTCCTACTAATGTTAAAGCCAACCTCATCAAATAGGACAAATCCTTGTTGAAGTAGAAAAGTGCCAGAAGCATACATAGGTTATGCCAACTGACAGCCAAGGCTCAATTTGATTGGAGTGTGGGCTTAGGTGACTCTCTTCAAGTAAGTCTCACCTGCAAACACAGAACAGTACAGCACAAAAACGGGCACTTTGGTCTGTGCCAAATATGATGCCAATTTAAATTAAATTCCTTCTGCTTACACATGACCCACATCCCTCCATTCCCTGCACATTCATGTGCCTATCTGAAAATCTCTACAATACCACCAATAATTCAGCTTCCATCACTACCCCTGGCATCTCATTACAGGTGCCTGCTAATCTAGAAACCATCTCAAATAGAAATAAACCTACAGATGTATTCCTTTGAAATATTAAACAACTAAGTCATTTAATGTCTAAATAACTTAAAGAGACCTAAAACTATTTTTGTACTGCTATCCTGCTCTATTTGTTATTTTAGTTTTCTTGAAACAATGAAGTTGTACTTACTTTAGAATCCAAACTATATCCACTATCTGGTGTAGACGCCAGCGTCTCTGGAGGGGAGCAGCGCACTGACCCAGAAGGAGTCATGTTACATGTTGCTGCACTGCAGCAAAGAATAAGGTAGTTTCTCCAAAGCCCAATGTAGGAATCATTGCCAATTGTGGTGCTCACCTTCTTGGCATTTATAGGACTGCTGTATGAAAGAAAAAAAGAATAGTTTAATGGTTAAATATGTTCAGACTTTGGTAACTCCCCTTTCAAACTAACCAGCTTTCTAAATTAAAGTCGCTTTGATAAAATGAAAAAAAAACAAATACAGTACTTGAATATTTCAATCACTTAAAATTTTACAAGTAGGTTAACAAATCTAAGTTTTGATGACATTATTTTCATGTAACTGACGTAGAAATAAATGAAGACTCTGAAATATACAAATACTACTCACATTCTTTAGTTAGTTTAAAATGCTAATGATGAAGGAAAAGGATAAATTGTGTTTAACTAACTGAGAAGAGACCAAGGCAGTGGTCACCATTAAGTTCTTACAATTAGAGAAGAAGGACTCACTTTATATCTACTTGTGGAGAAAGCATCTGTAGACGAGTATATGAATACATCCATGCAAAACTCAGTGCTGAGGGACAATGTTTGGGCAAATTTTCTTGCTTGAGGAAGCTTGATAAGCTGATAACCCAAGGGTCCAGACCCTGTGTCACGTGTGCAAATATCCAAATGTGTGAAGGACTGACCACATCAAACTGATGACTGATGGGAGAGGAACTCCATTCTGCCAGAGTCTGGAGGTCTATCCCACTGGGGCAAAACAGCAGGTTTGTCTGATTTGAGAAAAAGTATTTTAAAATTAGAATTGCTTTGGATATACAACACCAAAGGAAATTATATTAATGCAAAGTTGTATATAACAGCTCAAGATAAAAAACAACTATTAAAAAGATTGAGAATTTTCTTTCAACATGCACATCATCATATCCTTCGCTGGGATACAATTACATCAAGAACAGCTGTTTTTAAGTACCTTGCACAAAATTCTCCTCATCATCAATGACTTAATTGGGACAGACATCATTTACGAGCGTGATACTTTGTTTAAATGGTGTCTACCTGCACTTTTGGAAGGGAGTGTCACTGAAGAACAATCACTTTGAATCACCCAGTGACTCAAATACACAGAAAATCAGTAATATCAGGAATACAGATGCAGTGTAGTGAATCATTAATGTGAATCCATCTGACAAGAAAAGGGGCAGGAGATACAGAATAATGTCTCTTAATGCCCTGGCAATAAACACCGAATTTGTGTACTGGTCCCATTAGACACTGTAAAACCATTGTATTATTAACGTGGCCTTCATTAAGAACTCTGCAGCTAAAATATAGGACTATCACTTAAGGAACATATTATTTAATTTTTATTCTAACTTTAGTGGTGCAGTGGGGGGGGGGGGAGCGGGCGGGTGATTGCTTGCTTATCTTCATAGATGTCTGGCATCCAGTACCTCAGAAAAGGACGAAAGTGAACACTAAAACAAAAAATCTCTGGATAACAAACTAAGTTCATAAAACATATTTATAATGTGCTCAAAATTGTCAACAAACAACAGATTTCAGGCCAAAAAGTATCAATCAGTTCCATCTCACTACTCTACCTGGTCTGCTCCAGTGAGGTGTATAAAGCTTTCCAAGATGGAAGGGCTTAATCGATCCATAACATCAATTGCCAGCTCTTCATCACCCTGAGAAAGAGAAAGTGTGAAAAAAAATCACATTTGTTGCTGCACAATGTGCCAAACAGATTATGAATTCAGTCGAGGAACATGCAGCGTTGCCTTCTGACAATTGGCAAGAATGCAACAAAAAAATTGTGTTGCCACCTGAATAAAATACACAAAGCATTTAATAAATGTATTTAGAAGTGCTAATAATAGATTGGTAATAACATTTTCCCCTTGCTGACAATCAACACAGGCACACCTCAAGGATGTGTGCTTAGTTCACTCCTTTATTCTCTCTACCATCCATATGGCTTGGCACAGCTCAAACAGCATCTGTAAATTTGCTGATAACACCACTGCTGTCGGCAGAATCGCAGATGGTGATGAGGGGGCGTACAAGAGTGAGATAGATCAGCTATTTGCATGGTGTTGCACTCACTGGCAGTAAGACCAAGGAACTGATTGTGGACTTCAGGAAGGGGAAGTTGAGAGGACACGCATCAGTTTCATTGAGGGGTCAGCAGTCGAAAGGATGAGCCACTTCATAATTCTGGGCATCAGAATCTCAAGAGAATCTCTTTAGCCCAACAAATGGATGCAATCACAAAAAAAGCACACCAGTGGGTCTACGCCATTAGGAATTTGAAGAGATTTAGTATGTCACTAAGGATTTTTACAGATGTATGGTGGACAGCATTCTGACTGGTTGCATTACCACCTGGCATGGAAGCTCCAATATACAGGATCAAAAGTGGATGTAGAGGGTTATAGGATCAGCGAGATCTATCACAGACACAACCCCAACATGTGAGGTCATATTCAAGAAGTGGTGCCCTAGGAAGGGAACAGCCATCAATATGACCCTCACCATCAGGGATGTGTCCCCTTTGTGTTCCCACCATCGGGGAGGCAGTACAGAAGCTTGAAGAAATACACTCAACATTTTGGTAGCAGCTTCTTCCTCTCCGACATTAGGTCCATTCACTCATCAACATTATCTCGTTATTCCTCCTTTGCACTATTTATCTATTTTTTTAAAAAATTTAATGTAATTTTATGTCTCACACTATATTGCTACCACAAAACAAAAGATTTACCGACATATGCCAGTCATGATAAACTTGATTTAGAGATTATGTTCAACTGGACAACTAATGATAAAAAGGTATACAAGTATGCATTCTTGATACATTATATTACAATAAATACAACTACTATCATCAATTTCCATGTTGCCTATAAGAATAATTTGTCGAGCACCACCCACCACAAAGAGCAGGATTTTCCAGTGACCACCCATTTCACCTTCCCCATTATCAATTGATTTGTCGGTCCATGGCCTCCTCCACTACCAAACAGTGGCCAAAAATAGGTTGGAGGAGCAACACCTCATATTCCCTCTGCGTAGCCTCTAATCTCATCACATGAACACTGATTTCTCTAACTTCCGGTAATTTCTACCTCTCCCTCCTTCTCTCTTTTTCTACTGTCCATTCTAGCACCCCTTTCACTCCTTCTCCTCTTCTCACTTGCCCATCACCTCTCCATGGTGCCCCTCCAACTTTGCTTTTCTCCATGGTCCACTGTCCACTATTAGATTCTCCACTCCATCTTTCACAAGCGGGACCTCTCAGTGGCACTTTAATTCTGATTCCCATTTCAACATACTGGCCCATGGCCTCCCCCTGGGCCACGATGAGGCCACCCTCAGGGTGGAGGAGCAACATCTTATATTCCATTTGGGTAGTCTCCAATCTGATGGCATGAATATCAATTTCTCCTTCCAGTAAACAAATTTCCCGTCCCCCCTTCCTCTATTCCCACTCAGACCTTTTACCTTTTCTCACTTGCCCATTACTTCCCCCTACATCCTCTCCTCCTTCCCTTTCTCCTATGGTTCATTCTCCTCTCCTATCAGATTCCTTTTTCTTGACTTTTCCCACCCACCTGGCTTCACCTATCACCTTTCAGCTAGTCTCCTTTCCCCCGCCCCCCCCGCAACCTTTCTATTCTGGCATCTTCCCCCTTCCTTCTTTGTCCTGGGGGTGGGGGGGGGGGAGAAGGAGGGTCCAGGTACAAAACATCGACAATCTATTAATTTCCATGTTTCCATGGATGCTGCCCGACCTGCTGAATTTCTCCATCATTTTGTGTGTGTTCCTTCTTCAGCTCTTTACCAGCACCTATCACCTCCCAGCTTCTTACTTCATCCCTCCTACCCCACTCACCTTCTCCCTCACCTGATTTCAGCTGTTACCTGCAAGCTTGAACTCCTTACCCTCCCCCAACCTTCTTAATCTGGTTTCTGCCCTTTCCTTTTCCAATCCTGAAAGGGGATCTCAGCCTGAAACAATGATTGTTTATTCCCCTCCAAAGATGTTGCCTGACTTGCTGAGTTCCTCTAGCCTTCTGTGTGTGCTGCTCAAGATTTCCAGCACCTGTAGATCTCCTGTGTATAGGGGTAGCTATATTTTTAGAACCTCCAAATTGCTACAATGGAGTCTTGGGAGTCAGTGTAAAAAAATTAAATCCAGCGTCCTGAGAATTTATTGATCAATGGGACAACAATGTTAAAAACCTTTGAAAAGTTCAGCTGACAAAGTTCAAAAAGGTCAAATAAATATAGAGCCATAAATGATGTTTTTATCCAGAGTCTAATGGCCGGCTTTGTCCACAGATATACTAAACATTTCTATCCCAACAGCTCCCAAAGAGCTCAGTGACACAAAACAGAACAGTTAGTGAGTTGTGACTAGGCCTCAACTGGTTGAATCCAAGATCTTGAGTCTGGGCTGGCCTGATGGCCATTTGACAGTTTACTTGTGTTGCTGACCTTTTCAACATTTTCTAAATTCCCCTGATTATCAGAAACATTCAGAACAATTGAAATAGACTGAAAAAATTAGGAAATGAAAAGAAAATTTAAAAGTAGCATAGCGGTTAGCATGACACTATTACAGCTTGGGTGTAGGGAGTTCAATTCTGACATTGCCCTGAAAGGAGCTTGTTCGTTCCTCCCCGTGAACAAGGGAGTTTCCTCCAGGTGCTGGGGTTTCCTCCAGGTGCTCTGGTTTCCTCACTCATTACAAAGACATACTACTGATCATTGTAGGTTGTCCTGTGATTAGGCTAGGGTTCAGTAAGTGGCTTGTTGGACCAGAAGGGCCCGTTCACGCTATACTTCTAAATAAATAAATAACCTTATAAATAACCTTATGTTAGTAAAACCATATAAAGCCAAATGAGAAAAATTAAAACTTAGTTATATTTAACTTTTCAATGAAAATCAACAGCCCCATTCACCTGCCTGAGAGCTACACTCACCCACAACTGCCATAAAGCTGAGGTACCAGATCATTTGGTCTCCTATTAACAGGACTAAATCCATATACACGAGAAATTCTACAGGAGCTGGAAATCCAAAGCAATGCACGCAAATTGCTGGAGGAATGCAGCAGGTCTGGCAGCATCTATGAAAATGACTAACAGTTGACGTTTCAAACCCAGACCCTTCTTCAGGAAGGGGAAAGACACCAGGATAAAAAGGTGGGGGGAGGAGGAGGAGGTTAGCTAGAAGGTGATAGGTAAAGCCAGGTGGATAGGAAAGGGTATGGGCTGGAGAGAAAGAATCTGATAGGAGAGGAGAGTAGACCATAGGACAAAGGGAAGGTGATGGGACCCGGGGGAGGTGATAGGCAGGTGAGATGAGTTAAGAGGCCAGAGTGGCAAACAGAGGAAGAGAGGAGGAGGGGGGGAATTTATATTCATACCGTCAGGTTGGAGATTACCCAGACGAAATATAAGGGTGTTGCTCCTCCACACTGAGGGTGGCCTTATCATGGCACAAGATAAGGCTATGGGCTGACATAGCAGAATGGGAATATGAATGGGAATTAAAATAATGGGCTACTAGGAAGTTCTGCTTCCAGCAGATGGAGCGGAGGTGCTCGGAAAAGCAGTCACCCAATTTATGACAGGTCTCACCAATTGGGAGGCTGAATTGTTGAGCACTGGACACAATAGACGACCCCAACAGATTTGCAGGTGAAGTATTTCCTCACCCGAAAGGAGTATTGCTGACAGAGTACTGACCTACAGCCAGAAGCTGGCTGCTGGAGAGATCATTTGTAAACTGACAAGACGTTCTCTATGCGTCAGACAAAGGAAATGGGTATGTTAATTGGCATCAGATACTTTCAGCTAAGTTATTTTCCTTTTTATGATAAAGAGATCCATTTAGCTTCCTGACCAGAAAATTAAACATGGTCATATCCATACTTCTTCTCTCTGAATAATTAGGGTATTCATGTACCCAGAGAGTCAGCCCGCACAACACTAATCTAGGGTGCCTGGATTTTCCAGCCTCAGAAGCTTTCAACCATCCAAATTAATTACTTTGTCCCAGTGAAAGTGCCTGAACATTCAGAGGCATTGTGTCAGTTCCATTGTCCTCCCAACGCATATATGTAATTCAACGTGCATTTTGGATCAGAAGTAAGTGGAACTAAAAAAAAGTTTAGCTCACAGGTGGATAGGGTAGTTAAGAAAGCTTATGGGGTGTTAGCTTTCATAAGTCGAGGGATAGAGTTTAAGAGTCGCGATGTAATGATGCAGCTCTATAAAACTCTGGTTAGGCCACACTTGGAGTACTGTGTCCAGTTCTGGTCACCTCAGTATAGGAAGGATGTGGAAGCATTGGAAAGGGTACACAGGAGATTTACCAGGATGCTGCCTGATTTAGAGAGTATGCATTATGATCAGAGATTAAGGGAGCAAGGGCTGAACTCTTTGGAGAGAAGGAGGATGAGGGGAGACGTGATAGAGGTGTACAAGATAATAAGAGGAATAGATAGAGTGGATAGCCAGCGCCTCTTCCCCAGGGCACCACTGCTCAATACAAGAGGACATGGCTTTAAGGTAAGGGGTGGAAAGTTCAAGGGGGATATTAGAGGAAGGTTTTTTACTCAGAGAGTGGTTGGTGCGTGGAATGCACTGCCTGAGTCAGTGGTGGAGGTAGATACACTAGTGAAGTTTAAGAGACTACTAGACAGGTATACGGAGGAATTTAAGGTGGGGGCTTATATGGGAGGCAGGGTTTGAGGGTCGGTACAACATTGTGGGCCGAAGGGCCTGTACTGTGCTGTACTATTCTATGTTCTATGTTTATCTGCACATGTACGTTGAACCACACAGTGAAATGTGTCATTTGCGTTGAGTATGTGCTCTAGGCAGCCCACGTGTTGCCATGCTTCCAGTGGCAACATAGCATGCCCACATGTACACCTTTAGAATGTGGGAGGAAACCCATGTGATCATAGGTAAAATATAAAAACTCCTTACAGACAGCGGTGAGAATTGAACCACAATCTGGTAGCTGGTGCTCTAAAGCGTTATGCTAATTGCAGCACTACCATGCAATTAACTAATAAGGCAACTTAACCGAATCCCAGACAGTTGCATCATTCTTAAAGCAGGCACATGGTATTTCTGCAACAAACTTATTATATTTGAATTTCGAAAATTCAACCTTTTTCACCTGTTATCATACATGCTATTGCATTACTTTGACTAAAACTTATCACTCGTAATTAATCTGATATCCTTCAAATGTATATTAACTGAACTGTTGAAAGTGAAGAAACCCTTTTCCTAAAACAAGGGTTAATAGGGAAAAGTTGATATGAATGTTCAATGTAAAATGACAATTATGCAAGTGGAAGACTCTAAAATATTTCTTAAGAGATGAGATTGTTAAGGCACTGAATACTTAGAGAAGCAAGGTCATAGATCCGTTACAATGTAGGGCAAGGGAATTATACTTTGCAAAGAAAAGCTGAAAAAGGATTTAATGCAGATATACTGTATTATGCACGATAGCAGGTTTGGTCCAAGATTTGTCTAGCTGTGACATCTTAGGTTGTTCAGTTCCATGTCACATAATTCTAAGACAATTACAGGACCAAAGAACAACAACAGATTGAATTGTTTCAGTGCAGTTTCTGGAAGAATATCTTTAGATTCAACATTGTGCTTGATCTACATGGCAACATGCATAGATTTTTATATTAAGATGACCATCAACATTTCTGAATCAGTTGACAAGTGAACAGCACAGAATTGTAGAATAGCTTGATAGGGTAATACAGGACGAGGTCATGTGAACATCAATACAACTAATAATAAAATTCAACAAATTGGCACTGACCTTTGAAAGGCCTAAAGCTGTGAACAAACTTCTAATTTCTCTGAGAATGTTGACAGCTAGTCTCCTAGTGGCTGGCCGACAGCTGCAGAGAACCACTAAAGCAAAACCCTCCACTGCATGGAAGACAGAGGAATAAGGGCTCCGTTCCAGTGGAAGTGTGTGGGCAGCTCCATTGGGAACAGCACGCTGTGGATAACATAATAAATGTAAGGCAGAAGCATGAAATTACAAAATGAGTTTGGCAACTGAACAGCAAAGCAGAGTTATAGGTTGTTTATTCAAAATCACTTTTTAGTCATTACCTGCAGATCATGACCTTTCACGTGAGATTGAACTGCTTGTTTCCAATGATTTATTAACTGTACTAGCATCTTGACAGAGTTATCAAGGAGCGTTGGATGGACATCATTTACTTCTCGGACAATGAATGACACAAACCCCGAGAGAACATCCTCCCTCCAGTCAGAAAAGTCAACCATTAAAGCCTGTAGGGTAGTAAATGCCAGACCACGAAGTTCTTCATCCATGTGTATGGTGAGTCTATTTATTTAAAGAAAAAGATGCCTAATTACCAGTAATACATTTCTAGTGCACTGTCTATTCCCCTCCATAACTTAAAAATGCACAAGTTGAAAAGGGTTAAGTAAATGAAAATAGGAACTCAGTAATACTTTGCATTTCTATTTTTAAAAAGAAACAGCCCTTCCAGTCCAACAAGTCCATACCTTACAATTACACCCACGTGACCAACTAACCTACTAACTGGTACACCTTTGGAATGTGCATGGAAACTGCAACACCTGGAGGAAACCCATGCAGTCATGGGTTAACACACAAACTCCTATAGACAGCAGTGGGAGTTGAACCCAGTATCGTAAAGCATTGTGCCTACTGTGTACTGTAAAGCACTGCGCTAACCGTGTTGCTGTCGTACCGGCCCAATAGCACTTGTAGATAGTAGGAAAGTGTAATTGATACAGTACAAAGAACTTCATTATAAAATCTAAATTGGTATTTTCAGTTTTTAATTTTAAAAGGGACGGTTTTATAATCTTGTAAGTCAACCAGATCCTCTCAATGTAAGATAACTGACTGATAAAAATGATCAAATTATCAAAGTCCTGGCAAATGCAAGATTTTTTCTTCCCCCCATACAGCCAAAATACATTCTCATGCACAGTATACAACTTAAGCTTTATATGTACTGAAAAACCTAGAAAAGAGAACAGCAATGTTTCACATATTAGAACATGTTTATGTTGTCAAAGATCTCAGAATCAGATTTATCACCAGCATGTGACGTGAAATTTGTTAAACCAACTTCATAACATTTTATTTTTATATTAGTATAAATTTGTCACCTTGCCAGAAGTTCAACAAGTTCTGCCCTGCTCATGCCATCTGGAATGAGCCTAGGAATAGCAGCCACACAAGTACGGAAAAGGTCAATCTTCGGCTTTCTTTCTCCCCTGTTAAAACAAAAATCATTGAAATGGTTAATCACTGTAACTTCCAAGAGTCATACATAAATATAATGAATTAGATCAGGAAAGAAGAAAAAAATTATATTTAATTATTTCAGTCAGTCATTTTCTAGTTAGCTTATCCTAAAAGAATTATTAATAGACTAAACTGCTGTGTTACAGAGGTTTCCAAGCATCAGTAATTTCCAATGTCAGGAAGTATCAACGAAATTTGACTTGATTTCATTTCACATTGATGTCAGATAATTGTTTTCATGACTGTAAAAAAAACTCGCAAAATTCATCTTAGCAATTTCTTTCATAAATATCAGGACACACTACTTAGGAATCTGGAAAATAAATTAAGATGGAATTTTAAGTTGAATTGTTTACTCCACAAGAAGAAAGATGCATGAAAACAACCTGAAGGATTTAAGAACATAGCAAATGGGATGAAGGATGCATTTCTGCATAAGTCAGATGCATTACTGACATGGAAGATAATGTGATAAAGGTGAAAATCCTCAATTGATCTATACAGAAAGAAAGCATCTAATTTGAAAATAACTTCTACTATGTGGCATTGAAGACTCGAAAAAACAAAACATTGGCATAACTAAGCAAAGTCATAGTAACAAATGATCTATCTAATTGCAATGCACTCAAATAATGTGAAATATTTAAAATCTGGTAAGAATCTTAATATCTGGGAAGCTGATAGGTAGATAAGTCACTTGGACCAAATGGATTACACCACAGAGTTCTGAAAGAAATAGCAGAAGAGATTGTGGAAACATTAGTAGAGAACTTTCAAGAATCACTAGAATGGTTCTGGAGGACTGGAGAATTGTAAAAGTCACTCCACTCTTTAAGAAGGGAGGGAAGCAAAAATCAGGAAATTATAGGCCAGTTTGACTGACTTCAGTGGTTCGGAAGATATTGGAGTCTATTATTAAGGATGAGGTTTCAGGATACTTAGAGGTGCATGACCAAAGTTAGCATGGTTTCCTTAAGGGGAAATTTAGTCTGTTGGAATTCTTTGAGGAAACAACAGGCAAGATAGACAAAGGAGAGTCAGTGGAAGTTGTTTACTTGGATTTTCAGGCCTTTGACAAGGTGCTGCACATGAGAATGTTTGAACAAGATAAAAAGCCTATGGTATTATGGGAAAAAATAGCATGAATCCAAGATTGGCTGACAGGCAGAAGACAAACAGTGAGAAAATAGTTCTGGAGAATAGTGGTGCTCTTCAGGGGTCAGTGTTACTATGCTAACAATTTTGATGAAAGAATTAATGGTCTTGTGGCCAATTTTGTGTACGATACAAAGATAGGTGGAGAGGTGGGAAGTGTTGAGGAAGCAGGCAGTCAGCAGAATGACTTGGACAGATTAGAAGTATTAGTAGATGGAGTATAGCATAGGGAAGTGTATGGTCATGCACGTTAGCATTCCGTTAAGATGGTGGCATGCTTGGTCGCAGTTGCCTCTCCAGGTCCAACCAATGGTGTAATTGTTTGCCTTTTATATCTTATGATCGCAAGATGCTGCTGGCTATTAAGAGAACCAAATACTGCAGATCTGCTCCACTAGCAGGTTGCTGGATAGCAGTGGAACTCAGCATGGACTTGTTGCATACTGTATTGCCATCTGCTGCAGACACCCAGAGAAGGCAGAGTCAGAGGCGATGCAGGATCCAACAAATGGCATAAATGATTGCCATGTCGATGTTTTTCTTTTGATCACAAGACCCTGTTGGACATTGAAATGTAGGGTGCTGCAAGTCCAGTTCATTGGTTCCTTGATGAGACCGGATGCCGGGGGAATTGTGTGGCCTGGGTTGTTGCGTGGACAAAGCCCTCATGCTGTGGCATTGCCTATTGAAGCCGCCCAGGAGAGGAGACACTGGAAGTAGTGTGGGAGAGAGCAGAAGCTCAGCAGGCATGCTGGAGTCTGTGCTGCGTTGGGGAGCTGCTCTCCAGTGTTTGATCAGTGGAGGACAAGCTGGATTGCGTTCAGCTATGGCTGATCCAATGCGTAATGAGGAATTGGTGCGTGCTTCTTCTTGCAACATGGCACCAGGATAACATCCCATGCCCTATCAATCTCCAGGCCATGGCACTCAGGGACTTGGGCTACATTATACTTTGTGGCTATATGTTTTTCTGCTATCATAACAATATAAGACCATAAGAGCAGAGTCAGGACACTCACCCCATTGAATCTGCCATGGCTGATTTATTATCCCTCAACTACTTCTCCTGCTTTCTACCCATGATCTTTGATGCCTTGACTAGAACATATCAATCTTCACTTTAAATATACTCAATGACTTGGCCTTCACAGAAACATGTGACAATGAAATCCAGATATTCACTACCCTCTGGCTAAAGAAATTCCTCAACTCCATTCTAAATGGATGCCCTTCTAGTCTGATACTGTGCCCTTTGGTCCTAAACTCACTCACTGTAGTAAACATCCTCCCAACATCCACTCTATCCACACCTTTCAATATGTTTCAATGAGATCCTCCCTCCTTCTTCTAAACTCCAGTGAGTACTTTATACTTCATTGTCGCCAAACAATTGATACTAGAACATACAATCATCACAGCGATATTTGATTCTGCGCTTCCTGCTCCGTGGATTACAAATATTAAACATTAAAAATAGTAAAAATTAGTAAATATTAAAAAATTAAATGATAAATTATAATTAGAAAATTTAAAAAATGGGAAGTAAGGTAGTGCAAAAAAACCGAGAGGCAGGTCTGGATATTTGGAGGGTATGGCCCAGATCCGGGTCAGGATCCGTTCAGCAGTCTTATCACAGTTGGAAAGAAGCTGTTCCTAAATCTGGCCGTATGAGTCTTCAAGCTCCTGAGCCTTCTCCCAGAGGGAAGAGGGACGAAAAGTCCAGGAACAGAGCCTTCAAATGCTCCTCATACATTAATCCTTTTCATTTCTGGCATCATTTTTGTGAACCTTCTATGGATCCTCTCCACTGTCAGCCCATTTTTTTTAAAAAAGGGGACCAAAGCTGATCATAATACTCCAAGTGTGGTCTGACCAATGCATTATAAAGCCCCAGCATCACATCCTTGTCCTTATATTCTAGTCATAGAACATAGAAATCTACAGCACATTACAGGGCCTTTGGCCTACAATGTTGTGCCAACCATATAACCTACTCTAGAAACTGACTAGAATTTCCCTACCGCATGGCCGCCTATTTTTCTAAGCTCCGTCTACCTATCTAAGAGGTTCTGAAAAGACCCTACTGTATCTACTTCCACCACCGCCAGTGCATTCCACACACCCACCACTCTGTGTGAAAATCTTACCCCTGACATCCCCTCGGTACCTATTTCCAAGCACCTTAAAACTATGCCCCCTTGCGTTAGCCATTTCAGCCCTGGAAAAAAGCCTCTGGCTATCCACATGATCAATGCCTCTCATCATCTTATACACCTCTATCAGGTCACCTCTCAACCTCTGTCGCTCTAAGGAGAAAAGGCCAAGTTCACTCAACCTATTCTCACAAGGTACGTCCTCCAATCCAGGCAACATCCTTGTAAATCTCCTCTGCACTCTCTCTCTATAGTATCCACATCCTTCCTATAGTGAGGTGACCAGAACTGAGCACAGTACTCCAAGTGGGGCCTGACAAGGGTCCTACATAGCTGTAACATTACCTCTCGGCTCTTGAACTTAATCTCAAGGTTGATGAGGGCCAATACACCGAATGCCTTCTGCACCACACAGTCAACCTGCACAGCAGCTTTGAGTGACCTATGGATTCGGACCCCAAGATCCCTCTGATCCTCCACGCTGCCAAGAGTCTTACCATTAATACTAGACTCTGTCATCATATTTGACCTACCAAAATGAATCACCTCACACTTATCTGGGTTGAACTCCATCTGCCACTTCTCAGCTCAGTTTTGTATCCTATCAATGTCCTGCTGTAACCTCTGACAATCTTTCTTCTTCCAGTCCTCTCAAAATGAATGCTAACATTATGTATTTGTGCTGTATGTTCTACGCAACACACATAAAATGCTGCAGGAACTCAGCAGGTCAGGTAGCATCAATGGAAATGAACAAATAGTCAATGGTTTGGGCTGAGATCCTTTTTCAGGACTGGAAAGGAAAGGGGAAGATAGCTAGAAGGTAACAGACAAAGTCAAGCAGGTGGGAAAGGTAAAGAGCTGGAGAGGAAGGAATCTGATAAGAAAGGAGAGTGAACCATAGGAGAAAGGGAAGGAGGAGGGGCACCAGGGGAGGTGCTAGGTGAGAAGAGGCAAGAGGCCAGAGCAGGGAATAGAAGAGGAGAGGGGCAAGGGAATTTTTTTTACTGGAAGGAGAAGTCAATATTCATGCCATCAGGATGGAGGCTATCCAGATGGAACACAAGGTATTCCTCCTCCAACCTGATGGTGGCTTCATCATGGCACAAAAGGAAGGCATGGACGATATGTCAGAATTGGAACAGGAATCGGAATTAAAATATTTGGCCACTGGGAAGTTCCACTTTAGGTGAATGGAGCAGAGGTGATCGATGAGGCAGTCCCCCAAGTTACGGTGAATCTCTCCAATGGAGAGGAGGCCACATTGGGAGCAATGGATACAATTGACAACGAGAGAAGATTTGCAGATGAAGTGTTGCCTCACCTGAAAGGATTGTTTGGGGCCCTGAGTGGAGGGAAGTGAGCGGATAAATGAACAGATTGGGCATCTTGCAGGGGTAAGCTGGGAGGGATGACTGGACAAGTGTATCATGGAGGGAGCGATTCCTGCTGAAAGCGGAGAGTGGGCGAGAGGTAAAGACGTGTTTGGTAGTAGGATCCCTTTGGAGATGCCATACTTTGCAGAGAATTACATGTTAGATGCCGAGGCTCATGGGGGTGATAAAACAATGAGAGAATCGCTGTCAAGGTGGCGGGAAGATGGTATGAGCACAGATATCTGGAAAATGGAGAAGATGCAGGTGATGGAGGAGGAAAACAAATCCTGTTCTGTGAAGGAGGACATCTTGGAACATGGATTGTTCTATGTAGCCAATGTAAAGGCAGGCATAGCTAGGGCTCATGGCTACCCCTCGAGTCTGCGAAAGTGGGAGGAGTCAATGGAAAAATTGTTGTGGGTGAGGACCAGTCCTGTGAGACAGAGGAGGGTGGCGATGGAGTGGAACTAGTTGGTTCTTTAGTTGAGAAAGTAGTGGAGAGCGGTAAGGCAAACTTGAATAGGATAGAAGTGTATAGGAGCAAGCAGTGCGGGGCAAGAGAGCTATGAGTTTGGTGGCAGTGGATGGGAGTTCTCCGGAGTTGCTGAGGTTACTGTTGGTGTCAGAGACGATGGCCTGATGGTCCAGAATGGGGTCCTCTGCAAGGGTTAGGTAAGAGGTGTCTGAGAGTTACCACCAGGCCTCACCAAGGTAGAGGCAAGTGTTGTGTGCGACTGTTACTATTGTGTTTTGCACCTTGGCCACAGATGAATGCTGTTTTGTTTGCCTGTATACATGTGTATGGTTGAATGACAAACTGGAATTTGAACTAGCAGAAGTAATACAGGCATAAATTAATTTCTAAATGGAAGTAAATTCAGAAATTGGATGTAAAATGGGACTATGGATTCCTAATGTATGATTCCCTAAAGATTAACGTAGGCTGAGTTGGTAGCAAGGAAGACAAATGCAATGTTAGCATTTATTTCAAGAGGACAGAATATAAAAACAAGGATATAATGCTGAGAGGCTTTATAAGGCTTTGGGCAGATCACATACGGAGTATTATCAGCATTTTTGAGCCCCTTATCTGAGGAGGATGTGCTAGCATTTTCTTAAATTGGAAATTTGCTTTACTGAATCTAAAAGCTAAAATTTAACAGTGACACAATAATGGTGATATTTACAAAATGGTTTAAAAGTAGGTGCAGAGACAATGTAGTGAGAATATGCTCATAATCTCTGATGTTGGCAGATAAGGTAAGCATATGGGATCCTTGGTTTTACTATGAGAGGCAATTGGTTGCAAAAGCAAGAAAATTATGCTAAATGTTTATAAAACAGATTAACTTCTGATTTTGAGACTGCGACACTAGTTCTAACGTTATACCCAGGACAAAGATCAACTCTGTCACATGCTGAAAGAATTTTGCA
This sequence comes from Mobula hypostoma, assembly GCF_963921235.1. Lineage (NCBI taxonomy): Eukaryota > Metazoa > Chordata > Chondrichthyes > Myliobatiformes > Myliobatidae > Mobula > Mobula hypostoma. The sequence goes on along the minus strand of NC_086099.1, from coordinate 62,396,249 downwards.
GTTTTCATGAGCTAACGTAAAGAGACAACAAGCCTTTGCTAACACCTCTTCACATAACAAACTCAAGAATCAATCCAATCACCTTCACTCCCTCTATAACAATATTTTTGCACCCTTCGGTAGGAAGACCAGACTCAATATTCCAGACAGAGTCTTCTTTCCTTATACTCAAACCCTCTTGCGAGAAAAAATCCTGGAGTTCAATTCGATTTTCTATGGGAGGGTTTGGGTACAGTAAATGAAGAGAAAGTTTTCAATGACAGAAGGCGTGGTAGGCAAAAATCATGTACTTTTAAGGGGATTAATCTGAAGGAATTGTAGAGATTAAACAGTATCTTATGAAAGGAATTGCATAAGTAGATGAAAACAAAGCATTTACTGACATGCAAAATAAAAGCAGGAGGGTTATTCACCCAATAGTGCTACTCAAAAGAAAATAGATATGAGGACAAAATATGCCTCTTCAGTGTTGCATTCTTTAATTACTCTCACTAACAAATTTTTAAACAGAAAAAATGAAAACCTGGCAACACTAAAACATCATTACAAAGCATGTTGGTTATTATCAGTATTGATATTTCTCAAAAGGCTGTCAACCATTTAAAAACTAATTTTACATATTTGTTTCTTACGTGATCATATCTTCAGGCTCCTTGTTGGACATCTGTACATTAGTCATGCTCATAGATCTTCCCACTTCCTTGTCCAAGTGTCTAAGAATGCTGTCCAGAGCTTTCCTCACTTGGGGGTGATAAAATGACATTCCTAAGAGGGAAAGATGTTGGCATAGTTACTATACTTCTGCTTTCTAGTTATGAATAAAAACAAGGAACAATACAAGAAAACTATTAAATTGCAAATTAATCTCAATATAGCAAATTTTTCTTGTGCAATTTGAAAATATGAACTAAAATGTTCAGGTAATGTAATTAATTCCGTAGCTTTTCTCTTTCACCCAATCAACTTTATTTTCCAGTTGTCTGTGACATAAAAGGCTGTAGCAATTTATTTCCTCCCCCATACCACTACTCTTCTTCTTATTTAACCTCAAAGAATATTTCAATGTAAAATTAATCAACAGTTTCTCCATGAAATAGAACTGAAAATTATCTAGAACATGTGACTTCAGCTGACCAAATACCTGGAACAAGCTGCTACAGGAGATGCACAGGCAGATTCAATTACAGCATTTAAAAGACATTTCGATCGGTACTTGGATAAGAAATGCAATAGACAATACGAGTCTAATGCAGACAAATAGGATTAGCAAGCTTGAGGTTGGGCAGAAGAGCCAACTTCTCTGCTGCATGTTTCTACTATTCCTTGACTATCTGTGCTTCCAAAATCAGAAATGTATTCATTAACAAAGTGGAAAAGTAATTTCAACATGATGATTTTCCAATCTAAATCCCGTTTTCCCCAGTTACAATACAGTGTAATATGAAGATGTTGCACACATGTTCAAGATATATACTTGTTTTGACCTGGGGAAATGTAAAGATTTATGGGAGGGGATTATTCAAAGCAATGTGACTTCTTTCTAAGTGTAAAAGTTCTCTAAAACGTGAGCTTTGAGTTTAACTAAGATTTGAAATCCATAGTCTTCTGTGCTTACTCAGATGATTCAATGTGTGTTTCACTGATAAAACTAGCAGGACTTGACCCCGCTACTCATCTTTGCTATCATTCGGTTGTACAATCATCCTCATCCTGAAAAAATTTAATGGGAGTATTTTGTCCATCCAGAACAATTATACAGTGAAAAGGAACTGTGTAATTTGCGGTCTCACTATTTAAAACTGGACAATTAAATGACATAAACTGACTAAAACAACACAGGATAATATTCAGCAAACATCTTGAATCTGAAGAAAAGCTAAATCACTTGAGTAAAAATACAAATAATTACTCCTCTGAAATCCCATTATTTTGTATTCTGAAGTCAAAAACATGGTGTTTAAAAATAAAGACTATATATGTAAAAATAAGTATAAAAACCAACCTATCACTTTGGCTTCTTCATCTGTGAGGGTTTTGTTCAAAAAGATCTTCTTTACTCGCAGTGTACTACCTGATGGAAGAACAACTCCCGTTGTTGGCATTGGAGGTTCCCCATCTTTTTGTTGCAAACTATCTGCAATAACTAGAAATGCTCTCAACCCTATGTTCATTCTCTGCAAAAAAAAATAAACTTTTGAGTTCTTTCAGTTGTGACAAATTCAAAGTCCAAAGTGAAGTCCAGTTGTCACCATATGATCACAAATTGCTTAAAATGGAACATAATATGATATCCAATGTACATTAAAATAGTTATTAGGCACTTTGAAAATGTGAATATCTATCCATGAAAAACTAAGATAAATTTTTAACCAGTAAATGGAAAAGCATTTTAAACAATTGGTCAGAATAGCTTAATTACAATTTCAAGATTATTTTAATGTCAATACTAGTTTTAGCTTTGCTCTATATCACCACTTGGATAAATACTGGCACAATGAGAGAGAATTAGAGAAAATAATTGTCACAAGCAATTGATTATTCTGTACAAAAATATTATGATGCCAACTGGATATTTTTCTCAAAGTGCCATGAAATCATTTCCATTTATCTGAGAGAGCAGCAGACACTACTTATTGATTTAAAAAACCTTTCTAGATTTTGCTGTTTAAATATTACTGTTGTAAACTTCTGAATTCAGCTTATATCGTTGGAAGAAACTTGTAAGTAATTTGTCAATTTTACATGCTTATTAGGTTAAGGCATTCAGAAAATTGAAGAGCATAATATTAAATGTTGTGGTATCCTGAAATATTTTAAAACATATTAGGCAAGTGTCTAAGTCACTTTCCTTCACTTTTCAGAAAGATCCCAACATCTCAATGCACTATATAGCAATTCTATAAAATTTCACTTTTCCAGATTACTTTCACACAGTATTGAGCAAAAACCTTAATTTGCAGCAAACTAAAGTTAAATTTATTAAAACTAAAATTACCTTCGTAGCTTTCCTATAAACTAAGATTTCCCACCATCTTCTCCATTTAAAGATAGTCATTAAAAAGATCATTAAACATCTGTGTAATTTATTGTCATTTAAAGTTTTACACCTGCATAAGATTCATCTTGGTTAGACACATGAAGCCTAGTTATTGGGTTTCTCAAATATCAACACAGAATAATTATGTTAATTAGTTAATTCAAATCTCACCTCTGGGTTAATGGTAAATGTTTTTGATGGTTTTCCAACACAAAGCAAGTCAAATATAATTTCTTTCATTGCAAAATCAAGCCGCTCCTATTGTTAAAACAAAAAAATCCAGTAAATTTTAATAAAGGTGTACACTTGAAATTTATATTCAACGCTTATCATTAAGCAGTTGCTTAGTAAACACAAGGCAGAAATACGCAAGTCACTACCGGGGAACAGGCCTGTGCTTATGCTCCACAGCAGTTCCTCCCTTTTCTCCTTTGCAAGCTATTATTTAAATACACTTAAGCTGGTGTGAAGATGAATTCTACATTTGAGGCATTTTTTCAATCAAGGTTTCCCATGAATTACACACTAGAATTTTAATGGCTATACTGTATGTAAAAACAAAGACATAAATTTGACTACTGTAAATGTGTTTTACTGCTGCTTAATGTCTTTACCAGTAACTTCTTCCAATGCATTTTCTCACCTCTATTTTCAACCTCACAGTTTATCGTTACTTATGTACAGAGGATAAAAGGAATTTGCACACAGTATCAAAACTCCATTCCCAGCACCACCCACAGAACATTTAACAGTACTTTCATTTTTTTTCATCAGCAGTATTTACTTCTGGATCATTTACAGCCATTTGTTTTCTAGAAGCACCTGTTCTTGTTTTATTCCCTGCAGTCTGCAAGTGTTTTAAGTTTACTATCGCCTAATCATTACTGCTTAAATATTGACTTTCAAACTACTCTTCCCTTCAAGGTATGGGTGATATTGTTGACAGATATAATTTACATAGGCTGCATTAAGAGCTCTGATGTCATTGGGAGCTTGTAGGACTAAAGGATGCCAGAAACATGGCCATAAATAACAATTCTTTGATTGAACATGTGGTGCACTGAGGGTCCAGTGTTCATTAGCAGCAGTAAAGAGTGAATAGATCTGAAGCCTTCCCTATGTTTACCAAGGGAGAAATGTATATAATGCAGGACTGGAATTGAACTGATAATATGAATGCACAGAGATAACAAAGGAGTCACAAAACATGACGGTCAGATTTAAATGTGAACAAAATCACGTTTATTATCACTGACACTTGTCATAAAATGTGTGGTTTTGTGGCAGCAGTGCAGTATATACAAATTATTATAAATTACAATAAGAAATAAATAAAAAAATAAATAGATAGTGCAAAAGAGGAATACTGAGGCAGTGTTCGCGGATTTATGGACTGTTTAGAAATTGGACGGCAGAGGAGAAGAAGCTGTTCCTAGAGTGTTGAGTGTGCCTCTTCAGGCTCCTGTACCTCCTCTCTAATGTCAATAATGAAAATAGGGCATGTCCCAATGGTGAGGGTTATCAGCACTCATATGGAGGCAATATCACAGAGGGACAGCATGTAAATGACCAAGAAAGGGAAAGACAAGCATGGTTCCATGAGGTCACTGGAAATGACAATCTAATAAATCACCCAGGTGGGCAACCACATAACAACATGTCAACAGTTGTACAAGATCAACAATATTTAAAACTAAAGAGTAAGAATCTTAAGCATTTATCATAATAAAAATTACAAAAGTACAAGATATAAAAACCAACCTGAGTTACATTTCCTAGGAGCAGCACAATAAAAGTAAATGCTGAAAAGGTAGAGTATTTTTTTGACTTGCAAAATTAAAGGAGGATATTTTGTTTTGTATGCTCCTTGATAAGATGACTTAGTACTTGCCAAACAAAAAGGTGGTACTTAATGCAGCTTAATTAATTTTGCAAGATTCGTAAAATATTAAAGGTTGTACAACATATTTTAAATTCTTTTAGTAGGTCGTGAGTTTTGCTCTCATAGGCTAGTAGTTATATCTAACCCCATTAGCCCATTTTAAACATGCTGAAAGCATGAACATAATGCTGCTAGAAGGAGATTTTCAGAATTATGACCCAGCAAGAATCAATGATAAATTTCTAAAGCATGACAGTGAGAGATTTTGAAGTGAGAAATTGCAGGTGATAGCACGGGCAGATGCTTTCTGCTTTTGTCTTTGGAAGCAGCAGAGTTTTCTCATATAAGGTGGTTTTGCATGGCACACAGAGATCACAATGCACTGATGGTCATTGTTGAAGATTGTGGCTGCAGTGCAAATCAATTAGGCTGTTTTACTCTAATTGGAGTACTCTAACTTGAGCTTCAGGAGCGTGACAAGTACATGTTCCAGAGATGGCAGCTGTAGACAGGAGGACCCACCTGCACCGGCAGGAGTGGGTCTAATGGCGGCCCATGCAACAAGTAATCATGAAGATCAGATGCTCCCATCATTTCAATTATGTAAAACAACATCTTGCTGGGTTACATCATTCTTAAACAGTTGAGTGTTTTGAAATAGCAATTAGGAACATAATACATTATTCTCCTAACTTATAGTTGACCGATGATAGAACAGTTTTGAAAAGTCAGAGAAAAGATTATATCAGTAAAGAATCCTAGTCTCTGACCTGGTCTTGTACCCAGAGTATTTATGAGACCAGTCTAATAAACTTCTGGTATTCCCCAGACGTTGATACACAGAACATGCTAATCTTTGAAAATATACAAGTTTTAAAAGCCTACCGGTAGAAAACAAAATATTTCAGTAAATTACTGATTGTTCCAATGAAGCCGAAATTACATAATGTTTGGAAAGCAGTACACATTGCAAATTGATGTTTCTCACAAATGAAATTAATGCCTGAAAAAATTTTGCCTGATATTTACCAAGTATCTCTGCTAAAATTAATTTCTTAAAGTCAAATCATATTATTAAAAGTGGTTGCTGAAGATACTTAATGGGGCAAAAATAGAACATAGAAGAACACAGAAAACCTACAGCACAATACAGGCTCTTCGGCCCACAAAGCTGTGCCGAACATATACTTACTTTAGAAATTATCCAAGGTTACCCATAGCCCTATATTTTTCTAAGCTCCACCGACCTATCCAAGAGTCTCTTAAAAGACCCTAACATATCCGCCTCCACCACCGTCACTGGCAGCCCATTGCACACACTCATCACTCTCGCAGTAAAAAACTTAGCTCTGACATCTCCTCTGTACCTACTTCCAAGCACCTTAAAGCTGCGCCTTCTCGTGTTAGCCATTTCAGCCCTGGGAAAAAAGCCTCTGACTATCCACATGATCAATGCCTCTCATCATCTTATACACCTCTATCAGGTCGCCTTTCATCCTCTGTCGCTCCAAGGAGAAAAGGCCAAGTTCACTTAAACTATTCTCATTAGGCATGCACCCAAATCCAGGCAACATCCTTGCAAATCTCCTCTGCACCCTTTCTATAGTTTCCACATCCTTCCTGTAGTGACCAGAACCGAGCACAGCACTCCAAGTGGGGTCTGAACATTACCGCTGTAATTACCAAATAGTGTAACATTACCTCTTGGCTCTTGAACTCAATCTCACGGTTGATGAGGGCCAATACACTGTAAGCATTTTGAACCACGTAGTCAACTTGCACAGCAGCTTTGAGTGTCCTGTGGACTCGGACCCCAAGATCCCTCTGATCCTCCACACTACCAAGAGTCTTGCCATTAATACTAGATTCTGCCATCATATTTGACCTACCAAAATGAACCAACTCACATTTATCTGGGTTGAACTCCATTTGCCACTTCTCAGCCCAGTTTTGCATCCTGTCGATGTCCCACTGTAACCTCTGACAGCCCTCCACAACACCCCCATCTTTGTGTCATCAGCAAATTTACTAACCCATCCCTCCACCTCCTCATCCAGGTCATTTATAAAAATCACAAAGAGATGGGGTCCCAGAACAGATCCCTGAGGCACACCACTGGTCACTGACATCCATGCAGAACACGACCAGTCTACAACCACTCTTTGCCTTCTGTGGGCAAGCCAATTCTGGATCCACAAAGCAAGGGACCCTTGGATCCCATGCCTCCTTACTTTCTCAATAAGTCTTGTATGGGGTACCTTATGAAATGCCTTGCTGAAATCCATATACACTACATCTACTGCTCTACCTTCATCTTTCTTTCTTTTTAAATCTTTTTATTGAGTAAGTATACAAAAAAGGTAAGCCATATAAACATTAATACAATGTTAAAGTATAATAAAATTCCAAAAGATAACAATACCAAAAAGAAAATACTACAAACAATGTAATTTAAGCATAAGAAACCAAGATAACATAATAGTATACTAGATTTTATATATATCAATGGAAAAAAAGAAAAAAAAACCCCAAAAAAAAAACCCACCGTGCAACTAACTAAAAGCAAAGCAAAGCAATGGGCTAACTTGAAACCAAACAGAGTTAAACTTAAAATCACGTCCTCAATCCCGACCTCCATTAAAACAGTGAAGAGAAAACAAGAAGGGTAAATATTACATTAAATGAAAATATCGAATAAAAGGTCCCCAAATCTGTTCAAATTTAAATGAAGAATCATAAAGGTTACTTCTAATTTTCTCCAGATTCAAACATAAAATCGTCTGAGAAAACCAAAAAAAGGTAGTTGGAGCATTAAGCTCTTTCCAATGTTGTAAAATACATCTTTTCGCCATTAAAGTAAGAAATGCAATCATTCTACGGGCTGAAGGGGAAAGATTACTAGAAATTTTAGGTAGTCCAAAGATAGCAGTAATAGGGTGAGGAGAGATATCTATATTTAATACCTTAGAAATAATATTGAAAATATCTCTCCAAAAAGTTTCCAAAGTAGGGCAAGACCAAAACATATGAGTTAAAGAGGCTATCTGCCCCGAACATCTATCACAGAAAGGATTAATATGCGAGTAAAAACGCGCTAACTTATCTTTGGACATATGTGCTCTATGAACCACTTTAAATTGAATTAGGGAATGTTTAGCACAAATAGAGGAAGTATTAACTAATTGTAAAATCTGCCCCCAATCATCCACAGAAATGGTAAGCCCCAATTCCTGTTCCCAATCTACCCTAATCTTATCAAATGGAGCTTTCCTAAGTTTCATAATAATATTATAAATCATAGCCGATGCACCTTTCTGACATGGATTAAGGTTAATTATCGAATCTAAAATATATATAGGAGGAAGCATTGGAAAGGAAGTAAGTATAGTACTTAGGAAATTTCTAACTTGTAAATATCTAAAAAAATGTATTCTTGATAAGTTATATTTGTTAGATAATTGTTCAAAAGACATAAGGGAACCATCTAAAAATAAATCCAAAAACCGTAAAATACCCTTAGTCTTCCAAGTTTGAAAAGCGCGATCCGTAAAAGAGGGAGGAAAAAATATGTTACCTAAAATAGGAATCGCTAACCCGAATTGATTAAGATCAAAAAATTTTCTGAATTGAAACCAAATGCGCAAAGCATATTTAACTATCGGGTTAGAGACCTGCTTAAGACGTTTCGAATCAAAAGGAAGAGAGGAACCTAAAATAGAACCAAGTGTATAACCCTGAACAGATTGTAATTCCAATGCTACCCATTTAGGAATAAATAGTATGTCCCGATCAAGTAACCAAAATTTCATATGTCGAATATTAATAGCCCAATAATAAAATCTAAAGTTAGGTAATGCTAAACCTCCATCTCTCTTAGCTTTCTGTAAATGTATTTTACCCAGTCTCGGATTCTTGTTCTGCCAAATAAATGAAGAAATTTTAGAGTCAACTTTATCAAAAAAAGATTTAGGAACGAAAATTGGTAATGCCTGAAACACATATAAAAATTTTGGCAAAAAAAACATCTTAACTGCATTAATACGACCAATCAAAGTTAAATATAAGGGAAACCATTTAGATGAAAGTTGAGTAATATGGTCTATTAATGGTAAAAAGTTAGTCTTAAATAAATCTTTATGTTTACAAGTAATTTTAATCCCAAGATATGAAAAGTAATTATTAATCAATTTAAATGGAAATTTATAATATAAGGGAAGATGTTTATTAATCGGAAAAAGTTCACTCTTACTAAGATTTAATTTATAACCTGAGAAAAGACCAAATTGTGCTAATAACTCTAAAACAGCAGGAATGGATCTCTCAGGATTAGAAATATATAAAAGTAAATCATCAGCATAGAGTGATAATTTATGGGACTTTAATCCCCGAGTTATCCCAGTAATATTTAAAGATTCTCGAATAGCAATTGCAAGAGGTTCTAATGCAATATCAAATAATAGGGGACTAAGAGGACAGCCTTGTCGAGTACCACGAAAGAGAGGAAAAAAAGGTGAGTTTAAGGAGTTAGTACGAACCGAGGCTACAGGGGAGTAATATAACAGTTTAATCCAGGATATAAATTTCAAGCTAAAATTAAACATTTCAAGCACCTTAAATAAATAAGGCCATTCTACTCTATCAAAAGCTTTCTCGGCATCTAAAGAAATAACACACTCAGGAACATTTTGTGAGGGAGTATAAACGATATTTAACAATGTACGAATATTATAAAAAGAGTAACGACCTTTAATAAAACCCGTTTGGTCTTCCGAAATAATAGAAGGAAGTACTTTTTCTAGTCTATTTGCTAATAACTTAGAAAAAACTTTAGAATCAACATTTAATAAAGATATTGGTCTATAAGATGCACATTGAGCAGGGTCTTTATCCTTCTTTAGTATTAAAGAAATTGATGCTCTATTAAAAGATTCCGGAAGTTTACCAAGTTTCAAAGAAGCCTCAAAAACCTTATAGAGCCAAGGAATCAATAAAGAAGCAAAACATTTATAAAATTCAACGGTAAACCCATCAGGGCCAGGAGCTTTCCCCAGATTCATAGAAAAAATAACATTCTTAATCTCATCCATTGTAATGGAAGTATCTAATAAAGAAGACATATCCTGTGAAATCAGAGGGAAGTCTAACTTATCTAAAAAATCATTCATATATTTAGAATCTCGAGGAGACTCTGATTGGTATAAAGAAGAATAAAAATCACAAAAGGTTTGATTAATCCCCACATGATCCAATATCAATCGATCATTTTGGTTATAAATCTGATTGATTTGAGATTTAACATAATTAGATTTCAATTGATTAGCCAGCAGCTTGCCAATTTTATCACTGTGAACATAAAAATCACTTCTTGTTTTCTTTAATTGGTTTACAATCGAGGACGAGAGTAGTAAACTGTGTTCCATTTGAAGTTCAGTTCTTTGTTTGTATAGCTCCTCAGAAGGAGCCATAACATATTTCTTATCAATTTCTTTAATCTTGTCCACAATTACCATCTCCTCCTGCTTCTGTTTCTTCCTCAAAGCAACGGAATACGAAATAATCTGACCCCGAATATAGGCTTTAAAAGTGTCCCAAAGAGTGTTAACCGAAATATCTTCTGTATGGTTAATTGTAAAAAAAAGCTCAATCTGTTCATTCATAAAATTAACAAAGTCCGAGTCCTGAAGCAACAGCGAATTAAAACGCCATTGTCTATTGTTTGGTATATTGGCCATAATTTTAATAGAAAGCTTAAGTGGAGCATGATCCGAAATGGTTATAGAATCATAATCACATTTAATCACTGAAGAAATGAGACGAGAATCAATGAAAAAATAATCAATTCTTGAATAGGAATGATGAACATGTGAAAAGAAGGAAAAATCTTTTTCCTGAGGATGCAGAAAACGCCAAATGTCCGTCGACCCAGAATCAGAAAGGAAAAAATTAATCAAATTTGCAGATTTATTAGGTAAAGTCCGTAAAGGAGCCGAACGGTCCAAAGCTGGAGATAAACAGGTATTAAGATCTCCGCCCCAAATCAATGAAAACTCGTTCAAATTCGGAAACTGATCAAACAATGATTTATAAAATTCCGGACAATCCATATTAGGAGCATAAACATTAACCAAAACTACTTTTTTATTAAATAATAAACCACTAACCAATAAAAATCTACCATTCGGATCAGAGATAATATCCTGTTGTATAAAAGTAACTGAGGAGTCTATAAAGATAGAGACGCCTCGAATCTTAGCATTGGAGTTCGAATGAAATTGTTGTCCCTTCCAAAATTTGAAAAAACGTAGTCTGTCCCCCCTCCGTACATGGGTCTCTTGTAAAAATAAAATTTGTGCTTTAAGTCTCCGGAACACTTTAAAAACTTTTTTCCTTTTAATAGGATGATTAAGACCATTAGTATTCCAGGAGACAAAATTAATAATAGACTCCATAAATCCTAAAGTCAACCCATAACAAAGAGGATTGACAATAGGCGCGACCCACAGACCCGGAGAGGAAACAGAACATACAAAAGATACCGGGGAAAAGGACGTAACCAATACTTCAATAATGTATATAGCCCAAAGAGAAACAAACTAAAACGTGAAGCCCCTCCCACCGCCCCCCACCCCAGGACCCCAAGGCGAAATCTAAAGCAGACCCGCCAGAAAGAAGCAAGCGCTAAAACTACCCCCATGACTTCCGGTATACGCTCCCTAAAAAAAAGGTATAAATATGAAAAGGATCAGCTAATTGTAAAACAGTAAAAAAAATAAGTAAAAAAAAGTTAACTCAATTAAAATACACACAGAACAGAACAAAAGCCGGAAAGTATATATTAAAAAAAACCACAATAAACCTCAAACTCATGAATAGACACAGCAACAAAAAAAATAGGATTATTAACATAAAATGATTATAAAAAGCAAAACAGAATAAAATTTAAAAAAAACTACAAAATTTAAGGCCGCACAGGAAATACGTAAAATGACAAAAGGGAAGTAACCACCCAGAATCCCCTGGGAAAAGAAAGAAATGACGCAGTTAAAAAGAAAGTTTAGCAGCCATATTAAGAAATCGAAAGTAAACTTTTCTGCCCAAATAGGGCACAGAAAAGTTAAAACCAACCAATTCACAGCCTCCGATCAACGGAGAAAATTAAAAAAAGGCAATTAAGATGTTGAAGATGAAAGTTGATCCAGATAGCTCTGGGCATCCGATGGAGAATCAAAAAAACGAAGAGCTCCATCTAACATGCGAATCCTTAGACGTGCAGGGTACAGCAGCGCTGGTCTTAAATCCATCTTATAGAATTCCGACATCACGGATCTGTAACGGACCCGTTGGTCCCAGATTGGTTTACTGAAATCTTCCACGAATCGGAACTTAAGATCCGAAAAATCAATGAAACCTTTAGATCGAGCGAATCGAAACAGTCTCTCCTTATCTTGAAAGTAATGAAAACGTAAGATAACATGCCTAGGTCTATCTGACCTAGACGAGTATGATGGGATTCTGTGAACACGATCCAGTAGCGGTGGTTGGTCAGGAAATACAGTAGGGAATGCATCTTTTAAAAGTTGGGAGAAATATTTCATAGGGTTGTTAGCTTCCACGGCTTCCCTGACGCCAATCATTCGTAAATTCTGCCGTCGCATTCTAGATTCCAAGTCAGAGTTTTTAAAAGTCAAAAAGTCAAGTTTCTTCTTCATTACATTAATCGTTTCTTCAACTTTCCCCATCTTAAGCTCACTTTGTTGCGCGGATTTTTGAAGACCAGATATAGCCGACTGATGTTCCGCAATACATGTTTGCATCTTATCAATTAAATCGGCAATTTTCTGGAACTTAGTTGAGATTTCCGTATGAATCAGGTCTTTAACAAAGCCCATAATTTCTGTACGAATCATCTCCCTAACAGAGGTTGAAATTTCCCTCTGAATTAACTCCGATATAGCTTCCAAAGTCACCGGTGATTCAGTCGGAGGGAGATCCGTAGCTTTCGGTTTAACCGGAGGTTTACCATCCTTGCCGTCTTTCCCGTTCTTAGACATAGCAGATCTAAGTTCCATCCAATTGTCAGAGAATTCAGTTTAATTCAAAGTATTGTAAAAATTGATGCCTTAATAGTTAATTAAAGTATAGCTGACCATAGAGAGAAAAAACTCAGAGGTAATGGAGCGAGTCAAGAACGCGACTTCACTCCATGAGCGCTACCGGAAGTCTCCTGCTCTACCTTCATCAATGTATTTAGTCACATCCTCAAAAAATTCAATCAGGCTTGTAAGGCACAACCTGCCTTTGCCAACTATTCCTAATCATATGATGCCTCTCCAAATATTCATAAATCCTGCCCCTCAGGATTTTCTCCATCAACTTACCAACCACTGAAGTAAGACTCATTGGTCTATAATTTCCTGGGCTACCTCTACTCCCTTTCTTGAATAAGGGAACAACATCTGCAACCCTCCAATCCTCTGGAACCTGTTCCATCTCCATCGATGATGCAAAGGTCATTGCCAGAGGTTTAGCAATCACCTCCCTCGCCTCCCACAGTAGACCGGGGTATATCACATCTGGTCCCAGTGACTTATCCAACTTGATGCTTTCCAAAAGCTCCAGCACATCCACTTTCATAAGGTCTATATGCTCAAGCTTTTCAGTCCGCTGTACATCATCCCTACAATTGCCAAGGTCCTTCTCTGTAGTGAATACTGAAACGAAGTATTCATCAAGTACCACTGCCATCTCCTCCGGTTCCATACACACTTCCCACTGTCACACTTGATTGGTCCTATTCTCTCATGTCTTATCCTCTTGCTCTTCACATACTTGTATAATGCCTTGGGGTTTTCCTTAATCTTGCTCGCCAAGGTCTTCTCGTGGTCCCTTCTGGCTCTCCTAATTTCATTCTTAATCTCCTTCCTGCTAGCCTTCTAATTTTCTAGATCTCTATCATTAGTTTTTGAAACTTTCCTAAGCTTTTCTTTTGTTCTTGACTAGAGTTTCAACAGCCTTTGTACACCACGGTTCCTGTACGCTACCATCCTTTCCCTGTCTCGTTGGAACGTACCTATGCAGAACTCCAAGCAAATATCCCCTGAACATTAACCACATTTCTTTCATACATTTCTCTGAGAACATCTGTTCCCAATTTACGCTTCCAAGTTCCTGCCTGATAGCTTCATATTTCCCCTTACTCCAATTAATCGTTTTCCTAACTTGTTTGCTCCTATCCCTCTTCAATGCCATGGTAAAGGAGATTCAAATCTCCAAAATGCTCTCCCACTGAGAGACCTGACAACTGACCAGGTTCATTTCCCCTATACCAGATCAATACAGCCTCTCCTTTTGTAGGTTTATCTACATATTGTGTCAGGAAACCTTTCTGAACACACCTAACAAACTCCACTTTATCTAAACCCCTTGCTCTAGGGAGATGCCAATCAGTATTGGGGAAATTAAAATCTCCTATCATGACAATCCCATCAGTTATTATTGCACCATTCCAGAATCTCTCTCCCTATCTGCTTCTCGATGTCCCTGTTCCTTTTGGGTCGTCTATAAATAACACCCAGTAGAGTTATTGACCCTTTCCTCTTTCTAACTTCCACCCACAGAGTCTCCGTAGACAACCCCTCCATGACTTCCTCCTTTTCTGCAGCCGTGGCACTATCTCTGATCAACAGTGCCATGTCCCCACCTCTTTTGCCCTCCACCCTGTCCTTTCTGAAACATCTAAAGCCTGGCACTCAAAGTAACCATTCCTGTCCCTGAGCCATCCAAGTCTCTGTAATGGGCACAACATCATAGCTTGAAGTAGTGATCCACGCTCAAAGCTCATCCACTTTGTTCATGATAGTCCTTGCATTAAAATAGACACATCTCAAACCATCAGTCTGAGTGCATCCCCTCTCTATCACCCGCTTATCCTCCCTCTCACACTGCCTACAAGCTTTCTCTATTTGTGAGCCAACCACCAATTCCTCAGTCTCTTCAGTTTGGTTCCCATCCTCCAGCAATTCTAGTTTAAACTCTCCCCAACAGCCTGAGCAAACCTTCCTGCCAGGATATTGGTCCCTCTCAGATTCAAGTGCAACCCATCCTTATTGTACAAGCACACTGAGATTACTACCTTTGAGGTCCTGCTTCTCAGCTTCTTTCCAAACTCCCTGTAGTCTATTTTCAGGACCTGCTTCATTTTCCTACCTATATCATTGGTACCATTATGTACCACGACCTCTTGCTGTTCACCTTCCAACTTCAGGATACCGTGGATGCAATCGGAAACATCCCGGACCCTGGCATCTGGAAGGTAAACTACCATCCGCATTTCTTTCCTGCGTCCATAGAATTGCCTGTCTAATCCCCTAACTCTGCAGTCCCCTATCACTGCTGCCACCCTCTTCCTTTCCCTACCCTTCTGAGCCACAGGGACAGACTCTGTGCCAGAGGCACGGCCACTGTTGTTTCCCACAGGTAGGTTCTGCCCCCCAACAGTACTGAAACAGGAGTACTTACTATTAAGGGGGACAGCCACAGGGGTACTCTCTAGTATCTGACTTTTGCCCTTCCCTCTCCTGACTATTACCACTTATCTGTCTCCCTAGGCCACCGTGTGATTACCTGTCTATAGCTCTTATCTATCACCTCCTCACTTTCCCTGACCAGACGAAGGTCATCCAGCTGCATATCCAGTTTCCTAATCCAGTCCCTAAGGAGCTGCAGCTCGATGCACCTGGTACAGATATGGCAGTTCGGGAGTCTGGGAATCTCCTGGACATCCCACATCTGACACCAGTTACAGAACACCAGCCTCACAGACATACTTCCTATTCCTATTCTTCACAAGTAACTTACCACGCCTCGACCCGTTATTGCCGAAGCCCTCCTACTCTCAAGCCCGCTCTATAAAGCTGTCTTCTTTTTAAATTCTTCCCGCCGGTCTAACTCGGTGACGTCCACGGGCTGACAGGAAGAATTTAAAAAGAGAGCATTTTTCTTCAGCGATTTGATTGGTGTTTGATTGAATAGATTGAATTAATTTTGAATTAACACTTTTTTAATTTCCCAAAATGGATGGAATGAATTAATGAAGTATCTTCCAAGAGTGTGTCTTCAAACAAATTATTACTGCAAGGTGCAATGCTACATAATTCTTAAAATTATGAGAGCATCTGATATTCACAAAAGCCAGTTGCCTAGACTACCATTAGTCCTATTCCTGCCAGGGCAGGTAGGTCCTCCTGTCTACAGCTGACATTTCTAGAAACAGCATGTATAACGACCAATTTCAGAAGCTTACACCTACCATATTTCTCCACCTTTTGGCGACTATACTCACCACCTCTACGAGACTGCTCCTGTCACTAACTATTACGGAGTCTACTACCACTGCCATTCAAATGCTCTTTGCACTTCAGTACAACCACACAAATATTAAATCAGAGAATCTTTATGATGGTGGTAATTTAGCATGTTAACATTACATGGAAGTACTCAAAATTTCATGGACGATCACTTTGTTGATATGTGCATCATAATCATCACTTATCATTTACATTCTAAGCCTGAGTATCATCCTAGTCTTTTTGCTAAAAACATAGGATGCTTCATTATCTCTGCAATCACCAGCAAACATTCCACTTCTGACCTGATAGAGGGAAGGTTATTAGTGGTTGTCTTTCACAGGCTATCCTGAGAAATTTTGACAACATTGCTCTTTCTTTTCTTTTTAAATCTCTTTATTAATTTTCAAAATTATAAACAAAACAATGTTGATACAGAGATTGGAATAATCTTATTATTAATAAACATATACAAAAAAGATTTCAAATTACACAGGTGTAATAGACTTCCAAACTCATGATATAATTAATCATAAAGAAAAAGAATAAAAAGAAAAAAAATATGTACAAAGAAAAATCCCCCCAAACAAAAAAAGAACTAAATACTAAACCCAAAAAAAGCAAATGGAACAAAACAGGGCTAGACCAATATCTTAAATCGAACACATTCAGTAATGTCATCAACTCTGCTCCTCTATTCATATATTTTAAGTTAATAAGGAAGATTCGGAAAGGTCAAATTACATCATATGAAAATGTTGAATAGGGGTTCCAAGTTTCTTCAAATTTAACCGAAGGATCAAAAATATCACTTCTAATTTTTTCTAAATTTAAACGTAATATAGTTTGGGAAAACCACTGGAATGTAGCAGGAGGATTGGTCTCCTTCCAGTTCAATAAAATAACATTGCTCTTTGGTTTGGTATCTCCTATTGTATTAGCTAATTGTATCCAAAATTGAATAGTCCTGGCAGAATCAACACTGGCATTATTGATCATATTGTAAGCTAATGAAAATCACTTGCAGATATAGTCAGCACTACCCTCCCAATTTCCATCTGTGTGATAGTTTAATATAAAACATGTGTGTCCAGTTAATGATCAGGTTAAGATCATCATGACCAAAATTTGTTGGTGATAACAGCGGTTCTGAATGGAACCGCAGAGGAAGAAACAGCAGACTTCAAAAACATGCAACTGGCAATATCAGAGCAAATGAAAATCAACGACTTTACTTATTGCATTGAAAATTAAGTACTTTACATGGGACAGAATTATAGACAGTTGCACAACATTTAACAATTTCATTTTGTTACTTCAGTTTAAATGACTGAGAAATGAAAGGTAGAAAGCTTTTAACGTTATGACTAATAAAGAATCACGCCATGACTATTAATGGAAAAACATACCTGAGCAATAAATTGGATGATCTTTACAAATATGTTCAGAGGTGTATCACGCGGGACCACACTGCGGGAGCCTTTGGGGAAAAGTGCTGATACGATACTTAAAAGGCGACTGTTTACAAAGTAAGAAAGTGGAAAAATATAGATTAAAACATAATTACCACTAGTATGGATACAATTTACAAAACTGTAGTTTACTAATAAAAAAACAAAACCCGTAAGACAAGTTCTAAGTTAAAAGTAATTTATAAGCAGCATTTAATGTAACATACCTAAGAAATTCTACTGTCTAATAATAACGGAGGTATCACAAGTAAAACAATTTCAGTAATCAGTTCAAAATTAATCTACAAGAAATGCTCTCTTTTAACCTAGCGGAAACACATGAAAGAAACAGCCTTCGGTAAGCACTGCACAGCAACAAGTTCATCCCTAAATTAATAGCACTGATTTCCAATGAAGGGGGAACAAGCCTACCCACATGCATTTGGAAAGTAAACCAACAGCCAGCTAATCCAAGTCATCAAAGCTGTCAAAACTGACGATGTTTCCTAAGTCATGGGGAAACACATGCAAGTATGCACATTGAGGCCTCAATACATAGTCAGGAAAACCCAAAACAGCTAACCGCAGCTTTGGGACTTGGGGTGTGCACAGAAATCACAATGTCTCTCATTTACATGGGGATATGTCAGCGGTTATGTGGTAAACTACCTTACTTCCAAATCAGAAAATTACGAATAATTAATCTATTATAACAATATAGGATTGTTTTCCACATACAACATACAAGATCTTCATGGTCTTAACAGGGTGCATGTGGTTTGCTTGCTCCTTCTTGTGGAGAGATCTTTCACTGGTAGTCACCATTTTAAAAATTAAGTGTTCACCCATTTAACAGACATAAAGCAAATATATTTTTCAGGAGATATGAACCTTTGGAATTCTGCTTTCACCATCATTCTAGAAAGAAAGTCTTTGAATGTCTTAAATATAAATTAAGCAGGTATTAATATGTAAGGAGATAAAGTTATGGGGAATAGGAAAGAATGTAGAGTTGAGGTCAAAACCAAACATAGCCTTATGAGAGGAGCAAGCTTAAGAGGCTGAGTGGCCTCACCATGTTTTTCCTCAAAGCTAGCAGGACAACAAAAGATTTATAAGACAAATAAATTTATAAGCTGTTCTTCAAGTCAATAGATGGCAAGATGACCAAAATAACAATGGTGATTTTTTTCTAAAACTGGAATATTCTAAGCTATTCACTTGTGAAGTGTGAAGCCGTAAAATAACTTGAGATTTAATTTATTGTATGTTTTAATTCTTATAATATTCCAACTTTCAGGACAACTCTTATAAAACTACTCAAAGAAACTACGTTTTGTTCCTAATGTCCTTAATTTCAGTACACATTCAATGTTCTGTTCCTAAGAGAACTATTTTTCCACATGCCAAATTTCTGACACTGCTCAATGTGTTTCAGGATTCATAGCACTTAAGAACAATTCATTGATATTTCTAACATAAAATTGCATGCCTTTACCTACCTTTGTGTTACAGTGTTGCTTTCACATTTAATTCTGATTACATAAACCCATAACAATCTATACAATGATTCCAGTGCAACCCGAGACATTTTGGGATCTTTGTTCTAGAAAAAAGCAAAAAGTTGTAACGGTCAAAAATCAAATACTGATACCATGAATATGCATATCACACAACAGATGTAGAGATTATCCATAAACATATGAAGTAAAACAAGTACAAACAACTTTATAATTGACAAGTCCTCATTTACATTGATTTGTTTGGCCTTATTTTCACCACTATTAAATTTCTAGTTTAAATTGCACGTGGTTGAACGTACACTTAAAAAAAATCTTTAAAGTGTATTTAACCAATAATTTTTAAAGATCTCTGCAAACATAAAAAACTCAAAAAATTGATACAGAAAAACATCCTTCCTTATTGGAGCACTTACAACATCTTCATTATGTGCATATATTGTATTTATTATATTATACAGCCCAAAAGTATTTGAGATCACTGAAGGATTTCCAATTCATCCTCGATTAGATTGCAGATCACACATTCTTAATAAATTATTGGCAATTTGGCTAAAATAGAAACACATCACATCTAACCAAAAGGATCCTATTGCAATTATCTTAGTATGACTTATTACAAAATATCTACAAATATTGGATAAAAATTCAAAATAAGCCACACCACTTAAGAAGAAAATTTGATGAGTCAGCACTCATCAGCACTTTTGCCACCAACTGATCCAGCACAACATTTTGGGAGATGAGAAACAGAAAGGATGGGAGATCGGTTTTGAAAAAAACACAACTGACAGTTGATAACAGGAATGAGGTTGCAAGGAAGACTGATTCTCAATGAATGCTTTAAATACTTATAAAGTTTTAGCTTTACATTGATTGTTTGGATGAGTATAAACTTAATCGGATCAGAGCCCCTGGTCCATGCCACACAATCATTATTGCCCTGCACCATCCCTGCAGCTCCACAAATCTTTTATGACCGGCAGGTCAAACCAATTTACTACAAAAACTAAACCTCAGATGGTAGATTGTGGGGACTTAAAGCCAGATGTTTCCATACAAGGGTAAGAGAATCCAATGAGCCTGAAGCAAAACCATTAGGATTTCCAGTGGATTATTAAAGTTTTACTATAATCTTAAAAAGCAAATGATGTAACAAGTTAAACAATAACCTCTCTGCACCTGTAACTGCTATAGATGAATAATGTATTAATTTTCAGAAAAGAGAATAACTTCAGCTTAAAAGATACCTGTATTCATTAGGAATTATGTGGGTCTAATACTTCCATTCCACCTTATGTTGGTGGAAAGCATTCAGGAAAACAAACGTAATCCACTGTGATTTTTTCATACTTCCTTTGAGGCCAATTGTGTTAATCATACTCTTGTTTCTTGCAAATTTAGCTTTGAGACCAGAAACCTCACACTTTTTTAAACCAGCAATTAACTCAATATTGAAGCCCTTCGTCACATAACACCAAGCAATTTAAATTTTGTCAAGGGTTAACAAGTGAAATATAACACTTCACCTAAGTGATAGCCTGTAGCTGACTTCCAAAAATGATACAAGTACACTGATTAATTTTAGGTCTATTCTTATAATCAATTGTCTGAACTATATGCTTGAAAACTTAGTCCATGCATACTCACCTGTAATGTTTCTATTTGCTTTCTGATAGTGTTGTTAGATGGCATCTGAATAAAGCAATGCAAGACAGCAAAACATAAACAAGCATGAGAATGGGATGTCCATGCATGTTAGATGGGGAACAAAGCACGAACATAAATCCTTATTAGATTTTGATGAACAAAGTTAGACACAACATACAGCAAAGTAAACAGCTAAAATGAACACAACAAAAGCATTGCAATGCGCTTCCACAGGTAAAATAATTATTTCAGAAAATATGAAAACTAATGAAATATGCTGCAAATATTTTAAGCATCTTGCCCCTCACATTAAGGGGTTTCTTGACACCAAAGCAGCACAATTAATTATACGGTGAGTTAGTTGTGAGTTCAACATGACAAAATGTACATATACAGCCATGAGTTGGATAAATATTAAGCATGCAGAATGAATATACACATTCTCTTGGAAAAATGATGGCTGGAATTTACAGCAAAAAGTCGTGTCTCATGTCATACTATCAGAAAGTTCAAAGTTTGATTCCAATCCAAGTAATTTGCCACATCGAAAACAACCATGTGATTGGAGCACAAAAATCAACAAGTAAAAATATCCACAGATAAAGACATAGACCTAACAGTAAACAGAATCTAGACATTGATAAACAGTTCTACTTGTTGTTCGTCCAGGTGTATTACTTTATTTTGTCAGAAGTTTAAACCAGGAGTAGGTAAATAGAAGAATATCTAGGGATAGTACTCTCCATAATTTTATTTTCCTCTAAAAAAGAAAAACACCAGTGTCCAAAATTTATCAGAATCAAAACAATTCAAAAGGCAAGGTAATAATTATTTTAAAGATGTACATTAAGATCACAATATTCAAGAGGGTGAGTTGTATACCTAGATCAGATTTCTACATTTCATTCAGACAGATTGTTTTCGCCCATCTGTTATGGATTAATTTCATTTTATGATTTCTTTTGAAAGGATTCTTAAATGTATATCTGTTGATCAAAGTGATTTTGTTCACTGCCCTTTCCCTACCTTTAAATGAGAAAGACAATTCTGAAGGAATATGTGCCAGTTGTTGAGAAAGAACTGCTTTTGACTGACACACAGGAGACAGGTAACCAATGGGTATAGGGCCTGGAAAGAAACAAATATCAAAAACTTGTATCACTGAGCAGGAACAGATATCACAAAGTGATGCTATGAAGTAACTGGCAGAAATTACAAGGATATAAAGTCAACATTTTGCTATACAATATGGAGATGTATTTGCATAAAATTCTATGGATAAGTAATTGTTACTAATTCAAAAATTCTAATTACTACTAACTCAGAATTCAAAAAAATTATTTCATTCAAAATACGTCTATTTGTAACAAAGCACCTTTTAATTCAAGATTACTTAATTTAACAAACTTATTCCAAAATATTTAGCTAAAGCAATTATATATTTACTTCTCCTGCTGTTGAGCAAAGATCCTGCAATAGCAAAAGCAGGATCTAACTTCAATATCACAAATTGAGATTCCGAGCTACTTTCAAACAAAACCAGACATCTGTAACAACTGTCATATACCCTGGAAAAGCAGTGTTCCTAGAAAATGGCCTGTTTAACAATTTTCTCTAGTGCATGCCTTTACTTTCCATTAATCCCTTGTTATAGGTGGAGATGTGTTCGTACAGAAAGTTGTTCACTCAATGGTAGTGCCACCATGTTTGTAGGGCTGATAGCAAAGGAATTCTGATTGATTGAACACAGAAGAAAACAGGTAGTTGTTTTAGTTACCTAGAAATGGATGTAACATGGTTCGACAGAGTATTATAGAAGAGATTGCTTTGTCAGTTTCCAAAGCAAATCGTATGTGGCGTCCCACTGTTAACAAGCAGAGTATGATCATTGCCTTTAAAAAACTAGCTCAGTTCTTCAGACATTTTTTTTCTATTCTTTTACCACACTAACTCTGTAAGAGCAACTTTCATTTTGTATTCAAAATATTTGACAGTGCTTTGTGAATTCCTTAAGGGCAAATTTCCATTCCTCCAAAAGGATCACAACCTTGTTGTGGTTTGGAGGTTTGCGTGCTTCAATGATCCAGAAAGCTATGTTCGCTGGAATCGGGGTTTCATGCTTTGGTTCTGGGTGGAGTCACCCATGCCAAACAAATCAAAGGGTAGAGGCCAAACTAAGAGTAGCCCACTGGCCCACCAGGTTTGGAGGTTCAGAGCTAAAAACCCTGATTGGTAAAACAAAACTGACAGAAACAGCAATGAAGAATCCTTCTACATCTGAGTACGACGGTATTCCTGAGCCTCCATCCAGAACTTGCATGGCAGATAGTAGTGAAAGCTGAGAGGAAGCTACTGGCACAATGAAGGAAGCCCTGAACACCATCTGTGATGGAGGACCTTCATTGCTGCCCTAAACACCAGCAGCTTAATGGGCAGTACGTGATTAAATTCCCATTACACAAACTGATGTGACACAGATGCACTCTGTAAATGTAAAACACTGGAAAAAAACCTATATTCCAAGATATTTCACAGCCTTCCCAAATGGAAAGCTGGACCCAAAGATTAGAGTACATGACATCTAAGATCTGTGCTGTTAGTGATTTGTATGAAATGTAGGAGATATGATTACTAAATCTGCAGATGACACAAGAGATGATAATGAGGAAGATTGTCTCAAATTACAGAACAATATTGATAAGATGATAAATTGGACAGAGCAATGACAGATGAATTAAATCATAATAAGTGTTATGCAACACATCTTGAAAAGTCTAATAAGGGAAGGACGTACACCATGAATGGTAAGGCCCTGGCGAGGAACCTCAGCGTACAAGCCTACCAATTCCTAAAGTGGTCAACAAAGCAAGATAAAGTGGCATAGAAGCATATGAGGCACTAGCCTTCATTAAACAGGAAATAGAAATATAAGAGCAGAGAAGTCACTGGACAACTTTATAAAAACTTTGGTTGAAGCTCAGATGGAATATTTACGTGCATTTCTGGTCATCATGTCATAGGAAGGATATGAATGCACTGGACAAGGGTGCAGAGGATATTTGTCAGGATGTTACCTGGGATGGAACATTTCAGTTGGGGAGACTGAATAGGCTGGCTTTATACTCCTTGGTGCAGCTGAGATGTATGAGACATCGGGAGAGGAAGTAGAAGAGCATAGACAGCATGCATAGTGAAAACATTACCCTATAACAGAGATGTCTAAAACCAGTGGGTATAGTTTTAATATGAGGAGTAAGAGATTTAGAGGGACCTTAGAAAAATAAATTCACCAAGAAGATGGTTGCAATCTGTAATGCAAGGTGATGGTGGAGCATGTACATGTAAAAAATACCCACACTTGAATCTCCAAGACATGGAAGTCTAATGACTAAGTGCTGCTAAATGGCATGAGCATAGATGGGTACTTGGTACATAAAAGGTGAGCCTAAGGTGCTGTATAACTCGATCATTTTGATTCTAGGATTCCATGAGAAGCTTAATAAGGCAAAGGCAATGCGAATCCAAATTTTAGATGTGGCATTTTCATGCTTGGTCAAGGAGTAGGTTAGAAGATAAAATGGGATAGTTTTGAGGCGAGTGGAGAAGGGATCTGATTTGGACACAATGTCAGACAAATCTGTTCACCCCAAAATTTAGTGATAAGAACTCCGATTAATTATTATTAATATTTTTCTTTAACAAATAATAACATCACAAGGTACTGCCTTTTTGTTGGCTTTGTGGAACAATCCATGTTCCAAGCCTATACTGGTATCTGTCCCCGACTTTCCCTTCGCTACATCGACGACTGCATTGGCGCTGTTTCCTGCACGCACGCTGAGCTCGTTGACTTCATTAACTTTGCCTCCAACTTTCATCCTGCCCTCAAGCTTACCTGGTCCATTTCTGACACCTCCCTCCCCTTTCTTGATCTTTCTGTCTCTATCTCTGGAGACAGTTTATCTACTGATGTCTACTATAAGCCTACGGACTCTCACAGCCACCCGGGCTATTCCTCTTCCCACCCTGTCTCTTGCAAAAAAAAGCCATCCCCTTCTCGCAATTCCTCCGTCTCCGCCACATCTACTCTCAGGATGAGGCTTTTCATTCCAGGATGAAGGAGATGTCCTTTTTTAAAGAAAGGGACTTCCCTTCCTCCACTATCAACTCTGCTCTCAAACTCATCTCTCCCATTTCACGCACCTCTGCTCTCACCCCATCCTCACGCCACCCCACTAGGAACACGGTTCCCCTTGTCCTCACCTATCACCCCACTAGCCTCCGGGTCCAACATATAATTCTCCGTAACTTCCACCACCTCCAACGGGAACCCACCACAAAGCACATCTTTCCCTCCCCTCCTACTTCTGCTTTCTGCAGGGATTGCTCCCTACGCAACTCCCTTTTCCATTCATCCCCCCATCCCTCCCCACTGATCTCCCTCCCAGCACTTATCCTTGTAAACGGAACAAGTGTTACACATGCCCTTGCACTTCCTCCATCACCACCATTCAGGGTCCCAGACAGTCCTTCCAGGTGAGGTGACACTTCACCTGTGAGTCGGCTGGGGTGATGTACTACATCCGGTGCTCCCGATGCGGCAAGACCCGACGCAGGCTGGGAGACTGTTTCGCTGAACAGCTACGCTCTGTCCGCCAGAGAAAGCAGGATCTCCCAGTGGTCACACATTTTAATTCCACGTCCCATTCCCATTCTGATATGTCTATCCACGGCCTCCTCTACTGTCAAGATGAAGCCACACTCAGGTTGGAGGAACAACACCTTATATTCTGTCTGGGTAGCCTCCAACCTGATGGCATGAACATTGACTTCTCTAACTTCCATTAATGCCCCCCCCTTTGTACCCAATCCCCTATTTATTTATTTATTTTCTCTCTCTTTTTTTCTCCCTCTGTCCCTATCACTGTAACTCCTTGCCCATCCTCTGGGCTCCCCTCCCGCTTTCTTTCTCCCTAGGCCTCCTGTCCCATGATCATCTCCCTTCTCCAGCCTCGTATCCCTTTTGCCAATCAACTTTCCAGCTCTTAGCTCCATCCCTCCCCCTCCTGTCTTCTCCTTATCATTTCAGATCTCCCTCTCCCCGTCCCACTTTCAAATCTCTTTCTATCTCTTCTTTCAGTTAGTCCTGACGAAGGGTCTCTGCCCAAAACTTCCTATAGATGCTGCCTGGCCTGCTGCGTTCACCAGTATTTTTTATGTGTCTTGCTTGAATTTCCAGCATCTGCAGATTTCCTCGTGTTGACAAGGTACTGTATCTATGTTTGTCCTGGCAAATAACTTCACACATTTGGCATTTTCAAAAACACTTACCAATGAATGTTTCTTTCTTGATGAGAGTTCAAATGTGGTCTGATACAGCATCTCTACAAAATTCTTGAGGCATGGCACATTCACTTCATTTTTAACAGCCTAAACAAACAATATTAGTGAGATCAGTATTATCTGCAAAAATAAGTCTCACAAAATTCAAAACATATCAACTTTGGAACATAACATTGAAGTTAATGCTATTGGCATTTTGCAGAATTTGACATCCCCACTCAATTTTCCCCCTTTGTTTTGTTATACCAAAGAATACTGGCACCCTATGTAACTGATAAACAGTGGTTTAAACTGGCATTTTATCATTATCTTTTTTGTTTTCTTTGCCACTAATAGATTTGCCTAAATTTAAATGGTAGCTTTGCGAAAACAGCATATTTTATTTAAACATCACTATTTTAATAATTAATTTTCACAACACAAATGGCACGGGGAAATTCTTATGTATAATCAATCCCCAGTTTTCTTTAGCTCTGAAAGGTAGAAGAACATTTTTAAGTTGGATTCCCAATCACGCTTCTTTACAAAATGTCAGAATAAGAAATATTAAACTTACAGCAGCCACAGGTATCAGAATTTCCACGAACAGGCCAGCTAGTGCATGTTTTATGTCTTTATCTTTCACTTCATGGAAATACTGAGCACATTCCTGTTTGAAAATACAAGATCAGAAATCTCCATGACCAAAAAATAATTAATAACAGAAAACAAAGGAGCTAGTGTACAAAAAGCATCAATGTTCAAAGACAGTTAACAGTTACAGTTCAAGTTCATAACATTTGGTTAGACACTGTATTGGAAGTTCAATTGGAAGAAATACAAACAGGAAGACAGAATAAAAAGGGTGAAAAAGGAAGAATCTAGGAGAAAGTGAATGATACAAATGACAAATGGAGGTTATTAAATGACAAATAAAATCTGAAAATCCAGGAGAGAGGGTGGATGGGATGGAGGATGAATGCTCAAAGTATGAGATAAGGACATCTGAAATAACTGAATTCAATATGGACCTTGAGGACTGTATTGTGCCAAGTTAGAAGTTAGTTGTATATTATTTGACTCTCATTTTGAGTAACTCATCATCTGTTAACTTAGCAACAACCTTTACATTACTTAGATAAACTACTCCCTAACCCATGACCTCTACTAATAACTAGAAGTGCTTCAAGCACATGGCAATGCAACTACTGATTGTTTTCCCCAAAGCTCTCGCCAACCCAACACACAAGTAGATTACTAGTTTTTCATTGTCCGAAAGGTCTAAATTTTGAAACTCTCAAAACCAGCAGCAGCTCATAGTCACCTTTTAAAGGACAATTGGGAGGTGGGCAATTAATATTGGCATTGCCAGCATTTCCCACTTCCTGAAGAACACATAAATTTAAAAAGCACTTTCTGTGAAAGGACAGCATATTGTATCTAATGGATCACACAAGTCAACTGTCATAACCATATAACCATTACAGCACAGAAACAGGCCATCTCGGCCCTTCTAGTCCGTGCTGAACTCATACTCTCACCTCGTCCCACCGACCTGCACTCAGCCCATAACCCTCCATTCCTTTCCTATCCATATATCTATCCAATTTAACTTTAAACAGCATCAAACCTGCCTCAACCACTTCTGCTGGAAGCTCGTTCCACACAGCTACCACTCTCTGAATAAAGAAGATCCCCCTCATGTTACCCCTAAGCTTTTGTCCTTTAACTCTCAACTCATGTCCTCTTGTTTGAATCTCCCCCACTCTCAATGGAAAAAGCCTATCCACGTCAACTCTATCAATCGCCCTCATAATTTTAAACACCTCTATCAAGTCCCCCCTCAACCTTCTACGCTCTAAAGAATAAAGAGCTAATCTGTTCAACCTTTCTCAGTAACTTAGGAGATGAAACCCAGGCAACATTTTAGTAAACCTCCTCTGTACTCTCTCAATTTTATTGACATCTTTCCTATAATTCAGTGACTAGAACTGTACACAATACTCCAAATTTGGCCTCACCAAAGCTGTATACAATTTCAACATTACATCCCAACTCCTATACTCAATGCTCTGATTAATAAAGGCCAGCAAACCAAAAGCTTTCTTCACCATCCTATCCACATGAGATTCCATCTTCAGGGAACTATGCACCATTATTCCTAGATCCCTCTGTTCTACAGCATTCTTCAATGCCCTACCATTTACCATGTATGTCCTATTTTGATTAGTTCTACCAAAATGTAGCACCTCACATTTTTCAGTATTAAACTCCATCTGCCATCTTTCAGCCCACTCTTCTAACTGGCTTAAATCTCTCTGCAAGCTTTGAAAACGTACTTCATCATCCACAACGCCACCTATCTCAGTATCATCTGCATACTTACTAATCCAATTTACCACCCCATCATCCAGATCATTAATATATATGACAAACAACATTGGACCCAGTACAGATCCCTGAGGCACACCGCTACACACCGTCCTCTAATCTGACACACAGTTATTCACCACTACTCTCTGGCGTCTCCCATCTAGCCACTGCTGAATCCATTTTACTACTTCGATATTAATGCCTAAAGATTAAACATGAACAAAGATAAACATTGGTGCGTTCAAAAATGACACTGCCATGATTCCAAGAATTACTCTCAGTTTATCAGAAGGGGAAGATGTCCCTCTTCAGCGGAGCCAGTTCCCAATACCGGTATGTCCATGTCATCTTAAAATAAAATCTTTCGACTTCTCACACAGGTCAACTGTCATCTTAAAATAAAATCTTTTGACTTCTTATTGTAAAGTGAAATTAAAATGTATATTTGTGCCCCTTATAAGTTTCACTAAGCACTGCTAACTCTAATGGCTTGTGTACTTGCATGTCAAAACCAACCTGCTTCTTAACTAGATTCACAATACATTTCCCATCTCTACTTATTGTAAGAGCACAATACAGCAAATAACAAGAAAATTGGTCTAAAAGTCAAAGCATTATGAAGCAACATAGTGCAAAATAAGGAGATATGTTTAATAAATTACTAGACAACCGGGTGACACGTTGGGGCACCCTTTGAGAGAAAGGTAGTGCCGTCTGATGTGATGTGCTTTGGAAATTAAAGAAGAAAAATTCAGTTTATTAAAGAAGAAAAACGCATAGCAAGACAAATATAGCTCCTTCTTGCTTAACGAAGGACACTTTTGATGACAACATTTCTGGTTGATTTGCCACCTTTCAAGAATACTCTAACGTTTTCATTTCTTTTTCCCCGGCTTAAAGCCACATACAGCTGACCATGCTGGAATACCGGTTTCTCCAGATAAATCAACACACTCTCCATGGTTTGGCCTTGCTCCTCGTGTATAGTCATAGCAAAGCATGACTGTATCGGGAACTGGCTCCGCTGAAGAGGGACATCTTCCCCTTCTGATAAACTAAGAGTAATTCTTGGAATCATGGCAATGTCATTTTTGAATGCACCAATGTTTATCTTTGCTACGATGAGATTATCGTGCAGTTCTTCCACCATCATTCACGTTCCATTGCAAAGCTTTGGTGTATCCAAGTTCCACATTGAAATGATGAGATGTCATGATCTTGCTTCAGGTTCGGTGCTGTTCGGTATAATGAAAGCAACTTCGTTGGCAATTTGTGCATTAAATCTTATCTCATGTTCAAATGCCAGTCTCCGGTCATGATCAATGACAATGGACGCCTCTGGCATGCCCCGAATTTGTTCTTTTGCAAGTCGAAGGGACGCAATATACGGGTTTCATTGTCATAGTAGGTTTTCCAATAGTTCAACAATCTCACGTTGAATTCAATCATTCTGGAGTATACCCATTCTCAATTCTACGCTGTCTTGAGGATCCATGAAGTAAATTTGAAGGAATCAGGCTTGCTGGTTGGGGTCTGGCATTAAATGTCCGATGTAATGATGGATTTGCCCTTGAATAATCACAGAAGGATTCCATCCATTTCTAGTTGGAAGGACTTCTTTGGCACCAAAGAATGTCATTTGGAAGAGGCAATTGTATTGTCTGATGTTCTTCCTGAACTAGTTTGCAATAGGTTCACCATTGCTGTATAAATTGAGGAGCTCATTAGGTAGAGGCTGCAAATTGCCTATCCTGACTTTTCCCTTCATACAGCAGAAATGTGCAGTTTCTCCAGTGAATAGGAAAGCACCACAGTGAAGGCATACTCGGATCATCGTACCAACATCAGCAGAAATGCTACGCCGTGCGAGTCGTGCATTTTGCCTTGCTCTTTCTCTGTCGGGGTATTGTCGTCGAAAGCGGCCATTATCGTCTTCAGCAACTCTCACAATAATTACTCTTTACCGCATATTCTCGAGTTGATCTTTCATTTTCTCCACTGTCTCTTCCTCTCTCCTCCTCTGCTTGTTTTTGTCATTCTGGAGACGTGCAGCCCTTTCATCCTTCGTCTCTTCATCTCTTCTACCATTTGTTCTTTCTCTCTGATCTGGAGTCGTGCGGCCCTGGCCTGATCCGATTCTTGTTCTCTCCTCCGTCTGTGCCTATTGTTGTCATTTTGGAGACCTGCATGCCTGTCCTCCTCTGTCTCCTCTTCTCTCATCTTTTTTGTCCCGACTCTTTGATCCTGGAGTCATGCGGCCCTGGCCTCATTCGATTTTTGTTCTCTCCCTCTCCTTGCCGCTTCCTGACAACGTTTGGCGTCATCCCTTGACCATAATGTCCCCCTTCTGTTTCCACGCGGTATAATTAGGCTATCCATATTTTTTTTTAACCCTAATTCTGGATAGAAGATATGAAGCAGTAACACCAAAGCCTCCCAGATGCTGATTTTTCTGGATAATATGGTTGGCGCTCTCCTAAATGGCCGTGATAGCCCTGCCCTTTTGCTGTGGTTGGTGTCAGTGCTATGAGCATTGTGAGGCATTGTTGAGGCTGGCCGTGCGCATACATCGTGGTGTCGCGTCGCGGTTTCCATTAAAGCTGGAATTGGCTCGGGTTATGGAAAGCAGGGCTTGCTGATTGACAAGTGAGCAATTTTAAACGAATATATAACCCTGAACTTTGCATGCATTCTGTAAGTTAGCACATTTTAAGTCGATTTAGTCAAAAAAAGTGCCGCTGTAATGCACCATTTGGGCTAATTGGAGGTCACAAACAGAGCATGAGAATTTTAGTAGTATATAGATGGTACTTAAGACACCGGTGCCAATGATGCAGCAATTAAATTAGGGGAACTTCGGGAGATCAGGATTAGAGAAGTGCAGATGTCATGGAAAATGTTAATGCTACAGCTGACTACAGGGATTTTAAAGCCAAGAAAATGTTTGAAAGCAAAGATAAGAATTTAAAATACTGTGTTCTTGGAAACCAACACAGGTGCAAAGCACTTGTTGAGGGTGGCTCCCCTGCAGACTCATTTGGAATTCCATTGATTAATCTTTTACTCTACCGCACTTCATAGTTTCTGCTGTTAATTATGCTTATTCATTAAACGTGATATTAAAGTATCTTGTATGTCACTGCATTTTGCTGAAGTTTGGTGTTAAATATTTTGTGTATCACAATACATGATTTTAAAATAGGCTATGTGTCACTGTTGGAATCTTAAGGATCAAATACTAAGTTCAGAATTTGAAAAACAGACAATCTTTAACAAGCAGGAAAAAATAGGGGAGACACTTGTATCTACAAGTACAGCACAGCAGAGAGATGCCTGGCAGAACAAAATGAAAACTACTTTGCCTCTATGTGATCTTAATGAGGAGAGAACACTGATGGTCTCAATTTCAAAAACAAGGCACATAAACGTATATAAAGCAGTTGATGCTCTTCAATCAGCCAACACAGCAAACTAGTGGAGGACGTAATTCATGCTGAATATGGTTGAGCATCTCCTTCAAGCTGAAGATTATTCTTGCCTTTCATCTGACTGATCCCTTATTGTACTCTAGCTTGGTTAAGTCTACTAGTTCCTTACCTGAATTTTCAATAAGCCTCTAATTGATTCTCATCCATTGGGTTATACAGAAATAACTCACAATTCTTGGCCCATGATGTGGCAAAAACTTACCTCCTACTATCTTGCTTAGACCTTTCTCAGTGACTTCACTTACATTGCATCTCCTCAGCTAGTTTTTGAAAATGCCTATAACTCACACCTATTGGATTTGTGTTCTGGTGTTAAAACTTCAACTGGAGCTTCATAGAATCCTTTAAAGCTAATAGAAGACAATTTATCACTTAGAAATCAACGGCTCTGGTTAGATCTCTTCTCCATATTTGTCTTGGAAGCAAATGTCTGAACATCAGTGAACCCTTGCAAGGCATCAGGGTCCAAATGGTGTAGCTGGCAGGATACTGAAAACCCATGCCAACCAACTGGTTGGAGTGTTTAAGGACATCTTCAACCTCTCAGTGGTGCAGTTAGATGTTCCCTCCTGCTTCAAAAGGGCATCAGTCAAACCGGTGAGCAGGGTGAGCTGTCTCAACAACTATTGCCCATAGCACTCTCATCTACTGTGCTCAAGTGCTTTGAAAGGCTGGTAATGACTTGAATTAATTCCAGCCTGAGCAAAAACTCAGACTAAGTGCAATTTGCCTGCCACCATAACAAGTCCACAGCAGAATCGCACCGGCACTCCACTCAGCTTTGCGCCACCTGGATAACAGCAATATCTATGCCAGGCTGTTGTTTATTGATTACAACTCAGCACTCAGGACCAGCATCCTCTCAGTACTAATTAACAATCTGCAACTGGATCCTTTGACTTCCTTGCAGACAATCTCTTCCTCACAAACAATCAACACAGATGCACTTCAAAGTTGTGTGCTTAGCTCACTGCTCTATTCTCTCTACACATGAGTGTGTGGCTAGGCACAGCTCAAATACCATCTATAAATTCACTGATGACACACCATTCTTGGCAAAATCTCAAACAGTGACAAGGTGGTGTACAGGTGTGACACAATGGGCTGGTTGAGTGGTGGCACAACAATAGCCTTGTAAGGTCAAGGAATTGATTGTGGGCTTCAGGGTGAGAAACTTGAGAGAACATATACCAGTCCTGATAAAGAGGTCAGCAGTGGAAAGGATGAGCAGAAGCAATTTCCTGGGTGTCAACATCTCAGAGCATCTATCTGGGGCCGAACAAACAATCACAAGGATGGCATGGCATTAGGAGTCTGAGGAGATTTGGTACGTCACCAATAACAATGTACGCTGGAGAGCATTCTGAGTGGTTGCATTAAGTGGAGGCTCCAATGCACAGGGTTGAAAGAGGCTGCAGAGGGTTGCAGACTCGTGGTACTAGCCTCCCCACCCTTGAGGACATCGTCGAAAATGTGGTGTCTCAAGAAGACAGCATCCATCATTAAGGACTTTTACCATCTAGGACATATCCATTTTTCACTAATACCATCAGGGAGGAGGTACAGGAGCCTGAAGAAGCACACTCAACACTTTAGGGATAGCTTCTTCCCTTCTGCATCAAATTTCTGAACAGTCCATGAACCCATGAACACTATTTCACCATATTGCTCTCTCTTTACACTGTTTATTTACTTTAATATTTCCTATTGTAACCAATAGTTACATTTTATGTATTGTGCTGCACTGCTGTCATAAAACAGCTGATTTCACAACATATGTAAGTGATAACACACCTGATTCCGATTCATATTATTGAACTTATTATCTGGTAATAAAGACTGCTTATCAGAAGGAAGCCTAAGATTTTATGTCTATCTCCCATACATCAACTATGCTTTATACCCCTACTGCCTCCCCTAATCCACTTCCTCCAACCATTGCAAATATGTTAATAGAAATCTTGGTTAGCATCCAACATGATTGTTCAATGTTGAACAGGAATTCAAAACTTTATTGATCTGTTTATATTCACATGGTTCATTCACACTTTAATTTCCCTTTATATTGATCATATACTTTAAATGAGACTGACTCTATAAGAAACAAACTCTGAACTGCACCATAGGAACAGAAGTACCAGTACTAGAAGAACCCCTCATATATGGTTCTGGTACGGAAACCTTACATGTCGAGCTTTTAATGTTAAACACAAGAGATTCTGCAAATGCTGCACATCTTGAGCAACACATAAAATGCTGGAGAAACTTAGTAAGTCTGTAACAATCCACAGATTTTCCTACAATTTAAAGTCTCTTGCAGAATAAATCTAATGTAAAAGGAAAAGGTCCAGAAAACAGTAATCGAAAAATATAACCATCCCTCACAAAAAATATGGAAAGTGTTCTAAAGCACAGAGTGAAATTTCAATATAATTAAGCAAACAATACAGCAAAAATGCTCCATTAAAAGTCATCCTCTCATCAAGAAATTAAAGATGAGGAAAGCCAAAAATTTGCAGATTCTGTAAATCTTTAACAAATTCAAAAGTACTGGAAACACTCAGCAGGTTAGGCAGCAATTATGAAGAGAGAAGCATAGCATTATGATTCCTCAAACCTCACTGTTAAATTTGAACTAGAGGCTTAAGCATGAGAAAGACTGATTAAAAGGAATAAAAATTTTTAAAAATCCAGCATACCTGCATAAACTGAAAGGAAGCTTCAAAGTCCTCCACTGGATACATTTTGACCCGGAAGAACTTCATTCCCATAATCAGGCTGATGATGCTTTGCACTATATGAGGACTCTGCTCTTTATGACGAAGTTCCTTCAACTCAGTCATAAACTTTTTTCTAACAGCCTGAAATCTAAAATAAATTGAAATCACTTTGAATGCACTTTACAAAATAAATGAACCAATGTGTTAAGCATTCCCAAAATGCTTCAATACACACTATCTGTACATTTACATCAAACACATTGCGATCATCATCCTCACTCCCCTCCTTTTCAGTTTTTCTTATCGTTATTCCCAGCTTATCCTCAACTCACTTGGAAGCAACATCATAATCACTAAATAACTGTTAACTTTGTATGTTATATCACAAGTTATATTACATTTCTTGCTGTATTTATTTATGGCATGAGTAGTAACTACATAGTTTATTACTGTTAGTTTTCTTTTTCACATTATGGGAATACTTATCTTGGTCTAGAAGGCAAATGCTATGCCAAAGACTCCTTCACTACAATAGATTTTGTCTGCAAAGTGACTGAAAGTCACTTAACTGAAATTAATTTGCCCTGAAACTAATCACATGAAACTATTTAGTAACACAGGTGACTAGAATGCAGTCCATAAATGGACAGCATTCAGTAAACAGCAAATTTCTAGAGATATATGGCAGAGCAGCATTCTGACTGATTGTAACGCTGCCTGGTATGGAGCCTCCAATGTACAGGATTACAAGAGGCTGCAGAATACTACAGACTCAGCCATTTTCATCATGGGCACAACCATCCCTGCCAACAAGAACTGCTGCATCAAGAAGGCAACATCCATCACCAAAGGTCCTCTCCATTTGGGACATGAACTCTTCAGGTGATTACCATCAGGGAAGCAGCACAGGAGCCTGAACACCCACACTCTATGTGTAAAGAACAACTACACCCCCTCTGCCATTGGATTTCTGAATGGTCAATAAACCCATGAACACTACCTCGTTATCTTGCACTATTTATTTATTTTACAGCTTATTGTAGGTTTACGCCTTGTACTTCACTGTTGCAACAAAACAAAAAATGTCAGTGATAATAAACCCGATCCTGATTAACAAAATGTCAATTGCGGACACAATTTGCTTATCTTGCATCCTCATTTTCAACTTCAAAAGATGAGAAAGACAGGCTGATTGGGTCAATCTGGATCACTCTACAGCCATATGAAGGCGTTAACAAGAAGTTCTACGGTAAGTTTATTATGAAGAAAGCACAGAAGCACCTCTACTTCCTTAGGAGTTTCAGCATGACATCTAAAATTTTGACAAGCTTCTATATATGTGTAATGGAGTGTATATTAACAACCTGGTGTGGAAACACCAATGCCCTTGAATGGAAAATCCTACAAAAAGTAGTGGACGCAGCCCAGTTCATCACAGGTAAACCCCTCCCAACTACTGAGCACATCCATATGAAACAGTGTCGCAGGAAAGCAGCATTCATCATCAGAGACGCTCACCACCCAGAACATGCTCACTTCTCGCTGCAGCCATCAGGAAGAAGGTGCAAGAGCCTCAGGGCTCACATCACTAGGTTCAAGAACCGTCACTACCCCTCAAGCACCAGGCTCTTGAACAAAAGGGGATAACTTCACTCAGTTTCACTTGCCCCATCATTGAAATGTTCCCACAACCAATGGACTCACTTTTGAGGACTCTTCATCTCATGCTCTCGATAATTATTGCTTATTTATTTATTATTATTTCTTCTTTTTGCATTTTCACAGTTTGTTGCCTTCTGCACACTGGTTGAACGTCCTAGCTGGGTGGCCTTTCATTAATTCTGTTATGGTTACTATTCTATAGATTTTTTGAGAAAATGAATCTCAGGATTGTATATGGTGACATAAATGTACTTCCATGATACATATACTTTGATCAATCATATTGTCTACATGTAAAAAAATTACCAGATAAGCATTACTCAAGACCGAATCTGGGCAAGTAAAGAGGGAACAAACCCTGCTTTTGCTATTTATAAATACATTTGCTAATTATATGGAGGTCTATTGTTTCCATTTCCCTGAATGGTCTAGGACAGAAATAAAATTAATGTTTGGGTAATGGCTCAAAAAGCAAAAGATGTTGATTCTTACTTTGATTGTGCAAGAACTCCAATCACTTCTGCATACAAATCTGCAATAATATGCATGTTCCCAGTGTTGGGTCCTGAATACCTGTGAAAGAACAGAGATGAAATAAAAATGCATGGTACAGTGAAACCAGAGACTGTAATCAAATGGATCAGTTTTAAGCAATGATAACAATCAATCCTGCTCCAAGCTGTGTAAAATGTGAAGTAAAAATACACCAAAAGTGTTCTTTTGATTATGACAAAGAAATCAAAATCCTTTTGAACATCTACAGGAACATGACATTCAATAACTAAAGGGCTGGGGACAAACACATTTCATTGACCAAAACCCCTTCTTCACCATCAGTACAGCTTCTACATTTCCAGTATCAATATAGTGCCACATTTAATTCTTTGTGAAATGTGGCAAATGCAATGGATAATACATGCAAGCAATCACCCTTGCAATATTACTGACTACACAGGGTGGTGGTGGTAGAGACAATATCTAACAACAATCATCATTAAGGGTGAATTTCTTTACAATTCTTCCCCTTCATGCACTTTAAAATCACACCGTTGAAGGAACATTTCCCTTCTAAATCTATCCTAGGGTTGGAGGGCTGCCCATTGTATGTGAGTGAGTGCGAAAAGAACTTGTTTTGCTGTTGTTGCCTTGTTTTGTTGTTGCTCCTGCTATTGCTCGTGTTGTTCTGCTGATCATATGGGCATGCTAATTTGGTGTTGGAATGTGTGAATTTGCGGGCTGCCTCCACATACGCTTGGGTGTGTTGGTTGTTATGTTTTGTGGCATGTGATGCATTTCCCTGTACGTTTCACTGTACAGGTGATAAATAAATCCATTATGATTTGGGTAATAACACCCTCGCGCCTTCACCATCGTTTTGGGAGATTTTAACCAGGCCAGTCTGAAAAAAATTCACTAAGCAACTACCACCAACAGATCACTTGCAATACAAAAGGAAACAACACACTGGACCATTGCTACACTACCATCAAGAATGCCTACCCTGCTATTCCCCACCCTCACTTCGGGAAGTCTGATCACCTAGCTGTACTCCTACTCTGAGTACCATGTAGTCACTGAAAACTGCAGCACCAGCAGTGGGGACCAAGAAGGTATGGACTAGGGAAGCACAGGAGCGCCAACAGGACTGCTTTGAATGGGTGGACTGGCATGTATTCAAGGATTCATCTTCGAACCTGCATGAGTATGATGCAGTTGTTACCGACTTCATTAAAACCTGTGTGGACAAGTGTGTGCCTACAAAGACTTACTATACATTCCCAAACCAAAAGCCGTAGATGAACCAGGAGGTACGTTGTCTGCTGAAGGCTAGATTTGTGGCATTCAAGTCTGGCGACCCAGGCCTGTACCAGAAAACCAGGTATGATTTGTGGAGGGCTATTTCAAGGGCGAAGAGACAATTTCGAACGAGGGTGGAAGCCACATCAGATGCATGGTAACTCTGGCAGGGTCTGCAAGACATTATTTCCTACAAAGCGAAACCCAATAACATGAATGGCAGCGATGCTTCACTATCAGATGAACTCAATGCCTTCTATGCATGCTTTGAAAAGGAGAATACAACTTCAGCTGTGAAGATCCCTGCTGCACCTGATGACCCTGTGATCTCCGTCTCAGAAGCTGATGTTAGGCTGTCTTTAAAGAGAGTGAACCTTTGCAAGGCGGAAGGTCCTGATGGAATACCTAGTAAGGCTCTGAAAACCTGTGCCAACCAACCAGCGGGAGTATTCAAGGATATTTTTAACCTCTCACTGCTACAGGCAGAAGTTCCCACTTGCTTCAAAAAGGAAACAATTATACCAGTGCCCAAGAAGAATAATGTGAGCTGCTTTAATAACTATCGCCCGGTAGCACTCACATCAACAGTGATGAAATGCTTTGAGAGGTTGGTTAAGACTAGACTGAACTCCTGCCTCAGCAAGGACCTGGACCCATTGCAATTTGCCTATTGCCACAATAAGTCAACGGCAGACGCAATCTCAATGGCTCTCCACACGGCTTTAGACCACCCTGGACAACACAAACATTTATGTCAGGATGCTGTTCATTGACTACAGCTCACCATCCTGATTGAGGAGTTGCAGAAACTGGGCCTCTGTACCTCCCTCTGCAATTGGATCCTCGACTTCCTAACCAGAAGACCACAATCTGTGTGGATTGGTGACAACATATCCTACTCACTGACGATCAACACTGGCGCATCTCAGTGGTGTGTGCTTAGCCCACTGCTCTACTCTTTGTATACACATGATTGCGTGGCTCGGCATAGCTCAAATACCATCTATAAATTTGCTGATGATACAACCATTGTTGGTACAATCTCAAGTGGTGACGAGAGGGCATACAGGAGTGAGATATGCCAACTAGTGGAGTGGTGCCGCATCAACAACTTGGCACTCAACGTCAGTAAGACGAAAGAACTGATAGTGGGTTTCAGGAAGGGTAAGACAAAGGAACACATACCATTCCTCAAAGAGGGATTAGAAGCGGAGAGAGTGAGCAGCTTCAAGTTCTGGGTGTCAAGATCTCTGAGGATCTAACCTGGTCCCAACATTTCCAAGTAGTTATAAAGAAGGCAAGACAGCAACTATACTTCATTAGGAGTTTGAAGAGATTTAGCATTTCAACAAATACACTCAAAAACTTCTACAGTCGTACTGTAGAGAGCATTCTGACAGGCTGCATCACTGTCTGGTATGGGGGGCTACTGCACAAGACCGAAAGAAGCTGCAGAAGGGTGTAAATCTAGTCAGCTCCATCTTGGGTACTAGCCTACCAAGTACCCAGGACATCTTCAGGGAGTGGTGTCTCAGAAAGGCAGCTTCCATTATTAAGGACCTCCAGCACCCAGGGCACGCCCTTTTCTCACTGTTACCATCAGGTAGGAGGTACAGAAGCCTGAAGACACATACTCAGTGATTCAGGAACAGCTTCTTCCCCTCTGCCATCTGATTCCTAATGGACATTGAATCTTTGGACACTACCTCGCTTTTTTAAAAACTGTACAGTATTTCTGATTTTGCACACTTTTTAAATCTATTCAATATATGTAATTGATTTACTTGTTTACTTATTATTTTATTTTATTTATTATTTTTTTCTCTGCTAGATTATGTATTGCGTTGAACTGTTGCTGCTAAGTTAACAAATTTCACGTCACATGCCGGTGATAATAAACCTGATTTTGATTCTCAATATCAATTTCTACACATAGTTCTACATTCAACTGCATCAGCCATTTGCTCATCTTGATTTCCCAATCATTTCTTTGGTCTGTCAAAACCTTAAATAAGGATTTGCCTATTAAAACAGTATCAATTAATTTTCTTTTTTTTTTAATTTTATTTTTATTTGGATAAGGAGTTCACAATTATCATGTACTTTTTTCACACATATAACCTTTTCCATTTTTTTATATGTATAAAACAGAAATCAATCACTAGAAAATGGCTAAATCCAATACCACCTACATTAGAAGATTGGTACGAAATTATCTTGGAAATATTTAAAATGGAAAAGTTGACCTACTCCCTGAGAACTCAAAAAGAAACATTTTATCAAATCTGGAATAAATGGATTGAATATATAACCCCAATGCGAGCAGACTTTAGATGACTCTCCTAATGATTTATATTGCTCTTCTCATCAACACAGTAATATTGCTAACGTAAGCACCCCTAGTCTAAATGTTTGTTGTTTTTTTTTGGAAAATAGAGAATTAACACAAGTATCAATTAATTTTCATATTGTTTCCTTAATTTAGAGGGAATTATTATTTACATATATCAATTGCCAAGTTCAATGAGTGTACCAAAGGGAAGACTGAAACGTGTGTAACTTTCTTCAACCTAAACTAATGAATACTACTCTCCTCGTGAGGTCTCCACTATCACAGAGGCCATTTCAGTTCACTCCAAGTCATATTAAGAAACAGTTAAAAATACTAAATGAAGTTAGGAGTAGCCAAACTCCCAGAGGTAACATTGAAAACATGGACCAGAACTGGCTGTGCATTCAGCCAAAGCAGTTTCATGCAGTTATTACACTGGCAACCATCCAACAACCTGAAACATTGCTGAAGAATGTCCTATATACAAAAAGTTGAACAAATCCATTCAGCAAATGACTGCCCCTATTGACTGTTCTTATTCATCAACAAATTGCTGGAGTGTTCAAAGTGCCATCAAGTAGCTCATTATTATTCTGCTCACTGATGCTTAATTTCTATTTCACCAATATCAATGAACAGCAGATCTCACTATATCCCTGGTGCAAACAGAAAAGAGCTAAATTTTAATGGAAAGGTGAAGTGAATACTCTCAATAGAGAAACAGAATTTGACCAGCTGCAGCATCAAAGACCTTTAGTAAAAGTGACGTCAATGGAAATCAAGAACTTGTCTTAGGCAGTGCTGTAGACTGCAATGACTGCAGTAGCTGCTTAACATCACTTTCTCAAGTGAAGTTAGTATTAAATATTAAATGTTGACTTCCCATGAAGGAAAAAACACATTAGAGAACTATATCAAAAGAGAGAAAATACCAACAATAAAGATTTGCATAGAATTTCAAATATTGCGGATACCAGTTAATTGCACCCGGTCTAGTTGTACGGGCATCAAAACTCCTTTCCCCCCACCAACTTCTCCTCTCCAAATGGCTCACTCGATCTGCATTGATTCTGCAACATAGCAGCATGAACTCGCTTCACCTTCATTGTTTGCGGTGACAGTTTAACACAATTTATTTCAGAAAAGGTGTTATTAGTAATTTTTTTTAGTTGAATTTCTTGCCTTTTGAACTACCAATGAGCTGTCACACACATCCAGCAGTGCTACTTTAACTGGAATGCCTTTAAGTATCTTTGAAAATAAAGCAATAATAATCTGGAGACACTCAGCAGGTTAGGGATAATGCCTGAAGGGACAAACAACTAGACTGTATTCTTGTTTTCACTCAGTATAGCAATGTACATTCACTGTTTTCTACCCCCATTTGTTTCCTTACTTCTCCTGTAATGATAACAATTACTACAACTTTTGCACTTTTATTTATCCTTGGTTCCATGCTGTATTAATGCTGTTGCTTGCTTCTATTGTTTGTATGATTTTGTGTTTTTTCCTCCCTTTCTCTGCACATTGGGTGTTGGTCTTTTTTGAAAAATTGGGTTCTTTCAGTTTCTTGCTTTGTGGCTCCCTGTAAGCATACAAATGTCAAGGTTGTATAATTTATATATTCTTTGATAATAAATGTACTTTGAATCCTTTGAATATTTGTAATGCTCTTTTGCATTGTCTACAATTTTATCCTGCAATACAATTTCAACTCTGTCAAATTCTAAGGAACCCATATTTACCTTATAGAATCTCAATAACTTGGTATACTTGCTACTTTATTGTTGCATTTCATTTTCACTTTCATGCCATCTTTTAGTCATCCTATGTTAACTTCTAAAAAATCTCATCTACCACTCTGCAACATTACAAGTCTCTCTTTTTTTAATCTAAAGCTAGCCTCAATTTTTGCATCACAATGGAATGCAGCTTTACAGCAATGCTTAAAACATCTTGTTTAAATATGTACTCTCTTTCGTCTACGGTAATAAAATTTAATATTTTTTTACATAACCTTAGCTTTTACCACTCTTCTATAGAAGATCCTTTACTACTAAATTACTAATCAATCCAATCTCATTACATAAGACCAAAAGTAGTTAATACCATTATTTGTTACACCATTTATTGTTCTGGGAAACTATCTCAGAAATATGAACTGAAGTAACTTTACCAACTCGATTTGTCCTACATGAAAATTTGAAGTCTCTTATGATTTCTGTTTCAAGGAAATATGTTGCAGCTTAACTTTAAAAAATGAATAGTGGCCTTAGATAAAAGTTGTTTAGGTAACAGTTGATTAGCATATTTTTACCTAATTTTCATGAACACTGGAAAAACATTGCATCACAGCAAACAACCACAGATATCTTTGTTTTCATTTTCTGAAGGCGTAAATGAAGTAGACCAAGGCACAGCTTACCCTTCTCTGTGTTTAAAGTGCTTAAAAGCCAAGTTCAGAACTTCGTGTACTAAAGCATCTGGCACTGGATGTAGAGGAATCTATTAAATAATTCACAGATCAGAATATTATGGAATGCATCTTTTACACTGTAATAAAGGCAATATTTTATCAGATACATTAAATGGTTGAAAAGCTTCTCCAATCCTTTACCAATCTTTACTTGTAGACTTCACCAAATGCCAGCATAAAATGACACAATGAACAATAAAACCTCTTTACCCATCAAAAAGAGCCAGTTGTTCTTAAAGTTAATAGTAAATGTTTATATCATTTCTTCCTAACACTGGCATTTCAGACATTAAAAGTTTAGACACTTACTTTAAAGTTTTGCCCCATTTGTCACTTCTGTGTTACAGTATATACAAAGTACCTCTTGAAAATAACTAGAACTTAAAACGCTCAAAGAATAATTGAAAAATATTCTACTACCGTAGTGTTTTTAAATTGAGGCCCCGAAATACTCAAAATGAAGCCCATTAGCAATTTGACTATTTCTCCAAGGGAAAAATCTACATGATATCACTCTGACCTAATATTAGCATCTATCCATGCCTGTACTAAATAACCACCTTATAACCCTTTGGTTTTTACCAACTGATGGCATAAATTCACAACCTGTATTAGCAGCTAATAAAATAAAATAATTTCACTATTATGGGCCATCAGCATCAAAACTACATTCCTTCAACATCTGCAAGTCCTGCATACAAACATCAACATCAAACCAGGAATCTAAACTTATCTCAATTAACTATAAAATAAAAATACATAAATGCTTATCAGTAGATGGAGCATATCACAACAGATCAAACAATTCCACACAAACAAAAGCTTGCCTCCTCATATTCAACCTCAAATGATAAAATAGAAATGAAGAGATATGGTTGGTTCTTGCTCTTCTGCTCATATGTCACCTCAACCCAGTTTGTTGCAGATAATAGGTTGAATTCATTTTTCTGACTGTTCCTCATAACACTTAACTCACCATAATCCAGAACTCTGTGGTCTATATCAAGCCTGAATACGTTCAATGATTCAGTCTCCACAGATCACTAGGGCGGGGAATTCTACAGATCCATAATCATCTCAAAAAAAACTATTCATTTCCACACAAAACTGGTGATTTTCTTAAAAAAAAATCACTGAATGTGGACGTCACTTAGAATGGTAGTAGTTAATGTATTTAAGTACTGTACTGTATTTAGAACAGTTGACTGTGTTATAAGCACTATAAAGCTGTGACAGCTAAGTCAGCCACCTGTAGATATGAAGTCATATATA
Organism: Mobula hypostoma; assembly: GCF_963921235.1. Taxonomy (NCBI): domain Eukaryota; kingdom Metazoa; phylum Chordata; class Chondrichthyes; order Myliobatiformes; family Myliobatidae; genus Mobula; species Mobula hypostoma. Next base: position 62,351,922 of record NC_086099.1, on the reverse strand, counting down.
TGCCAGAAAGATGACAGATTACTTTCCTTAATGACAATCAAATTGTTTCAGTTACCATTCCTGAGGTCTGCCTTAATTCTAGATTTATCTTATTATTTTAATTTAAATAACCAGGCTGCACACTGGGTTCCAAAACTCTGGCTGCTGATCCATTAACTTAACCTTCAGACTACATTTTCCTCAAGGAGAAACATCCTCCCAGCACCTTATCAAGTTCCTTTAGGATCTTATACATTTAAATAAAATCAGCTGTTATTTTTCAAAACTCTAATGTGTATATCCTGTCCTGCTCAACTCTTCATTATAAAACCATTTCATCCTGCACTTAAATTTCAAAATTCTTCTGTGAACTATTCAATAAACAAATATCCTTCCTTAAATAAAGAGACCAAAACTATATTCAGTATATTCAGAATCGCATGGGGTGTTTTCACCAATGCCCTGATATGACAAGACTTCCCTATGTTTGCAATCCATCTTCCTTTCTATTAAGCAGTCAATTTGCTTTTCTACTTGATGTAATTGTATGGTCTTAGTGTTTCATTCATGAAGCTACTCAGATCTCTTTCACAGCTTTATTCTGCATTCTATGTTCATTTACATAATATTTGGCCTTTCTGTTCTTATCATCAACTTAGATAACATCAAATTTCCAACCATTATACTCAATTTCTAACTTCCTTAAAACTCATTTAATTACTTTTGCAGATTCTCTGCAGTTTGCAGATGCTTTCAGATCTGCATTTATAACTTCAGCAGGTTTGGTTAAAATGCACTCAATCCCTTCATTTATTGTTAATCGAGAAAGCAAACATTTCAGATTCCAGCACTAACCCTTGTGGCACTCCACTACTTAAAACTTGTCAGCTTGAAAAGAACCCACTTATTCTACTCAAAGCATAATTGCCAAAGCTCAAGGAGATAGTTGTGAATAAGGTGAACAGAATGGAGTAACAACATCCAAATTAAAGTGCTTGGGTAGAAAAATGGGCAGGACAGGCAAGGCGAGCAGTTAGCAGATATATCAAAGCCTTGTAACTGTTTCTGGCAATGATTTGTATTCTATAGTTGTCTCCTTCTCTTGAAGAAAAAATGATCCTATAGTTGCTTCTATGGTCATTAACAGTCCCTTATCTGGCCCATGTGGTATCTGTCACAACGTCTTGACAAGCAGGTCCGCTAACTGTTCTACATGTGTTAAAAGATGAGAGATGAAGTAATGCTAAAGTTAGATAGGGACGTTTGACCACAGTAATCTACCATGAATTACAAAATCAAACGAAAGATTTAAGCATCTCATCTAAGTTGAGTTTTGTTTAACTTAATGTAGTTGTCCAACGTCAAGGAATTTTACCAACAGAGATACACTTTGAAAACTTGCCCACGTTTAGAGGACCCAGAATGTTACATCACACAAAAATCAAAAATCATGAAATATACCATTCTATTCTGACACAGAAAAATAACCAATCAAATGAATATAAAACTAGGGATATAACAACGTTTAAAACAAAAAAGAAATTGATAAATAACTGTTTCTGTTAAATTCATTTCTCTCAAAATTCTTTACTTCAAATATACATTGCTCTTAAGTCATTAATCTATCGTGCTATTGAAAGAGTATGCCCAAACACTTGCAAGGTGTGAACAGACTGCACATCTATTGTGGCAAAATTATTGGATTCAGTAAAGAATAATGTCTATGTAAATAGTGTTACTGTTGCATGACACAAGAATGACATGCTTTATAAAATCATAATTGCTTAAATAGATATTTTATAAAATATAGTCACCAATTTTTAAAATGGTTAACAGGGTGAATCATTAATTTTCTTTCTTCTCTCCTCTGTCCATTTGTACAGAAAGCAGCCATTTCTTCTAGTTTTTTTTATTTTACAAATTTTACTATGACTAAGATCCAGTGGATATTAACTCAGAGTTACAGGACACAGGTAAATATCTAGATTTAATTTTTTACTTTACAGAGAAAACAGTCAAGAACATTGCAGAAGCCTACCTGTTTTAAAACTTCTATCAAAACTAAGCAAAAAATGAAATCTATAGCTAAGTCTCTTCGTTCAAGCAAATAATCTCTATCACGATGTTGTTCATCCCTGAAAAAGAGAAAATAAAGATAAAGCATTAGCCTACGATGGTTTCTTGTTCTATGTTCTGATTTTGTCATTTTAAAAATCATAGCATTTACAATGTTTCTTCTTCCTGTCCATGTTATCGATGTTAATGCATTAATTTAAGCTAATGAATTATAAGTAATGGATTAAAATGAAAATCAAGAATAAAATACATATCCTGGGGAAAAGTTTGAACACTTGGGAGACAGCTTGGAGTATGGTGCCTTATTTTATTAATGGATGCAGTGATGCATACTCAAGACTTTGCCAGAGAAGTAGATTTTTCAGAATACCAGATATAATTCTAATTAATATTCCAATAAATCTTTAATTCACTCCTTTAAAAATGTTACAAGATAGCATAATAAACTATTCAGTAAACATTTAAGAAGCACAGAAGCCCTGGTGCAGAGGGAGCATAGGAAATAGCACCGAGAATTCTGAAAGACAGATACTGGATCATTAAAGTTTCATTGCACCTACACCAAAAAAGTGGCAGACTTACGCAACTTCCACTAAATAATGTAATGCTATTATTGTCAGACTTCTTTACTTCAAAAATTAAATTAAGTTTTTTTCTCCCCAATACAAATTTAGGTTACAATGAAATGTTTTGAGTGAAAAGTAGAGTAGAGGAAAATAAAAGTCACCTGAAAATGGTGGAGATCTGTCTGAAACGGTAGTGGAGGCAAATATAAACCTTATGAAACTCAAAAACATCAACAACTGAATAAGCAACTGAGCAAAGGTAGATCTTAGCCTGGGTAAACCTATGAAAGGCTGCAGGGCCGAACAATATATAGCGCCTTTAGTTTGGCTTTTTTGACACTGATCAACAGAAAAAGGCTCTTTCACTGTGATACGAAAACAGATCTCTACAAAGTGATCTAAATTAATTACAAATATAAAACACAAAATTAAGTATTCACCCCCTTCAAGTCAGTATTTAATAGATGCATCTTTGGCAGCAATAACAGCCTTGAGTCTGTGTGGATAGGTCTCTATCAGCTTTGCACATCTGGGCACTGCAATTTTTCCCCATTCTTCTTTACAAAACTGTTCAACCTCTGTCAGATTGCATGGGGATCGTAAGTGAACAGCCCTTTTCAAGTCCAGCCACAAATTCTCAATTGGATTGAGGTCTGGACTCTGACTTGGCCACTCCAAAACATTAACTTTGTTGTTTTACAGGTACTCCTGTGTAGCTTGGGTCATTGCCTTGCTGGAAAACAAGTTTTCTTCCAAATCGCAGTTCTCTTGAAGACTGCATCAGGTTTTCCTCCAGGATTTCCCTGTATTTCGCTGCATTCATTTTACCCTCTAACCTTCACAAGCCTTCCAGGGCCTGTTGCAGTAAAGCATCCCCACAGTATGATGCAGCCATCTCTATGTTTCATGGTAAGGATAGTGTGTTTCTGATGATGTGTGGTGTTTGGCTTACACCAAACAGCATTTAGTCAGATGGCCAAAAAGCTCAATTTTGGTTTCATAAGACCATAGAACCTACTCCCAGCTGACATCAGTGTCTCCCATATGCCTTCTGGCAAATTCTAACCGAGATTTCACGTGAGTTTTTTTTCCAACAGTGGCTTTCTCTTCGCCACTCTCCCATAAAGCTGCAACTGGTGAAGGACCTGGGCAACAGTTGTTGTATGTGCAGTCTCTCCCATCTCAGCCACTGAAGCTTGTAATCCCTCTAGAGTTGCCACAGGTCTCTTGGTTGCCTCCCTCACTCGTCCCCTTCTTGCACAGTTAGTCAGTTTTTGAGGATGGCCTGCTTTGAGCAGATTTACAGCTGTGCCATATTCTTTCCAATTCTTGATGAGTGACGTAACTGTACTCCAAGGGATACTCAGTAACTTGGACTTTTTCCTGCATCCATCTCCTGACGTGCTTTTCAATACCCTTTTGCAGAGTTGCTTGGAGTGTTCTTTTCTCTTCATAGTGTAGTTTTTGCCAGGATACTGACTCACCAGCAGTTGGACCTTCTTCTTCTTCTTTTTTTGAGTTTTTACTGCAGTTGGCATCCACATTGTTGCATTACTGCCATCTTCAGGATTTATTGTCCCTCATTGTCCATTCACTTTAAAGCTGACTTTCCAGCCCCGTCGCCCTTAAAAAACTAAAAAACCATTTCCTCCCCGATCACTCTCCCCACATTCCAATAAACTTTTAACACTGTTCTCTACCAGTCCTATTTTGTGTAATTGTTCTAACATTTGTTGCCTTTCCTGTGCAAATTTCTGGCATGAAATAAGGATATGCTCTACTGTTTCAGTCTCCTGACAAAGATCGCAAAAACCTGTTGGATGCTTATTTATGATGACCAGAGTGCCATTAAGGTTGCTGTGCCCAATTCTCAGTCTACTTATAATTACTTGCTCCTTCCGCTTTACTCCCCTACTTCTTCCCATATCTACTCTGTTCTGAGTTGAATGTAAATGTCTTCCTTTATTGCTCTATCCCAATGCTGCTGCCACTGTTGATTTATCCTTCTCCACACTATGCTCTTCCCCTCTGATTTTGATAGTTTAATATTGACCTCTACAGATCCTTTTTGACTGCTGCTTTTGCCAGCCTATCTGCTGTCTCATTTCCCATAATACCCGAATGTGCTGGAACCCACATGAATGCGATATTTTTGCCTTGTCTAGCCAGTCTTGAATTTGCAAACAGGATTTCATAAGGCAGATCCTGGTGACCTCAAAATGTACCCGCCTTAATGCTTGCAAGGGCTGATACAGAATCGCTATATATCACAATATTATTACCATCAACCTGCTCACTCCATTCTAGCGCTAACAATATGGTAAACATTTCAACTGCACATACACTCAAGCAATCAGGTGTTCTCTTGCTAATTTCCACTTGATAACTTGGCACAACAATTGCAGACCCTGTTGTACCTATTTCTGGATCCTTTGATCCATCCGTAAAAGTCTGTATGCCTTTAAACTTACATTCCCTATAACTATGATATTTACTGAGTATATCAGCCGTCTTATTACTGTGCTTAATCTTAAGCAATTCCAAATCTACAGAGGGATTTTCTATACCCAGGAAGGTTTGACATGCCACACCACACTTGGACAAAACTCTTTATCGTATACACCCATATCTTTTGCTGTTTGCTCTCCTGTCCAGTCAAAACTTTCTTTTTGTGTCCTCTCCTTCTCCCAGCATGTCTACAACACCCTTTTTGTCGGATAGCTATTACCATGCCCCCTTAAATTAATCCAGTAATTGGCCTCCAGCTGTTTACACCACAGCCCCAACGGCATTTCATTTGCTAGCAGTCGGACCTTCCAGATACAGGTGTATTTTTACCACAATCAATTGAAACACCTTGACTGCACACAGGTGATAACCCTTTAACTAATTATGTGGCTTCTTAAACCATTTGGCTGCACCAATGATGATTTCATGTGTCATATTAAAAGAGGTGAATACTTTTGCAACCAATTATTTTGTGTTCTATATTTGTAATTAATTTAGATCACTTTGTAGAGATCTGTTTTCATTTTGGCACAAAAGAGACTTTTTCTGTTGATCAGTGTCAATAAAAGCCAAATTAAATAATCTACTGTGATTCAATGTTGTAAAAGGATAAAACATGAGAACTTCCGGTGGGGCGGGGGGGGAATGAATACTTTTTATAAGCATGGTACCCGGTCAGGTGCTGAGGGACTATGATGCCCAGCTAACAGAGGTCTTACCGGACATTTTAACATTTCTTTGAAACAGTCCACTGTCCCTGCAGCTTCAAGATAGCCACCATCATTCCGATGCCCAAGAGAGTGATGGTAACTGGCTGAAGTGATTACCGCCCAGTGACGCTGACTTCAAGAATTATGAAGTGCTTTCAGCGGCTGGTAATGGATTTTATAAAATTCCACCTTCCAGCTACATTGGACATCTTCCAGCCCACTGGTGATGCCATAGCCTTGGCCCTCCATTTCATCTTCACACCTAGAAAACGATGCCTCATACACCAGGATGTTGTTCATCAAAATCAGCTTGGTGTTTAACACTATGATTCCCAAGAGGTTAGAGTGTAAACTGTATTTCGTTGGAACCCAAAAGCCCCGCTCTAATTGGATCTTGGACTTCTTGACAGAAAGATCCAGTCAGTCTGAGTAGACAGCAAAGTCTCAAACTCCATCACGCTGAACACTAGTGCCTCAGAGGGCTGTGTGCTCAGCCCTTTACTGTTCATGCTACACCTGCCCATTCACAAACCTTCCAGATGAGGCAACACTTCACCTGCAAATCTGTTGGGGTCGTCTACTGTATCCAGTGCTCCCTGATACAGCCTTCTTGACGTTGGTGAGACTCGACGTAAATAGGGAGACCACTTCGCTTTATCTGCAAACAGCAGAATTTACTGGTGGCCACCTTGAAGTAACCTCCTTCCAGTAATTTTCCCCTCCCCCTTCCCTGGTCTTCTATTTCCCACTCTGGCCTTTTCTTCTCACCTGCCTATCACCTGGTACCCTTCCTCCATCCCTTTCTAACATTTCCCACTCTCCTCTCCTATCTAAGAAGATTCCGTCTTCTCCAGGCCTTTGCCTTTTCCTTCTGTCACCTCCCAACTTTTTAATTCACCCCTCATCCCACCAACTTGGCTTCACCTAAAACCTTCTCCCTTGTCTCCCCCTTCTCCCTCCCTCCAACCTTTTTATTCTGGCATTTTCCCCCTTACTTTCCAGACCCGATGAAGGGTCTTGGCCCAAAACTTCAACTTTTTTTTTCATTTTCACAGATTCTGCCTGACTTGCTAAGTTCCTTAAGCATTTTGAGTGTGCTGCTCCGGATTTCCAGTATTTGCATAATCTCGTGTTTATGACCGCTGCTGTTCACACTGCTGACTCACAACTGAACTGTCAGATCCAGCTCAAAATGCATCATCACGTTCGTCGATAGTGCAACAGTAGTTGGTCTCATCAGCAACAATGGTGAGTCAGCATATAGAAAGGAGGTAGAAAGGCCTGTCAAATAATGTCAGAACAACGATCTCAAGTCTCAAGGTGGACAAGAGAGAAAAGATCATAGTGGACTTCAGGAAGGCGCAAAGCAACTACTCTCCATTGCACATCAATGGCTCTGCTGTGGAGAGTGTGAAAAGCACAAAGTTTTTTAGCGTGCATATAATGGACGATATAATCTGGACCCACAACACCTCTTCATTAGTCAAGAAGGCACAGCAGAAGACTGAGGCCACCCTCACTCTAACAACTTTCTATATGAGCAGTATCGAGAGTGTTCTGTTTGACTGCATGATTGTGTAGTACAGGAGCCGCAAGACCCTAAAGACAATAGTAAAAACTACCGGGAGGATCACCGTGGTCTCCCCCCCCCGCCCTCCATTTGTGACATTTACTGACAGAAGGGCCTGAGGCATTGTTGAGGATCCCTATCAGCTATCCCACAATCTCTTTGACCCACTACCATCAAGCAGGAGATACAGGAGCACCAGGACTAGGTCTGCCAGAATGGGAAACAGCTTCTTCCCTCAGGCTGTGAGTCTAATGAATACCCTGTCACCACTAAGGTTTCATCACTAGGACTACAAACTATTTACTGTACTTTTACTGTCTAACTGTGCTGTGCACATGTAGTTTGAATTATATTTTATTAATTTATGGTAATATTTTGTTTAATTTACTCTGTGTGATACATGTTTTGTGGGTGTACTGTGTTCCAAATGAACGTTGTTTTATTTGGTTGTATACATGTACAATAAAATGACAATAAACTTGTACTTAAACTTGTAGCTGAGGATTTTAAAATTGGGATTATCTTGAAGAGTTTTTTCTCCTAAAACCATCATTAGCACAATGGGTTGATTGGGCTTCCACTGCTATACATTGTTATGATTCCCTAAACAAAAGATGATTTGCTTTTTCTTATTTCTCTAACCAAAGGTAAAATAAACGTACCCTTTTGATTTTGTACTTGACCTCGGCCGATATTCATATGATTCATCTTCTGTTCCGTTCTGCCGTCTGTACCAGTCAAATAAGGTGCGTAATAAAGACGGAAGGCAGTGTTCTGCTACTGAGCTCATAGAGCTAATCACCTGAAAATCACAAAAGACGATCATAAAATCCTCTGAGTTCAATATAGCACAAGGTTTGTGCATTTCAGACATTAAAATCTGTACTTCCCCATTTATCACTGTGCCCTGGCTCGATTCCCAACGCAACTCAGGGCTTCCAGAAACTCTGCAATACTTTAACAATCAATACTGGAGCTCACTCCTTGCAATTCTCAAGGCCACCTTAGGTAGGATTCATTTGTAGTATTGATTTTCCTTATTAACTTTCTTGGTCTTGACTGGGATTATTGACATTTTATTCAATAAATGTCACTTTGTGCATGAGTGAAAAAGAGTATGTGCAAATTATTGTGATGCTCACAAAAATATCTAGTTTTCTTGCCTAATGAGTCAATTATTTAGTTAGCCAATACTGGAAAAATAACTCTCTACCTCATTTTTCAACAAGGTATATCAACAGCTTTCTGGACCAAGATCAGCATTTTCAGATAATCAACTAAGCCAGGTTTTATAACTTACATTTCCAACATTAATGGGGATTTTCCCCAACTCCTTCGTCCCTATCACGTAATTATTAACCTTTTGTTTCCAGCTCTGCCAGATTTAATTTTTGTTATATACTAGGATTTAATCCTCATTTTTCACTTGGCTTTCTCGCCCCCATTTTGATCTGATCTCTCGTTTCATGCTTTCACCGAATTTCCATTTATTCCACTTTTCTCACTTATCCACCTTAACTTCTCCCAGTTGCAACATCAGCTGTTCCTTTGCAAATGTTTAGTCTGCTACGAATTTGCAGCATTTGCTACTTCATTTTAAATTCCTATATGTGATACTGTATTTTTAGTTAAAATTCAACTAAATTGGCACAGGACTGGCATGAGTTCAAAATCTGACCTATATAAGGACTGCTGTTCTTCTTTCTTAAAGACTATTTGGACTTATGATATTGAGGCAGCCTATCACGTTATTGGCTGGTGGCGCAGTGGCATCAGCGCCGGACTTAGGAGCGAAGGCTCCCAAGTTTGAATCCAAGTCGGGCCACCCCCTGAGCACGCTATCCATCTGTGCCGGGTTGAGCGTCGAGCTAGCCACTTGGCCTTGTAAAAAACAAGGGTCGAGTCAGGATTGTTCATATCGTGAGCCGGTTAATCAGAAAGGAGACCAATCCTGACACTAAGCACCAGACAAGAATGGCTGACTGTCTGGTGTGACACGCTAGGAAGGATCATGCTATTGATTTTGATACCAGTCTTTCAAAACAATAAGAAAAAAAGAACCAAAAACCTTAAAACAGAGCTAATGTTATTAATGAATTTAAATACCATATGTAAATCATGTTTCTGTATTAAGTATTTTACCCAATTAAAAGTCACTTCATGTGGACACAGGACGGGAAAAAAAGCACATAATTAAAGATATAATCCAAAAAACTTACATCCTTTACATGTTCTACAGCTATGGCATTTGACTCTGAAGTTTGGAACGAAGTGTGAAATTCTTAAGTGCATTTTATAGAAACATGAATTTTGCTCTGCAACCTCTATAGCATATTGGGACTGTACAAGTTTATATTTTTTTTCCTTTTGAATTATGAATCATTTCAGCCTTTCTCTTCCTGAAGTGGCAAAAAGATGCATTCATACAGAAACCGTCTACATCTTACAATGAGATGTAAAGATGCTACTGGGCCCCCTGCTGATAGCTCAAAGCAATTTGATAATCCGAATTACTCTGAAGCTGTATGACTCGCATTGCTCTGCAGATACAGTTAGAGAATGAATGGAAGCCTGAGGTTTATTACAGATTCAAGAATTCATTTACTTGGCTGTTCTCTACTTCCAGATTCGGTTTACCTCCAAGTCTTCAGTCTCATTTCAAAAATAGCCGAGCTTTAAATCCTAAACTGGTTTGTGGACTCGTCCCTTCCCACAGTGGCTGACTACTTTTCATGATGAGTGTTATGTTTTGTAATTCTAAAGCTTCAAAACTAATTGAAAGGACAAGGGAGCCGGGAAATAACTCGTGTACTGTACAATCAACACACACACAAAATGCAGTACTTTATGTTCATTCACTTTAAGTGAGACACGCACATATCACCTGGTGGCGTGATGATGTAGGCCATTCATGTACTTTGCACATAAAACCATACAAATTATATAAACAATAAAGAATGCTAAATCAAACAATTTACCCCCAATACTACTTAAATATTATTGAAATATTAAATACACAACAATAAGGTCACTTTTTTTCCCTGATGGGCCACTGACAAGCCTTGCTTTCTTCTTACTTCCTTAAAGGCCAACCCAGTCTCAAAATCCTAAAACTGCAACCTAACCTTTACCAACAACCACTTCAGAGTTTGGCCTCAGCAAAGCTCATGACATGACATGTGACCAAGTTGTGGGATAAGAGGAACTGCAAATGTTCATTAGCTGTAAATTGTCTTCTGATATCCTTAAACCATATTGTACTTGAACATATTTTACAGCTTTGACCCATGGAAACATTTTTAAATGAGTAATTGATTTAAATGAGTAATTCAGACTTCCCAGGTCACTGTTGAGAAATCATATATAAAAAAACCCTTTCCTGATTAAGGATGCAACCTGAACTACATCATGAGATTGTCCAGTACCTCTGTCTACCCTCTGCCTCTTTGTACAGCTATAATTTTCTTTCCCACCTTGCTATTTAAAAAAATCCTGGCACAATGTTTTGCAACACTTATCAATCTCCTCCTCGGAATCTCCAACACAGCAAATCCTTTGCTCCAGGCCCTGTCAGTCAATACATGAATGTTTATTACAGTGAAAACTTTTCAAGGACATGAGGAATAAATGAATACAATCGATACAATCAAATGGCAAAGTTTTCATTTGTCAATTGTTACGGAGTGATTTTGTATTATGAAAAAGGTATATTTGGCAGAGTGGGGAATGAGCTTCTTCCAGTGATCACAGACTTGGAGTTAGAAGTAAATATGAGCTGAAGTTATAGTTAAGAGTTAAAGCTCAATGACGTCAGTTAGAGTACTGAGGTTAGGGCCATGGAACCTTGTAACTGAAAGTAAATATTTCTAGACATTACAATTTCACCACCAATAAAGGAACTGTTAGTTGGGTTACATGAGTTTCTGGAACTACTGTAATCCTTGTAGTGATGAATTCTAACTCAATATTTCCAGAATTTTGATCCAGCACTAAATAAACAATTTTAATGTGTGTTTTCTTACATCTCGGGTATAAGGGGCCAAAATGCAGAGAAGTGCTGTTCAGTTACACTCAGTACCTATTTTATTGTGTACACCTGCTCATTAATGCAAATATTTAATCAGCCAATCATGTGACAACAACTCAATACATATGAGGGGTGATGGATAAGTTTGTGGCCTAGGGTAGGAGTCAATTTTAGAAAACCTAGCACATTTATTTTTCAACATAGTCCCCTCCTACATCTACGCACTTAGTCCAGCGGGTCCTGGAGCATACAGATCTTGGACCTCCAGAAAGTGTCCACAGAAGGAGTGATTGATAAGTTTGTGGCCTAAGGTAGAAGGAGATGAGCTATACAGCTCTGGTTACATGCACATGCAGTTCAACTCTGACTGACCATGCAGAAAGTTTGAAATTAATAACTAATCTGGGGTGATTGATAAGTTTGTGGCCTAAGGCAGAAATCGATGAGTTATTAACTTCAAACTTTCTGCATAATCACTCAGAGTTGAACTGCATGTACATGTAACAAGAGCTGTATAACTTATCTCCTTCTACCTTAGGCCACGAACTTATCAATCACCCGTGTTGTGGACATTTTCTGGAGGTCCAAGATCCGTATGCTCCACGACCACTGGACTAACTGTGTAGATGTAAGAGGGGACTATGTTGAAAAATAAATGTGCTAGATTTTCTAAAATTGACTCCTTCCACCGTAGGCCATGAACTTATCAATCACCCCTCGTAAAAGCGTGCAGACATGGTGAAGAAGTTCAGTTGTTGTTCAGACCTAACATCAGTATAAGGAAGAAATGTGATCCAAGTATCTTTGACCGTAGAATGACTTTTTGGTGCCAGACAGGATGGTTTGAGTATCTCAAAAACTGCTGATCTCCTGGGATTTTCACGCACAACATTCTCTAGAGTTTACAGAGAATGGTGCATAGAAGAAACAAAAAAAAACATCCAGTGGGTGGCAGTTTGTGGGCAAAAATATCTTGCTAATGAGAGAAATCAGAGGAGAGGGCCAGACTGGTTCAAGCTGACACGAAGGCAACAGTAACTTAAATAACCACATGTTACAACAGTGGTATGCAGAAAGACATCTCTGAACATTAAGTACTGTATAGGAAGTACTGAATAAAGTGGCCACTGAGTGTAGTTTGGGGACTTAATACACTCCATCCTCTAAACCACATCCTCTGATCCAAGAATCCAGTGGTAGTATAGAGGGGTTATAGAGTCCAAGAGTAGAAATCAAACAGACTGCCTCATCTGAAGCAGACAGGCTTTGCTGAGCTTTGCTTTACTGCATTCATAAATAGCAGTAATGACCAACTTAAATAAGAAAAAGCTGCCCCTACTCCGATCTCTGTCAACCAGGCTCTTAAGCATGATTCTTTTGTTGAATACTATGACCAAAACATAAAACAGATAAATGTACAATATCAACATTACATGAGGAGGACAGAATATGAATATACTACTGAGTGGCTCGTTTGCTCATCCCTCAAAGCCTTTCCATCAATCACGACACTCAGTAAATTAAATAGTGAAACTTCCATAAGTCAGGAAATTTGTCAGTAGTTGTAAAAAATCAACATAACATGGGAAGGGCAGAAAGCAGCTATGTTTCGTCGCAAGTTGGATCTTGATACATTTTAGTACTGCAGTCGTCAAGTTACGACAGGGTCCCGTTCGTGAGAACGATTCATAACATGAACTGCATGCAAGTTGGAAATGAACACAAACAATGTGTAGGAGAATACTGCAGCAACAGTTGTGAAGGGAGAGTGAGCCGGCTCAGGAAGAGTAGTGAGCGAGTAAGGCTAAGCAGTGCTCCCAGCTCAGCTTTATTCAGGGAGGGGAGCGGAGCGGTGGGGAGGGGTGGGGTAGAGAGAAAAGGAAAGTGGAAAAGCCCCATTCCACAGAAGATGCCTGCGACAGCAGCTAGCAAATCCACCTCCACCCATCCTATTGGGCTCCCAGAGAACTTCTTCATATCTGTGGGGTGTCAATAAGTAGGACATTATAACCTTTGGAAGACCTATAGAAGACAATATAAGAACTGACAGAACTGGGTGGGTAATGCACACAAATGTGGCATGAGTTGTGGAAGATGTTTTGATGTTATAAACATGGCAAGGAGGAGGGAACAGAGGCAAATGAATGGTCTAAAATAGCACCAGTGAACAACCCAACCACAGCGATGTCTTGCAGACTGCTCACAAAACTATTTTTTTTTTACTTATTGTGTCTTCTTTCAAATATGATTCTACTACTAAGCTGTGTGCAATTGGAACCTCTGATTTACATTTTGATGGTGTGATTTTGGGTCAATTGAGTGATCTGGCGCCTTGCAGTCTTCAAAAGAGTTCGATGAGATTGGGAGCAGACTGTGTGGCCTGAAGGCCTGGCACGAGTCCATGATCAGCTCCATTGCTTCTCTCCGATTGAGGTGTTGAGCAAGGTTGAAGTCAATGAAAGTGAGAGCAGATGACAGGTGGGTGTTTGGTGCCATCTGCTGGCATTTGACTGGCCTTCCTCTCCCTCTCGCTAGCTGCTATCGGAGGATTATTGGAATCCATGTTGAAAGGATTGATCAGCAAGACTTGTGGCTATGGACCTATTTTGGAGTACTTTGAAGTTCATGTTGCATGTGTTTCTGGATTCTGGTTACTCTTTCCTTGCTGCTTTTGAGCAGCTTGATCAGGGCGATTGGTGAAGACTCGGGGGCTTTGGCAAAGACTGGTTTTGCAGATGGCCAGCATCAAGTGCTGAACTGAACTAAAATGAATACTCCTGGACTTCTGGTTTGATGTTTGGTATTCTATTTGTTGTTTGCTTGCTTTTCATTGATTACTCAATTTTTTTTCGTGCACTAGATTTTGAACGGGTTCCATAGTGTTTCTTTGTTTTGTGGCTGCCTGCAGGAGGATGAATCTCAGATTTATATTTTGATAATAAATGCACTTTGAAACTTTGTTTCAGTCCTAATAACGAAGTCCATTAGGTCTGTACACTTGTTGAATACTGGCAAGATAGCAGAAGAGAGGAGAGGTTTAAAATAGATTGTTGGCTGTGGGCCATTATGTAGAGGGCAAAAGAAGAAATGTGAGGATACGCTGGGATCAGCTTCACATTCCCGATGCTGAAGACGAACAAGGCCTAATATTGCAGTATCAAGTTTCTGTTGATGCTCTTAGATGTGGCACTACTAATATTCATTCTTCTGAGTATGGCTACTTCAAAGTAGCAAGCCCCAAAGAGAGTCAGCACTTGATGTAAAAATAAAAGCTCGCAAGGATGGATTCCAACTAATTCTTTTCACATGCATCACCCATAACATAGGCTTTCATTCTGGAAACTGCTCTCATTAATTATTTATGAAGCAATCTTTAAATGGATGAATTGTACAATATCCTTTTTGATATTCAATCTTCTTTCAGTTTGGTTACCTTATGGCAACAAACTTCTTAAATTTTCATGATGATCTTCCAATTTATCAAATTTTTATGACATAAACCTTTCAAGTTTACTTATGCAGAAACAGCAGTTGTTAAATGCATTGCTCAGTGTATGAACAGAGAACTTGTACAAGGAAAGCTAGGTTCAATTGGTTTCTGGAATAGTGGCTTTCAAGCAAAGTAAAGGTCTTCAAAAGCAGTCTTGGCAGTTCTAATTTATTGAGTGTAGGAGAAAAATCAATCAAGGCTCTTGTCCCAAAACTATATTTCACAGGTACCTTCAGTGAACACAATACAAGCTGAATGACGTCTTTTATTCAACACATAATTATTAAGTGTTGAAGCAATACTAAAGATTCATGCAGACCAACTAGCTGGAGTATTTATGGACATATTCAACCTCTCACCTCTGAGGTCTGAGGTTCCCAGCTGCTTAAAAAAGACATCTATTGTACCAGTGCCCAAGAAATGCATGGTGACCTACTTCAGTAAGTGTTGTCCGGTTACATCAAGCATAATGAAATGCTTACATAACCGTAATGAAGTAAGATATTCAAATCATTAAGTACACTAAAAGTCAACATTGTTCATGTGAAGGTTAAAATTCTGTGATAACTATGGCTCAAATAGCAACATGATTTATACGAATAAGATAACATTTTGGATAATGTGGATTAGATATTAACATCTTGGATTTTCTCATGAATTGAAGTAAATTGTAAACTACTGACGTAATACAAACAATACACAGTAACTCATAGAATATTGTTTCTGGGGTGTACAAATAACAAATACAATACTTCACAATTAGAATTTTTCACAATTTCAAAATATAGCATTCTTTTTACCTGATCAAACTGTAAATCTTCACCTCTTTGCAATGATCTGGACAATGGCTTCTCCTAAAATTACAAACAGTGAAAAAAGTGACTGTAGTGCAATTTTCAAGCAATAAAACTAAATTTGCATCGAAGTACTTCAAAGATTGAATTTACAGCAGCCAAACCACATGTATGCTATTTAGTAATTACATAGTTAGTTCTCAAAAAATTAACATTCAAACAATATAAAATTACTCAACTCTATTAAATGATGCATTATGCTTTGACCGTTGATATTTGAATTCCTGACTGCATATATCTATTCAATTTCAATTTCTAGGCTGTTGTTATTTGTAAAACCATCAAAAGTGGGCTAGTACCACCACCTGCTTCTGTGCCTTGGAGAACTGAGAAAGGAGGTGTGTTTATGTGACACAACACTGGGTCAAGACAATCACTCAACAGATTTTTGTCAGGACATGGTTGAATTTAAGACAGGAGTGCGAGTTACTTATAGTGTGGCAAGTTCCAAATATCAGTCATACATTCTTACATTTAATTTGTTTCCCTCTTTCATGCGATTTAAAGCATTTATGGATGATGTATTTGAAAAGTAATCTTGATTGGAAATATTTTAATTGCTCATCACATCAATCTTTGACATATTCTGCAAGACTCTGTCCTTAAAGAATAATTCAAAGATATTGAAAATCCTCACTCTGAACTTTACCAGAAGCCAGTCACATTTACAAAGTGGGCAGACTGTGGAAAATGCAATTTAAAGTTAAGACTTAAGGTTTGATATTTAATATGACAAATAATTTAACACTTTCTAAATTCCAAGAGATGTCTTTAAAATTAGTTATACAACTGACAGACTGAGCAACATTGATAAATTATACCACTCTGATGTTAGTCAAAAATGTTCTGCTTTTGGGCAATTAAGTACAAAAGTACAAGGACATGGTGAGTGGCTTTGCAATCATACATCAGCAATTCAAATTTCACCCTGGTTAGTTTCAGCAAATAACTATCCACTAATTAGTCCTCAACTAAACAACAGCTATATCAACATACAGTGAAAGAATGTGATCTCAATAAAAGAAAAGTAGCTTTGATGCATTATTCTAATTTTGACACTGATATTGAACCCTGTGAGATACTGCACTCATCTGAACACTGAAATTTAATTGCTCCATTAAGATAAATGTGCTTTCAGCTGCCAAAGCCAGAAACTCAGGAATGTACTCCTTACCATACTCCAACTATCTTTCCTTCATTGGCACAATTTAAAATCTTCCTCAAAAATATCTGTCATAATATTTGCTTGGGTATTACAGCACTAAATTATGTTTGCTAATACCCATTAAGTCCTTTGACATGTTTTACCACATTAATTATAAAATATGCATAAATACAAGTGAAAATAGATACTGGTCCACCCAACTTAGAGAATTTAAACCAAGAAAAAGAGGATGTTTAAGAAGAAGCACCAAATAACTGATGTCAAATTAAGAACGGAATGCCTCTTTTAAACGCAGTTCTTAAATGCTTGAGTTTCTTTTGAGTTTATTTAATCTTTTGTAATGTGGGCATTATTGGCAAAACCTGCATTATTATCCATCTCTAATTACCCTCAATTACCTTTAACACCACCCTCTACAGTCTATTTATTGAATCTACACCGATAGTACAAACATTTAGGATTTAGCCATGGCGATAATTGAGAAAGAACAGCATTTTGATAAGGATGGTGTGTGACTTGGAGAAGAATCTGCAGTTGGTGTTACAGGTACTCATAAATGCCTGCTGTCCTTGATAGTAGATGTTGCGGGTTTCGGAGGTGCTATTGGAGTAGATCAGGAAATTACTATAGTGCATTTTGTTAACTATACACACAATAGTCCTAAAAACTGACAGTGAAAGGGAATGAATACACGAGTTTCTAAATGGACAGAATGGCTTTGAGGTTCTTAAGAAGCATGTTGGAGCTGCATTCGCTCATATAAGTAAGGCATTCTATAATTTCTGACTGTGGGTGTTGATAATGATTTCAGGTGGCAGTAAGCAACCCAATGACCACTCTTACTGGTCCAGTTTCAAAACAGTGGTGATCCCCACAATATTCGATGGAACAAACTTGATGATGGGCATTCTACAGATTGTCACGGGTAGGTAACTACTGCCTGCCATTCTAGTAGCTAACATTCACGCTACATATCAGCACACGTCTAAATATTGTCCAGATATTGTTTGCAGCTATGGGCAGCTTCCTCTGAGTAGTTCTGAATGGAATATCAAATTGTATAATTAGCAAACACCCTCACTTATAGGAGTTATATAACAATATTCTATTAAGCAAATCTAGTTTGGACCCATAGGTTTAATAGTAAACTGGTCATCTCAGTTTTTTCTTTACACCACATTGGCTGAGGATTACAAAACCTTCGTGCAGTCTTTGGCACTCACAAAGAGGCCAATTTGTTTTTGAGGATGCATTTACTCTTGGCTATATCTTTCTACTGGTCATTACTTAGCCATCACCATTTGTGACAAGATGAGGAAATACTATAGAGCAGGGATCCCCAACCTTTTTCGCACTGCGGACCGGTTTAATATTGACAATATTCTTGCGGACCGGCCGACCGGTGGGGGGATGGGGGTAGGGTTGCCAACAGACAAGAGTAGCAGACAAATACGTTGAGTTTACCCCCAGAAAGACTACAATGACCATGAACCCTTGCGCGGGCACCAGTGCGCATGCGTGACCTACCGATTCCCCCCCCCCCCCGCCACAAATCGTTTTCGGCGATTCTGTTCGGGGGGGGGAGAGGGGTGTTAATCACTACCGGAATATAGGTGATAAATGGCTAATACACTCAATTTCGTTTCTAAAAGGGTTTATCTAACGAATTTATTATTAAACACACAGCGCATATTTTCCACGCATGAATATAGTGATAAGTCAATTATCAGGGGAGCTTCAAGTAAGTGTTGAATGAACTTCCAGTAGAAGTGGCAGAAGCAGGTTCGATATTATCATTTAAAGAAAAATTGGATAGGTATATGGACAGGAAAGGAATGAAGGGTTATGGGCTGAGTGCAGATCGGTGGGACTAGGTGAGAGTAGCGTTCGGCACGGACTAGAAGGGCAGAGATGGCCTGTTTCCGTGCTGTAATTATTATTTGGTTATATAAGTAAGTCAATAGCATCATAACATTTTAAGTAACGTTTGGATATTAAACACACAGCACATATTTTCCCCGTATGAACATATAGAATCATTGCAACACACCAATATCGCTGAATCACTGGGAGCCCTGGGCTTGTTTCCCTGCAGCAAGACAGTCCTATCGAGCGGTGATGGGAGACAGCGATTCTCGAAGGGGGTTCCTTATGTCCGGTCTATTCCGCAATTTAGTTTTCATTGCATTCAATGCAGAAAGCTCCGCTTCGCAGAAAAATGTTGGAAATGAAAGCAACGTTTTCAGTGCTTTCGTGGCTATCTCAGGATATTTAGCCTTGACTTTGATCCAGAATGCCGGCAGAGATGTTATGTCAAACATACTTCTCAGCCGGCCGTCATTTGCAAGCTCGAGGAGTTGATCTTCTTCCCGCGCTGACATGGATGACGCGTGCATAATGACTTCACGTGCATTCAAGCTCAATAGTGCATGACAGGGAATGAGGAAAGGTGCAGCTGACTCATATCACCAAATCATATCGTTCCCTCGCGGCCCAGTAGCACATGCTTTGCCGCCCGGTGGTTGGGGACCGCTGCTATAGAACTTTTGCTTTACTCAGTCAGTTGTAGGATTATCAAATACATATCACATATTGGAGCTTTGCCATATTAGCACCTCAATATGTCAGTGAAAATGGCATACTCTTCTGCGCTCTGCACTGAATCAGAGTTGAGATGACATCTTCCTAATGACAGAATGAGGGATTTGCCACACAGCGAGATTACATATTATGATGAAATACACATTTGTTATTGTTGATAGCCACAGAAGACCAGCTTTAATCTGCTGAATCAGTTTTGAGTTTATATAATTTAGTACAATAGGAATGTCACAACACTTGGTGCGAATAACACACAAAATGCTGAAGGATCTCAGCAGGCCAGGTAGCATCTATGACAAAGAGTAAACAGTAGACATTTCAGGCTGAGACCCTTCATCAGGACTTTTGCCCGAGGAAGTTTCATCCTGAAGGGTCTCAGCCCAAAACACTGACTGCTTACACTTTTCCATAGATGTTGCCTGGCCTGCTGAGTTCCTCCAGCATCTTGTGTGTGTTGCTTGAACTTCCAGCATCTGCAGATTTTCTGTTGTTTGGACTTGGTGTGAATACTTGACTCTAATTTGCTGTCGTGACTGCTACCAAAGTTGTGATGGACAGAGGAGCTCACACATCAGAGACGATGAGGTCAAGTAAGTTTTGATTATTCTACTCCATTGGAGTATAGAAAAATGAGATGTCATCTTATTGAACCTGATAAGATTCCAAAGGGGTAGATGCCAACGGAACGTTTGGGGGATGGGAGCGGAGGGGGTGGGTGGGGAAGAGTTTCAGATTGAGATCATTCACTTAAGCTGATAAGAAGGAACTTGTTCCCTTGCAGGGATTTCCAACCTTTTTTATGCTATTAACTGAAGGGTCAATGGACCCAAGTTAGGAACCTCTGCAAGAGTCACATATCCGTTGAGTTCTTTACCCCAGAGAATTATGAAGGCAATAAAGCAGTTATTGAATATATTCAAAGAAAAGACTGAGGGTCATTTAAACTATAAGAGAGTTAAAGGGAAAAGAGACAGAGAAGTACACTTACAGCAAGCATGGATTGGCCATGAAAATAATGAAACTGCAGACACTAGAATTATGAAATAAAATCAGGAAACGTTGGAAACAGTCAAAAGGTCAAGCATTTGTGGAAGGAGAAACAGAAAGCCATTGACCTGAAAGAACATACATCAAAGTTGCTGGTGAACGCAGCAGGCCAAGCAGCATCTATAGGAAGAGGTGCAGTCGACGTTTCAGGCCGAGTCCCTTCGTCAGGACCTGACTGGTTGGCCTACTGCGTTCACCAGCAACTTTGATGTATGTTGCTTGAATTTCCAGCATCTGCAGAATTCCTGTTGTTTGACCTGAAAGAACAATTGTTTTTCTTTCTGCAGATTTTGTCTGATCTGTTGAATGTTTTCATCATTTTGTTTCTTATCTTGCGTTCTTTTACTATCAATTTAAATCATATGACATATTAGTATTTGAAGATTAATTTGTTTAATAATAAAACAAACCAACTCAATTATGTATTTTACAGGCAATTGTAATTTTTTGTTGATCTGGGAACTTCCAACCCTGGATTTTTGAGCATTCTTGGAAAATTGGAAACAATTTATTAATTTGCATTACAATCTCTGAATAACAGAAGATCTTGCTATACCAATTCACGTCTTGCACCAGAATTTGACATATATCTAATATTCACATTGAAATGGTCATCTTCCAGTCAAGATGCACCTGCGTACGATGCTCCTTCAGTCGACATCTTCTGGTAGACCATGAAACCACATAATTCTCTTCTTTTATGTCTTTTACATTTGTTCTTCATCTTGAATGTGATTCTGGAATTACTGGAGTCTGTGATTTGCAGTATGGAGATTGCTTAGGTGTTTCAGCAGTCTGCCACCTCCAAGAGGATTTCGGGAGGCAGAGGCAGCATACGCAAACCTCGAGGCAAGCAGGCTTCAGGACGGGGTGTGAGCCAATGTTTGACTCACTTTGCTGATTAAAGTTTCCATTGTTTGCCGATAAAGGGATGAGGGAGATTGAAACATCAAGGTGAACGCAGAAGATAAACGCTGGTTACCTGCCTTTTGATTACTAGTTGGGGGGGGGTCGCTCTGCATTCGGAGAGGAGAGACTATGCTTTTTGATTGCTGGGGCATCACTCTGCTACCAGAGAGTAGAGACTGCCTTTTGATCACT
Organism: Mobula hypostoma; assembly: GCF_963921235.1. Classification (NCBI taxonomy): domain Eukaryota; kingdom Metazoa; phylum Chordata; class Chondrichthyes; order Myliobatiformes; family Myliobatidae; genus Mobula; species Mobula hypostoma. The sequence continues at coordinate 62,330,228 of NC_086099.1, read as the reverse complement.
GGAGAATCACTCTGCTGTTAAGAGATGGGAGTGGCAGCTGCTGCTGTGCCCTGAGAATGTTTGAATATGGATGTGTTTTTTTTTATTCTGTGTTTTTCACTCGATCTTTCCCATTTTGTGTCTGGGGAGGAGGGATTCGGGGGGCTGATGATCGTGCTGCTATTCTTTTCTTCCTTGGTTTCACGGCTATCTGGAGAACAAGAATTTCTCAGTTGCATACTTTGATAATAAATGAACCTTTGAATAAAGTTCCAATTCAATTTAAGTAATTATAGACAATTAATAATAAATAATTGTATAATATACAACTCCAAGGCAAAAGACATGATACCAATAGAATCACACATGGTTATGTGCCAAACATGATTTTTTTGGCAAATAACCAATGATGTTTATGCTTTTAATGTTTGCTGTTATAAAACATTAGTAACCCAACAGTGTACAACTAATATCAGGATCATCACCCAAATGTTTTTTGCATGAATGAATTCATTAACAACATTGAATACATTATATGTCATTTGATTTTAAATGTGTAACTGAAGGCTCACACTCTGATTCAGGCACATCATCTTCCCCTCTGCCATCCAATTTCTAAATGGACATTGAACCCATGAATACTACCCCACTACTTTTTTTTAAAAATTTCTGATTTTTGCACTACTTATCTTAATCTAACTATTTAAGATACATATATATTAGTGCAATTCAATTTTTTCATTATTTATCCTGTATTGCATAATACTGCTCCCGTAAAGTTAACAAATTTCATGACATATGCCGGCGATATTAAACCTGATTCTGATTTTTTTTTGTTTTACTTAATTGGTGGTATAACAAAGTAACCAGGGTCGCACTTGTAACATATTTGCTCTTATTACCGATTGTCCGCAATTACAGGGGCATGCAAAAGTTTGGGCATCCCTGGTCAAAATTTCTGTTATTGTGAATAGCTAAGCGACTAAAAGATGACCTGATTTCCAAAAGGCATAAAGTTAAAGATGACACATATCTTTAATATTTTAAGCAAGATTACTTTTTTTATTTCCATCTTTTACAGTTTCAAAATAACAAAAAAGGAAAAGAGCTCGAAGCAAAAGTTTGGGCACCCTGCATGGTCAGTACTTAGTAACACCCCCTTTGGCAAGTATCACAGTTTGTAAACGTTTTCTGCAGCCAGCTAAGAGTCTTTCAATTCTTGTTTGGGGGATTTTCACCCATTCTTCCTTGCAAAAGGCTTCTAGCTCTGTGAGATTCTTGGGCCATCTTGCATGCGCTGCTCTTTTCAGGTCTATCCACAGATTTTCAATGATTTTAGGTCGGGGGACTGTGAGGGCCATGGCAAAACCTTCAGCTTGTGCCTCTTGAGGTAGTCCATTGTGGATTTTGGGGTGTGTTTAGGATCATTATCCTGATGTAGAAGCCATCCTCTTTTCATCTTCAGCTTTTTGTTTAACAGATGGTGTGATGTTTGCTTCCAGAATTTGCTGGTATTTAACTGAATTCATTTTTCCCTCTCCCAGTGAAATGTTCCACGTGCCACTGGCTGCAACACAAGCCCAAAGCATAATCGATCCACCCCCGTGCTTAACAGTTGGAGAGGTGTTCTTTTCATGAAATTCTGCATCCTTTTTTTCACCAAACATACCTTTGCTCATTGCAGCCAAAAAGTTCTATTTTAACTTCATCAGTCCACAGGACTTGTTTACAAAATGCATCAGGCTTGTTTAGATGTTCCTTTGCATACCTCTGATGCTGAATTTTGTGGTGAGGATGCAGGAAATGTTTTCTTCTGATGACTCTTCCATGAAAGTCATATTTGTGCAAGTGTCGCTGCACAGTAGAACAGTGCACCACCACTCCAGAGTCTGCTAAATCTTCCTGAAGGTCTTTTGCAGTCAAATGGGGGTTTTGATTTGCCTTTCTAGCAAACTTACAAGCAGTTCTCTCAAAGTTTTCTTGGTCTTCCAGACCTCAACTTGACCTCCATCGTTCCTGTTAACTGCCATCTCTTAATTACATTACGAACTGAGGAAATGGCTACCTGAAAACACTTTGCTATCTTCTTACAGCCTTCTCCTGCTTTGTGGGCATCATTTATTTTAATTTTCAGAGTGCTAGGCAGCTGCTTAGAGGAGCCCATGGCTGCTGATTGTTGGGACAAGGTTTGAGGAGTCAGGGAATTTATAAAGCTTTGAAATTTGCATCACCTGGCCTTTCCTAATGATGACTGTGAACAAGCCATAGCCCTAACAAGCTAATTAAGATCTGAGACCTTGGTAAAAGTTATCTGAGAGCTCAAATCTCATGGGGTGCCGAAACTTTTGCATGATGCTCCTTTCCTTTTTTCCCCCCCACTCTAAAATTGTACAAAACAAAAATAATACACTAATCTTGCTTAAAATATTGAAAAGAATGTTTCATCTTTACAACTTTTGGAGATCAGTTAATCTTTTACTCACTTAGCTATTCACAGTAACAGAAATTTTGATCGGGGTGCCCAAACTTTTGAATGCCACTGTACATCTCAATCTTCTCAGCCAACCTGCCCCACCCATTCACCACAACAATTGTTGATGGAGTATGATTCATCCTTGGCAGGCTTCATCTCTCATCAACTACTAATTGTTAAATGCTCTCATCACCTACTATTGTGCACTCCTGCCCTAGGTCTTTAAAATTCAACGATAATCTAAGTGGTTTAAATGGATCCAACTGAGATGGTTCAACTCCTGCAATGTGCTTTAAAAAAAATCCATTTCTGTGAACATGATGTAGTTTAGAACCTCTTGAATCTCCCAAGCTACATGATAACATTTCTGTGAAGCAAAATCAGAAAAAGACAATTGGTTGAATGGTGAAAAGGCTGAAAGGATTAAATAACTCATTTTGACTTCTCCGGTGTTATTTATATTTAAAGCTTGAATTATTTTGTAGAAACTTCTGGAAGTGTAATATATGTTTGAAGTAAATCTCCTTGCACAAAACTAAATCAAATGTTACCTTCTTAATTCACTTATCTACTCTTTTTATAAGCAGTACACCGTGCAGCAGTAGCAAAATGAAAAACTAACAAAGGCCAATCAACACAAAAGTCCACCTTATGACCTTGCAAACAGGACAATGTAATCAGTTATTTTACATTCCATATTTGTCAGATGGAGAGTGCTGATAATGATCCTACAGGGTAGGGTAAAAATGTAAAATAAATACTGCACATCAGACGAGGAACTACATGCAGGCATGTCTTTGGTCCATCTTGACCACGTGATGAGTATGTTGTCGTGAGTCAGACCAATCTGCAACTGGATAGGCACTTCAATATGCAACATACTTCCTTATACATTTGCACATTTAGTGTCTGCAAGCAGAACTGTTTAACTATAAATTTCAGGGACTGACCGAAACAATGGGTTGACTCAGTTTGACTTGTAAACAAAGTAGTAATTTAGAATGTTTTGCAAAAAATACTTACAGCTGTAGAAGAATAACAAAAAGCTTAATCAAACTGATGAAAGGCAGACTTGTTTATTTCAGACAAACATGACACAATGGCCAACAGGTTTTACTCCTATATTTTATGATCATGTGAAAAATAATTGCAAAATTTGCTATTCACTGTTTTCTCTCCTTTTGAATAAGCAGATAAAAAATTCAAAGTTATCCATGGAAGGTTTACAAATCTATTTAGTTTATTGACCCTTACATCACACTGCTTTTCACATTCACAGATATGTCGCATTGATATGCAATCTTACCCTAAAATGCAATGACAGTAAAGTTTGTAAATTCTGCTGGATAACAGATAACTGCGCAAAAGGCAAGTCAAATGGAATAGAAAAGGAATTCATACTGTATACAAAACATGTTTAATGTATTGCAGATGAATTTTTTCTTTCAATTTAAGGACTACTTTTTGAATATTTCCTGCTTACTAAGTTAATTCTAGATTTTCAGAATCAGATTTAATATCACCAGCATATGTTGTGAAATTTGTTGTCTTTGCAGTACAATGCAATACATAATAATAGAAAAAAAAATGAATTACAGTTAGTACACATATTAAATAGTTAAATTAAATAAGTAGCGCAAAGAGATGAAAAAAAGACTCCTAAATCACTCATTTATCCTCATAACATATAATAATTATTTCTACTTATCCATTTTGACAAACTCACAACTTCTAAGTTCATAGAGCATCTACAAGAAATCATTCTTAACAGACCCATGAAAGAGCCTGGCTGAGATCAACATTGCCCACACATTCTTACTGTTGCAGGAGCCATGATTCCAGCTCCTTATCATATTTCCCCCTTTCTATCATCAATCTATTTTCCTTAATGATAGCCACACATGCATATAATCGGTCTCAACACTCAGCAAATCTTGACAATAAATAAGAAACTCTGCTCAGACCTATGAAATCAGAATCAAGTTTATTAGCACTGACATACATCTTAAAATTTATTGTTTTGTGGCAGCAGCAAAATGCAAGCCATAAAAATTACTAGTTACAAAAATAAATAAACGGTACAAAAGACACGCAAGATAGTATTCATGGACCAATATAGCCTATTTCAGAAGAGATACCCTGAAAGTCAGTGTAAATTTTCCATTTCCTAGGTTATTCATTCTCTGAAGAAAATTCAATCTGTGGTCACATTGTGCTTTGAACTGTTGTATTCTATTGTCGCTATATTAGCATGATCATTCCAAACCACTAAATGTATGTGTATTTTCAGAGGACTTCATAACGTCTGAGATAGGAGGTTGGTGAACAAGTTTAGAACATTTGGAAAGGCAAGCAATATAACCAGAGTGAATTGAATATGAAAAGCCTCCAACCTACAGGAACAGAAGGGAAAAAACCTGGAACCATTTCAAATGTCTCAATGTCAAATCTGTCAATTCAGCAATTACAGAAAGACAAAACAGATGTTGAATGGACTTCCTTATTGCGGGGGCGGGGGGGGGGGGAGAGAATACTTGGGCAGTGATACAGTGACCAGAAACAGAATCAGAATTGTATTATCATTGACATAAGTTAAGAAATTTGTTGTTTTGCGGCAACAATACCTGGGTGACTATCAGGAAAGGGAAAGGGAATAGGCAGCCAGTTCAGAGTAACTCTCAATAATAACAATGCATTGGTACTGTTGGATGGATTCAGAATCAGAATCAGAATTCTTTATTATCGCCGAGTATGTGGACACATACAGGGAATTTGATGCTGTTTCCCTGAGCTCTCGCTGTACAGAATCAAAAAACAAACAAAACAATAGTGCAAATAATCGTGAACTATATACAATGAGGTATACCTGTGTATGTACAGGTGGACTTGGTTTATAATCGACTAAAATTCAAGCGTTCATAAGACTGATGGCATACGGAAAGAAACTGTTCTTGTCCCTGTTTGTCCTGGCATACAGTGATCTAAAGCGCCTACCAGAAGGAAGGAGTTGGAACAGGCGATGTCCAGGGTGTGATGGGTCTACAATGATGCGGCTTGCTCGCTTCCTGACTCTAGATGCATTTAAGTCCTGGATCGAGGGCAGCGTCACACCAATAATGACCTACCAGAGGAAGCTGCAGTGACCAGGTCTCTGGCATTGATTCTGGCTCTGTGCTCAGAAGGGAAGAGGGGAGGAGAGGAGTGCAGTAGTGACAGGGGATCCTATAATTAGAGGAGCAAGCACCACATTCTGTGCACGTGAAACGGACACCTGGATTGTAAGTTGCCTCTTAGGTGCCAGAGCAGAGACATCTCCGATTGGGTCCACACCATTCTAAAGGGGGAGGCTGAACAGTGGGAAGTCATAGTACATTAATGGTACCAAGGAAAAGGACAGGAAAAGGGAAGAGGTCCTGAACAGAGAATATAGGAAATTGGGTAGAAAGCTGAAAAGCAGTACCTCCAGGGTAGTAATCTCTGGATTGCTTCCTGTTCCACAAGCCACTGGGGACAAGAATAGGATGATTTGGCAGATGAATGCATAGCTGAAAAATTGGTTCAGGGGGCATGTTTCAGATTTCTGGATCATTGGGATCTCCTCTGGGGAAGATATGACCTGTACAAAAAGCACCCCAGGGGGCCAATATCCCTGCAGGTACGATTTCTAGAGCTTAAACCAATTTGGTAGGGGAATAAGAACTGGAGTAATCGAGCCATGTGATCAGGCCAACGAGCAAGTGAGTGGGCCAGTGAAGGAGTGGAGCTTTGAGGCATTGACTGGAGAGGCTTCGACGAGAAGAGGCAGAGGACAAACTTGTTCCCAGTTGGTCTTTACAATGCCTCCTGAGACGATGATGTGCCTCTCATGTGAGATGTGGCAGTCATGGGAGAACTCCCCTCTCCCACAGAGTCACATCTGCCAGAAGTGCATGCGGCTGGGCAATCTGGAAGACCATGTAAGGAATCTGGGGCAGCAGCTGGATGACCTTCAGCTCATAAGGGAGAATGAGGCAGTCATAGATGAGAACTACAGGGACGTAGTCACACCTAGGCTGTCGGAAGCAGGTCATTGGGTGACAGTCAGAGGGGGGAAAGCGAAGGTGAGTAGACAGGTAGTGCAGAGCACCCCTGTAGCCATTCCCCTGAATAATAAGTTTACCGTCCTGGATAGTTGGTAGGGACGACCAACCAGGTGTGAGCCACAGTGGCAGGGCCTCTGGCACTGAGTCTGACCCTGTGGTGCAGAAGGGTGGGATGGAGAAGAGGAGAGCTGTCATGATTGGAGACTCTATAGTCAGGGGAGCAGACAGGAGATTTTGTGGATGTGAGAAGGACAGCCGCATGGTTTGTTACCTCGCGGGTGCCAGAGTCCAGGATGTCTCTGACCGGGTGCACGACATCCTGGTACGAGAGGGAGAGCAACCAGAAGTCGTGATACATGTTGGGACCAACGACATAGGCAGGAAGAGGGATGAGGTCCTGAAGTGTGAGTTTCGGGAACTAGGCAGAAGGCTGAAGAACAGGACCTCAAGGGTGGCGTTCTCAGGATTGCTGCCAGTGTTACATGATAGTGATGGTGAGAATTGGAGGAGATGGCAGTTGAATGCATGGCTGAGGATTTGGTGCAGGGGGCAGGGTTTTAGATTTTTGGATCACTGGGTTCTCTTCTGGGGAAGGTGGGACCTGTACAGATTGGATGGGTTGCACCTGAACTCGAGGGGGAGCAATATCCTTGCAGGTAGGTTTGCTAGCATGGTTCGGGAAGGTTTAAACTAATTTGCAAAGGGGATGGGACCCAGAGCGATAGAGCAGTGAAAGAAGTGCATGGAGTAAAGCCAGATCTAACATATAGAGCGGCTATGAGGAAAGAGAAGCAGAATACAGGGTGTAAAGGTAGGAAGGTAGAAGGACTAAAGTGCGTGTACTTCAATGCAACAAGCATCAGGAACAAAGGTGATGAACTGAGAGCTTGGATACATACATGGAATTATGATGTAGTGGCCATTACAGAGACTTGGCTGGCACCAGGGCAGGAATGCATTCTCAATATTCCTGGATTTCAGTGCTTTAAAAGGGATAGAGAGGGGGTAAAAGGGGAGGAGGGGTGGCATTACTGGTCAGGGATACTATTACAGCTACAGAAAGGGTGGGTAATGTAGCAGGATCCTCTTTTAAGTAAGTATGGGTCGAAGTCAGGAACAGGAAGGGAGCAGTTACTCTATTGGGAGTATTCTATAGGCCCCCTGGTAGCAGCAGAGATACAGAGGAGCAGATTGGGAGGCAGATTTTGGAAAGCTGCAAAAATAACAGGGTTGTTATCATGGGTGACTTTAACTTCCCTAATATTGATTGGCACCTGATTAGTTCCAAGGGTTTGGATGGCGCAGAGTTTGTTAAGTGTGTCCAGGACAGATTCCTGTCACAGTATGTTGACAGGCCAACTAGGGGGAATGCCATACTAGATCTAGTATTAGATAATGAACCGGGTCAGGTCACAGATCTCTCGGTGGGTGAGCATCTGGGGGACAGTGACCACCGCTCCCTGGCCTTCAGCATTATCATGGAAAAAGAGAGAATCAGAGAGGACAGGAAAATTTTTTAATTGGGGAAGGGCAAATTATGAGGCTATAAGGCTAGAACTTGCGGGTGTGAATTGGGATGATGTTTTTGCAGGGAAATGTACTATGGACATGTGGCCGATGTTTAGAGATCTCTTGCAGGTTGTTAGAGATAAATTTGTCCCAGTGAGGAAGATAAAGAATGGTAGGGTGAAGGAACCATGGGTGACAAGTGATGTGGAAAATCTTGTCAGGTGGAAGAAGGCAGCATACATGAGGTTTAGGAAGCAAGGATCAGATGGGTCTATTGAGGAATATAGGGTAGCAAGAAAGGAGCTTTAAGAGGGGCTGAGAAGAGCAAGAAGGGGGCATGAGAAGGCCTTGGCGAGTAGGGTAAAGGAAAACCCCAAGGCATTCTTCAATTATGTGAAGAACAAAAGGATGACAGGAGTGAAGGTAGGACCGATTAGAGATAAAGGTGGGAAGATGTGCCTAGAGGCTGTGGAAGTGAGCAAGGTCCTCAATGAATACTTCTCTTCGGTATTCACCAATGAGAGGGAACTTGATGATGGTGAGGACAATATGAGTGAGGTTGATGTTCTGAGCATGTTGATACTAAAGGAGAGGAGGTGTTGGAGTTATAAGTCCCTGGGGCCTGACGGAATATTCCCCGGGCTGCTCCACGAGGCGAGGGAAGAGATTGCTGAGCCTCTGGCTAGGATCTTTTATGTCCTCGTTGTCCTCAGGAATGGTACCGGAGGATTGGAGGGAGGCAAATGTTGTCCCCTTGTTCAAAAAAAGGTAGTCAGGATAGTCCGGGTTATTATAGACCAGCGGTCCCTAACCACCGGGCTGTGGACTGGTACCGGGCCACAAAGCATGTGCTACCGGCCCGCAAGGAAACGATATGATTTGGTGATAGGAGTCAGCTGCACCTTTCCTCATTCCCTGTCATGCCCACTGTTGAGCTTGAATGCAAGCGTCATTCATGTAGGAGCGGGAAGAAGATCAACTTCTCGAGCTTGCAAATGACGGCAGGCTGAAAAGTATGTTTGACATAACATCTTTGCCGGCATTCCGGATCAAAGTCAAGGCTAAATATCCTGAGATAGCCACGAAAGCACTGAAAACGTTGCTTCCACTTCCAACATATCTCTGCAATGAACGCAACGAAAACTAAGTTGCGGAATAGACTGGACATAAGGAACCCCCTTCGAGTATCACTGTCTCCCGTCACCCCTCGATGGCACCGTGTTGTTGCAGGAAAACAAGCCCAGGGCTCCCACTGATTCAGCGATATTAGTGTGTTGCAGTAATTTTATATGTTCATACGGGGAAAATATGTGCTGTGTTTTTAATATCTAAACGTTACTTAAAATGTAATGATGCTATTGACTTATAAGTGACTTATATAACCATATAACATTTACAGCACGGAAACAGGCCATCTCGGCCCTTCTAGTCCGTGCAGAATGCTACTCTCACCTAGTCCCACCAACCTGCACTCAGCCCATAACCTTTCATTCCTTTCCTGTCCATATATCTATCCAATTTTTCTTTAAATGATAATATCGAACCTGCCTCTACCACTTCTACTGGAAGTTCGTTCAACATTTACTTCAAGCTCCCCTGTCCTCCCCTGATAATTGACTTATCACTGTATTCATGCAAGGAAAATATGCGGTGTGTTTAATATTAAATTCGTTAGAGAAACCCTTTTAGAAATGAAATTGAGTGTATTAGCCACTTATCACCTATATTCCGGTCGTGATTAACACCCCTCTCCCCCTCCCCCCCGAACAGAATCGCCGAAAACGATTTGTGGGGGGGTGGGAAAATCGGTAGGTCACGCATGCACACTGGTGCCCGCGCAAGGCTTCATGGTCATTGTAGTCTTTCTGGGGGTAAACTCAATGTATTTGTCTGCTACTCTTGTCTGTTGGCAACCCTACCCACCCCCCCCACTGGTCGGCCGGTCCGCAAGAATATTGTCGATATTAAACCGGTCTGCAGTGCAAAAAAGGTTGGGGACCCCTGTTATAGACCAGTGAGCCTTACGTCTGTGGTGGGAAAGCTGTTGGAAAAGATTCTTAGAGATAGCATCTATGGGCATCTAGAGAATCATGGTCTGATCAGGGATAGTCAGCATAGCTTTGTGAAGGACAGATCATGTCTAACAAGCCTGATAGAGTTCTTTAAGGAGGTGACCAGGCATATAGATGAGGGTAGTGCAGTGGATGTGATCTATATGGATTTTAGTAAGGCATTTGACTAGGTTCCACATGGTAGGCTTATTCAGAAAGTCAGAAGGCATGGGATCCAGGGAAGTTTGGCCAGGTGGATTCAGAATTAGCTTGCCTGCAGAAGGCAGAGGGTCGTGGTGGAGGGAGTACATTCGGATTGGAGGATTGTGACTAGTGGTGTCCCACAAGGATCAGTTCTGGGACCTCTACTTTTCGTGATTTTTATTAACGACCTGGATGTGGGGGTGGAAGAGTGGGTTGGCAAGTTTGCAGATGACACAAAGGTTGGTGTTGTTGAAGATAGTGTACAGGATTGTCAAAGATTGCAGAGAGACATTGATAGGTTGCAGAAGTGGGCTGAGAAGTGGCAGATGGAGTTCAACCCAGAGAAGTGTGAGGTGGTACACTTTGGAAGGACAAACTCCAAGGCAGAGTACAAAGTAAATGGCAGGATACTTGGTAGTGTGGAGGAGCAGAGGGATCTGGAGGTACATATCCACAGATCCCAGAAAGTTGCCTCACAGGTAGATAGGGTAATTAAGAAAGCTTATGGGGTGTTAGCTTTCATAAGTCGACGGATAGAGTTTAAGAGTCACGAGGTAATGATGCAGCTCTATAAAACTCTGATTAGGCCACACTTGGAGTACTGTGTCCAGTTCTGGTCGCCTCACTATAGGAAGGATGTGGAAGCATTGGAAAGGGTACAGAGGAGATTTACCAGGATGCTGCCTGGTTTAGAGAGTATGGATTATGATCAGAGATTAAGGGAGCTTGGGCTTTACTCTTTGGAGAGAAGGATGATGAGAGGAGACATGATAGAGGTATATAAGATATAGCCAGTGCCTTTTCCCCAGGGCACCACTGCTCAGTACAAGGGGACATGGCTTTAAGGTAAGGAGTGGGAAATTCAAGGAGGATGTGGTTGGTGCATGGAATATACTGCCCAAGTCAGTGGTGGAGGCAGATACACTAGTGAAATTTAAGAGACTATAGACAGGTATATGGAGAAATTTAAGGTGGGGGGTTATGTGGGAGGCAGGGTTTGAGGGTCGGCACAATTATGTGGGCCAAAGGGCCTGTACTGTGCTGTACTATTCTATGTTCCATGATGGTGCAGTTGGTGTACAAGTAGATGCAGTGTGTAGTGAGAATGTGAGGAAGGACAGGCAAATTATAGAGCAGTCAGTGGGATGAGTTAAAGTGTAACAGGAGGCCAAAAATCAAAAAAAGGTGATGAATATAGGACAGAAGGTGTTATATTTGAAGACACACAGTATACGGAATAAAGTAGATTATCTTGTAGTGCAGTTAGAGATTAGCGGGTATGACACTGGGGGCATTGCTGAGTCATGGCTGAAAAAAGATCACAGTTGGGAGTTTAACATCTAAAGATACACACTGTATCAAAAGGATAGGCAGAGGGTGGTGTCACTCTACTGGTAAAAAATGAAATCATATCCTTAGAAAGAGGTGACATAGGATCACAGGATGTAGAAACCTGTGGTTAGAGTGAAGAAACTGCAAGGGTAAAAAGACCCTGATGGGAGGTATAAACAGGCCTCCGAACAGCAGCCAGGATGGGGGCTACAAATTACAATGGGAGATAGAAAAGACATATTAAAAAAAAGGGAAATGTTGCAAAAGTCATGGGGGATTTCAATCTGCAGGTAGATTGGGAAATCAAGTTGGTGCTGGATCCCAAGAGAGGGAATTTGTAGAATGCCTATGAGATAGCTTTTTAGAGCAGCTTGTAGTTGAGCCTATTAAGGGAACAATAATTGTGAATTGGGTGTTAGGTAATGACCCAGATTTGACAAACGAACTCAGGCAGAGGAACCCCTTATGAGGCAGTGATCATAATATGACAGAATTCTCCCTGCAGTTTGAGAGGGAGAAAATAAAGTTTGATGTATCAGTATTACAGTGGAGTAAAGAGAATTTACAGAAGCATGAGAGAGGAATGGCCAAAGTTGATTAGAAGGGGGCACTATCAGTAATGATGACAAAACAGCAATGGCTGGAGTTTCTGGGAGCAATACAGAAGATGCAAGAAAGATACATCCCAAAGATGAATAAGTATTCTAAAGGGAGCATGAGGCAACCATGGCTGACAAGAGAAGCCAAAGCCAATATAAAAAGCCAAAGAGTGGGCATATAGTACTCGAATGCCCGAAGACCTAGATAAGAGTGGATCTGAAGAGGACGCTTCCTATGGTGGGGAAGTCTCGGACCAGAGGGCACGGCCTCAGAATAGAGGGACGTCCATTTAAAACATAGATGAGTAGGAACTTCTTTAGCCAGAGAGTAGCGAATCTGTGGAATTCATTGTCACAGATGGCGTTGGAGGCCAAATCATTGAGTATATTTAAAGTGGAGATTGGTTGCTGTTGTGACTTAACCAACTAATCTATCCCACTCCTCTACGCTACCTCATCATCAGCTGAGATTCTGCCAACAACGATGTGTCATTGGCAAATTTATAGATGGTGTTTGAGCTGCGTCTAGCCATGCAGTCATGGGTATAGTGAGAAAAGAGCAGTAGGCTAAGTATGCAATTTTGAGGAGCGCTGGTGTTGATTTCGGAGATGTTATTTCTGATTTGCACTGACTGTGGTCTCCCAATGATGAAGTCAAGGATCCAGTTGCAAAGAGACATACAGAAGCCCAGGTTATTAAGCTTGTTGATTAGAAGAGAAGGGATGATGCTGTTGAACACTGAGCTGTAATCATTTGAATCCACACGATTTAAAATTAAGAATATTTTTAAATCAACAAAAGAGCTTAATATTAACAGCTGAAAAAAATATAATTATTGTTGTTAAGTTTGTCATGTGGAAAAGAAATTAAAAAAACTTCTCATTCAGTGGGACAAAGACAGCTTTATGTGGCGTGGGAAGGAAAATATCACATGAATGAAGTAATGTACATCCAAAATCTCCAAGGAACATAATCCCTTATATTAATTTTTCTTTATTTGAGTAATCTGGGCTCATCTTTTTTTAATACTAATTCCAGAATGAGAAAAAATATTTGTTGTTTTATAGATATTCTTACTGACTTCTCAATTTTTAAAGATTGCAGAGATATAATGATTTTTACTGTTTACATAATGCCTCGTAATTGAGGCAAACAAGCAATGAACTGTTTATGCTCAGCATTATTCAAAGAATTTACAATAAACCCTCTGATGGAATGTTGTTTCTTTGGAACATTTTGGCAGTATCAGAAATTTATTAGGAAACTGCAGACCTAACAGAATGCCAGCACAGTGCAAACAACTTTTATTTTTTTTTCCTAGTTGCTTTAGATTCTGACAGTAAAACACTACATTCTATAGCATAAAGTGAAGACCCTTGGAAATTATATTCAACTGTGGTATTCTTTTGTGAGTTCCAGGAGAAAAATATAAACTCCAAGGTATAAAACTCTTGAATTGGAGTATTGAAAAAGTTCCCTTAAAGGAGCCACTTATACCAGTGTGATAGATACTATGGTGCTGCTATATTCTGGTCTGTCATCTCAACTTCAATAATTGAGCCAAATTAATTCACCCTCATATTCATTGTAAGCTGTAGTGATTTCGACAGTCTTTTCAGTCACATCTATTCCTTTCTGTGTTAAGTCACTAACATTCAATGAAGGGGAAATCAGAATTAACTACAACTGCAGGTGCTTCACACAGCAAGAAATATTTACTGTAACAATGAAAAAAATTTTGAAAATTACAGGTGCTAGTAAGAAAGTGAGAATTAAAAACTTAACTATATAAATTACATCTAAATAGGGTTTGTATAAAATGAAAGGGACAACATTTAATAACAGAAACTTAAATAGGCTGGTCAGATGTTGAATGTAAAATCTGGAAAAATAAATAAATATACCTCAAATTATTGGGGAGCTGAAGAATTTGTGCACAGTGAGACATTTCATTGAAGGATTCTTCAGTTTCATATGGGCAAGCACAAAATGCATCACATTTAATTGCCCATGGGTTCTTTTGTTACTTAAGTATATAAATCTGCCATCATATAATAAGTAGGTGCAGCAGTAGCCCACCTGACTCATCAAGCCTGCTCCGCCATTCAGTAACATCAAGGCTGATCTGCCATGGACTCGGCTCCTCCTACCAGGCTATTCCCCATAACATCAATTCCTTTGCTGTGCAAAAATGTATCAGTGTCTCAAATATATTTAATGAGGTAGCCTTTATTGATTCCCTGCAGAAAATTTTACCAATTCACTACTCTGAGAAAAGCAGTTTCTCCCCATCTCGGTCCTAAATCCGAATCTGGAGGCCATGTTCCCTAGTTCTCATCTCATTGACGAGTAGAAACAGCTTTCCTGCCTTTCTATCTTATCTCTCCCTTTCATAACTGGATATGTTTTTAGAAGATCCTCTCTCATGTTTCCAAATCCCAGATGACCCCATCTCTCCTATAGGCTAACCTCCTCATCTCCGAATCACCTGCTGAACCTCCTCTGAACTAGCTTCAAAGCCAGTTTATCTTTCTTCCAGGAACGAAAGCATGAAAACAGAACTGCATGCAGTTCCCCAGGTATGGCCTCATCAATATCCTGTAAAGTTGCAGCATTACCCCCATGCTCTTAAATTCAATCCCTCTGGCAACGAAGATCAACATTCCATACATCTTCGCTATAAACTGTTGCACCTGCAAATAAACCTTGAGATTTCAGCCTCAGAATATCTTTGGAATATGAAGGAAATTTGAATACCCAGCAAAAACCACTTATTAACCGGCAGATATGCTAAAACTCCTCACAAATAGCACCTGTGGTTAGTATCAAATTCAGGTCCATGTACACTGAAGCAGCAGTATTAACTGCTGCGCTATGTTGCCAGGATATAAAAAAATTTAAAGGAACATTATTTTTCCATCTAATGTTCTCCATTCCCAGGATCAACAGATGTTCTATGTGTCACTGCTTCAAAGATTGTGGTGTGGTGGAGGGAAGCTATGAAGGGAAAAACAAAATTTCATACAAGTACTGTCAAAGTAATCATGCCGACTTCTAAGAAAAAGCACAGCTGACGAAATTTAAATCAGGCATAAACCTGTTTCAAGCATGAAGCAAAATGTAACAAACAGTTGCTATCACTTAAATCACCAAAATTACTTCATTAAACCCAATGCCAAGTTAATATTCATTGAAGTGTTTCAAGCCAATTTATCACTAACTGCTTAAGAGAGCATCACGATAAAGTTGTTGTCTGTGCAATATCATAAACAGTATTGCATATATAGGCAATGCACGAGAAAAGACAGATAGTCAGCCACCACACAAAATGCTGGAGGAACTCAGCAGGCCAGGCAGCATCTATGGAAAAAAGGCAGGACTGGAGGAAAAAAAAAGATGAGGAGTAGAGA
Source organism: Mobula hypostoma (assembly GCF_963921235.1). Classification (NCBI taxonomy): domain Eukaryota; kingdom Metazoa; phylum Chordata; class Chondrichthyes; order Myliobatiformes; family Myliobatidae; genus Mobula; species Mobula hypostoma. The sequence goes on along the minus strand of NC_086099.1, from coordinate 62,314,588 downwards.
AACACAAAGTGATAGGTGAAACCGGGAGGGCGAGGCCATGGAAGAGGCAAGCAGGTAAGGTGAGAGAGGAAAAAGGGGATGAGGAATGGTGAAGGGGGGGGCATTACTGGAAGTTTGAGAAATCGATGTTTATGCCAACCATGGCCTTCTGTCTTCTCCTATTAGATTACCCCTCTCCAGCCCTGTATCTTTTTCACCAATCAACTTCCCAGCTCTTTACTTCAGATCCTCCCCCTCCCGGTTTCACCAATCACTTTGTGCTTCTCTCTCCCCACCTTTTAAATCTACTCATCTTTTTTTCTCCAGTCCTGCTGAAGGGCCTTGGCCCAAAATATCAACTGTATTTTTTTTACCCCACAGATGCTGCCTGGCCTACTGAGTTCCTCAGCATTTTTGGTGTGTTGCTTGCATTTTCAGCATCTGCAAATTTTCTCTTGTTTGAGATGGCCAGCCCTTGAAGAATAGTTAGGAAAGGTAACTGAAAAGTTGCCTGAAATAATGTCTAGTAACGAGGCTGTTAAGAATAGTAAGAGGGGGCAAACACCTGCCTTAGGTTAGGAAAGATAGAAACAAATGAATAGAATCAACCAGCTCTTTGAAGCTATTGCCAAATAAGTGCACAAACTGGATATAAACTATAGGATGTAAAATATGGCAATCTCAGAATATAATTTCAATAACTGATCTTATTTGGGGAAGTACTGGCTTCTTACTCAACGAATGCAGTAATGAACAAAGTTAAGCACACCGCTCATCAAAGTATTTTTATTAAAGTCTGACTTACCAGTGGTTCAGCCATAACAACTTCAATCTTTTTCTCGGCCTGAACCGTAAATTCTGCAAACAGACTCTTAATAACATACTCTCCAGGTTTGGTATCTGGGTCAACTGTGATGTTTGACATGGTGACACCCTTCTTCACCCAGCAGGGATTACTACCTGGAGAAATGCGGCGCTTGGTTACAGTGCTAACAGGTGCTGAGGCTGCATAAAAACACAACAAAAAATATTGATAATTAGCCAGCAAAAAGTGAGTGAAGCTATTCTGCAAATTTCATAAAACAGACAATAAAAGATTACACCAACTTGACCAACAAATTGAAGTTTCTGCATCATTCTGAAAAATCTTGGATTTTCTACTTTACAGAAGCAGGGGAGAGGAATTCTCATGTACATGTATAACCCAATGAGTGACATTACAGGGCAAAGGGCCACGTAATTAGACTGGGATCTGAAGGAATTTGAAGTTAGAATGAAGACAGCAAGACAATCTAAAAACCTTTTGCTAAGGCAAAGGGGGACTTGACAAGGGGAGAAGAGCTTATGGATCTTCATCTGAAAGAGAAAATATTCCATGAAAAAGCCTGTTCTGTGGAGTCAACGGTTTCAGCAGGCAGATGGTGAAGAAGTCAATTCTTGAAGTGATCTATATTTCACAGCCATTATGTGGAGACAGCTGCAAAGCAGGAAATGATGTGGAGGTAAACGATGATCTCAGTGAAGGTTTGAGAAAGTGAGCACAGATTGATATCAGAGAGGTTCATTAAGATTCAACATATTCAGAATTAGCTTAGTAGATGGAAAGGAGCAGAACATAGTAACTCTGTATAAAGCCCCCATTTTGGAAACAAATTCAAAAGTTTATTAAATTTAGTATCAAGCATTCCCAGTTCTGAAGAAGGATGTCAGACTTGAATATAAACCTTCTCTTTCTACATATAAAGCTTGAGCTCCTGAGGGTTTCAACTTTTTGGATTTTAATTTCAGATTGTCCATATCTGTGGTAATACCAGTTTTCATTTATTTCTCTCTAGTTTATTTCTACATGTATAGAGAACCATCTGACCTTTTTTTCCAGTAAATATGCCATCTTAAATGTGCTTGTTCTACCTTACATTGCCATTGTATTAACCTTCTCTCTGGACCATTCTTTTCCAGGGCCACAGATCTCTGCAACTGAGTATCTGTTACTCTTTCATCATAGAACTTCAAGCTATCAAAAGTCATATCTAGTTGGCAACATCCAACCTTGACTTTGTGATCAGCACTAACATCCCTTTCAATTTAGCTTTATATTTCAGTTTTCAAAGAACGGCTTCCATTTGCACTGAGATGAACTCTAAATACCAGTTCTAGAATCTGCATTCCTAACTACATGACCACCAAAAGAGGATTGGTGTAAGGATGCTGACAGACTACCAATGATCAAAATAGAGAAAAGGCTGAGTTAACTCCTGGTAATCCAAAGTCTCTCCATTCTCTCATACAGCTTATTAGGAGTCTGCATCCATCATCCTCGGCACAAAGTACAGTTGCAAGAAAAATGTTTGTGAACCCTTTGCAATTACCTGGTTTTCTGCTTTAATTATTCACAAAATGCGGTCTGATCATCTAAGTCATAAACACAATCTGCCTAAACAAATAACACAAGCAATTGTACTTATCATGTCTTTATTGAACACATTGTTTAATCATTCACAGTCCAGGCAGGGAAAAAGTATGCAAACACCTATATTTAATAACTAGTAGAACCTCCTTTAATAGCAATAACTTCCACCAAACATTTCCTGTAGCTGCTGATCAGACTCGCACAATAGTGAGGAGGAATTTTGGACCATTCCTCCATACAAAACTGATTCAGCTCTTCAATATTTTTGGGATACGTTGCATGAACAGCCCTCTTCAGGTCATGCCACAACATCTCAAATGGGTTAAGGTCTGGACTCTGACTTGGCCATTCCAAAACACTTATTTTCTTCTGTTTAAGGCATACGGTGTATTGGCCTTCATCAATCGTGGAACTGAATTTAGGAGCCGAGTGGTAACATTGCAGCTATATAGGATCCTGGTCAGACCCCACTTGGAGTACTGTGCTCAGTTCTGGTTGCCTCACTACAGGAAGGATGTGGAAGCCATAGAAAGGGTGCAAAGGTGATTTACAAGGATGTTGCCTGGATTGGGGAGCATGCCTTATGAGAATAGGTTGAATGAACTCGGGCTTTTCTCCTTGGAGCGACAGAGGATGAGAGGTGACCTGATTGAGGTGTATAAGATGATGAGAGGCATTGATTGTGTGGAGAGTCAGAGGATTTTTCCCAGGGTTGAAATGGTTGCCACAAGAGGACACAGGTTTAAGGTGCTAGGGAGTAGGTACAGAGGAGATGTCAGGGTTAAGTTTTTTTTACTCAGAGAGTGGTGTGTGCATGGAATGGGCTGCCAGCAACGGTGGTGGAGGCAGATACGATAGGGTCTTTTAAGAGACCTTTAGATAGGTACATGGAGCTTAGTAAAATAGAGGGTTATGGGTAAGCCTAGTAATTTCTAAGGTAGGGACATGTTCAAAACAACATTGTGGGCCGAAGGGCCTGTATTGTGCTGCAGGTTTTCTATGTTTTAAACCATTCTGTTGCTGATTTACTCTTGTGTTTCAGATCATTGTCTTGTTGCATCATCCAAATTCTATTAAGTTTCAGATGATGGACCGTTACTCTGACATTCTCCTGTAAAATATCTTGATACAATTTTGAATTCATTGTTCCTCAACGACTGCAAGCTATTCAGGTCATGAGGCAGCAAAACAGCCCCAAACCATGATGCTCCTTCCCCCATGCTTCACAGTTGGGATGAGGTTTTGGTGTTGGTGTGCAGTGCCCTTTTTCCTCCAAACATAGCAATGTGCATTTCTGCCAAAAAGTTCAACTTTTGTCTCATCTGTCCTCAAAACATTGTTCCAGAAGCATTGTGGAACATCCAAGGGATAGAAACATAGAACACCTACAGCACAATACAGGCCCTTCGGCCCACAAAGTTGTGCCGAACATGCCCCTACCTTAGAAGTTACTAGGCTTACCCATAAGACCTCTATTTTTCTGAGACCTATCCAAAAGTCTCTAAAAGGACCCTATTACATCAGCCTCCACCACCATTGCCGGCAGCCCATTCCACGCACTCACCATTCTCTCAGTAAAAAACTCATCTCTGTACCTACTCCCCAACACCTTAAACCTGTGTCCTCTTGTGGCAACCATTTCAGCCCTGGGAAAAAGCCTCTGACTCTCCACACGATCAGTCACCTCTCATCCTCTGTCACTCCAAGGAGAAAAGGCCAAGTTCACTCAACCTGTTTTCATAAGGCATGCTCCCCAATCCAGGCAACATCCTTGTACATCTCCTCTGCACACTTTCTATGGCTTCCACATCCTTCCTGTAGTGAGGTGACCAGAACTGAGCACAGTACTCCAAGTGGGGTCTGATCAGGGTCCAGTATAGCTGCAACATTACCTATCGGCTCCTAAATTTAATTCCACGATTGATGAAGGCCAAATCACTGTCTGCCTTCTTAACCACAGAGTTAACCTGCGCAGATGCTTCAAGCATCCTATGGACTCGGACCTCAAGATCCCTCTGATCCTCCACACTGTCAAGATTCTTACCATTAATACCATATTCTGCCATCGTATTTGACCTACCAAAATGAACCACTTCACACTTATCTGGATTGAACTCCATCTGCCACTTCTCAACCGACTTTCGCATCCTAAAAATGTCCCGCTGTACACTCTGACAGCCCTCCACACTATCCACAACACCTCCAACCTTTGTGTCATCAGCAAACTTACTAACCCATCCCTCCACTTCCTCATCCAGGTCATTTATAAAAATCACGAAGAGTAAGGGTCCCTGAGGCACACCACTGGTCACCGACCTCCATGCAGAAAATGACCCATCTACAACCACTCTTTGCCTTCTGTGGGCAAGCCAATTCTGGATCCACAAAGCAAGGAACCCTTGGTTCCCATGCCTCCTTACTTTTTCAATAAGCCTTGCATGGGACACCTTATTAAGTGCCTTGCTGAAATCCATACACACTACATCTACTGCTCTACCTTCACCAATGTGTTTAGTCACATCCCCAAAAAAATTCAATCAGGCTCATAAGCCTCAACCTGCCCTTGACAAAGTCATGTTGACTATTTCTAATCCTATTATACCTCTCCAAATGTTCATAAATCCTGCCTCTCAGGATCTTCTCCATCAACTTACCAACCACTGAAGTAAGACTCACTGGTCTATGATTTCCTGGGCTATCTCTACTCCCTTTCCTGAATAAAGGAACAACATCCACAACCCTCCAATCCTCCGGAACCTCTCCCGTACCCACTGATGATACAAAGATAATCGCCAGAGGCTCAGCAATCTCCTCCTTCGCCTCCCACAGTAGTCTGGGGTACATCTTATCCGGTCCCCGGCAACTTATCCAACTTGATGCTTTCCAAAAGCTCCAGCACATCCTCTGTCTTAATATTTACATGCTTAAGCTTTTCGGTCTGCTGCAAGTCATTACTACAGTCACCAAGATCCTTTTCCATAGTGAATACTGAAGTAAAGTATTCATTGAATACCTCTGCTACTTCCTCCGGTTCCATACATACTTTCCCACTGTCACACTTGATAGGTCCTATTCTTTCACATCTTATCCTCTTGCTCTTCACATACTTGTAGAATGCCTTGGGGTTTTCCTTAATCCTGCCTGCCAAGGCCTTCTCATGGCCCCTTCTGGCCCTCCTAATTTCCTCCTCAACCTCCTTCCTGTTAGCCGTATAATCTTCTAGATCTCTAACATTACCTAGCTCTCTGAACCTTTTGTAAGCTTTTCCTTTCTTCTTGACTAGATTTATTACAGCCTTTGTACACCACGGTTCTTGTACTCTACCATAACTTCCCTGTCTCACTGGAACGTACCTATGCAGAACTCCACACAAATATCCCCCGAACATTTTCCACATTTTTTCTGTACTTTTCCCTGAGAACATCTATTCCCAATTTAAGCTTCCAATTTCCTGCCTGATAGCCTCATAGTTCCCCTTACTCAAATTAAACGCTTTTCTAACTTGTCTGTTCCTATCTCTCTCCAATGCTATTGTAAAGGAGATAGAATTATGACCACTATCTCCAAAATGCTCTCCCACTGAGAGATCTGACACCTGACCAGGCTCATTCCCCAGTACCAAATCAAGTACAGCCTGTCCTCCTGTAGGCTTATCTACATATTGTGTCAAGAAACCTATGTGCTCCTCGATATCCCTGTTACTATCAGGCGGCCTCTAAAAAAACACCCAGTAAAGTTATTGACCCCTTCCTCTTCCTAACCTCCACCCACAGAGACTTCATAGATCTTCTGCAAACGTGAGACGTGCAACAATGTTTTTTTTGGAGAGCAGTGATTTCCTCTGTGGTGTCCTTTCATGACCACCATTCTTGTTCAGTGTTTTTCTTATAGCAGACCAATGAACAGAGACTTCAGCAAGTTCTAGAGATTTCTGCAGGTCTTTTGCTGTTAACCTTGGGTTCTTTTTCACCTCCTTCAGCATTGCATGTTATGCTCTTGGTGTGATCTTTGCAGGACACCCACTCCTTGAGGTTCACTTACTTTTTTGAAACTGGACTGTGATTGATTAAATGGTGTACTCAGTAGCCACGAGAAGTAGTGTATTTGTTTGTGTGCTATTAGTAAAGGCAGACTATGCTCGTCTATTAATGGAACTTAGATGAAGATCAAATAACGTTTTTTAGTAGTTAATGCGGAAAACAAGGTAATTGTAAAAGGTTCACAAACTTTTTCTTGCAACTGTACACTCTTTGTTCTTCTATCACAGGATTTAAAATACACCACACTATCAGTGGCAAACTATGGCTACAGTATGAACGATCATATTTTAAAGTCCAAGTTCTGCATATCACATCAAAAGATCTACAAAGGATAAGAACATCAAGATCATGACCATGTCCCTGTAAGATTTCCTCCAATCTTGATATCTCTTTATTTGACTATCAATATCTCTTTTCCTTTACCGCAACTGGCTTTTTGATTTTGAATTCCCTCAACTTATTATACAAGAATTTGTTGATTTTACTCAGTCAGAACACGAATGAGCACATTTAGGTTGGAAGACTCAGTTAAGGACGATGGCAGTATTCCAGAATCACAGCATGATTCCCAGAAGGAAGAAGACTATTTGGCCATGTGAGTATGTAAAAACTGTGTAATCTGTTCCTGGCTTTCTGCCTACTGACCTCCAATTTAAGTCCTTTCAGGTATTTATCCAGTGCTACTCTGAATGAATCTGCTGTATATACACCCAGATTTATCTGCTCTTTTTCTTAACCGTTTAAGCATAATGTTCCCTTTTTATTCACAATTCTTCATTAAAATATTGGCCAACTTCAAGAAATATTTGTGCATGTAAGACGATCAGACCAAATCAATAATTTATATGTTGATATGTACTTTGTGAATTAGAATGTTAAACAACAACTTGTGGCAAAACACCTTTTCTTCGTAATTTTACCATCTTTTACTCCTAAACTATCTGTAAAACTTTGAACATCATAAATAAATGACTTCAAGTGTCATCCTGAAAATTAGAAACTCAATCCTTCCTTCAGTGACAAAAATATTGACCTAGATTTTGCAGTTAGAGTTGAAGCAACACTACTGCTGCTGACCTCAAAACACACTTAAAATAAACAAGCATATTCCATGGGATGAAGTGTCCCTTTCCTAACATCAGTGCTGTGCCTGACAGGCAATGACATTGATATCACTAAGCAACCTGAGCAACCAATCACGATTAAGGATTCTCACAAACAACAAGCTAGAAGAATAAAGCACAAATTTTTTAACATTCTACAGAATGTGAAATAACAACGGGATCAAACACAAGGTTGATGTTACTATTTTATAAACAAATAAAAATAAAATTCCATGGAGCTGTGAAATACTTTTCTGAAGGAATGGCAATCCACATGTAAAGTAAATTTTAGACTCAAGAAAGTTGTTAAACAGTACTATTAGTTTAGAAGCAAATTTAAACTCTTCTGACAGCAAAACAATACTTTCAAGGTTATAAAAACATCTTAAATTTTCAATGATTCACCTATTTCTAAGAGTTCCACTTGAAAAGGTCTAAAATACTGTGCCCCAGAAGACGCAGGAAAGTACTGATAGCAAGTTCTCACTTCTTGAGTAAAATTGTGCCTGTGCAGACTCCAGAAACTGGTGGTTGGGACTGATAGACAAACCAGCATTTCCTACTCTATAAATTCTGGAATACAGATTCACATTTCAGAAAAGCAATCATCAAAACATTTCTTTTGAAAGGTCTTGAATCCAAATCGGTAAACTCATCCTTATTCTCCACAGGTGCTACCTGACAGTGAGTGATCAAGCATTTCTTCTTCTAATTTTAGATTGTGTAGCTCCTGCATTTTGAAATGAATGCAATAAGACAGTAAGAGACAAGAAAAGAATTAGGCCTTATGGCCCATAAGTCTGCTCCGCCATTTCACCATGGCTAATGCCATTCCCCTGCCTTCTTCCCATAACCTTTCATGCCCTGTCAAATCAACAACATATCAACCTCCACCTTAAATACAACCAATGACCAAATTTCACAACATATGCCAGTGATATTAAACCTGATTCTCTCCTGACCTCCACAGCTGCGTGTGGCAATGAATTCCACAGATCCATCACCCTATGGCTAAAGAAATTCCTCATCTCCATTCTAAAAGGACGTCCCTCTATTATGAAGCTTTGCTCTCTAATCCTTGCAATTGCACTCACATCTGCCTCCAGATACAATCAAATTTCTGGCACACTACTAGTATCTTCCATTGTGAAGATGGATGCAAAATACTAGTATAATTTGTCCACCATTTCCTTGTTCCCATTTCTACCTCTCCAGCGTTATTTTCCAATGGTCTGATATCTTTTTTGCCTCTCTTTTACAATATATATATATCTGAAAATCTTTTGATATCCTCTTTGATATTATTGGCTAGCTTACCTCCATATTTCATCTTTTCCCTCACGGCTTTTTTAGTTGCCTTCAGTTGGTTTTTCAAAGCTTCCCAATCCTCCAACTTCCCAATAATTTTTGCTCTATTATAAGCCTTCTTTTTTGTTTTTATGTTGTTTTTGCTTTCCTTGTCAGTCATGTAGGTATCATCCTCCCGTTAGAATACTACTTCTTCTTTTGGATGTATATACTAATGCCTTCAGTATTGCTCCCAGAATCTTTAACCATCATCTGCCATCAGCCCTGCTGGTGTCCCTTTCCAACCAACTTTGGCCAGCTCCTCTTGCATGTCTCTGTAATTCCCTTGACTCCACTGTAATACTGATACATCTGACTTAACTTACCTCTCTCAAACTGCAGGGTGAAGACTATCATATTATGATCACTGTCTTCCTTAAGCTCCCTAATCAAATCCAGTTCATTACACAACACCCAATCCAGAATAAGCTTTCCCCTAGTGGGCTCAACCACAAACTGCTCTGAACAGCCACCTCAAAGTAAAAGCTCAAAGTTCAAAGTAAAATTTATTATCAGAGTAGAAAGATGTTACCACATACAATCCTGAGGTTCTTTTTCCTGCAGGCATACTCAGCAAATCTAAAGAACAATAACTATAAAAAGGATCAATGAACAACAAACTGTACAACAACAAATAAATAGCAATAAATAACAAGAGCATGAAATAACAAGATAAAAAGTCCTTAAAGTGAGACCATCGGTTGTGAGAACACCAGAAACAAAATGTGTATAGTCCTGACGAAGGGTCTCAGCCTAGAACGTCGACTGCACCTCTTCCTACAGATGCTGCTTGGCCTGCTGCGTTCACCAGCAACTTTGATGTGTGTTGCGTGTATAGTTTCCCCTTTTGTTTAAGAGCCTGATGGTTGAGGGGTAGAACCTCCTTGAATCTGGTGGTGCGAGTCTTGAGGCACTTGTACCTGCTACCTGATTACAGCAGTGAGAGAAGAGCATGGCCTGGGTGGTGAGGATCTTTGAAAATGGTGCTGCTTTTCTACAGCAACATTTCATATAGGTATGCTCAATGGTTGGGAGGGTTTTACTCATGATGTACTGGACCGCATCCACTACCTTTTGTAGGATTTTCCTTTCAAAAGGCATTGGTGTTCCCACACCAGGCAAGAATGCAGCCAGTCAGCACACTTTCCACTACACATCCATAGATGTTTGTCAAGGGTTTTGAAGACATGCCAAATCTCCACAGACTACTGAGGAAGTAGAGGCACTGTGGGGCTTTCTTTGCACTTATATTTATATGATGGTTCCAGGACAGGTCCTCTGAGATAGTGACACTCAAGAATTTAAAGTTATTGACCCTCTCCACCTCCAATGAGTCCTGGCTCATAGACCTCTGGTTTCTCTCTCCTGAAGTCTACAATCAGTTCCTTGGTCTTACTGATATTGAGTGAGAGGTTGTTGTTATTACACCACACAGCCACATTTTCAATCTCCCTCCTGTATGCTGATTCATCACCAGCTTTGATAGAGCCCATAGCAGTAGTGTCATCAGCAAACTTGTATATGGTGTTGGAGCTGTGCCTAGCCACACAGTCATAGGTGTAAAGCAAGTAGAGCAGGAGCTAAGCACACAATTCTCTTTGTAAATTGTCCCGCAATTAGGTTAAGGTTTAATCGGGTTTGCGGGGCAGCACGGCTCAAAGGGCCGGAAGGGCCTGTTCCACACTGTATCAATAAAAAAATAAATAAAACATCCCTGTGGTGCTTCTGTGCTAATGGAGATCGTGGAGGAGATGTTTTTGCCAATCCGAACTGACTGGGGTCTGCAGGTGAGGAAATCCAGGATCCAATTGTACAAGGGGGTGTTGAGGCCCAGGTCTTAGAGTTCACTGATTAGTTTGAGGGGATGACGGTATTAAATACTGAGCTGTAATCGATAAAGAGCATCCTGATATACGCATCCTTGCTGTCCAGAAGTTCTAGGGCTGTGCGAAGAGCATCTCGTAGGCATTCTATGTGTTCAACTTTCAATTTGTATTTCTTCAATGAGTTTGTAATCATGATTTTCACTTCCTGCAGTTCATGGAAATTTCTGAATAAAGACATCTCTGCCTTTGTGAAAGATGATTGGAACAGATTATAAAAGATGATCTGTTAATCTATAATTAACATCAAAGAATTCTGCTCACCAATTAACCTTGGAACTCAACATAACCTCAAATATAATACCCAACTTACAGTGACTGAAATATTCTAGCATTTTCATAAGTTTTCCTTCTTTCATTCACCATTCCCTAAGCAGAATAGGCTGCCACTTGCAAGCCGTTTGTGGCTGCTGCTGATCTAAGTGATGAAGGAAGAACATCGTCTTTATGGATCTGCCAGTGAAATGCTGGTAATTGTCCACCCCAGTCCAAATGACAAAGCCTTTTTTAGCAGTAGGGCTTTGTACGTAGCATTGCCATGTATGGTGGCAGTCGAGCAAGTCCCACCCACCATACAGCTAAAAGAACTGACATCGAGTTAAACCACTTCCTGGCTTAAATAACTGACAACTATTAGCACATTTTTAAAATTAACAATAAAAAACAAATGTATTCAAAACAAATCTGAAATACATACTTGATTAAAAATGGAAATGAATTTGTACTTATCTACCTCAGCTGTTCTTTGCTGAAAGGGATAAATTTCTCGTTCCTGCACCACTTATAGCTGTGCAGATTTTCCTAGTGTAAATGTTGGAAAATAGCAGCTGAAATTTGTGAGCGATCCAATATCTGGATGCAGAAGAATCAATGGCAAAAGTAACCTGCTAGTCCATGATCTCCGTATCTGTAAGGAAGTCCCAAAGTCAACGCACTGAATAATAACAAAAAGTACTGGTAGATTTATCTCCATTATAACTGCAAAATCTGGAATAAGACCGCAAGTCATAGGAGCAGAATTAGGCCATTCAGCCCATCGAGTCTGCTCCGCCATTCCATCATGGCTGATCGAGACCCACTCAACCCCATATGGAGCCTTCTCGTCATATGCTTTGATCCCCTGACCAATCAGGAAACAATCAACTTCCATTTTAAATATATACACGGACTTGGCCTCCACTGCAGTCTGTGCAGAGCATTCCACAGATTTACTACTCTCTGGCTACACTTAAAAAAACTCCTCCTTATCTCTATTCTAAAGGGTCACCCCTCAGTTTTGAGGCTATGCCTTCTAGGTCGGGATAACCCTCCCATAGGAAACATCCTCTCCACATCCACCTTATCTGGTCCTTTCAACATTTGGCAGGTTTCAATGAGACCCCCTGCATTCTTCTAAATTCCAATGAGTATGGGACCAAAGCTGCCACACATTCCTCATATGTTAACCTCTGCATTCCCAGAATCATCCTCATGAACCTCCTCTGGACTCTCTCCAATAACAACACATTCTTTCTGAGGTATGGGCCTCAATAGTACAATGTTTTGTCAATAGGGCAACCACAAACTCAAATCGTTGCAGCACTCTACTAGTTACAGCTAGCCGAAATAGCCATTCTGTTATAATCAATTTAACGTCTTTCAAGATATTCTTAATCCATTCTATTATCCCAATTCCTTCAGCTAATTTATCCTGAAATGACTTGTAGGGCACCATATCACTTTATCCAAGAACTGGCTATAATCTCAAAATCCTTTGTAGATAGTATACCACTGAGTATAGTTAATCATTAAAATAAAGATCGATTAAGCCATTTGCGCCCTTGAGTCTTCTCTATTATCAATAATTATGACTGCATTGATGGTGCACTCCACATATGCCTTGTAACCTTTCACCTCCTGACTTATCAAGAGTCTATATAGCTCTAAATTAAAGTGTGCTTTCACCATGCATTGAAGAGTTCCAAAAACTTACAAACCCCTCACAGAAGAGTCAACTGAAAAGCAAAACTTCAAGAGCAAAGAGTATCAAGCAGCACAATAGTACTGTGGTCGGTACTCCCATAAAGGTCGTGCTTTTCAGCTCGAGCTCCCACAGCATTATTCTGTTCCATGTTCCATCACAGCAAGACCAAGTGGACAGAAGAAAAGATTCAAGGATGTTCTCAAAGATTCCTATGACAGGTGAGGGGGAAGGTAGGTGGGTGGGGGAGAGGTAGAGTTAAGTGAGAAGCCTGGAGATGATTTTGTACACTTCTGTAATACCACTCCTCACTCCATTAATTTCCATTTGTCATTCATCAGCTCACTTACATAGCTGATACAAAGATCCTTCTGTAGTTCCATAACCATATTTCACAAAGGGAATAAAATAACTCCTCAATTTTGACATATACTTTTGTATTTTTAGTTCACAGAAAAATAGCATAAGCCAGTTAGTCAGGCCCTGAAGCCCATTTTGCCAATTTATGATATTTTAATTAATCTCTGACCTTAATTCATCTTTCTTCATATCCTTAGTGAACAACTACCAATCAATTTCAGCTGCAAAATGAACAATTGACCTCATGCTACTAACATGGAAGTTCCAAATTCAGATTACTTCAGAATCAGTTTTATTATCACTGCCATATGTCATGATTTGTTGTTTTACCGCAGTAGTAAAGTGCAATGCATTGAAAATTACGAAATGACTAAATGATGAAAATTACTAATTACTAAATTACAATAAACATATATAATAAATAAATGGTACAAAAATAGTGAGGTGGTGTTCATGTATTATTCATATATTTGATAACAAAGGGGGAGAGGCTGTTCCTAAAACATTTGAATGGTACTTTTTAAGTAGAGATGTTTATTAATGAAATACCTACCTCTAATCCTATCCCCTGATCTTCAACTCATGGATGTGACCCCCAAAAAGGAAAATTGCAAAAGGCCACTAGCCACAGAGTAGCAATTATTTCTTTTGTTTTCACTGCCTTGTGCGACTCAGCATTATTCTTAACCAAGATAATAATTTTCCTACTATTAGAAGAGCTTGTTTTTTTCAGGTTCATATGTGTTTCCTAAAATACCTGCTTAAATGTTAAAGGCAAATACAGATCAAGTGATATTTGCATTCTATCCCCTTTTAAAAACAAGCGAGCACTACGATCAAAATCATGCTGAGTCAGATTAAGAGGGATCAACAACACTGCCATAACGTTAAGACTTCTGGTTAATATTGAAGGAGCTGGCACAATTAAGAGGCAAAAGCATTCTGGTAAAAAACAATTAATCTTTATTTTTTTCCCAGAACAGCAATATCTAAATAGACTAAATTAATCACAACTCTAAAGTTAACACCAAATTTACAGAAAGCATCGAAAGCCCAGACACACACCATAATTAACTGCACTGACTTTATTTAAAAATACACTGTAATGCTGGCAATTACAAAAATGCAACCAAGAAATCAAACCTTGAAAACAGATTACCAGGAACATAAGTGAGGCATGAAAATTTGAAAAAAATGTTAGTGCTTAATAGGATGTTCAAAGCACAGATGGTAAAATCCACTCAAGGCTGATTAATACATGCTGAATGGAAAAATAACACAAACCAGTGACTGTACGGACTAGCAATGATACAAAGTCCCTGAACAGACAGTAACAGAGAAAAAGAGAATGTAGTTTGAGAAAGCATAGGTGCTGTTCCTCTAATGCACGGGATCCCAACCTGGAGTCTATGGACCCTTCAGTAAATAGTAAGGCTCCACAGCATAAAAATGATTGGGAACTCCTGCTCTGATCTGTGTCTAGTCACAGCCTGGAAGAAGAGGAGGCTGAACAAATCTAACAGATTCACTCACCAGCTCTTTTCTCCCATCCCTCCCTCCACCCTTTTCTACCAGCTGTTTCAAACTGGAATGCATTGTTTGAAGCGTTGATATAACCAGATTCAATAGTAAATTTTAAGGCATGATGAAGATACAAAAGAGGGATAACTCACAGTTATACAAGTTTCTCAGAAGCCTCTCAGAGACCACATGCACAATGGTCAAAGAAGAAAAACTTTCATTTCAATAATGGTTTTAATCCAAAGGGTTCCAAATGCTCCACGTGCAAGTATTATTGGAACTGATTAACAAACCATATGGACCACACTGGGGCAGACACCAAAATATCTATCAAAACAGTAGAATTTTATCAGTTTCTTAAAGGTGCGATGGAAGGTAGGGATTTCAAAGGAATTTCAGAGCTTAAAACTTCGGCAGCAGAAGCCACTATAAGAGTAACTAGATTGGAGGATGTCAGGAAATTGGAGGAGGATAAATATTTGAATGTCATTGTGCTTAATGCTAAGGAAGTGGGGGCCACATGTTTAAAAACAAAGGTAAAATAGTTAAGTGACGTACTACTTCCCTGAATGAGAATGCCAGGCAGAAACAAGACATCTTGGATAAGCCAGTCTTGGTATGAATTTGGACATAACAGCAGATTCTGGATTACCTCTCATTTATATTCAGAAAATAGTTTTTCAGGAGGGTGCCATAATACTTCAGAGGTAAAAATCACATTTTACAGTTTAAACAGCAGATAAGCTGAGCTGTAGTACTATCACAGGAAGTGGAAGAGCAATGTAGTGTTGGTTAGGAACTAAGTTGCTGATGGGAACCAAAGATGATGACCCTAGTTTTGCCAGTACTTTTATGTGCAAAACCATATGTTCTTGGTGAGAAAATTAGACCAAAAACTTAAAAAAACTAAAGGGTTCAGAAATATTTTAACAGTGAGAAGGGAGAAAGCTGATGTTAAGGCTCTGTACTACAGCACCTTGAAAATGTATTTGGCCCCAACCCTTTGTTCACATAAATGAGTATTACAAGCAGTGATTTTGATCAATTTAACTGAGAATATATTTAATTGTGAATGATGTCCTTCCCCAGCCCCCCAAAAAAAGGGCAAATTGTAAAGCATAAAAAATTAAAAATTTAAAACCTGGAATGTCAGTTCAAAAGTATTCATCCTTCTTTGCCCAGTACTTAGTTGAACTGCATCTCATAACTATTACAGCCAGTAGTCTTTTTGAGTCAGTCTCTTTTTGCTTTGCACAACGTGATGGAACAAGATTTGCCCATTCCTCCTTGAAAAATTGCTCAATCTATGCCAGGTCAGTTGGGGAGTGGTGGTGGATAGCAGAATTGAGATACTGCCAGAGATGTTCAATCAGGTTAAGGTCAGGACTCTGACTCAGCCACTCAAGGACATCAATTTGCTTCATTTGAAGCCTCTCCATGGTTGCTCTGGCAGGGTGCTTTGGGTCGCTGTTCTGAGGAAAGATGCACTTACTCCCCAGTTTAAGCTTTCTGGCAGAGGCTATTAGGTTTTTTTTTATCCAGTATCTCTCTGCATTATGCAGTATTCATCTTCCCATTAAGCCTGACCAGATTTCCAGTGCCTACTGCTGAAAAGGATCCCCACAGCATGATGCTACCTCCACCATACTTTGCAGTAGCCATGGTGTTACCTTGCTGAAGCGCAGTATTAGATTTACGGCACACGTACTACTTAGTGTTGAGGCCCAAAAGTTTCACTTTAGACTCATCCAAACACAAGACCTACCTCCACAACTTTACAGAATCTTCTAAGTGATGCTGTGCAAAGTCTTTACGAGTAAGTATATACTTTTTTTTAAAGCCATGGCTTCTTCCTTCTCACTTTTTCCATAAATACCCTTCTCGTGCATGGCATTAGAGATTGTGCAGCCATGAACGTCATCTCCAGTTGCAGCCACTGACTTCTGCAGCTCACTCAGAGTGACTGCTGGCATTAAGTAGCCTCTCTTACAAGTGCCATTCTTCTCTGGCAACCAAGTTCGGAGGGACAGCCTGACCTAGACAGTGTGGCTGTGGACTCATGTTTTTTTTTCAATTTTTTTCACAATAGACTGCACTGAGCTTCGAGGTATGAGCAGTGACTTTGAGATGGTCTTGTACCCTTCCTCAGATTTGTGTTTCTCTATTATCATTTTACTGACTTGTCTTGAAAGCTCTTTTGTCTTTATTTGGTCCATACTGACGGACCTTACAGAGAGAGGGGGCATTTATTCTGATGAACTCATTGAAAAGTTAATTCTGCAATTTTCTACATCAACAAATTGGGTGAATTGGTAAAGTAAGACACAGTCTTGCACCTGATGAAAGTTAGTATAGTACAGGTGCACATTCCTTTATCCGAAATTCTGAAATCCAAAAAGCTCCGAAAACCGAAGTTTTTTTTGCCAAAAGCTGACATCGCTCAGGTGTGACGTGGCAGCACTAGCAGAGGCCACCAGACGTCAGTTGTGGCTCAGCGCTCGTACTGGTTACACGTGCATTTGCTGTTCGCTGATATTATATGACTGAGTTCAGTTTCAAATTTGAAAAGGAGAAGCTGGTATCAGGTGTATCGATATTTCAGTGGAACTGGGGAAATTACAGTGGTATGAGAGGGGAACTGGCCCAAGTCGATTGGAAAAGTAAGCTAAATGGAAGGATGGCAGAGCAGAATTGGATGAAATTCCTACAAGAAATAAGGAAAATGCAGGAAAAATATATTCCAAGAAAAAAGAAAATCATGAATGGAAAAATGGCACAATTGTGGCTTACGAGAGAGGTTAAGGCAAAAAAAAGCAAGAAACAGCGTACAAGGAAACAAAAATTAGTGGGAAAAATGAAAACTGGAAGACTTAAAAACTTAAAGGAAACTAAGAAAGTCATTAGGAAAGAAAAGATGAATTATGAAAGGAAGTTGGCGATTAACATAAAAAAGGATACTAGAAGTTTTTTTTTAAATATATGAAGAGTAAAAGAGTGAAAAGGATACACACGGGACCGATTGAAAATGATGCTGGATAAATTATAATGGACAACAAAGAGATGGCAGAGGAACTGAATGAGTATTTTGCATCAGTCTTCACAGTGGAAGACATGAGCAATATACCTGATAGCCAGAGGTATCAGGGAATAGAAATAGGTACAGTCAAGATTACTAGAGAGAAAGTGCTTGGGAAGCTAAGTGGACTAAGAATAGATAAGTCTCCCAGTCCGGATGAGGTGCACCCAAGGGTTCTGAAGGAGGTGGCTTTGGAGATTGTGGAAGCATTGGAAATGATCTTCCAGGAATCAATAGACTCTGGCATGGTTCCGGAGGACTGGGAGGTCGCAAATGTAGTACCGCTATTTAAGAAAGGAAGGAGGCAGCAAAAAGAAAATTACAGACCTATTAGTCTGACATCAGTAGTTGGAAAGATATTGGAGTCGATCCTCAAGGACGAGGTTATGAAATACCTCGAGGTGCATGACAAGATAGGCTGAAGCCAGCATGGTTTCATGAAGGGAAGATCCTGCCTCACCAACCTATTGGAATTTTTTGAGGTAATCTCGAATAAGATTGACAAGGGAGAGGCTGTGGATGTTGTGTATTTGGATTTTCAAAAGGCCTTCGATAAGGTGCCACATATGAGGCTGCTTAATAAGATGAGAGCCCATGGAATTATAGGAAAGATATTGAAATGGGTGGAGCATTGGCTGATAGGCAGAAGGCAAAGGAAGGGAAGTCTTTGGAAGTCTTTTATATCTATGTTACTTAAAATTCATTTTATATGTTGATGAACATTTTTCCAATCTCTTTATACCAACTTTGTTATTGAGTTTGTAATTTTGAAAAATTAATAAAAAGATTTAAAAAGAAGGCAAAGGGTGGGAATAAAGGGATCCTATTCTGATTGGTTGCTGGTTACTAGCAGTGTTCCGCAGGGGTCGGTGTTGGGGCCGCTTCTTTTTACAATGTATATCGGTGATTTGGATTATGGATTAAATGGTTATGTAGCTAAATTTGCGGATGACACCAAGATAGGTGGAGGAGCAGGAAATGTTGAAGAAACGGAAAGGTTGCAGAGAGACTTAGTCAGTTTGGGAGAGTGGGCAAAGAAATGGCAGATGAGATACAATGTTGACAAATGTACAGTTGTACATTTTGGAAGAAGAAATAATCGGACAGATTATTATTTAGATGGGGAGAAAATTCAAAAATCGGAAGTGCAAAGGGACTTGGGGGTCCTCGTGCAGGATACCCTAAAGGTTAACCACCAAGTTGGATCGGCGGTAAGGAAAGCGAATGCTATGTTGGCATTCATTTCAAGAGGAATAGTGTACAAGAGTAAGGAGGTGTTGATGAGGCTCTATGGGGCATTAGTGAGACCTCATTTGGAATACCGTGTGCAGTTTTGGGCCCCCTATCTTAGAAAGGATGTACTGATGTTGTAGAGAGTTCAGAGAAGATTTAGGAGGATGATTCCTGGAATGCAGGGGCTAACATATGAGGAGCATTTGTCGGCTCTTGGACTGTATTCATTAGAGTATAGAAGAATGAGAGGGGAACTCATAGAAACGTTTCGAATGTTGAAAGGGTTGGACCGAGTAGATGTGGAAAGGTTGTTTCTCTTGGTGGGTGAGTCCAGGACAAGAGGCCATAGTCTTAGAATTAGAGGGTACCCAGTTAAAACAGAGATGAGGAGAAATTTTTTTAGCCAGAGGGTCGTGGATTTGTGGAATTCGTTGCCACATACAGCTGTGGAGGCCCAATCATTGAGGGTGTTTAAGGAGGAGATTGACAGGTATCTAATTAGTCAGGGTATCAAGGGATATGAGGGAAAAGCCGGAAATTGGAACTAGATGGGTGAATAGCTTAGCTCATGGAGGAGCTGTGGAGCAGACTCGATGGGCTGAATGGCCTACTTCTCCTCCTTTGTCTTGTGATCTTGTGATATTTTGTGTTCACTGTTGACTTTGTGTTTAATTTCACTGTGAAAGTGTAAAAAGTGCTGCAGATACCCCTATGGGTAACAATCAGAAAAACAGAAGGAAGCATCTATCATTACCAATAATGCAGAAAGTGGAGTTATTGCAGAAGCTTGATCGTGGTGTGTCTGTGCAGCGTCTTACTGCAGAAAATAGTGTCGGAACTACCACTGTATGATTTAAATAAGCAGAAAAACAAGTTACTGAAGTTTTATAGTGACAGTAACACTCTACATTTATTCCAATAAGTCATTTACCATGTGTTTGATTCGGTTCGTTTGAAGCTGTATATTTTTATGTTTTATTGAATGTTTTCATTGGAAATAAATTTTTTTTGTCATTATTCCCTAAACAATACTGTATAACAACTATTCACATAGCAGTTACATTGTACTAGGTATTATGAGTAATCTACAGATGATTTAAAGTATACAGGAGGATGTGCGTAGGTTTGGTGTGCCGCCGGATCCTAAAGTCCACCACACTGAAACAAGTTAAATAAGGGACTTGCGCCTGTGTGTTTTTTGGCATCGGGGCGGGGGGGGGGGGTCCTGAAATCAGAAAAATTCTGAATTCCAAAATGCAACTGGCCCGAAGGATGTCAGATATGGGATTGTGGACCTGTAATTACAAAGGGAATGATTACTTTTTCAGCCTCATAAGGTTGGTTTTTAACTTTTAGTAAAATGTTGACAGATTTTGGAATTTTCCTTTTGATTTGATGATGCACAATGTTTTGTGGATTAGCTCAAAAACTCCTACTTCAATGTATTTTAAATTTAGAAAAGTGAGACAGTAAAATGTGAAAATAGTTGTGGGAGCTTAATACTTTTTCAAGGCACTGTATAAAGAAATACTTCAGAAACATGGGGTTTATGAATGAGCTCACAGATTTTATAAAAAGTCAATGGTATAGAAGAAAATGCCGAAAACTACACTGTCTTGCAAACTACAACTCTAAACAATCATTTTGTCTTTAAATTCCTTGAATTCTCAAATCTCACAAATTCACATCCACCCTGCTATCTTCTGTTTCTTTTCATCTAAAGCCAAATAATCATCAACAATGGATTCTCCTCCTGCACAATGATCCCCTTCCTCTGTTGCAGGGATTCCCAACATTTTTATGCCGCATTCCCTCACCATTAGCTGAAGTGGCTGTGGACCCCAGGTTGGGAACCCTTGCTCAACTGTGTTGACACTAACACTATTATACTACTAACACCCAAACCTATTTCACCAACAACTCTTAACATTCTACACTTCTTCTCATTACACACTGTTACCATAACTCTCTCCTCTCACCTCCTCTTCACCACTCCCACCAAATCCAATGAATCACTGCACAAGACTCAGTACTGGATGAGCAGGAAATTTCTCCATCGAACTAGTTAGATGCCTTCAGTCCTCAGATCCCAACCCCTTGACTCCATACTTGTCCATAACTGCGGTCTGAAAATGAACTAAATTGTCTGTGATGACATCATAAACGACGTCAGGATGAACATTCCATCATACGTGAGCAGCATCATCATTTCCTCCTTTATAAACCCGTACAATTCAACACATGATTCTGAAACTTTTCCCTTCCTCAGCATCTCTAAAGTTGGCCATTCTGGTCTATTCAAATTGCTCCCTAATACTCTCCTCTCACTAAATGAGGTAATCCAAGATACTCCTACCTATTTCCTAATATATTCCTAGTACCACTCAATCTGTGTTTGCTAATCTACATAAAACCCTGAACATACTTACTTTCAAATCCCTCCATGGAGTCCTGTCAGCTCCTCCAGCTCTCTAACATAATATATGCTCTAGTTCTGTTTTTCTGCTGAATTAATTGGTTCCTCCCAGTGGACATTTGTGCCAACATTGTCAATGGCATGAGCTCAGGAACTTGCAAACTTAACTACTCCATCTCTCTAACACGAGGAAATCTGCAGGTGCTGAAAATTCAAGCAACACACATCAAAGTTGCTGGTGAACACAGCAGGCCAGGCAGCATCTCTAGGAAGAGGTACAGTCAACGTTTCGGGCCGAGACCGTTCGTCAGGACTAACTATATGCTGCCTGGCCTGCTGCGTTCACCAGCAACTTAGATGTGTGTTACTTCATCTCTCTTTTTGCTTTGGCTGGCACAGAAGTGCAGCTCGTAAACTGCTAACACAGCTCCAGCGACCTAGATTCAATCTCGACTTCTGGCACTGATGCAAAACTTATATATTCTCCCTGTCAGCATGTGTATCTTCTGGGTCCTCTAGTTTTTCCAGTATCTGAAGATGAATCGTCAAACTGACCAGATTCAACTGTCCTTAGTGTAAGTAGAGGAAATTGAGTTGATGGGACCGTGAAAAGAATAAATAATTATTTGATGGTCTATATGAACTGAGAGGCTGCAAAGTTCAAAGTAAATTTATTATCAAAGTACATATTTGTCACCAAATACTACCCTGAGATTAGATTTTCTTACAGAAGTAGAGAGCAAATCCAAGAAACACGATAGAATCAATGAAAGGCTGCACCCAACAGGACTGACAAACAACGGACTTGCAAAGGTCAATAAACTGCGCAAATACAAAATAAATAAATAAATAATCAATAAATATCGAGAACATGAGATGAAGAGTCCTTGAAAGTGAGTCAAAAGGCTGTGAGAACAGTTCAGTGATGGGGCGAATGAAGTTATCTCTGCTGGTTTCTAGAGCCTGAAGGCTGAGGGGTACTAACTGTTCCTGAACCTGGTGGTGTGGGTCTTGAGGCTCCTGTACCTTCTTCCTGTGGCAGCAGCAGCAAGACAGCGTGACCTGGGCAGTGGGGGTCCTTGACAGATGCTGTGTTCCTTCAGCAGATTGTGTCTTGCTCCAGGCTCCAGCATCTGACGTCTTGTGTGGAAGTAAGTATCATGCCGAGGTACATGTCCATTTTAGTCACTGCTACTTCCTATCATTTTTCTTTGCAGGTAAGGACAGAGGAGTGGGGGAATTAGAGATGTAATTCCCCTAATTTCTTTAGTGAGATGGCAGTGTGCTTGGATGTAGCAGCCACTGTGGGTCCAATCAAAGACATATTTCTTCGTCCCGCTTGTCCATTTTACGATCAAAAGTCACTGAAGAACATCAAGTACTGCAGGATAATCCCATCAGCAAGTTGCTCGATAGCAATGGAGCTGGACTTATTGTGTACCGTTCTGCCGAGATGGTGTGCAGACCAAAAAAAAGATGCATGTGATCGTCTTGGACTTTTTTGTGTTATTGCAAGACCCTGTCAAATATTGGTAACATAGATTGCTGCAAGCATGGTTCACTGGTGAGACCAATGGTGGGGGAAGCTGCATTGTCTCAGTTGTTGCACGGACAAGGCCCATATGCTTCAGAGTCACTTGTTGGAGGTTGCCAGTGAAGGATACACCAGAGGTGTCTATGTGGTGCTGGATTTCGTACTGGGTTGGGCACTGGCTCCTCCATTAGTGCTGTCTCTGGTATTAAGACTATGAGACATAGGAGTAGAATTAGGCCACTACGCATCTCATCAAGTTGCTCTGCCATTTATTTATTATTGATTTATTATCCTTCTCAACCCCATTCTCCTGCCTTCTCCCTGTAACCTTTGATGCCCTGACCAATCAAGAACCCATCAACCTCTGCTTTAAATATACCCAATTACTTGGCCTCCACAGCCATACGTGGCAATAAATTCCAGATTCACTACCTTCTGACTAAAATATTCCTCATTTCTGTTCTAAATGGATGTACCTTCAGTCTGAGACCATGCTCTCTGGTCCTTGGCTCACCCACTATAAGAAACATCTTCTCCACATCCACTCTGTCCAGGTCTTTCAATATTCAATATGCTTCACTAAGATTCTCCCTCATTCACCTAAACTCCAGTGAGCACAGGCCCAGAGCCATTGAATGCTCACACATTAACTCTTTCGTGCCTGGAATCATTCTTGTGAACCTCCTCTGGATCCTCTGCATTGCTAGCACATCTTTTCTTAGATAAGGGGATCAAAACAGCACACAGTACTCCTAAGTGTAGACAGACCAATGGTTTATAAAGCCTCAGCATCACATCCTTTCTCGTGTATTCTAGTCTTCTCAAATTGAATACAAACATTGCTTTGCCTTCCTTACCAATTCAACCTGCAAGTTAACCTTTAGGGAATACTCCACAGGGACTCCCCTAATCCCTATGTCTACACCATTATTCCTTCTACCAAAATACATGACCACACACTTCCCTACACTATGTTCCATCTGCCTCTTCTTTGCTCCATCTTACAATCTGTCCAAGTTCTCTGTAGACTAGCTGCCTATCTCTGTGTCAACTGCAAACTTGCCCACAAAGCCATCATTTCCATCATCCAAATCATTGATACATAACATGAAAAGAAGTGGTTCCAATATCGACCCTTGCGGAAAACCAACAGTCACCTGCAGCCAAACAGAAGAGGCTCTCTTTATTCCCATTCTTCGCCTCCTACCAATCAGCCAACCTGCTATCCATGCTGACATTGGCCTACTCCATCATGCACCTCTAAGTATCTCAGAATCTCATCCTTAAGACTCCAATATTTTCCCAACCACTGAAGTCAGGCCAGCTGGCCTATAATTTCTTGTCTTTTTCCTACCTACCTTCTTAAAGAATGGAGTGATTTTCAATTTTCCAGTCCTCTGTAACCATTCCAGAATCTAGTAATTTTTGAAAGATCATTACTAATGCCTTCACAATCTCTTTAGCTACCTTTTTCAGAACCCTGGGATGCAGTGCATCTGGTCCAGGCAACATGTCTACTTTCACATCTTTCAGCTTCCCAAATACCTGCTCCTTGGTAATAACTACTGGACTCATTTCTGCCCCCGACACTCTAGTATTTCTGGCTTCTTCTCATGTCTTCCACAGTGAAGACTGACGCAAAATACTTAAGTTTGTCCGCCATTACTACCTCTTCAGTGTCATTTTCCAGCAGTCCAATATCCACTCTCACCTCTCTTTTACTCTTTATACAGTACTGCGCAAAAGTCTTAGGCATGTATATACTGTATAGCTAGGGTACCCAAGATTTCTGCAGAGTACTGTAGTAAATTTATCGCACTGTACTGCTCCCACAAAAAAAATTCATAACACATGCTCATGATGATAAACCTGATTCTGATATGGGTCTCTATTATGGACTGAGAGTGGAAAGGGGCCAGGGAGACAGTAATCATGGTTGGGAGAAGGGAAAAGGAGAGAAGAGAGAGTGGAAATCATCAGAGAAACATTCTATAATGATCAATAAAAAGATTGTTTTGAAGCAAATTAGCTTGCTTTGTGTCTCAGGGCTGGGTGTGAGACAATCACTTTTGGCCAGCTCCTCTCTCATGCCCCATAATTCCCTTGACTCCATTGTAATACTGATACATCTGACGTAAATTCTCCCTCTCAAACAGCAAGGTGAAGACTATATTATGATCACTGTCTCCTATGGGTCCCTTTATCTCAAGCTCCCTAATCAAATCCAGCTCATTACACAACACCCAATCCAAAATAGCCTCTCCCCCAGTGGTCTCAACCACAAACTGCTCTAAAAAGCCATCTCCTAGGCATTCTAAATGTTCAACTTTCAATTTTTATTTCTATAATGAGTTTTTAAATCATGATATTCACTTCCTGCAGTTCATAGAAAATTTTGAATAAAAAGTCATCTCTGACTTTGTAAAAGATGATTGCAGCAGATCATAAAAGATTACCTGTCAATCTATAATTAACAGTGAAGAACTATGCTCACCAATTAATCTTGGAACTAAACATAACCATCAAATACCCAACTTATAATAACCGAAATATTCCAGTATTTACCAGAATAGCCTTTCCCCTAGTAGGCTCAACCAAAAACTGCTCTAAAAAGTCATCTCACAGGCATTTTACAAATTCCCTTTAATGGAATCCCACACCAAACTGATTTTCCCAATCTACCTGCATACTGAAATCCCCCATGACTATCACAATATTGCCTTTGGTACATGCCTTTTCTATTTCCCGTTGAAATTTATAGCCCACGCTCTGGCTACTGTTTGGGGGCCTGTACATAACTCCCATCAGGGTCTTTTTACCCTTACAGTTTCTTAACTCTACCCACAAGGATTTTACATCTTCCAATCCTTAGCCACTTCTTTCTAAGAATTTGATTCAATTTTTTAACCAGCAGAGCTACCCACCTCTTCAGCCCACCTGCCTGGCCTTTTGATACAGGGTGCATCCTTGGATATTAAGCTCCTATCTATCTTCGTTCAGTCATGTCTCAATGATGTCCACAACATCATACCTGCCAATCTGTATACTTCAGTCCTGTATCCTTAACCCTTTTCAATTTTGCCCCTATGTTACACTTCATCTCATGCTACTGCCTGCAGTTTTGCCCTATCATCCGCCTATCCATCCTTACAGTCTCACTACACACTGCGTTGACTTGTATACCAAGTGCCCTATCGTCAACCCTATTGCTCCAGTTTCAATCCCACTACCGAATTAGTTCAAGCCCTCCCCAACAGCTCCAGCAAACATTCCCACAAGGATATTGGTCCCCCAGAAGAAATCCCAATTATCCAGAAATCTGAAACCTTGTCCCTCCACCACTTCTTCAGCCACTCATTCATCTGTACCATCATCCTATTCCTGCCCCGACTAGCATGTGGCACCTTGGAGGTCCTGTTCTTAAGCCTCTTTCCCCAACTTCTGATTTTCACTGGGCAGGACCTCTTCCCCCCTTTCTACCAATGCACCTCAACCTCTGGCTGCTCATGCTCCTTCTTTGGAATCTTCTGCAGCCACTCTGAGACATCCTGGACTCTTGCACCTGGGAGGCAACACACCATCTTAGCTTTCCTTTTGCAACCACCGAATCTCCTGCCTGTACCGCACTGCCTGCTGTGCTTGAGCCCAGTATTGCCCTCCAGTGTTCGCTTGCTGGAAGAAGCTCAGACACTTGGGCTATATATGTTTTTCCTTCTTTGTGATTGTATGTTTTTCTGAAATTGAAACGGTATATCCTGTTTGTGGTATGTGCTACGTGCAGTGTGGTGTGTGCTATTGGGAATGTGTTTTGCACCTTGGCCCTAGAGGAACACTGTTTCGTTTAGTTATATTCATGTACGGTTGAATGATAATTAAACTTGGAATGATTGCAGATGATAAATTCAAATGTCTAAAAGTAAGGTGAATTCAGATTGTGGACAAAATAGAGGATGATAAGAAACTGCTCAGTACAAAGACTGTGGTTAAAAATAAGTGTAAATATATCTCAGTGAAAAAATGTTAATAATGCCCAGAGATTTCAAACAACTTTCTAATATCCTGCACATTCATCTTCAAGTTAGTACACAAAATAAAATGGAACAACTTTTCAGAATTCAAAATACACTATAATAACCCTAGATTCTCATTAGTTTGTTTGCTTGCTTGCTACTGCCCTGATCCAATTGATTTATCAATTCCACCATTACTTCATACCCCAACTGTGGCAATTGGGCAATGTAATATTGGAGTGAGAGATTATTTTGCTTTTCCATCTCTTAAATTCTTCCAGCCCAAATTGTTTCTGCTTTCCCTAGAAATTAAGCTGGTTAACTACTGTATTTTTATTTGAAAATGCCACTGAAAAAATAAACAATGATAGAGAATAATCTTTGAAATGCTCACAGTAGATGAGTTTAGGACCTTTAGTTTTCAGATGAATGAGCTAGTTTCCAACTGTAGGCTGGCAAAACCCCTATATTGCAAAAACAAAATAGTGGAACTGCTGGGAATTTGAACTAAAACAGTCAGTACTTCAAACAGAAGCTGCAGAGAGGGTTAATGTTTCAGGCTGCTCTGAAATACATGTTGGCTCTTTTTCATTGTCTGTTGACTATTTTTCTGTTGCTGTTTTTAGCCATCAACTTTCAACACTTTTTTTTTAAGTATGGAGGGAGTCATCAGAATATTTCTTGCTGTTTTACTGCTACCTAATCTGTGTCTAAACAGATGCTGACTGGGTATTGCATGACCTTAGTCATATTTCAATATCGCAGAAAGCAGACTTCAACAGAGTTGTCACACAAGCCGAGGAGGTGGCAATGATAGACAAAAGCACTTTCAACATACAAGAGCTGGACAGCTGATTCACATAATGTTCCTGACAAAAGTATGAACTACCAGCATTCAAAATGCTGGCAGAAGCTGTGCATACCAAAGGCCGGCCATATTAATGTCACTCCATTGTTGCTGCTGAATAGAAAAGGGCTAAACTATAATCAAACGGCAACTAGCTATGCACTGACATTTTACAACGTAAGCAGCTGATCACACTGGAAAAATAACTCTGTATCTGGCTTTCAGCAGAGAACTTAGCAACACAAACAACATGTGAGCATTTCATAGCAAATCTCTAGTAAGATTACAATCCGTAGTTAGCTACACGGCCATTATTTTTCGTCTATCAATAAAGATATTAACCGCTAGGTGTAAAATTAATTTGACATATTAATATTACTGGTTATAATTAATTATTAAATTATCCGATAAGAGGCAAATGAACATTCAAATTCAGGCACGTTGTTGGTGTGCTGGCAAAAGAAAGCAAAGTTAAAATGTTGCCTACAGGATGATGGAAAGAAATGAAAATAATAATGAAGGGGTTCTTTAAAACAACGGAGTTATTTTGGTTTTTTGCATCAAAAGGAAAAAGTGATAGAAAACTACCCATATAGTAATTTAACAGGTTAAATTAGGAACAACATTCTTCCATTTTACACAGTTCTTACAAATATCAAGCCTTTATTTGATATGATCACTATTAATATCTGCACTTAAATATGATTGTATTTACTTACAACTACTGCTACTCCAAGACTTCAGGAGAGACTTGATGCTAATTTCAAAAAACACGGAGTCCTGTAGGCTCAACATTATGTCTTTTGGTGAGCAGCAGCCACAAGAAGATTTATCACAGCAGCTTTCCCAGCTGTTTATGTATAATATCGTGTATTGCTATCCCCTCACTCCTTTCAAAAACAGCGCAGCTCTGGCCTCGTGTCCTTTTTTCATTATCATGCGGTCTTTCTGTATGACGCACGCTTCCAGTACCAGCAATGCTGAATGCAGATGAACTCAGTAGCTGGCTAGAAAACTAACTCTACGTGGAGGGTAGTTTGAAGGTCAATTTCACCTTCCACAGGCCACAACAACATCTTCAATGAAGACTAAATGAAACGATATAAAAACAAAGGGTGGCCTATCACGGCCAATTCCAGCAAATATTGCCAGCTGCTTCCTGTGATGTTGGTAAATACAGTCCAGAAAGGTGGAGCTCAGAACTCCTCAGTTTAACTACCAGAGAAATATAAATGCACAGAGCAGACCCACCAGAATACCTCCCCTTGCATTGCCTTGTATAACTGACAACCTTTCACAAAGTCACAACTGAAGTACATTCTTTGGCACTGCTTGCTTCTGAAAAACCTGGCTCCAGCGTCTTTTCACAGCAATGCATTACTTCCTACAGCACTGCCCACCCAGTCAATAATCAGCGACCAAACAGCACGCTTGTGATGACGCAGAATACAACTTGCCATTTAATCTACCGAAGATAACGTTAGCTGCTTAGCTTTCACTTGGGGGAGGGGGGAAAGAGGAGCAGGAGGAGGAGGAAGCAGGGTGATGCAATCAGTACTGTGGCTTTCCAGCCTATGGTGCAGCATTTCAGCTTACTTTACAACACTTTTTTCTCCCAGCTGCTTATATAAAATTTCTGTGTTTCATAATTGCAGCAGGAAAGAAACAGGCTCCGTCAGAAACACATTTTACAGGTTTGATTTTTAACCAAGATCCTCAAGTTTTTAAAGCTAATGTGTCAGAAATTAAATGTGTAATAATTTAACATAGATAAAATTTAGATGCAAAATAAATTGCTTCATTTTGGGAAATAGTTCCTCTCCATAAAAGTTCCCAACAACCACAATAAGCTCCTTGAAAAAAAGTAACAGATAAAAATATAAAAATAGAATTGCAGATGCTGGAACCATAAAACCGATAGCTGGCACATAATCACTGGGCCTAAGGGCTAACCCTTATGCAGCATTTCTCTGATTCTATGAACAGAAAATGCTGGAATCAGTTTGCAGGCAAGGCAGCCTCTGTGGAAAGAGAAACAGTCAACATCTCATGATGAAGGTTCCTCAGCACAAAGATAGAGATCCTTTGGTTTTGACCTTCCATTCGCCAGCCTTGGCATTCAATAAATTATCCTTCACCATTTTCTCCACCTTCAATCAGATTTCTTCAACATAATTCCACTACTAAATATACTTTTCCCCTATCTCATCAATATCAAAATTCATAAAGGGACTGTTCCCTTTCATATACTCTGACTCTCTTCCTTTTCTAAAATGTTCTATGGAAGTTTCCTATGCAACTACAGGAAATTCAACATCGATCCTTCCATCTCTTCCCTTCTAGATGAAGTGATTCATCTGCACTTCTTCAAATTATATGTACCGTGTTTCATTTCAGTAATGTAGTCTCCTCTCCAATGGCTATTGGGTGACCCTTTGCAGAATATCTGCACTTACTCAGTGGTGGTGACTCTGTGTTTCCAATTTCCTGCCACTTTAATTCTATATTCCACTTTCACCCATCTGTGGAACTTATAACAAGGTCAAATATGAGTTTGAAAAACAATAGCTCATCTAAGCATTTTGGAACTTTCCACACTCAATGGCAAATTCTATATTTTCAGGTATTTCATTTTCTCTGTATCGGAATAGGTCAGGCCATCCATCAGTGATAATAGCTTCGTTTTTTTCTCTCTCCACTAGCACAGACTGACCTACTGGCACACCCTGCAGATGTGCATTCCATAACTTTTATATTCAATACACTATGAGCAGCCTGATAGCTATGGTTAATGAAGGGTGGATACCGAATGATGGAAAGGTCAGGAGAGCAATGAATTAACAGAATTAGTAAATAACAAGAGCAATAATGACATTTTCAGATGAGCTGCAGCAGATTCTGATGATGTTATGGAACAATAAATATGCAGCTTTTAAAATGAGCATCTTCTTGGAAAATGGAGAATGCTGGCAAGGTTACACACGTACATATTCATTCCCCCAAGAAAATAGTCGGTCTTGATGACGTAGCTCGAAAATTGTATCTAGAAGGAAATCCAGAATGCTCAAAAAGCTATGGTAATGTATCCAAGTCAGTATAGTGTCCAGCTTGATGGGAAACTGGAACATGACGATGTTCTATGATGTTACTGATCTTATGCTTCTTAGGGAGGTCATAGACAAATCAAATTTACCTGTAGTTTGGACACTCTGTGGTGCTGCAGCAATTGCAGCCATTAAGTACTTGATACCAAAGTTTGACCTGATTTTGGGTGAAGGATTTAATCACAGGCACCAAACCTCTCTCTTGTTTTGGTAACTTGTCTGCTAAACTATTATTGTGAGTTATTTAGATTTTCTGTTTCCTTATTGTTTAGTTAAGGCTCTGAGATCTCTGGGTATACTAATAGGCAAGACTGCTGAGGCTTGGTAAAATGGTTTTGGCATTCTCTTTTGTTGTTATTGCCTAGCATTTATAAAATATTAGCTGTCAAAAACAGCTAATCATGACAGACAATTTCATTTACAGGGGAATTGTGAATGAATCAAACCATGGTAGAGGTGGTGGATTTGATTCACAAGATACTGAGCCTGATAAGCAATTATTGATTCACATGATTGCCTGTAAACCTCTGCTGAATCAGCAAGCTTCATAGTCAGCGCAGTTTGTGCTCCTTCTTTGTCAGGTTTACACGAAGATAATCACAAAATTAAGAGCCCAGCTCAAAATATACCAGTATCTTTGGACAATAAAGAGTTAAAATAGTGGAAAAAAGGAAAGGAAATTACAACATTTGTTCCTAAGTGTCAAATAGCATTGAGGCCTGCAGAAATACATTCCTGAACAAATACTAGTCTGTACACACAAGGTTTCATTCATTCTCAGTATGATAGCATTCATAGTATATTTTAGAATGCATGTGCTAAAATAGAGTCTGTAATTTCAATGTTCTAGATACCCTACTCCTACCAAGAAGCTTGTATTCAGAGAATTGCAGTTGATACAATGTTACAAATATTTCAAAGATGAATCTCTTTAAATTAACTGTAGTTTAACTATACTTGAAAACAAAAGGGTGGATAGCGATAAAACGATCTCAAATAAACTTGTAGTCAGCAACCAACTTCATGTTTTAAACAATTTAGACTCCCTGGACAATCTGCTATAGGGTGCCTCTACCAATATCAGTCCTGCTTGCACAGTGAGCAGCATCAACCATTATGCATGCCTTTTTCTGACAGCTCAAAAACCTTTTACTCCATTAGTCAGAAGCTGTATCTTTATCAAGTGCTTGTCCTCACAAACATCTTCATCCTACATGGTGACATGTCAGCTCAGATTCTAAGCAACAGGGTCACCGGAGACCCAGTCTAATTTCAGAACAACATCAAACAAGGCTGCATGTCAATATATATTGTCATAATGCTGTGTGTCATCTCCAACAAGCTTCCCAATTGTTCGAAGTTTATCTGCAGGGAAAATTGTTTAACTTAACCACTGAAACAAGATCACTCCACCATCAAACTTTTCATAGTCATGCAACTGGAGTCCTCCAGGTCATTGTTGATTCATTCGATGAACTGCATGAGAAATTGGACCTCAGAAACTTGTACAAAATAAAGTTTCTCAATCAACCTACCCCAACTATACAACATACAAAGATCCATGAATGGACTGCTTTCCATAATATTGCAACCACCTCTCCATGGCAGACTTCAGTGATGAAATTCACAATTGTCTTCAATGCACCAACGTATAGGCAGGGGTTATTATTTTTGCTTTAAACAATGATAAAAATCAAAGTCAAAACACATAACATTAAAACTTCAGCAGAAAATGCATACTTGAAATTTTTGACTGGTTATTTCAATGCTAATCCATTCAAGTCACAACACGCTCTACAATATTATGGCCCAAGTACTTCTTTGAATTTACTTACTAAACATTTTAATATTTGTAACTAATTCTTAAGAAATTACACTTCAAGATTAACATTTTCTCAATTTCAGAAACAGCTCTGGAGGCAGATTCATGTGCTGTGCAAATTTAATATTCTCTTGAAATGCCAAATTTGAATTTTAAGGATGTGCCACACACATCAAAGTTGCTGGTGAACGCAGCAGGCCAAGCAGCATCTATAGGAAGAGGCGCAGTCGACGTTTCAGGCCGAGACCCTTCGTCAGGACTAACTGAAGGAAGAGTGAGTAAGGGATTTGAAAGCTGGAGGGGGAGGGGGAGATGCAAAATGATGGGAGAAGACAGGAGGGGGAGGGATGGAGCTGAGAGCTGGACAGGTGATAGGCAAAAGGGGATACGAGAGGATCATGGGACAGGAGGTCCGGGAAGAAAGACGGGGGGGGGGTGACCCAGAGGATGGGCAAGAGGTATATTCAGAGGGACAGAGGGAGAAAAAGGAGAGTGAGAGAAAGAATGTGTGCATAAAAATGAGTAACAGATGGGGTACGAGGGGGAGGTGGAGCCTAGCGGAAGTTAGAGAAGTCAATGTTCATGCCATCAGGTTGGAGGCTACCCAGACGGAATATAAGGTGTTGTTCCTCCAACCTGAGTGTGGCTTCATCTTCACAGTAGAGGAGGCCGTGGATAGACATGTCAGAATGGGAATGGGATGTGGAATTAAAATGTGTGGCCACTGGGAGATCCTGCTTTCTCTGGCGGACAGAGCGTAGATGTTCAGCAAAGCGGTCTCCCAGTCTGCATCGGGTCTCGCCAATATATAAAAGGCCACATCGGGAGCACCGGACGCAGTATATCACCCCAGTCGACTCACAGGTGAAGTGATGCCTCACCTGGAAGGACTGTTTGGGGCCCTGAATGGTGGTAAGGGAGGAAGTGTAAGGGCATGTGTAGCACTTGTTCCGCTTACACGGATAAGTGCCAGGAGGGAGATCAGTGGGGAGGGATGGGGGGGACGAATGGACAAGGGAGTTGTGTAGGGAGCGATCCCTGCGGAATGCAGAGAGAGGGGGGCAGGGAAAGATGTGCTTAGTGGTGGGATCCCGTTGGAGGTGGCGGAAGTTACGGAGAATAATATGTTGGACCCGGAGGCTGGTGGGGTGGTAGGTGAGGACCAGGGGAACCCTATTCCTAGTGGGGTGGTGGGAGGATGGAGTGAGAGCAGATGTACGTGAAATGGGGGAGATGCGTTTAAGGATGTGCCCTTTGTTTGTGGTAGGTTCAAAGGGACTAATTTTTATTTTATCAAATTCTTCAATCCGAATCCAAATAAGGTTTAATATAATTGGCTTATGTCGTGAAATTTGTTGACTTTGCGGTAGAAGTACAATGCAATGCGTTAGAGAAAAAACTGAATTACAGTAAATACATCTGTACTTTTTTAAATAGTTAAATAAGGAGTGAGGAAGTGTACGAGTTCAAAGTCCATTCAGAAATCGGATGGCTGAGGGAAAGAAGCTTTTGCTGAATCATTGAATGTGTGCCTTCGTGCCCCTGTACCTCCTTCTTGATGGTAGCATGCGCTGGGAGGCAGGGGTCATTAACAATGGACGCCACCTTTTTGGGGCATTGCTTCTTGAAGCTGTAATGGATAATACAGAAGCTAGTGCTCATGATGGAGTTGACTAAGTTTACAACTCTCTGCAGCTTTCATTGATCCTGTGCAGTAGCACCAACCCCCCACACCAGATAGCGATGCAGCCAACTAGAACGCTTTCCACAGTACATTTGTAGAAGTTAGAGTGTTTTTGTTGAGATATCAAATCTTCTCAAACTCCTAATGAAACATAGCAACTGACATGCTTTCTTTGTAAATGAAACGACATACTGGGTCCAGGTTAGATCCTCAGAGACGTTGACACCCAGGAACATGAAATTGCTCACTCGTTCCACTTCTGATCCCTCTATGAGGACTGGTCTGTGTACTCTCTCCTTTCTGAAGTCCACAATCAGTTCTTTGGACTTACTGATGTTGAGTGTAAGGTTGTTGCTGTGACACCACTCAACTAGCTGATATATCTCGCTCCTGTACACCCTCTGGTCACTATCTGAAATTCTGCCAACAATGGTCATATCGTCAGCAAACTCACAGATGGCATTTAAGCTGTGCCTAGCCCCATGATCATGGGTGTAGAGAGAGTAGAGCAGTGGGCTAAGCACACATCCCAGAGGTGCACCAGTGTTGATTGTCAGCGAGATGTCATTTGCAATCCACACAAATTGTGGTCTTCTGGTTAGGAAGTCGAGGATTCAGTTGCAGAGAGAGGTACAGAGACCTAGGGTCTGGAGCTTTTCGATGAGAACTGTAGGAATGATTGTGTTAAATGCTGAGCTGTAGTCAATAAACAGCTTCCTGACATGGGAATTTGTAATCATCTTAAAACAGCCCAAAAACATCCTCTTAATCTAATGTAGACAAGGAAATGCCAGCCCAGTCCATGTAAACTGCCTACATAATTTAATCCCATTTGTCTTGATAACTTTCTGGTGAATCTACACTGCACCCACTCAAGTACCAATAAATATTTTGGAAATGCTGTATCCAAAAATAAATACAGTACTCCAGATGCGCTTTAATCAGAGACTAAATCTAAATGCACAATAAACTTCCATCCTTTTGCATTCTAGACAATTTTAACAAGGAAAGGCAAGTTATTCTAAAAATTCACTGGGTCATTGATGTTTCATATCGTTAGGTAGTTTGCCTATTTAACTATTTCTTGGAATATTTTTCATTAAATAGTCTTTTCTAGCTTACTATTTTATGGTCTTCAATGTCATTCATGGTTGGCATGGTTGATAATGACAACTTCCCTTCTGCATCTACTGTTCCCTTAAATCCAAAATGGTGGACATCACATCACCATATGAATAATTTTGCCCACACATGCAAATTTTTCTTGTGCATGTTTTGTTCACATTACTGTGTTCTGATCATTCTACTAAATAGTCTGCTTCCTGTTCATATTAACTTCAACTCAAATCAATTACTCTCAACCTTCAATTCCGGCACATTACAGTAGATCATGCAGCAAAATAGTGTAATTACAAATCCTAATTTGTATCAACATGAATGCAAAAACGGAAACCAAAACTACATAAATGGAAAGAATAACGTCTCCTTCCTGATTGCTGAAAGCCTTCTTTGCACAATTTAATGCAATGAATGATGTGACATCTCTCCCCCAGAGGAACAGGCACCATGTCTGGCTGCAGCAGAGGTAAGGAGGATTCTAGCCAGAGTAAACCTACACAAAGCTGCAGGGCCAAACAACATATCCTGGTCAGGTGCTGAGATATTGCAGGGCCCAGCTAAAAGAGGTCTAAACGGACATCTTTAATATCATTTTGCAACAGTCCCTGCAGGCTTCAAGGCAGCCACCATCATTCTGGTGCCCAAGAGCGCAATGGTAACTAGCCTAAACCATTACCGCCCAGTGGCATTGATCTCAACAAGCATGAAGTGTTTTGCACCACAGCTACATTGAACCTTTTCCAGTCCACCTACTGCTCAAACCACTCCACTGATGGTGCCAAAGCCTTGGCCCTTTATTCCATCCTGTCCCACCTAGAAAACGATGCCCCACAAGCCAGGATGTTGTTCATCGACTTCAACTTGACACTTAACATTATCATCCCTCGGGGCTGATGGGTAAACGGTCCTCTTTGGGACCCAACAGCCCTCATTGTAACTGGATATTGGACTTCTTGATAAAAAGATCCCAGTCAGTACAAGTTGGCAGCAATATCTCAAACTCCACCATGCTGAGCACTGGTGCACTGGCTGTGTGGTCAGTCCACTGTTGATTCCAACTGCACTGCCAGATCCAGCTCAAATCGCTTCACTAAATTCACTGATGATACAACAGTGGCTGGACTCATCAGCAACAATGATAAGTTAGCATAGAGAGGAAGTAGAAAGGCTTAGTAAATTGAGTGAAAACAACAACCTGAGTCTCAGTGTGGACAAGACAAATGTGATTGTGGACTTTAGGAAGGCATAGGTTGACACTGTCCATTGCACATCCATGGCTCTGCCGTGGAGAGAGTGAAGAACACAAAGTTCCTTGGTGTCCACTTAAACGATTTAACCTGGACTCTCAACATCTGCTCATTAGTCAAGACGGCACAGCAGCATCTACACTTTCTGAGGGGATTGAGGCACGCGTGACCCATTCTAACAACTTTCTACAGGAGCACCTTTGACAGTGTGGTATGGAAGCTGCAAGGCATTGGGCTGCAAGACCCTTGAGAGGATAGTAAAGACCCGAGAGGATCACTGGGGTCTCCGCGCCCCCCCCATGTGACATTTACTGAGAGCATTGTATACGAGGAGCCCAAAGCATCGTTGAGGATCCCTAGCATCTATCCCACAATCTCCCACTATCATCAGGGAGAAGGTACAGGAGTATCAAGACTCAGACTGCCAGGCTGGGTAACATCTCCTTCCCCCAGACTATGACACTATTGAAGACCCTGCCACCACTGAGGTCTTGTCAATAGGATAGTGAGCTGTTTACTAGTGCTGCACACTTCACATGCATTTTGCATTATATTTCATTAACTTATTTGTGGAAATATTTTGTTTTGTTTTATGGTCTGTGCGTGATATATGTTTTGTGGATGCACCATTATCTGCAAGAATGTTGTTCTGTTGTATATATGTAACAGTCAAACGACAAAAAACCTTCTTGAATTTAAGAGCATGGTGTAATGCATGCACCAAAGCATGTCATTATTCAGGCACTGTGGGTTTGTGACTGATCTCCATAGATGCTAATTGTATGTGTCCCACTCTGGTTTGACCTGCATTCTGCCAAATGTTTTGTATTGTGTCAGTCAAATATAATGACTCAGCATTTGTTGTTTGATTTGAGGATACTTTCACTGCACATTGGCAGATGCAAAAGTGTCAATGTGAAATTTCTAAAGGTCATTCAGTGCTAAGTATAAGAATCAAAATGCCCTCCAGAACCTGAGAGGGACAAAGTATGGAACATGCAGTTAGAGGACCTAAAATGTTGGGAACCAGTAGCAAAATACAGAATATAAACCAATAAAAAGAAAACCATGCTTTTCGAGTCAGATGATAGATGTGTGTTGTTCAGACTGCTTTGGATATTTCGATTCAACAAAAAGTCATTATTTTAGGCAATATCAATGTTTAGCACATCTGTCACAAATGTACATTGTAATGCTAACTGCAACAGTACCATATGAGTAACAGATTACATTGAAAATGAAAAGTGAAAAAATTTCTCCTATAAATGTAAAAACAAGAAATGTTGGTCTATGCAAAAGGCTGAATAAGAAGCAGGCCAAGGAATTTGATTTTTTTTAAATGTGTGACATTTAATCTGCATATGTAGGGTGCATTTAACAGTTAATAGACAATGTAACTATCTAATTTAGTGTAAAATAATCCACTGTAATACCATTCTCCCTGTGATTACATGGATTGCTTCATTTTCTCCCCCCCCCCCCGCCAAAGGCATTGGCTGGAAGTAATGAGTATGTGGGGAGAAAAAGAAAAAAAACTTGGTCAGCGCAGATCAGATAAACCAATGGGCTATATGCATACAATGTATATTAAAAGAATAGTGTCCAGAATACTGATAAAAACAGCAGATACATTTCCTTACCAATCTCTCAGTCAAGTCATACATTTTCAATCATTTGACTCTAATTCAGTTGCTGCTGAATTCATGCCTTTGTCTCAGCCTTCCAACCCAATCCTCATGATGTGTCACCTTTTACCCTGTTCAAATCTCTTCCATGCACCCATTCCCCAAGAATTGACTTTTAACCCTTGCAGACCTGCAACATTTTTTTAGATTATTCAGATATTTCCTTTTTAGTTTACAGTCTATCTCATTCAATCATATCTAATGAGTTCAAAAATATAGCATCTATCATTAGTAATTTCAAGTACAACAAGTGATATCATCAGCAAATTTTTATGTGAATATGGACCAAACTTGAAATCAATAACTTGCATATCAGTTGTTATTTGGGCATCTTGTAGAATGTTAGATATCATATGATGGTGTAGTCAGTTGTATTGTCTTTTAGTTTATCAGATACTGAATTTTTTTTAGACGTCCCTTTTCTTCAGTTACAGGATTTTTACTTTCCACTTTGTAAATCCACAGTGGGTTTCCTATAATTTTGGATCTCCCCCTCCCCCTTTCAAATCTCTTACTAACTCTTCCTTCAGTTAGTCCTGACGAAGGGTCTCGGCCTGAAACGTCGACTGTACCTCTTCCTAGAGATGCTGCCTGGCCTGCTGCGTTCACCAGCAACTTTGATGTGTGTTGCTTGAATTTCCAGCATCTGCAGAATTCCTGTTATGTGCTTGAATCATATTGCCTTTTCCACCAATTACCTCCCAGCTTCTGACTTCAGTCACCCTCCCCCACCCACCTAACTTCACCTATCACTTAAGATTGTCCACCTTCCCCTTCCCCCACCCAACCTTTTTATTCTGGCATCTTCCCCCTTTCGTTCCACCCCTACTGAAAGGTCTCAGCCTGAAACGTTAACTGTTATTCAATTCCACAGATGTTGCCTGACCTGCTGAAGTAAAAGGGTAGCTATGACCTTTGAACAAATACATGTTGTGTACTCAAAAGGCAGAATATGCAGGTTCTGTCAACCCCAACATTAATTAGAAGTACCCTTTTTAAAAAAATGTTCCACTCCTTTGCAATATCCAAGTAGCATTCAGCAGATGTAACAGAATAAGGCCTCTCATGTGAAACAAATAATTGCAGTGTCCGTGTAACATTAATCAGGTGTGTCATGTCTCCAAATAAAAGCTAACCGTTAATGCATAAGGGTGATGGATCACCAGTCAAAGCAATGGCTGGAGCATTTTTCTGATATTCCAATTGTGATGATAGAAACATAGAAAACCTACAGCACAATACAGGCCCTTCGGCCCACAATGCTGTGCCAAACATGTACTTAGTTAGAAATTACCTAAGGTTACCCATTTTTCTAAGCTCCATGTACCTATCCAGGAGTCTCTTAAAAGACCCTATCGCATCCACCTCCACCACCATTGCCGGCAGCCCATTCCATGCACTCACCACTCTGTGTAAAAAAAAAACTTAACCCTGATATTTCCTCTGTACCTACTTCCAAGCATCTTAAAACTGTGCCCGCTCATGTTAGCCATTTCAGCCCTGGGAAAAAGCCTCTGACTATCCACACAATCAATGCCTCTCATCATCTTACATACCTATAAGAAGTTTCATTGTGATATAGGTCAGACATTGGAGGGCAAGGTGAATGAAATTTTGAAGTCTGAATAACAACATTAATTTCTCTTTTGTTCATAATGTGATATTTAGTGTTGTACTTTGCCATACCATTAGTTAAACTGCTGATCCGCAGCTTGACACATTATTAAAACTCTTTTTCAGCTGGCAGGATTTATTTACATTTTACAAGTTATTAGTAGTATTGAGGCAAGCAAATTATTTAATATATAGGTGGTACTGTGGACCTGAAGTACTCAAATGATTTGGAAATCAGTCCTACAAAAGTTAAATATTTTATCCAGAGATCTTGTGCAAGTTTTCAAAAAAATAAACTTAACCTTCAAAAGACCCAAACTATTTTTGCTCTATTGCATAAACATTTTCTCATGAGAACATAGCAGAACAGCGCAAATGTTAGCCAGACAATGAAGTAAGCAGTGTTCAATGTATATTTTGTGAAAAGGGTCAAGGTCAGGTTTTATGCAATGAAAGAGACCCAGAGTAACAATCCAGATTTCTAACAACTTTGTGGGGTAAATGACTAACTATATGGGGAAAATGGCAGTCTATTTGCAAGCAACAGAAACACACAAATAGCAACTAATCTCACTACAGTTTGTTAGAACTGTTTGTCAGAACATTTGTATGCATGGCATATTTGAATAACATTACAGGATTTCTAGCACCTAGATAAACTGCTGGAACTGACAATGCATCATTTAAAGGACAAAAGGCTATTTTCAGGACTCCAGCCTGCAATGGGCTTTTTACATTGGGGGTAGGAATCCTGCTGAATTAACACATATTACTTTAAATTTTTAAAATCTAAATGAAGGGCAGTTTCGGATGATGAGTTCATATGGTTTTGACTTCAACTCTCTGCATATATGGTGTCAGGTTTTATTTGTACTTCTTATGAATGGATATTTGTGGTGACCATTCAAATGTGGTTTAAAAAAAGTCTTCTTATGGTGCTGCACTTGATCTAAGTTCACCTATTTCTACCTCCATAGTATAGTAAAACTCTGAAAATCAGGTACCCTCAAGACTTCGATGGTGCCACACCGGTAGATTATCCAGACTTGGAATATTACACCTAGTAATAATTCAACTCAAATTTAACTCACTTTTTTAAAAAGATGTTATACAATATTATAATAAATTTTCCAGTGAACGAGGCAAGTTTAAAGGAAGCATGGAAAACAGCACTCAGTGAATTTGAAGTGGGGGTGGAGGGATGGAAGGAACTGGACCTCATGTGTTAAAATGGAGCATGGAAGTAAGTATTTAGTGAGCCACCATACTGTGATTTCTGAACAATGGGTTGATGTAATTTTACCACATCAGCTTTAACAATTTATCTGTTCCTGACACCTGTAACCACACCTATTTTCACTTTTCATGGCTTTCCTCATTCAATGCTCCATGGACCTGTCATCTGAGATTCTCCTACTATTGGAAAATGTAAATGCATACATTGTATTTTCTATGTATTACAGTACTCAACAGTATTTCAGTATTTACTCAAATGCACACATTGTATTTTCTATATTTACTATGTAACCACTGCTAGCTGAATAGAGGGTATTCACTATGTAGCCATGACTTTTGACCTAATCACTATTAATTCATGAAGAGAACTAGAATGAAACCAGGGAGAAAGATAACGGTGGCGAGTAAGGTAATGAAATATGTGGCAGTATGTCAAAACAAGACTAATTAAGAAATAACTGTGGTTAGGGACGAGAGGACACCTGGTCTAAAATGTAAACTAGGACATAATTAAGTTGGGGAATAAAACAATAGAGGAAAGTCGAGAGCGGATATATTGATGATATATAATCACAGGCCGATTGGATATGATAATGTAGCTAAGATAGGAAATTGCTATAAAAAAATGTTGTATACAAGCCTCGATGGGCAGTCAGACACTAGCTTTCTGATTGTCTCAGCTTTGATTTGCAAATTAAAGTTTAAAACGTCTTGGCGAGTTTTCCGCGTCTCCTTGTCGTTTGTGAGAAACGAGAAACCACGACAAAATTGGCGTCACGAAAAGGGAACAAGAAATGGAAGTGTTAAAACTTTTTAGGATGGAGGAAGAAAGGTTAAGAAAGACGAGAAGTATATTAATAGTAAGTTAAAAAAGATACTGAGAAATGAAACGAGCAGTCTGATAAAGAAAAGGAAAAGCATAACAGGGAGTCGGCTCCGGCTCTGTACCCAGACCTGAAAGACATAGAAAAACCTCCTCCCTATTATGAGAAAGAAACCCTTAAGCAGTGTCCGATGATAACAGGAAGAGTGGATCTAAATGGAGAAATTAAAGTCTGGGATACCGAGGAGGAAAGAAAGAATCACGAAAAGGAGCGGGAGGAACTACGGAAGGTAATAGAAGACAGGGCAAAGATAGAGCAGCAGAGAAGGGAAATAGTAGAAGAGATCAAAGGGTTACAGGAATTAAAAGCAAAAAGGGATGAAGAGAAATCTTTGTTATATGGGCACGGAACTGAACAGGCCAGAGCAGAAGGAGACTTGTCGGGAGAGCAAGAGTTAAGTAGCGAAGGAGAGGGTACGAGAGAATGTAGGCAGAGGATAGAAGACAGGAGCCTTGAAGGGGAAAAAGAGAGAGTGAAAAGGCAGATATTAGAAACAGAGGGAGAGATTAGGGAATTACAGCGGAGACTGAATTTCCAACGAGAGTTTGAGGATTTCGCATGGGCCAAAGCAAATGCTAGCTCAAGGCAGAAAGAAGAACTCCACGAGGAGGCCAAGGGAGAAAGGAAACCCCGCAAAGAATCATGTGGCAGCCAGTGAAAACGTGCTCAGAAACAGATGGGGAGTCAGGCAAGGCTGGCATACAGAATGCGGACAGCACACTGATTGACGGGGCCAGAATTGACATAGTGAGGCAGAGGGTATGGGGGGCCCTCAGAGAGCTCTATCCACCCAAAATGGACCCCAAAGCCACGAAAGGGGATCCACTGGGAGACACTGAAAATCCAGCAGCCTATATAGAAAATCAGTTGAAAAGGTGGAGACTGGAAACTGAACAAGAGGTGGAAGGCAACCCATTTATGACCTGGATGTTCCGAAATGCTGTTTTGGATGCGATGCCTTCCCAAGTTAAGTCTAAACTTGAGACAGACTGATGTCAATGACCCCACAGGAATTCAGGGACCACGTAGTCCATGCGGTCGAAAAATATCGAAAAGACAAACGAAAGTTGACTTGAGCAGCAAGAAGTGCAGAGAAAGCTGATACAAATGCAGCTTGAAGAACTTAAAAAGGAAAAAGAAAAAGGCAAGAAGATGCTGCCAGCAATGACCGATTTAAGCACAGCCGTTGAAATGAATGAAATTCCATTATATGGAGGGACCGGTTGTGCCGTAAGACAGAGCCCAGAAAACCCCATGCCAATAATAAACGTCTTTGGGGGTGCTTTTCCACAAATACCCTACTAGGGACAGGATAAATTTAAACAGCAGCCCAGACAGGACTGGAAATCCCAAGGAGGGGGGCAGAGAGGTTATGGGCAGGAAGGACCAGTAAGGAAACAGGGGGGAAGAGAGATACAGAGACTGTGCTGGGGATGTAACCAGCCAGGACACATGAGAAGGGACTGCCCACTTAAGCCATGGGCCGTCACATTCCAGCGGGAACCAATGAGATGGGAACCACAGTCTAGCCAAGGACCAGACCCCGCAGGGCTGAATGGACCCGTGAACCCCTATGCAAGACATTAGGGGTGCCCACAGAACCCAGGTGGGAAGGGACACTACCCAGTGATAACAAGGGAGGCAGAGGAGGAACCCATTGTTCAGGTTGTGTTAGAAGGGCAGCTGACACCAATGATGATAGATACTGGAGCCACGTATACTTGCGTACAGCCGCAGTATGCCCTTCACCTTCCCATGTTAGGAAAATTTATTAAGACTGTAGGGTTCTCAGGAAAAACACAGTTGACACAATGTACAGCTCCAGTGAGATTAGGGACGGGCAGCAAAGGAATAGTTTTGCCGATATTAGTGTCCAAAGGAAACGATGCAGTAACAAAGCGAAATCAAGCTGCAGATGAAGCAGCCAGGAAAGCGTATGGGTGTATATCCACTGTTATTGCACCCCAGGTAAGTCTAGAGCCGGAACCTATGGTAGAGGACCTAATTGAAATACAGGGAAAGGCAACTTTAGCAGAGCAAACACTGTGGAGACAAAGGGGGGCCAAGCAGAACTCAGAAGGCCTATGGACCACGGAAGATGGCCTATTGGTAGTTCCCACCCCTTTACT
Source organism: Mobula hypostoma (assembly GCF_963921235.1). Taxonomy (NCBI): domain Eukaryota; kingdom Metazoa; phylum Chordata; class Chondrichthyes; order Myliobatiformes; family Myliobatidae; genus Mobula; species Mobula hypostoma. The sequence continues at coordinate 62,270,345 of NC_086099.1, read as the reverse complement.
GACTATCCTGATCTCAGAAGCACATGGGATGGATCATTGTGCAAGGGGGGAAGTAATAAGGAAAATAAAAAAGGATGGATTTTGGTCGCCTTATTCACAGGCTTCAGTAAACCATGTGTTGTCACAGTGCGAGGTATGCGCGCAGGATAATGTTCGGAAAGGAATTACAACCCCAATAGGTCATATACCTGTATCTGAAGGGCCATTTAAACACCCAGTGATTGACTATGTAGACATGATAAAAACAGTAAGAGGGAAAAGATACATGTTGGTGGTAATCGACAGATTCAGCAGATGGGTAGAGGCAGTACCCTCGAAGGATCAAGGGGCAGGAACAGTGGTGAATTTCCTGACAAACGAAGTGATCCCAAGGTTAGGGATACTGACAGAAATTAGCTCAGACAATGGTTCAGCTTTCATCCAGAAAGTGGTCAAGTTAATACTGCAAGCACTGAGAATAAAGCAAAGATTTGGATGTGTGTATCACCCCCAGTCGCCAGGGTATGGTGGAAAGAATTAACGGGACCTTAAAAGCCAAACTAAACAAAATCTGTGCAGATACTAAACTCAACTGGGTCAATGCACTACCGTTAGCATTAATGAGTTACCGCATGCAGACTAATCGGATGACGTGTCTAACACCGCATGAAATGCTAACCGGAAGGCCCATGCCAGTGCCCCAGTGGAGAGGACCGTATAAAGGGCCTAGTTTGGAACAATTGGAATGGGAATTAAAACAATACATGCGACAATTAACTATGATACATAAGTCTATTTATGCACATGAAAAACAGAAAGAGCCAGAGATCGATCAAGGGGAAGGACCAATTAAGCCAGGCGAGCAGGTCTACGTGCGAGCGTTTCGAAGAAAGTGGAACGAACCCAGAAGGGAAGGGCCCTTTACAGTAACCAAAGCATCACCCACCGCAGTACAAGTGGAAGGACGCTCCACCTGGTATCATCTCAATCACTGCACTAGAGCAATCCCGCAGGTACAGTCAGGTGGGCCACCCGAGGTAAGTGGTGAAGAGGAACAAACAGACAGGTACTAGACTGGCTATTGGCAGAGAAAGGAGGAGTTTGTGTAATGTTTGGGGAACAGTGCTGTACTTCTATATCGAATAACACTAGTCTGGAGGGATCATTTACCAGAGCAATGAATAAACTGAAAAATCTAAGAAAGGAAGTCAAACAAAATGCAGGGTTCGGACACCAGTTCTCTGACTGGTTAAACAGTAAACTAGGAGGATGGGGAGCATGGCTGACCAAGATTGCAGTAACCATTGGTATTGAATTGCTAAGCTGTGTGATCATTCTGTGCTGTTTTCTTCCATGCCTTAAGTCACTTGTAGTGCGTGCTGCAATGAAACGGTTTCCGATGCTCCTGGAAATTGTTGGGTCGAGCCCTATGGAAAAGGAGGCACTGATGATGTATTCGTACAGTCTACGAGACACGCAAGACGAACAGGAGAGAGATGAAATATGTGGGTATTAGGCTGTGAAGGCTCCTGAGTCTTTTTCCCTGTCTCAGATACGAAGGGACAGGTTTTTGGCTCAGCGGCCTAGGGAGGTAGGGAGAGAACACTCGAGTCTTAAGCGCAGGAAACTATAGTTTAACCCAAATTTGGGAGTAAATGCGTGGCTTTATTTGAGCTTTTGTGCATAGACTCTCAGTCCTCTCTCTCTCTGTATGAGACCCTGTGGATCTCAAAGGGAGGATTATATTGGAAAATGTAAACGCATACATTGTATTTTCTATGTATTACAGTATTTACTCAACAGCATTTCAGTATACAGTATTTACTCAACAGTATTTCAGTATTTACTAAAATGCACACATTGTATTTTCTATATTTACTATGTAACCACTGCTAGCTGAATAGAGGGTATTCACTATGTAGCCATGACTTTTGACCTAATCACTATTAATTCATGAAGAGACCTAGAATGAAACCAAGGAGAAAGATAACAGTGGCGAGTAAGGTAATGAAATATGTGGTAGTATGTCAAAACAAGACTAATTAAGAAATAACTGTGGTTAGGGACGAGAGGACACCTGGTCTAGAATGTAAACTAGGACATAATTAAGTTGGGGAATAAAACAATAGTGGAAAGTCGAGAGCGGATATATTGATGATATGTAATCACAGGCCGATTGGATATGATAATGTAGCTAAGATAGGAAATTGCTATAAAAAATGTTGTATACAAGCCTCGATGGGCAGTCAGCTACTAGCTTTCTGATTGTCTCAGCTTTGATTTGCAAATTAAAGTTTAAAACGTCTTGGCGAGTTTTCTGCGTCTCCTTGTCGTTTGTGAGAAACGAGAAACCACGACACTACCCATGCCTAATATGGTCCCTGAAGTGAGTGTTTACTGCAGCTATTGGATCAAACAAGTCCTACGATCTTAGTGTAAATAATTATGAAATTTTAAGCATTAATATTTAGTGAATCAGGCTACAGCATTATGCAGCTAATACATAAACCTAACATGCACTGATATTATATTAATTGCAATTTGCTTTTATAATAATCTGACGAGATGCTGCAGGACTAAGATAATGTGCAAATGCCTCTGTTTAAGTAGCCTTTCTAACAGTAACTGTCAATCATATTTAGAAAGATTGCAAACAACGATTAAGATCAAAATTGTAAGGACATTAATTAGGCAGATTCGTGACATAAGCAATTGATCACAAGATCTGGTGTTGGGAGGAAGACTGGGAATTGTAACTTTTCTATGTAGTAATTTGTTTTAATTATAAAGCAGACAATTTGTTGACGAAGGCAAAAAAGCACCTTTGCAAGAACTGCATCTTTAGGTACTGACCTGCATGGAGCTTAAAGGCAGCATGGGATTATAGGTGGCAGTGCCATTTTTGAATTCTTGAGGCAATGTAATCACAAATTCCTTCAAAGGTCATATACGACATGGGTTGTTTTCCGATTTCTACCGTGGAGAGCTTTCTGATTTGGCTGCATCACCGCCTGTTATGGAGGCTACAACGCACAGGATCAAGAGTCTGCAGAGAGTTGTAGACTCAGGCACCTCCATCACAGGCACAAGCCTCACTCACCACCATCGAGGGCACCTTCAAAGGGAGTGCCTCAAGATGTTGACATCCATCATTAAGGGCTTTCCCTGTCTGCGACAAGCCCCCTTCTCAGTCCTATCATCAGGGAGGGGGTATAGTAGCCTGAAGAAGCACACATGATGTTTTAGGAACACCCTCTTTCCCTCCGCCATCCGATTTCTGAATAGCCCACGAACCCATGAATATCACCTCTTCTGCACAATTTTTTTAATTGTAACTCATAGTAATTGTACTGCTCCCACAAAATATAAAATTTCATGTTATATGTCAGTAATAATACACTTGATCTGATTGGTCTTTTATCAGAAAATTGAACAGTGGAGATGAGAACATGAAAAAAAATTCCCTGAAACCTCAGGACTATGTGAACAAACAGTAAAGATTGAGCACACTGAGAATTTAAGAAACATTTCCTGATAGAAATCATCACAATTAGAAATATATGTTTGACAATGTAGATGCAAAGAGAATTGTTTCATTTGTGACAGAATCAGAAACTAGATGGTATAGTATATCTAATTTGAAAAGAAAGTAATGTTTTTTAACTCAAGGAGAGGTTAAAATGTGGAACTCACTACCACAGTATGTGCATGAGACTTAGATTTTTCCCTTATGAATACACAAGAGAGAAAGAAAATAGAAAAACATGGAAAAGCTGACATATGGGACATGAAATCTGAGTATGCATATAGTGTATAGAGATTGGCATAAACTATCTTGACTAAATAGCATGTTTCTGTTCTGTATATTCTACAGTATTTATCTTAAATTCACCTCAAATATGCTTCACCAGTATTTTTGCTTAATCCCAACTGACTGTTTTCACAAGCATTAGTGATTAACAAGAGCAGTCAATTTTCCTTCAATTTAGGATTAACCTCAAGTTTCCATCTTGTAAAACCATTACATTGAGCTATAGATTGAAACTGTTCTTGCAAAACCCAAAGTAATACTAGAGGCCAAACTACTAGAATGTGAAAGCCATTTGACTATTACTGGGCTTGTAATCTGAGAATGGACAGAACCCAGAAGAAAAAAATATTTAAGATCCAACCACACAGCTGGGAAATTTAAATACAATCAATTACAGTGGCATGCAAAAGTTTCGGCATCCCTGGTCAAAATTTTTGTTACTGTGAATAGCTAAGCAAGTAAAAGATGACCTGATTTCCAAAAGGCATAGAGTTACAGATGACACATTTCTTTAATGTTTTAAGCAAGATTACTTTTTTATTTCCATCTTTTAGTTTCAAAATAACAAAAAAGGAAAAGGGCCTGAAGCAAAAGTTTGGGCACCCTGCATGGTCAGTACTTAATAACACCCCCTTTGGCAAGTATCACAGCTTGTAAATGCTTTCTGTAGCCAGCTAAGAGTCTTTCAATTCTTGTTTGGGGAATTTTCACCCATTCTTCCTTGCAAAAGGCTTCTAGTTCTGTGAGATTCTTCGGCCATCTTGCAAGCACTGCTCTTTTGAGGTCTATCCACAGATTTTCGATGATGTTTAGGTCGGGGGACTGTGAAGGCCATGGCAAAACCTTCAACCTGCGCCTCTTGAGGTAGTCCATTGTGGATTTTGAGGTGCGTTTAGGTTCATTATCCTGTTGTAGAAGCCATCCTCTTTTCAGCTTCAGCTTTTTTTTTACAGACAGTGTGATGTTTGCTTCCAGAATTTGCTGGTACCTAATTGAATTCATCCAACCCTCTACCAGTGAAATGTTCCCCATGCCACCGGCAGCAACACAAGCTCAAAGCATGATCGATCCACCCCCGTGCTTAACAGTTGGAGAGGTGTTCTTTTCATGAAATTCTGCACTCTTTTTTCTCCAAACCTACCTTTGCTCATTGCAGCCAAAAAGTTCTATTTTAACTTCATCAGTCCACAGGACTTGATTACAAAATGCATCAGGCTTGTTTAGATGTTCCTTTGCAAACTTCTGACGCTCAATTTTGTGGTGAGGATGCAGGAAAGGTTTTCTTCTGATGACTCTTCCATGAAGGTCATATTTGTGCAGGTGTCGCTGCACAGTAGAACAGTGCACCACCACTCCAGAGTCTGCTAAATCTTCCTGAAGGTCTTTCGCAGTCAAACAGGGATTTCGATCAGGGATTATCAATCCTATGAGCAGTTCCCTCGGAAAGTTTTCTTGGTCTTCCAGACCTCAACTTGAACTCCACCGTTCTTGTTAACTGCCATTTCTTAATTACATTACGAACTGAGGAAATGGCTACCTGAAAACGCTTTGCTATCTTCTTATAGCCTACTCCTGCTTAGTGGGCATCATTTATTTTAATTTTCAGAGTGCTAGGCAGCCGCTTAGAGGAGCCCATGACTGCTGATTGTTAGGACAAGGTTTGAGGAGTCAGGGTATTTATAAAGCTTTGAAATTTGCATCACCTGGCCTTTCCTAATGATGATTGTGAATAAGCCATAGCCCTAACAAGCTAATTAAGGTCTGAGACCTTGGTAAAAGTTATCAGAGAGCTCAAATCTCTTGGGGTGCCCAAACGTTTGCATGGTGCTCCTTTCCTTCTTTTCACTCTAAAATTGTACAAAACAAAAATAATGCACTAATCTTGCTTAAAATGTTGAAAAGAGTGTTTCATCTTTAACTTTATGACTTTTGGCGATCAGTTCATCTTCTACTCACCTAAATATTCACAGTTACAGAAATTTTGACCAGGATTGCCCAAACTTTTGCGTGGCACTGTAAGTAAAAGTTCTGAGATTAGAAAAACTGGAATTATTCACTATGACCATGAAACTTCCAATTTGCCATAAAAATCCTCTGGTCAGATGATTTTTACTTTTTCTGACTTAACATGAGTGTCACATAATATGACACTTCAGTGAAGTTTTACTTGGTAGGTATCCAATGAGGATAACATTTGGTCTCCACAGGTCTATGCAACAAGTACTTCCACTAAAATGGCTTAGATTATTGCATCAACATCAGGCAACTTGGAAACATTCAAGTCCTTTATCAAAATACATGATGTTCCTTTGATATTTTTAGTGCTTTATCCCAGTGATGTTCAACTTGGAGGAATTTTGTTTCCTCAGCTGGTTGTGTGGGTGAGATCAACATGTATTTCAGCAGGTGTTTTTTTTGCGCGTTTGATCTTTAGTCATGAGGCTTCATAGGATCTAGAGTCCATGTTATTGCACTCATGACCAGCTACCAAGCAATGCAGTCACACCTCTGGTAGGTTTACACACTGCTGGTAAAGAAAAAAATGCAATGGTGATGAGGTAATATTTAGAGAATCTTATCTATGTCAATATATCACTTTGGCACTTTACGGAACACCTGTTCAAACTTAACACCTCAAATGTTAATGCAGGGCTGATGTAATTTTTTTGCCCCAAGTTGAAATACCTGGGGGATGTGGGGACTTACAGGTGCTTCTGCCACACAAGTTAAGAATTGGCATATCAGAGTTTGGAAACACACAATGGACATATCAAGAGAAGCCTCCACATTCTTCATTTTATGTGGCAAAGAGAACTTCACACAACCTTAATATAGGGCTTAATACAGCTTCAAAATTACTTCCATACTTTTACACTCAGTGCCTCAACAGATAAATTCATGATGCTGTACACCTTGTTGCCACCCCATGTACATGTGGTAGACTTGCACCCTCAGGATCCTTCCCTGCATCAATGCTCCTCAGGGTCCTGCTATTTACTGTACATTATCCTTACAGCTTACACTTCTCCAGATTAAACTTCATCTGTCATGTCCCCATCAGAATTAGCAACTGATCTACATCCTGTTGTATCCTTCAACACCCTACCTCACTATCCACAACACCACCAATTTTTGTTTCATCTGCAAACTTACTAATCAGATCAGAAGGAAACGTACATAAAGGCCAAGCATTTGGGGGGCACACCACAATCAACAGCACACTGACGATGTCTCCTTGCACGGTGACGAAACATTTGCAAGTAAATTGCCATGATAGAATTTTCTCATAGAATTTTTTGAGGATGTAACTAGTAGAGTGGATAGGGGAGAACCAGTGGATGTGGTATATTTGGATTTTCAAAAAGCTTTTGACAAGGTCCCACACAGGAGATTAGTGTGCAAACTTAAAGCACACGGTATTGGGGGTAAGGTATTGACATGGATAGAGAATTGATTAGCAGACAGGAAGCAAAGAGTGGGAATAAACGGGACCTTTTCAGAATGGCAGGCAGTGACTAGTGGGGTACCGCAAGGCTCAGTGCTGGGACCCCAGTTGTTTACAATATATATTAATGACTTGGATGAGGGAATTAAAAGCAACATCTCAAAGTTTGTGGATGACACGAAGCTGGGCGGCAGTGTTAGCTGTGAGGAGGATGCTAAGAGGATGCAGGGTGACTTGGATAGGTTGGGTGAGTGGGCAAATTCATGGCAGATGCAATTTAATGTGGATAAATGTAAAGTTATCCACTTTGGTGGCAAAAATAGGAAAACAGATTATTATCTGAATGGTGGCCGATTAGGAAAAGGGGAGGTGCAACGAGACCTGGGTGTCATTATACACCAGTCATTGAAAGTGGGCATGCAGGTACAGCAGGCGGTGAAAAAGGCAAATGGTATGCTGGCATTTATAGCGAGAGGATTCGAGTATAGGAGCAGGGAGGTACTACTGCAGTTGTACAAGGCCTTGGTGAGACCACACCTGGAGTATTGTGTGCAGTTTTGGTCCCCTAATCTGAGGAAAGACATCCTTGCCATAGAGGGAGTACAAAGAAGGTTCACCAGATTGATTCCTGGGATGGCAGGACTTTCATATGAAGAAAGACTGGATGAACTGGGCTTGTACTCGTTGGAATTTAGAAGATTGAGGGGGGGATCTGATTGAAACGTATAAAATCCTAAAGGGATTGGACAGGCTAGATGCAGGAAGATTGTTCCCGATGTTGGGGAAGTCCAGAACGAGGGGTCACAGTTTGAGGATAAAGGGGAAGCCTTTTAGGACTGAGATTAGGAAAAACTTCTTCACACAGAGAGTGGTGAATCGGTGGTATTCTCTGCCACAGGAAACAGTTGAGGCCAGTTCATTGGCTATATTTAAGAGGGAGTTAGATATGGCCCTTGTGGCTACGGGGGTCAGGGGGTATGGAGGGAAGGCTGGTGCAGGGTTCTGAGTTGGATGATCAGCCATGATCATAATAAATGGCGGCGCAGGCTCGAAGGGCCGAATGGCCTACTCCTGCACCTATTTTCTATGTTTCTATGTTTCTATGATTGGAGAGCCACACAACCCAACCATCAAGCACCCAAGCTACAACTATTTCCAATCAGATCACCTACAATTTTTTTCTCATACTGTATATCGCAAGCAGAAGTCCCAGCACTGATACTTATGGAACATAACTGGTCACAGACTTCCAGTCACTACCACCTGTCTTCTTTGACCAAGCCAGCTTTGTATTCATTTTACCAGTTCACAATGAACCATATATTACTTAATTGCCTGAGAGACACTGTCATACACTTTACAAAAGTTCATGTGAGCAACAGCTACTGCCTTATTCTCTTCACCTTCCCCAGTTCCTCAAAATTCTCAATTAAATCCATAAGACAGAACCTCTGCAGTGCAAAGTTTATTTGAAACAGGTGAATTCATATTTCATTTGAATGCATATTCTTGAATTACTTGAGCAATTTTTAAAAAATCATAAAATAGTCAGAGGCTCAAATTTAACTTATGGATGGTGAGATAATTAAGAAATTTTTCACTCAAAGAGCATTTGAAAATAGCTTTCCACCTGGTATAGAGATGGTAGGCGGAAAGAAAATTGGAAATTCATGGGAATTCGTCAGTACTCGCAAGAGCATTTGTTGGAAAATTGGAAAGCAAAACTTTGCCCAACCTCTTGTATAAATAGTTTTTTTCCACATGAAAAATGTTTAAGAATCATTTGGTGTCTTCTTTCTGCCCTACATATTTTTTGAGAAGTTAAACAAAGAAAATTCATGCAACAGAAACTTTAATAGCAATTTTTAAATCAATAAACTGCAAGAGTTATCGTGACATGAAATACAAGAAACTTGGACAATGATATCAAGAAAGGGTAAGTTACTGTAAATTAAAAGTATATGTTGCACTCTACACGAGGTAATCTGTGTATTACCAGATATACAGAAGTCATTTTCTGAACCATAAAATTCTCCAGATCTCTAAAACTTGGCTCTACAAGACAAATTGTAATTACAAAATCAAAAAAAATTTACATAACTGTGATAATGGCACAATCTAACCCACAATTCATATTACAAAAATTGACTCAAAAGTATTATTTAAATATAATATGTCATTGACATTAAACCATTTATATATTGAATATGCTTGGCATTACGTGGCACCTGAGAATTGACGATCAAATTGCCTTAGTCAATTTTCTTGTGATCGTAAGACCCTGTTGGACATTGATAATGTGGAATGCTGCAGGTCTGGTTCACTGGTTTATTGGCGGGACCGACAGCAGGAAGACCAGCATGGCCTTGGTTGTAGCATGGACTGGGCCTCGTGCCTTGGTGTCACCTGTTTCAGTCACCCAGGAGAGATGACACAGAAGCGGTGTGGCGCAGCATCCATGCTGGGGTCAGTGGTGCCCTCCAATATTCGTTCAGTGGAAAGCTGGATTGTATTCGTCTGCACACTGCTGCGGGCTTGTTGTTGCCGACAACATCTATGGACTCAGGGTATACAATATATTTTTTATGTGACTGTATGTTTACCGTTATCTTAAATGTGCTACGCGTGCCTCGTGCTGTGTATGACTGTTGGTACTGTATTTTGCACCTTGGCCCTGGAGAAACAGTAATTAAATTTGGCTGTATTCATAGGTATTCATACATGGCTGAATGATAATTAAACTTGAACTTGAAATTCAACAATCACCATTATTAAAATACCAGCAGAAATGATTCATCACAGGTGGTGTAGTTTGAAGACCTGATGGCTTCAGACCACAGTTACCTAACATTAATTAGTACATTTGATTCACTAAGTAAACTAAACTCTCCTTGGGCTTCCAGCTGGGTACAGGTATTGATGATAACCAAGCCTGCATCAAGGAGCACAGGTGGCGTATCCGTCTGGGTTACCCAGAGAAATCAGCAGTATCAGAACAATGTATTCGCAATGGCCATAGAACTGACTTTGATGGCACCAAACTACTGTCCTGACTTTTGGGACTGCCTGGTAACAAAGTAAGAACCAGAAATCGATTGTAAACAAGGTGGGAGAGCAGAAACATGATTGGATGAGGACTAACCAATCAGAAGGGATGGCCTGCAGGGTATAAATACCACTGAACTAGACATGCCCATGCATCAAGCAAAACACAGTCAGCTTCTGGTCGAGTAACTGGAGTTGGCTCGACCGGAAGCTGGCTGTGTTTTGCTTGATGCATGAATGTGGTTTGGAACCTGTTGAGGGAAAGATAGTGGGGAAGGAACGGAAATTGCTGGGAGGGGGTCGTGTGGGTCCGGTAATGGCGGACAAGATAAGGGGGGGGGGCTGAGGGAAAGAAAGTGGAGAAGGAGAGGGATAGGGACTTGGGATCAGAGGTAGGCAGCTGGGGAGAGGTGGATTATTGTGAAGGGAGAAATAAAGGGAATGAGGAGGTAGTGAGGGGTCGGATGAATAAAAACCAAGACAAAGGGAATAAAAGAATAAGAAATGATAGTGGAGAAAGCTCTGAAAGTGAGGAAGATGAACAAGCTCAGAGAGGAAGTGTTGTCATAATTAGGTTTAATGAGAAGGCTCAGGGACATATGAAGAAAATTAACCCGTTTGTGCTAACAACAACTCTGGCAAATAAGATAGGGGAAATACTATTTGCAAAAGTCCTTAACGATGGCAACTAATTGGTAAGATGTGCGAATGAGGAACAACTTGAGAAAGCACTCAAGCTAAAAGAGATAGGAAAATGCAAGGTGGAATACATTGGGAGGGTGGGAGCACAAAATAGTCGTTGTAAAGGAGTGATCACGAGGGTACCAATGAGTATAAATATGGAGGAGTTAAAGAGGAATATCAAAGGAGGGAAAGTAATGAATGTTCAAAGACTGAAAACAACAAAGGAGGGAGTGAAAAAGGGAAGTGAATCAGTATTGATTGAATTTGAAGAAGAAAGAGTGCCAAGGAAGGTGTTCCTGGGTTTCATGAGTTACCCAGTAAGGGTGTATGTGCCAAAGCCACTGAGGTGCTATAATTGTCAAAGGTTTGGACACATAGCTAAAAACTGTAAAAGGCAGAGGAGATGTGCTAGATGTGGGGGTGATCATGAATATGGAAAGTGCGGAACAGGAGTTCAACCAAAATGCTGTAATTGTGGAGGAGCTCATAATGTTGCATATAGTGGTGTGAGGTTGTGAGACAGGAGACTAAAATTCAAGAAATAAGAGTGAAAAGAAAGATCACTTATGCAGAAGCTGTAAGAATGTCAAGAGAACAGAATAATGCTCCTAATGAACAGGGAGAAATAGGGATACGAGAGATGCAACAAAGAACAAATGACAGGATTTATGTAGACAAAAAGGCTCTAGTAACATTCATTGCACGAGTGATTAATAGTACGGCTGAGGTAAAGTCAAAAAGTGACAAAATTCAGCTGGTGGTAAAAGCAGCAGAAAACCATTTAGGGTTAGTAGGACTGACATGGGAGGAAGTGAGGGAGAACCTCACTAATCAGTCAAGCCAGGAAGTGTCATGTGTTGGTTAATACTAATTATAGTGATTCTTTTACAATGGAATGCAAGGAGCTTACTGGCCAATAGCCAGGAATTCAAGCACTTTATTAAAGAAATGGTTGTAAAACTGGATGTAGTGTGTATTCAGGAAACTTGGTTGAAACCAACTTTAGACTTTGTGGTATATGGGTATACAATGATAAGGAAAGATAGAAATCTAGGGGGAGGAGGGGGTTGTGCTATGTTAATCAAGCAAAGTATACCATATAGGGTACTGGAAAAAGGAGATGATCAGGAATACATAGTGGTGGAAGTATGGGAGAGAGGGGAGGGAGTGGTTATAATTAACTACTACAATCCATGTAAAAGGTTGGATTTGGACAGCCTATTAAAGATACAAGGACAAAACAGACAAAGTAGTGTGGTGTGCAGATTTCAATGCTCATAGCACAATATGGGGGGGAATCAGATTACAGATCCAATTGGAAAGGTAATTGAAGATTTGATGGAAGAAAGGGATTTGGTGTGTATGAATGATGGTAGCGGCACAAGGATAGATATAACAACAGGAACTGAGTCAGTGTTAGATATTACGTTAGTGTCTAATACCTTGGCTGGCGTTAGTAACTGGGGACTTTGGACTGCTTCAACAGTAGGCAGTGATCACTACCCAGTTTTGTGTTCAGTGGGTGAAGAGTTGAAGTAAGACCAGGTGGCAGAACCCCAAACTGGGTGTTTGAAAAAGCAGATTGGGGTAAGTTCCAGAAATTGAGTGAAGAAGGGTTGACAAAGATTGATATTTCTGGAAATGTAGATGAATTAAACAGTCAGGTGACTTCAGCAATTATCATGGCAGCAGAAGGATCTATACCTAGGAGTAAATATAGGATGAATAGAAAACTGGTACCATGGTGGACAGAGGAATGTTGCCAGGCTGTAAAAAACAGAAATAGAGCATTCAGGCTAGTTAAAAGAACCCATAATATGCAGCATTTGGTTCAATATAAGAAAGCACAGGCAGTGGTGAGAAGAACTATACGTCAAGCTAAAAGGGCAAGTTGGAGGAGTTTTTGCGACAAGGTAGGAAGAACAACACCTGTGGGAGAGATATGGGGAATGATTAAGAGGATGGGAGGAGATAGAAGGGAATGGGAATATCCAGTAATGATATCTGAGGAGGAAACTGCAGTCTCCAGTAGGGATAAGGCTGAGGTCATGGCCAAGTCATTTGTACTGATACACAGTTCAGAAAATTTGTCTGAAGAAGGGAGAAGAAGGGAAAGAATAATGAGCCAACACCCAGGTGTGTTAAGCAAGAGGGAAGGAACAGATGACATAACTGATGATCCATTTACTTTAGCAGAAATGGTAAGAGCAATAAAGAGATCGAGACCAACCTCCCCAGTGAAAGATCTGATATGCTCTGTGATGCTAAAAAATCTAGGAGAAGGAGCGCTCTTGAAGTTGCTGCATTTTTATAACAGATTGTGGGAGGAGGGGAGATTACCAAGTGCATGGAAAGAAGCAGTAGTAATTCCAATAAGGAAGCCTGGCAAGGATCTGTCAAAACCCACTAGCTACAGACCAATTGCATTAACATCAAGTATATGTAAGATAATGAAAAGGATGATAACTGAAAGGTTATCATATGAGCTTGAGAAAAGGGGAATGCTGGCAAGTTATCAGAGTGGTTTTAGAAAGGGAAGGAATTCCATGGACTCTGATAATGTTAGAGACTGAAATAAGGAAGGCCCAGGCAAATAGAGAGTCAGTAGTGGCAGTGTTCTTTGACATTGAAAAAGCCTATGATATGATGTGGAAGGAAGGATTATTAATTAAACTGCACAAGATGGGGGTTGGTGGGAGAGTTTTTAATTGGATTAAAGATTTTTTGTTTGGTAGAAAAATTCAAGTTCAGATTGGATCAGAATTATCAAAACAGTACATAGTGGAAAATGGCACACCTCAAGGTAGTGTGATTAGCCCATTACTTTTCATGATTATGATCAATGATGTCTTCACAAAGGTACCAGTGGATATAGGTAGGTCACTGTTTGCGGATGATGGGGCCTTGTGGAAAAGAGGCAGGAACTTGGACCACATAATCAGGAAACTACAAGAAGCAATTGATGAAGTGGTGGAGTGGGGTTATGACTGGGGATGTAGATTTTCAGTAGATAAAACTCAAACTGTATTTTTTTTTTACCAGGAAAAGAATTGAGGTAGGGAAGAAGTTAAGGATGTATGGGGTTGAATTAGAAAGGGTTGCATTTTAAATTTCTGGGAGTTATATTTGATTCACGATTAACATGGGCAGACCATATCAGGAAAGTTGAGGAGAAATGTAAAAAAGTAATAAATGTGATGAGATGTTTGACTGGTAGGGAATGAGGAGCAAGTTGTTCAGCGTTGAAGAGAATGTATGTGGCTTTAGTGAGATCTGTGTTGGACTATGGAAATATAGCATATGGATCAGCAGCTAGGTCTCTTATAAGGAAACTGGATGTGATTCAGGCTCAGGCCTTGAGAGTGTGCAGTGGGGCTTTTAAAACGTCACCAGTGTCAGCCCTACAGGTAGAAATGGGAATAATGCCTTTGGAACGAAGAAGGATGCAACTGATGGCAAACTACTGGGCTAACTTGCAAGGGGCACAATGATTCTCACCCTGCTAAAGGAGTGTTGCAGGAGTGCTGGGAAAATGGGAGGTTTCAGAGGGATACCTTTAGTCGAGTAGGGAATGATATCGCGAAAGAATGTGGAGTGTTTGATCTGAGGATAAGTCCTTCAGTAGTTTATCCGGTTGTAGCTCCATGGAAGCTTGTATGGCCTGACATAGACTGGCATTTGTTAGAGGTAAAAAAGGAAGAAAGATATAAAACAGATTTGGTAAATGCATTTAACTGTCATGTGATGGAAAAGTATAGTGATTATACTCACATTTATACGGATGGTGCGAAGGAACCCGAAACAGGAGTGACAGGGTTTGGGGTGGTTATACCAGCAAAAGAAATTGGAATCAGCAGAAGAACATCTAATAAGTTAGGGGTGTTTACAGTGGAGATGCTGGCGGTGTTGGTTGCGTTGCAATGGGTGCAGAAAGCCAGACAAGTCAAAACATTGATATGTTCAGATTCATCTTCAGTTCTAGCAAGTTTAAGGTCTTTTCACACTAACAGTCGGCAAGATGTACTTTATGAAGTCCTTCAGTTAGTTACAAGAATTGCAAATCAGGGAGGTCAGGTAAAATTTCTATGGGTTCCAGCACATGTAGGGGTGAAGGGGAATGAGAGGGTGGATGAGTTGGCAAAGAGGGCATTAAAGACAGAAAATGTGGAAATGCACATTAGTATCAATAAAGCAGAGGTTAAGTGTGTAATCTGGAAAAAGTCAACCGAATGTGGCAAGAGAGATGGGACAGGGAGGGGAAAGGGAGGCAGTTATATCAAATACAAAAGAGTGTTGCAGGTACTAGGGTAGGTAATGGAAACAGAAGAGAGGAAACTGTGTGGACTTGGTTAAGGCTGGGGCATTGTGCATTAAACAAAACATTGAAAATGATAGGGAAACACCAGACAGGATTGTGTGAGGAATGTCAGGAAGAGGAGTCAGTAGAACATGTAGTTTTGTGTTGCAGGAAGTATGGGATACAGAGAGAGATGATGAGAATTAAATTAAGGGAGTTGGGGGTGCAGGAATTCACATTAAAAGGGTTGCTGGGAATGGGTGAGAGAGCACAAGTCCGGGTATTTTTAGCGTTTTTAAGGGGTACAGGGGTTTTTTTAATATGATATGATGGATAAACAGGAATAGGGTACTAGGATGGTCAAAGATGGGAGGGTAAAGTGTAGGTTTGTGTGCGTGTGTGTGCGTGTGTGTGTGAGTGTGTGTGTGCATGCACGTGCGCACACACGCACACACACACACACACACACACAATTGGGTGAAGGGATTTAGAATATATGTCAAGTGCACATTCCGGAGCAGAGGGTGGCGGTAATGCACCATTAAGCTGGATGCCAACCGCCGTAAAACAAGATACAGACAGACAGACAGATGCCTATGCATAATCCCTGATAAAAATAGCAGAGTTTGTCATCAAAACATCATTTATAATCGATACCTGCACCCGGCTGGAAGCCCGAGAAGTGTTTATTCCTCATACACGCCAGAAAAACACTAGATCCTTTTTCATCTGGAAGAAAGACTAAAGGTTATAAGTAGCTAAATTACTTATTTTAGTAGAGAAATAGGGAAACACTGTATATCAGAAGACAAAAGAGATAATATTTTTCTAAATACTAATAAATTAGCTTCTATGATTCTTAAAATATATGAAGTATTTATCCCTGATGTAATTCTGTACCATCGAAGTGTGTGGATTGTAATTTAAAATTAAAATATTTGTCCAATGTTGTTATGGCAGTAGTAAATGTTGCCACTGTTGTAATTAGCACAACACACTTCTGTATTGTGCATTTTGTGGTAGGTTTTTGGAAGCTTTCATTTTCCCTGGAACCTTTAAATGAGATTCGTTCAGAAGCTCACTGAGATATTACATACCTCATTTGTTGGAGATATGGTATCTGCATACATTTGACACTGATTCACCCTATATGAAGTTTATATCAAGGTTAGTTATCAAAATCCATATTGATGCCTTTAACAAATAAATTTGTTTGGTGGTAAGAGCAACTTGTATTTTTACTGTGGTTAGACTTTATTACCGCCTATTGCAATGTTTTGTTGCAGTTGGCACAGGAATAACTTAATTTCAACATGATTCCTTGGCCATATGACTATTTAGAGATACAGCACAGTAATAGGTCTTTGCAGCCCAACAAGCTGCCCAATCATACCATGTGGCCAAAAACCTATCAATCCATACGTCTTTGGAATAAGGGAGGAAACCCGCGCGTACGCACAGCAAGAATGCACAGCTTTCTTACAGACGGTCACTGGCACCGTAACAGTATTTAAAAGCACTTATAGGATTACAAGTTTTATCTGTAATGTAGAATGTAAAAGAAATATGTGCATTTAGATTGCATCTCACACTTTAGTAGTTGAAAGTGTGAGAAATGATAATCAGGGGCAATCTCCTAGGAATAACTTCTCTGGTCTCTTTAAAATGGTGCCATGGAAGATAATATGTAGGATCTCACGAAAATTGATTAATTCAACATAATGTTGGAGTGTCAGCTTACGTTTCTGTATTTAAGTCCTTAGAATTAGACATAAATCTAGAATCTGTGACTCAGAGGCTAGAATGCTATCACAGAGTCAGAGGTGACACAAGCTGAGGTAAATTCAAGTGGTAATCTTCATTTAAATGGTAATGCTTCTGTGAAGCATTTTGACATGTTTTGCTCAGTTATATAAATACAAATTGTGGTAATGAGAACATAACATAGCATGGGCATGTGGTAAAATGGATATTTTTCTTCTCAAAATTTGTTTGAATGCATCTAAGTTCTGGCTATTTTGCTTTCCCAGTGCCCAAAGTCCACCAACAGTAGATTTCATTGCCCATCTGGGTTCATACTTAACAAAGCCTTTCTGATAAATTTAATAAATAAGGGTGGCATAGAGGTGAGGGTAACTTCTCACTGCACTAGTGACCTGAGTTTAAATTTTGCTGCTGCCTTTAAGGATTTTATATGTTTTCCTCGTGACAAGACGGACTTCCTCCAGTTGCTTCGGTTTGTTCTCACATTCTAATCATGGATGTGTTTGGGTTAGTAACTTGTGGGCATGTTAATCTAACCTAAATGGTTGTTAGAAATTTACCTAAATTTCTAAAGTTCAGGCAGGTGGGTTCATCAGCTGTGGTTGGTAGCTCATCTAGAAAGAGGGAAAACTGTGACCTCAAACCTCTGCTGCCTTGCTTCTATACTAATGGTGAAGGCTTAGGGAATAAAACCCAAGGATAAATCTGGAGCTGGAACCCATTCGGCAGTCCTACGTTGAGTTCAATGCTGATTAGCAATTCCTGCAATGCTGCTGGTGCCAAAATGCATCGGTCTCTGTCATTTCTTTGGATTTACCAGCTGTGTGGAGTGGAGGTGGCTGCTGCATGGGCAACAGCTTCCTTTCTATTTCATGCTGCCCTGGGCTGTGAACTGACAGCCAGGACGCAACATCCATGGTCGACCCCAACCAACGGAGAGACTCAATCTAAATCATATTACCTGCATTTCTCGTGTTTGTATTTGTTAAATGTTAGTTTGTACGTTTCAGCTGTACAGCATATAAAATTATACAAGATATTTTGGTGAACACCAACTGATGGATTGGCATTAGATGGGCAGACTAATCACAAGAATTTAATTATCTACTGCCAATACTTACGGTGAAGAATGGACAGAAGGCAATACACTGATAGATCACAAATAGCTTATGGCAGAAACATCTGCAAAACTGTTGATTCTGAAATACTGTTTGTGGATTGTTTTAAAATCTCATATTTTATGCAGTACAATCTGCTACATTGAGTTTGTGCTCCTGTACTAACATGTTCACATTTGATCAGCTAGATAAGATGCTAGAAAGTGTTACAAATACTTTCTCATGGAAAAATGTCTCACAAAATATCTCAAACTGCTTCATAGAGTGAGTATTCAACTGCTGTATAAAATCAGGAGAGGTTGCTATAACGATGATTGTGTCCTAACGCTAACCCCCCCCCGCCATTTTTACTTTAGTTAACAGAGAATTTTTCAGGACCATGTTTGAAAAACTGGGATTCTCTAAAGGAAAATTGTCAAAACACAGATATATTCATTAATTCACTCAGCACAGAAAATAGACCTTTGGCTCAACTGATCCATGCTGACCAAGATACCCATCTAATCTGGTTCAATTTCCCTGTGTTTGGCCTGTATTCCTCATAGAAGTCTACAGATTAAATGTGAGTAAATGGGATTTACAAAACCTAGTACCATGGTTGGTGTGGATGTGGTCATCTGAACTGGCTGCTTCTATAAACATATCATTCATATCATTAGGGTAATTTTTGTCAATCTTGGAATACATCTTCTGGAAAGAAAAGATTGTGTTTCAACACACTTTCTTAGAATCACTTTATTTGATTGTTTATTTATCACTTTACTTCTTTTGGTTGTGAGTTTGTTATCATCAGCAACACTTCTTGCACATCTTAAATGCCCTTCAAAATTCCGTAGTGGAGCTACCTTGAATATTTCCGGCCTTTACAATGAAATTATTAGTACATCACTTGAGGATGGAGTTCTCGGATTCAGACCTAACAGCAAAGATTGATATGGCTTTGATATATATTTCCAATAGTATGCAACCTGAAGTGGAACATGCACATGGTGATGTTCCCATGTACCTGCTGTTCCTGTCCTTTGTTTGGAGAGGTGCTGAAAGTGCTGCTGAGGCAAGTAAATGCTGTGCAATTTTGTAAATGATCTGTGTTGCAGTAGCTGTGTACTGGTGATAGTGGAGCTGATGAGTTAGATTGGTGGAGAGTGTATCTGTGAAGCAAGCTACTTTGTCCTGTCAAACTTCTTGAGTTCTTGAGCTACAGTCATCGAGGCAAATGGCAAATATTTCATAACACCCTTGACTTGTGGCTTCCGGACAGTGCAGGGATTCTGGAATTCATGAGAGGAATCTGTTGTTAGAAGTAAACTGGCCTCTGACATGCCCTTTTTGCCAGAGTAATTCTATAGCTTGTGCAAGTCAGTATCTAGCTGATGGGGTGGGAATTCAGTGATGGCAATAACTATGAATCTTAAAGGTAGGTGGTTGGACTCTCTATCTGCAGCTGCTTATTGTCTTAACTGTAGGTGACATGAATGTAACTTGCTACTTGCCATTCCATGGTTGAATGGTGATTAGGTCTTCCTGCGTGCAGGTGTGCCCTTAACAACTCCTGCTGTGACATCCTGGGGGTAGAATGATTTGATCTCCTACAAATACAACCATCTTCCTTTCTGTGTGAGATACAATTCCAACCAATGGAGTATTTTTCTGTTGATGCCCAATGATTTTACTAGGTAGATTAAGAGGAGTTTTAAACCTGTGTAATTAAGAGTAATATGAAGAGGAAACAAATCCAGTAACTAAATAGGCAAAAGACACTTTGGAAAGGTGAAACCCAAGGGTAAGTTTTTATTTTACTGATCATATGTTTCGAACCCGAAATGGCAAGGCGTGTAGAAATTTAATAGTGTTCCTTTATACTGAGATAAGTATTTGAAGAAGGGTGTTGAATTACATTTCAAACAAATCACTACATATTTGATGGACCACACCATGACTTTATAAACTAGGACTGCAAAACACTAACAGTTCATAGTGATTCAGATCATACAAAACCTTTATTGAAATGGTACTTTTGCTATCCCACCCCTATCAAATATGAGGGCAAGGACTAGGGCAGAAAATTTTCATTGCATTATGTAGTACTTCTAATTTCAAAATTGTAAGCACCGTGTTTTTGCTCTTCAGCATAAAGTTCAGAATTGGAAGCTTGTGGTCAAGAAAATCTCGATGATGACTTTTCATAGCAATTTTTATATCCAACCTTTCACTGCTGTGGTTCACAGAAAACCATGCTCAGTTTTGGTTTCAGTGCAGAAATTATTGAGACAAAAATCATTGCTTTTTGAACAGAAACACACGCAACCAATGCTGAGCATTGTGCAGTGTCTAAGGGCCACAAATTCATGTGAGTGACACTAGTTAGAAACTGGTCAACAACAGTCTCCTGTCCAAATTAAGCAGCATACTGTCCCAAATAAATGAAAGGAATCCTGCCTATTTTCTCGATTAGTATTTGTCCTTTAAGAGTTGTCCCAAGGAAGTGGTTGCCCAATTAACCAATGTACTAATTAACTGGAATCCTCTGTATTTTGAATTCATGACTAGAATTCAATTTCAGTTGTTAAATATTCATGTCTTCCTCAAATGCCAAATGAATATACAATATACTTTGTTTTTCATGCCAGTCTGTAAACTTCTCATCAATACAAAAAAAGCAAAATCTTTTGAAAACTTGAACAGCTGAAGAGTAATATCATTTCATGATTTACAAAAGGGATTCCTGGAAAACAGCCCATTGAATTTCATAAATCCAGAGGGCTGGGTGAACTGTATTATAAGCAGGTAGATAAACTGTATACTATTTCATGAGGAAAATGGTGAAATTTGTTGCAGCATAAAACTTTGTAAATTAGACATACATAGCCAAAGAGTCTATAGAATTTAAATAAAAATTTGTAAATCCAGTAATTGCTGTATAGTTGCTGAATTAAAATGGTTATACAATAAAAACTAAGGTATTTTTTTTTCTGTGAGGTCTAGATTCTAGAATAGAAGGAAATTATGATAATCCACTTTTCAACTACAGCGGATTCCTGTTAATTGGGCCATCAGTTAATCAGGGCAACCGCTTATTTAGGACAACACTTAAAAGAAAAAAAAAATCAAGAAATTAGCCGAGATTCTCATAATTTATTTGGGATACTATAGCACTCTATTTGTGTGTCTGTTAAGACACTGCACCATGCTTGGAGTGAACAGTGTCTAAATAGTGTCAGTTGCATATGTTTGCATTCAAAAAGCAGTGATTTTTGTTACTGATAGCGAGAAATAAGCAGTAAGACAATTCAGAACTGTTTTGCTCACTGCGGTGTGAAGCATTTAAGGCCTGGAGATGCCAGAAATGACTGGGAGTGAAAGTGAAACAATTTCACTACTTCAACAAGTTAGGAACTACAAAAGAATTTGAAAATATCGACAATTACCTTGAATATTACAACAAAACTAAAGGGTTGGAGGATTCAATTGGCAAAAGCACTCCATTATCTGCACCAGGTGCCTGTGCTGATTTTGTTCATTTACCATCAATCAAAAGAATATGACTGTGTAGACTGATGAATTCTTCCATAAATAACTATTCAAAACTAGTTTTACAGTACTGTAGTAGCATTGTGAGTACTCTAATTTGCTTTGTATTTCGTTTAAATACATAATTTGTTACCCAGTTAAATGATAGTTTGTCTCTTTTTTAAAAATAAGTTTTTAAACATTTCCATGAAATTTTCACTAATTGGGGCAGACACTTAATTGGGCCAAGATGTACTGGTCCCGATGTGTCCCAATTAACTGGAATCCATTGTATTCAGATATCCCAATGGTTCAGCATCCAGCTCACTGTGTGTGGGTTCTGCTACTCTCTTCCATTTACTAGTATTGTAATTTCCACCCTCCCTATAAGCTCCCCTGGTTCTGTCTGTGGCACTCACACAAAACTTACCTTAAATGTTTTTCCCAACCTCCTCTGAAACCTATTGGGACTTTAAATTTATCAGGTTCACTGCATAGTATATTATTCTACAGTGTAACACTTTCAATTACTTTTTTTCCCCAAAGGGTACTGGAGTATTAACAGAACAATAGCTGATACTCTGGAAAATCGGTTTTTCCAAACACTAAAGTCATGAGTGTGCTGTAATAATAGATTTTGTGCATGTGGCTCAGGCTCTAACACAGGATAGAAGAAGATGAGAAGTGATATTTCACAGACTTAAACACCAGAATCAACACAGTACATAATCTATATAAACTATTTAAATATAAAAGATCTGTAGCTAACAAATGTGGCTATAAAACTACTTGCAGCATTTAAGGGAAAACTATTAGACTACAAGGAAGTAAGGAGCAAAGTTGAAAAGGCTCACATATAACATACAAGCAAAACCAGTTGGGTCCAATGGTATTTTTCCCCATTTTAAATAATTTACTGTATGCAATTTTATTCTGATGTATTACACGAGAAAGTAAATTTAAACAATGTAATTGCATTTGTGTCAATCTATAAATAAAGATACAATTAAAACCACCTTGAATGCATTGTTTTTCCTTGACATTGTACTAACAAAACAAAGGAGGATCTGGAAGTCCATTAGCATCAGCAGGATAAAAAACAAAAATGCAATTGATCTGAGTAACTTTCCGCAGTAAATTGGCACACTGCCTAAAATTTGCAATGGCATGGAAAAGGATAAATCTGGCTTGTATAATGGAGAATAACCACAAATTAGAAAAATACGGAAACTATGCCTCTGTACCATCTAATACACCATAATCTTCATTATTGATGCAAGTAAGGTGCTTCTTAGAATAAGAAAAACAATTCAGGTCACAGGCACTTTATTAACATAAAAATAATGTTATTGTATAAATGGAATTAGAATTATGCGCAAAGGGTGTTTAGGCTGCAACTTAAATGCACTTACGATGATAGGCATTAGAAATGTATCCCTATTCATCCATTGTCCGAGAGTTTAAATACTGAAATACTCTCCCTTAAAGTACCATCACCAGATGCTCTGCAGTAATCCAAGAAAATTGATTCTAACCTTCCCAAGGGAAACTGGAACATATATTAAGTGCTGGCCTTAGGAAATGATGGCCACATCTTGTAAAAGGTTAAAAAAAAGTCTATCATCACATTTTAAAACCAAAATAATCCCTACAAGTCACAACCCCTGCCTTGTTTTATTTATTTATTTATTGAGAAACAGCATGGAAAAGGCCCTTTCGGCCCTTCAAGCCACGCCACCCAGTATCCCCCCAGCGTAATCCCAGCCTAATCACGGGACAATTTACAATGACCAATTAACCTACCAAGTGGTACATCTTTGCACTGTGGGAGGAAACCAAAGCACCCGGAGGATACCCATGCAGTCACAGGGAGGACATCCAAACTCCTTGCAGACAGCGGCAGGAATTGAACAAGGACCGCTGGTACTGTAAAGTGATGTGCCAACTATACACCACTAACCTTGCATTTCAGCTAAATGGACAATTAGCACATTTACAATTGTTCCGTACACAAACATAACTGCTGTTTCATGCATCAATTATGGTGCAATCACACTCTGTGGTTCCTGACCTTTTTCCTTTTTCAAACATTTTTGGCTGCAGCTTCAAATATCCAGTTACTATTAAAATAAACAGGCACTGTAATAGGAGTCTGCCATCTCCCATGTTTTTCTTGAGGTCAGCATTAACCAAGACACAAATAGAATATTCGCAATATGTTGGGTCTATTAGCTTAAAGTTATACTAAGACAACATCCTCAGAGAAAACTACACTGCTATCTGAAACACATTTTTAAATTTAATGATACCTAGTTACCACATTTGTTATTCTGGCACAGTAACATTTAATATAAATTGTTACTATGAAACAAATTTAATTCAATTTTCCTTCTTTTCCCCACAAAATGTTATCAATAAGGGACCTCAGCCAAATAATTATTTTTCATATGTGAACATGATCAGTAAATATTTGGCAATATTTGGCCTAAGAACACTTTAAAAATGTGTCTGATTACATAAGAGGATAAGAAAACCAAGCAATCTGCTCCGCCATTTAATAAGATCACGGTTGATCTAATCTTGGCTATGTACTTCCTGTTCTGTTGCCAGATCCCGAGACTCACTTCTGCTCATCTCTTTACTTATGCTTATGAACTCAAATTTAAAATCAAGTTCAAGTTTATTGTCATTTGACTATACATATACACAACTAAATGAAACAACATTTCTCCAGACTTCAGTGCACCAACAAACATATATCACACACAGCACATAACAAAATATTACAGGAACAAGTTAATAAAAATATAAATCAAAATGCACATAGTGCACAGCACAGGTAAATTCCACTTGCACAACATGCTGAATTCTTGGAATTCACTATCTTTTGAGAGAAAAAACTCCTTATCTGTGAAATGGGTGACCTGTTATTCTGATACTATGTCTCTCCCCCCACAATTCCATATACAGTACCTTCACTGGGAGAAATCACACTCTCAGCATCCAGCCTCAGAACCTTTTTGTTTTTCAGTAAGATCACCTCTTAATCATCTACATTGCAAAAAGTAAGGCCCACTGTGTTCAATGTTTATATGTCAAGCTCTTCATTTCAGCATTCAACCTAGTGATCCCTCTCTGCCCCGTCTTCCACACTAGTACAGCTTGTCTTAATTATGAAAATAACAACTCTGCTATCCTAGCTGTGACCTCACCAGCATCCATAAAATTGTATTAAGATTTATACCTTTATTTCCCATACCTCTGGCAATTAAGGCCAATGTTCTTTTAGACTTCATGGTAGTCAAAGGGTTGAAACACACATCACAGCATGAGTCAATATTTGGAGGTTGTCACTTGCGATGATGGTTCATAGACTGAAATTCTCTGGGAATGTTAAAAAAATACAACCAAGGAGATTGATAATAACACCAGTGAAGGACTGACTTTCCACGATCGATTGATCATGCAATGAACTGGTCAATACAAAGGACAATGCCCCAATTTAATATCTTCTCAACTTCAGAAAGCAACAGTAATGAAATGGGAAATTAGCCTGTGTTGCTGCAATCCCGGGTCTCAAATGGAAGGAACAAGAAACCCGCCATCTGGTTGTGGTGAGATAACCAAAATATCTCCAATGGCAACCACAGCCATTGTGACAGACAAAAGCTCTGGCTGTTACAATGATAAGAGACAATCGGAGGCCAAGGGAGACCATGTGGTTAGACCTGATAATAAGAGCTCCATGGAGAATAAGGTCTTCATAAGATGTGAGAGTGCAATTAGTTCCAGGCTCTTCTATATCCCCTATTTGCTTGGTCCTAATAACAAGGATGCAACATGATGCTGAGGGGGAAAATGGAGTTGGTTTTGTGGCAGCCAGTGGTTTAGCCGCAAAGGGATGAAAATCAGCAAAATCAGTCAGACCAGGATTGGTCCATCCATCTCATTAGAGAAAAACATACGGTATAGGAGGGAGTCTTGGAATCTGGATTTAACTCCTTCCCAAGCCTGGAAATATACAACCCAGAATCACAGACTCAAAAGCCAACATCCATGAGAAGAGACATTCAAGAATTTCCATGGGAAGTCATAAATCTATAGGAGACTGGTCACATTGCACTTTGAGAAGCTGTATATCATGCAAGTTATGGTTGCCTGTCTATTGTTTCTGCTAATCTGCATAAAACCAAGTAGACCTTTCATCAACTATCAGATGTGATTTTAACAATCTCAAAATTGCACAATATCTACTTAATTATTTGCTGTCTTCCTATTTACATGCTATCTTTTTTTGTGTTCCGTGGAATCTACCATGCAGATCTTTGTTTTGCAATATTTTGCAAACTCATTCTGATTAAATAAAAATTTGCTTACTCATTCTTCTTTGCAAAATTAATAACTTCATTTCCCACATTATATACCACCTGCCAACTTTGTACCCATTCACTTAACTCCAATTGAGATCCCTTTGCATGTTTTGTAACCTCACAACTTAGCCATCTCACTAATCTACATGTTGGAAACCTCTCCATTCAAGCCATTAATATAGCTTAGACATAATTCAGGCGCCAGTACATATGTTTGCAGTACTCCGCTGGTTATTGTTTGCCAATGTCAAAAAGGATTCATTTATTCCAATTCTCCATTTTCCCCAACACTCTAATTTATAACCCCCAACCCAATATTCTTTACTTTGTGTTCTAGCACCTGACCAAAATGCCTTCTAAAAATACACCTGACCTACAGGTCTGTTTTATCCAAACTATTCATTACATTTCAAACAACTTTGGCATACTTATTACACATGATTTATTTTAAAGAAAACTATGCTGACTCTGCTAAATGTCTTCCTTTTACCTTCTCAACAATGATTTCTCTTAAACAATGGATTCTTCTTAATTAACAGCATTTTTCTAATGACAAATACGAGGCTAAATAGCATAGAATTCCCTTCCTTCTGCCCCTCTTTTTTTTGATGCGTGGCATTGCAATTGCAGTTTTCCATTTCCCTGTGGCTTCTTTATAATCTAAACAATGTTCCTAGTTGCCAATTAAATCATCACTATTTATGCTCCAAATTCTTCTAACACCTTCAAAATGGGCCATCAGATTCAGGAAAAATGTCAGCCCCTGGTCCAATAGTGTGGTTACTAGTGACAGAGATTACTTTAAGATTTTCCCCTCCTTATGGCTCTTTGATTATTTATTATTATTGGAATGCTTCTATTTTTTTCTATGACAAAAGTCACTTCAAAATAATTTCATACAATCTCTGCCATCTTCTTAATTCTCCCATCTCATCCACTAAATCAATGTTTTACTTTAGCTTTTTTTTCTACATTTACTATTTATTTTCTGTATTTCCATTATTTACTTGCTTGTTCTCATACTTTATAATTTGTCATCATTATTTGCTGGTTTCTGGTCATCTGCCAATCTTTTAATCAACACAGATCTTCACAACACTGTATGCCTTTTTGATGAATTGGATATCTTCCCTAACTTCATTAGTGTAGGCAAGGGTGATGCATCTTTCATATGGAATCATAATTGCTAACTGAATATACTTAGGGAGCATCTCTGCCATAATTCAACATAGTTCAGCCTCTAAATTGATCCAGCATTTGGGCTGGAAGAATGTAGTATATGAAATCATTCAAACCAGTATGATGTCTAGTTAACTTTAATATGGCAGAGAGGAAGTGGAATGAAGTCCATTACTCTTGGCACTCACCTCGTTCACATATGTCAACATCAGATAAATAGTCCACCAGCACAAAGGTGAAGTCTGTGCATGTGGAAATTAACACTTCTGTTGATGCGATCAAGTACAATGTTCTAAATGATACAGAAGAGGAGATGCAATAGTGAGAAAAGCATTGGCAGGATCAATAGTTAGCAAGTGGATTGGGATAAGGAATTTTCCACTAAAAGGATCCATTAAGGTAAGACATAATATGACTACACCAAACAAATAAGCACAATGTTACAGTCACACGTGTCATTAACCACCAGCAGCACCTTGAACCAAGTGAAACAAGAGAAAAAGGATTCAGTTTGTGAAGGTGGAGAACCCTCCTACAAGACACAAATGTAACTGCCTTGGACAAAAAGCAGATGAAAATGCAAGATCCTGAAAATGTGTGGTAGCAGAGACAAAGTCTATGGAATAATAAACAGAAAGTGCACAGTAGTTTGTCAAGATACTCCATCTTTTTTTAATTAAGGGATAAAGTAATGACCTTTTGTAAAAGACTGTCAGGTGCAGAAATTGAAGCTTCACAAGTATGAAATCTATTCTGGGTGAAAGGGAAGAATAGTTTCTGTGGCGATTTCCTGTAAGATGAGCTTAGAGTGGAAAATGAGAGAAGTGTTTGAGAAAGCAATATACAAAAGAGAGAAACAGAGATAAGAATTAATAAAATAATTTGAACATCGTAACGAAGGATGGCAATGGGTGATATAGGGAGAGTCACTCTGGTAATGGTTCCTCCTGCAGTGCGCTCTATTGTACAACTTGTAGCATGAAGGCAACTGTATCAAATGAACAACGTGAGTAACAACTGACTTGGTGGATCAGGCAACAGAGAAAGTAGTGCTGGAACCATTCATTGTTGCATTGTTAACAGCAGATTTTAAGATCTGAGGGAGAGCAATTAAGATAATAAACTCACCACAGTCACTGGCCAAATCAAAGATGATGATGAATCAGCATATAGGAGCGAGATTAAAAATCTACCTGAATGGTGCCACATAGTAACCTTTCAATGAAGGTGAAAGAGGTGAAAATTGACTACAGAAGGAGGAAAGTGGAAGTCTATAAGCCAGTCCTCAGAGGATCAGAGGTGGAAAGGGTCAGCAACTTTAAATTCCTCAACATTATTATGTTAGAAGATCTGTTTTAGGTCCAGCATGCACTTGCCATTACAAAGAAGGCACGGCAGCACCTAGACTTTCTTAGAAGTTTGCGAGAATTTGGCATGTCATCTAAAATTTTGATAAACTTCTAAAGATGCGCGGTGAAAGTATACTGACTGGATGCATCACAGCCTGTTATAGAAAGACCAGTGCCCCTGAACAGAGAAGCCTACAAAAAGTAGTGGATACAGCCTAGTCCATCAGGGTTAAAGCCCTCCCTATCACTGAGCACATCTGCATGAAGTGCCGTTACAGGAGAGCAGCATGTATCATCAGGAACTCCCACCACCCAGGACAGGATCTCGCCTCGTTGCTGTAATCAGGAAGGAGGGACATGGCCCTCAGGACACACACCACCAGGTTCAGGAACAGTCCAGGCTCTTAAACCAGAGTGGATAACTTCATTCACCACATCACTTAACTGTACCCACAACCTATAGACTCACTTTCAAGGACTCTTCATCTCATGTTCGATATTTTGTTTGTGTCTTTTTGTTTGTATTTGCACAGTTTGTTGTTTTGTAAACATCAACTGTCAATCTTAATATGTGCAGTTTTTCACTTATTCTATTGTATTACTTTGTATTTATTGGGAATGTAAACAAAAAATGAATCTCAGAGTAGTATATTGTGACATAAATTTACTTTGATAATAAATTTACTTTAAACTTTGGACTCATTAAGGCATGTTTTAATTTCCCGAAGGTACTAGCAAACTACCTGGCATTTTACAACGAATCAAAAAACATCCTGGACACCTTCATCAAAACTATATCATGACTTGCAGTTGTTCTTTTAAAAAAACTGAATCTAAAATTAGAATCTGCAATGGTGGGATTTGATGGACATTCTTTAACTTATATATCCAATCTTTTATTTGTCTTGTAACATATCTATTCCAGGACTTATCGTTAGTCTGTGAAATACATAACTAAAGGGTTTATCCTCAGAGGTCTATTTCCATCCTGAAAAAAATACACAATGTTCTCAGCTTCTATTTAACTTTACTTTCACCAAATGTTTTGGAACAGGGATATATATCCGATAAGCAGAGCAAACATCAAACTTTAATTCAACAGTTGTGCATATTTATAAACATTGAAGTGCTCTCTGCATTATTCTCCCTTATTAAAACATCCGAGAACATTATTTGGATAATGTGAAAGTAATATTGCAAATTTAATTCTTATCTTATCAAAAGCACTATAACTTAGTATAAATATTTTCTATGGATTTGGTACAGAATTAATTTGTTCCATATACTAAAACTTGACAAAATAGAACTGACTGGCAGAGATGAGCCCCAATAGCACGCAAAAAGAAAGAACAGACGGGTAAGCCATACCCTCTTAAGTAATGGCAATTAAATAAATCAACAAGTACATAAGAATATCTGGAGTCACCATGTTAAATAGCATGTTAACATTCAAGCAAGAAGGGCTAACAATAAGAAAGTTATAAAGGAGCATATAATTACTCAAGAAGAAAAGAAATGAGCAAGATGGTGTTAAACGGCGACTCCTTTGCTTACATCTCTGGAAGCAGTTCTATTTCAATCTGTAATGTCTATATTTTTCCTCTTTCAGGGTTCTTTTGCAGACCCTGACCTGGAATTACATGCTGACTATGGTTCTTTGCAGGAATGGGACCCGCTCACAGGGTTTCACTATGGGCTGTTATCCATCATGCCAAGGGCGCGGCGTAAGAGTTCGGCTCACCTTTGGAGGCTTAGGATTTCGTGGCTCTGGCGAGAGGCAGATCTAAGGTCGGTGTCCCAACAGACCAGTATGGCGTGGGAGCTGGAAGGTCGTTGGCTATGTGTCCAGAGACCTGAGGTCTTTGGGTACAGAGCTCGGAAAAAGCGACACAACGGACTTTTAACATTGTAAACCAGCAAGCTGTTTGTTATGTCTCCCCTCTCGCTGTGAAACAGAGATACCTCTTTCTCCCTTATTAGGGAGACAGAGCCTGTGGTATATCGAATACCGCGTGAAATGTGAAGTCTTTGGAGTACTGCAAGTCTGTGTCTTTGCTGTTGCCTTGCTCAGGCTTGAGTGCTCAGTGCCAGGTGCCGATGCTTTTTTTTGCCGGTGGGGAGGAGAGAGGATTGTTGCTTGTGCTGCTTACACATGAGAGAGGGGGGTGCTGGGGGGACCTTAGGATTCCAACATTTAACTGTCATTCATTCTTTGGGGGCACTGCTCTGTTTTTGTGGATGGTTGCGAAGAAAAAACATTTCCAGATGTATATTGTAAATATTTCTCTGACATTAAACATACCTTTGAAATCTTTGAGTGAAAATTTGAATTATTACTAGTGGCGGATTGCCTTCAAAGACTCAGCTAGTCTGTAAAGTGTCAGAAGAAAAATCCAGTATTTTGCAACCATAGCCTTATAACTGCACTTGAAACAATGACTGGATATACAAGACAAAAGAAAATATTTATGAAGATTAAATAATAAATGCAACCAAATCACCTGCCAATATTATCAATTGCTGTAGTGAAGAATTTCTGATAATCTTCTGCTACTTAAGTTATTAGTAAAGGATTTCTTTATCCTGCATCAAAACATGGATCTCAAACATATCTATGTGTAATTATCTTTATAATGAGAGCCCTAATGTTAATTGTAACAAAGGAACGATACACTCAAGGCGATATCCTATTGCAATCTAAGAAATTATATCTATATGTGCCATCAAAATCCACAAAATGTAGTAGAGACAAGATAACATTTTTAATGATATTGATCTGTTCATGAGCATAATAAACCTACTATTCTTCGAACTGACTTGGAATCTTTAATATTTGACAGTATATCTGAAAGGCGGCAATTTTGACACTGCAATACTTTCTCATTACCACATGGATGGGTCAGCCTGGATAGTTCTACTCACATCTATAAAGTGGGTCTTGAACCAAACTTTATCACTTAGAGGCAAAAGCACCATCAAATGAGTCACAGTTGAAATTACAATGTCTATAGACAATGTTTCTTCATCAGACAGCATTTACAAATCACATTTGGCACAAAGAAATCACTTCAAAGCATGAAAACCCAAGGAGAAAATGCAGATAATAAGAAAAAAACAATGAAGACAATTAGACAATGCTATGATCATGGCACGAAAGGGAAAAGTGGTTTCTTGGACTAAATTATTGGGCTTCTGTGTGCTCAATGAAGATAGGGTTTTGAAACAGTATAGAACAAGGAAATTAAAATTCAAAATCTGAGCAGATTTTATCTACACTATTTCCTCCTCACTAGTTACTAGTGTTAATCAACAGCCAACTTATTCTTTTTTCTAATAAATTATCACACTTGGTTCTCAATACTCACATTTGTACAATTCCACTACAACTTCTCAGAAAATAGGGCAAGATAGCAATTCCAATAATGTTAAGTAGTTACATGAAAGTCATGGCCTAATGATCAAGTGATGAGATCAAATTCCATTTCCTCATAATTCAGTTTCAGTCACTTCCTTATTAGTAACAATAAAAAGATACAGCAGACATAATGATTACGAAATACATGGATGGTGACCAAAACCCCACCTGGTTCACAACTATCCTTTTGGAAATTAAATTTGTCATACCTACACAGTCTGAGCTGCATGCAACTGCAGAACCACAACTTGTGGTTGACTCTTAAATACCTTCTCAAGGAGTCAATAGAAACAAAACTGAAAGTATCATCCTTGATTCTGGGTTAAAGCATGAGCCCATTAACTGTCAGGCATCAGATCAAACATAGACATGCAGTGAACTTCAGATTATCATCTGCTGTACACCCTCAATTGTGGTCTTCTATGTTCTTCAGTTTGAAGTAGGACTGTGTGGAAGATTTCTAGGTGCAATACAAGGAGTGGCTGACTTAGGCATGAAGGAAACAACTGATTTGCTGAGCTTGTGAAGGGAGACAATCTAGAAATCAAAACTACTTAATCACATTCTCACTAATCAACTAGTCACAGAAGCACTTTCCCATGACTGCAATGGCAGGAATTAACATGGCCTCATGTTTATTGACAATAAATCACATTTTATTTATACAAATCCATTCTGATATTTCTGTTTTTCTTATTAAAAATTGTAACGTTCTTAAATTGATTTGATTCAAGCACATTTTAAAAATTTATACAATCCTACAATCACTGCTACATGAGTGAATGGGTAACCATGAAGTAGGGGTCAGTTATTTTTATGGTAGCTTTGTAGACCGGGTATTTGTTCCTCTAACCAGTAAGACTGTTGTTTGGTATAAATGCCATTAATACAAGATGCAAGAATGGCTGTGATAATCATACTTACTCAAAAACAAAGAGCAGTGGTGGGCAAATCAGGCCTCCATCCCAACTTGCCATTCAAAAGATGACAGCTGATCTACGATGCCCTTAACTCTACTTCCAAGCCAGTTCCCAATAATCCTCAGTTCCACATTAGAATTCCATCTCAAATATATCTGATGACCTGGATTCCATCATTTCAGGGGCAGAGAATTCCAGAGATTCACGATCTTCTGAGCTTAGACATATTTCAGCTTTAAATAAGTGACCCTTTATTTTGCATCCCTTTGTGTATGACTCTGAACAGTTCCCCTATCAAGTGTCCTTGGTATCTGAGATGTCTGAATAAGTTCACTCTCGTTTTTTTAAACTCCAAGAAATACAGACCCAAACTGTCAAGTCTCTCTTGACAGAACAACCCTCCCATCTACACATCAGCTGGGCTAATCATCCTCGGACTGCATCCAGTTCTATTTTATCCTTTTTTAAGGCAAGGGAATTAAAATTGTGTGGAGTACTCCAACAGTCATTCTTATGCTCCTCAAAATATCCATAAGTTATTTAATTCATTCTATTGGTAACTTCATTTTGTAACTTAATGTTGCTCTTGAGTGCCTTTTAAACTCTTAGCAAACATGAGTTTTTTTTTAATATTTCTTGGTAGTTTGATAATTTGCCACAGGTGTAAAATCAATAGAATTGTAATATGAAACCAACCAGAACAAACACCAACTTTCTGAAGGTCAAAAAGAAACACTTCTTCTCACTGAGTGAATCAGAAAGAGTGGAAGTGGTTACTACTATAGTTGGTAACCAGGAATATTGCAAGCAAAGGCTAAGGCTAAGGCAAAGGAAGTTTCAAAAATATAAACCAAAGATGCAGCACACCATACTCATAATAATTTGAAAGTTTATTTCACTGAATTATTCAGTTGAAAGGAAGGAGGGAGACTGAAAATGTGGCTGAGTGGTGCCATAAGAACAAACGCTTATTCAATGTCACTGTTATGTACCCCGTAACTGGGTTGCCAAACCAGCAGAAATGGATCACTCAGTTGGAGTATGGATTACTAGAACTAAGAAAGTTTTATTAAAGAAACAAGCAACACAGTAATCGAAAGGATAATAAATGCAACAGTTCAGCAATGATAAACACACATGTGCACAGAATTAAGATAACAGGATCAATCAAGCTCTATCGTTGTCTAGGGGTAAATGACCAATTTCAAAGTGACACAAAGTCCAGTTCAATTTAGTTCAGTTCGCAGTAATCGTTGCCATGGCAATGGACAATGTGGGGGGAAGGAGAGAGAGAACAAGAACGAATGATCATTCAAAACAGCTTCCACACACAGACCTGCGATATTGCTCACAAGCAGCTTTCGGGCGAGTCTTTTGTGATGTCACCTAAGGTCACCAACTGTGACCCCTCCTCCAGATGCGGTCGATCCTCTGCAGTGAACCCGGCACCCAAGCAAGGGTGGACACACACCGGGTTCCCACTGATCGTACCTTTCCACCCTGTGCATCTAAGGCTTGGTTCCGCAACCAGCCTTCCAAACGACTCCCACCGACTTGCGGGGGGGGGGGGCACCGCTTCCAGGGTCTCGTTACCTCGTGGTGTCGTGTGTGTCCTGCCTTAGCGAACCTGTCCCTTTTTATCCCCCTGCTCGGGTATCGCCTGTCCATCACTTCAAACAGTTCAGGGTTCAAAGGGGGAGCCGCTCTAGACAGCTCTCTCTCCCGTCCCTTCATTACACATCTCCAAATCGCCTGTCCATCACTTCAAACAGTTCAGGGTTCAAAGGGGGAGCCGCTCTAGACAGCTCTCTCTCCCGTCCCTTCATTACACATCTCCAAATGCTGCTCCATTGTCTTCCTCATCTCTCTCTCTCCCGAAGACAGGTGGCAGACCAACTGCTGATCACATAGGACAGCTAACATCTATGTGTATTCTTGTCACATCACCAAGATTAAGGAGCTGATTGTTGACTTCAGAAGGAGGAAACCAGAGGTCTATGAGCCAGTACTCATTGGAGGATGAAAGGTGGAGAACATCAGCAACTTTAAATTCCTCCGTGAATTATTCTGGAAGACCTGTTCTGGACCCAGCAAGTAAGTGCAATTACATAGAAGCACAGCAGTGCCTTTACTTCCTCAAGAGTTTGTGAAGATTCAGCATGACATCTAAAACTTTGACAAACTTCTATAGATGTGTAGTAGAGAGAATACTGACTGCTACATCACAGCCTCATAAGGAAACACAAATGCCCTTGAACGGAAAATCCTACAAAAAGTTGTGGATATAGCCCAGAACATTAAGCGCAAACCCCTCCCCACCATCAAGTACATTCAAAAGGAATGCTGTCGTGGGATAATCTCCCCCCTCCCCCAACCCAGGACATGATCTCTTCACGCTGCTGCCTTCATTTTTTTTTTCTTTTTATTTCTTTATTTCTTTCTTTTTGTATTTGCACAGTTTGTTATCTTTTGCACAGTGGCTGAAAGCCCAGGTTGGTGCGGTCTTTAATTGATTCTGTTCTGGTTATTCTTCAATGGATTTATTGAGTATGCCTGCAAGAAAATGAATCTCAGGTTCGTATATGGTGACATATATATACACTTCGATAAAAAATTTACTTTGAACTTTGAACAGGCAGATTAATGAAGAAATAAGACCATCAGATATAGGAGCAGAATTAGGCCATTTAGCCCAACATCTCTACTCCGCCATTCAATCATGGCTGATCTTTTTTCCCTTCCTCAGCCCCACTCCCTGCCTTCTCACAACAACCTATGATGCCATGTCCAATCAAGAACCTATCAAGTCTGTCTTAAATACACCCAATGACCTGGCCTCCACAGCTGTCTGTGGTAATAAAATCCACAAATTCACTCCCCTCTGACTAAAGAAAATTCTCCATTTTAAATGGACACCCCTTTATCCTGAGGTTGTGCCTTCTTATCCTAGACCCCCCCCCCACATCCTTTCCACATCTACTCTGTCTAGGCCTTTCAACATTTGAAAGGTTCCAATTATTTGGCTATCCATGAGGTTAAATATGTATAGGCCATGCAATTCACCACCTATTACCCTAAACTACTGATTATCCAACCTCTGCATGCTGGAGAACATCTTCAGTTTGCCCTTGTACCATCCCCTTCTTTTCCAAATCTATAGTCATCACTCCACTCTTCAGAAAAAAATTTTCACCTACCTGATTGTTAAAAAAATTCTCATCCAATCTTCAACCTTTCCTTCCACTTTAAGGATCTTGAATATACTGCTGCTTTTTAAATCCTTCCAAATATTCTACCCCACCTACCCAGTAAATGCATGTTTGAGTTCTCATCACTGTCATAAATCATATTGCATAGTAGAGGAGAAACTATATTGTCGCTCACTTTTCTTAACCTATTTATTTTATCATGCTCCTGTGACATTCACATTGTAGAACTATTCATTCCTGGTTCTATATATATTTAAAACGATACTTTATCTGGAGCAGGAGTGCCAATCGGGGGCCCATGGACCCCTCAGTTAATGGTAGGGGTCGATGACATAAAAAAGGTTGGGAACTTCTGATTTTCATCCTGCTCTGAAACTCTTATGCCTGAAATACTACAAGTATCTCTCACTGGCATCAAGAACATTTGTTTTCTACATTATATTCAAGGTAATGTCATCCAACAATAAATTAAGTTTGGCAAAAGTAAATTGAACCATGTACTCAAAAACTCTATTCAAAGAATTTCCTAGATCATTATAAAAGGAACAAAACAGGAAAGAAAGCTACTTTCAATCTTGAAGACTGAGGGGGGAAATAATTACAGGTGCACATTCCTTTATCCAAAATTCTGAAATCCAAAAAGCTCCGAAAACCAAAGTTTTTTTCGCCAACAGGCGACGTCACTCAGGTGTGACGTGGCAGTACTAGCAGAGACCTCCAGGCATCAGTTGTGGCTCAGCGCTCGTACTGGTTACACATGCATTTGCTGTTCGCTGATAATTTGTGTTCACTGTTGACTTTGTGTTTAATTTCACTGTGAAAATGTCAAAAAGAGCTGCAGATACCCCTATGGGTAACAATGAGGAAAAAGAGAAGGAAGCATCTATCATTATCAATAACACAGAAAGTGGTGTTATTGCAGAAGCTTGATCATGGAGTGTCTGTGTGGCAGCTTACTGAAGTGTCGGAACTACCACTGTATATGATTTAAATAAAGAGAAAGACAAGTTACTGAAATTTTATAGTGACAGTGACACTCTACATTTATTCCAATAAGTCATTTACCATGTGTTTGATTTGGTTCGTTTGAAGCTGTATATTTTTGTTTTATTGAATGTTTTTGTTGGAAATAAAAAAATTTTCTTATCATTATTCCCTAAACAATACAGTACAACAACTATTCACATAGCAGTTACATTGTATTAGGTATTATGAGTAATCTACAGATGATTTAAAGTATACAGGAGGATGTGTGTAGGTTTGGTGCGCTGCCGGATCCTAAAGTCCACCGCACTGAGACAGGTTAAATAAGGGACTTGAGCCTGCGTGTTTTTTGGTTATCCGGGGGGGGGGAGGGGGCAGGGTCAGGGGTCTGAAATCCGAAAAATTCTGAATTCCAAAATGCAACTGGCCCCAAGGATTTTGGACAAGGGATTGTGGACCTGTATTATGGGGAAAGATTATATAAATATTGTTAGATTATGGTGGTGCTACTTTGAATTCTCTTAGCCAAATCTGTGTTTTTGTCACTTGCAAAATGTGAACAATCTCCTTGAGGTGAATTCAAGACTATACTGCCACACAGATGGTTACTTCTAATATCTCTACCGTCTGCTGTTCCAGTCTGATCTAAAGCGAGGATCTCTGAACAAAATCTAAATATTCCTAATGCCAAAATAGCTCAACAAATATACGTGGATTTAGTCTAAATAAAGATCTATACATTTGCTCGTTATAAAAAACAAGATTCATAAGAATCCATCAGAACAGTCAGTAAAGGCTCAAAATAAGGTTTTAAACAGGTAATATAATCTACCAACAGGTAAGAATTTAATCATTCAGGCAATATCAAGCCAAATTTGAAACTATTTTGAGAAATGAAACAAGAAAAATAACTGAAGGTACTTTATAACCATTAATCCAGTAATACTATGATCAACAGAAATATGTTTTCCCAATTTTTTATTCTTCAAAGGAAAATAACTAATTAATTATTTGCAGAAGTTCAAGAGGCCTATTACTAGTTAAAGTTAAGGAAGACAAGTAAAATGTTTGAGTTCATATTTAAAACATTTCCCGGTTAGTGCCTATTAAGAATCATTAACAGAAGGTATTAATGGAAAAACAAACATTCCTTCCCATTGCTATTTGAAAGAAAGAAATTAATTTAGATCATTACTTTAGGTAACACAAACAAGATTTTAAACAAGTTTAAAATGTCTTAATTCTTATAATACATATGTTCACCTAACTACACACACAAAATACAAAACAAATACAATTTAACTGAGTTTCTCCATTCCTTTTCTAAATGTTTGACCAAAGCTCTTAACCATTTCTAAAGAAAATCAACCAATTGATCAGGGTGTGAACAATATTTCTTTGTCACAAAATTAAAATTTTAACTAGACCTACCTTTTATTTTCCCTTTCAGAAAGGTTTTTATAAAACAAGTTCATTTGAAAAAGTTCAGTACAAGATTTCTAAGCAGACCGCAAGATACAAATGCAATTATCTTAAACCTTAACATTCTGTCGTACATTATACAAATTTCTTTATATGTATTACAGTGAACGGCACCTTTTGTTAGCTCTGGTTCATGTAGCTGAACTGTGGAATTCATTTCTTCTACTGTGTGTCCTACAGAAAGCAGACTCAAACGCCTCATTTTCAAAAGCCTGGGAACACTATCACGATCAGTAGGCTCAACATCCAAAACCACCTCCCCAGATGCAACAGCAGGAACCACTCGCTTTAAAAAATCCATCATAAAATTAAAGCAGCAGTTTAACTGCCGCACTCTCACATTGAATGCTCATTCAAGCTTCTTCAGTACACAAAGGTGAACTATTTGCAATGGATTTCACAATGATGTCATGGGGGAATTGGGTGGTGCCCAAAAGCTGTAGGTCAACATGCAGCTATTATCAAACAGTTTTTGACATACATGCCCTGCCTAAAAAACTGATAAGAGGACATAGTTCACTAATCAACAAGAAGCCTGAAGGAGTAAGTTAGCGTAAACATATTGGTTTATAGACTTAAGATAATCCATAAAGATAATCCATAATGCATAAAGAATTGAAAATTTATCTAATTCCTTAAAAAATATCGGTTACTTTGGGATCAATAAGTAACACAAACTTGGCTTCTGTTTATCAATTTGCAAAACTCCTTCACTCAAATTCATTTAGAGTGGGTGCAACCTTACATTTCCAACATCTCTGTTTTCCAGAGATAATGTGCACCACCTTAAATGCCATGTAAACAAATTACATCTAGATTTACAGGACAAATCATTTACTTTTTCATCCAAAGTTTCAACACTTAAACAGCTGAGCCACTTTCAATGCAAAAATCAATTTTGTAACCAGACTTTAAAGCAAAGGCTTATGTGGAACACCTTCTGCCACAGAGAGGCCAACTCATCCTTACATACTTATGCCCACATTAAAATCACATCTAGAATCAATCAGTTCATAACTTACTAATTGTTACTTATTTTGTTTTTATTTATTTAGAGATACAGTGTGGAACAGGCCCTTCGAGCCGTGCTGCCCCGCAAACCCGATTAAATCTTAACCTACTTGCGGGACAATTTACAACGAACAATTAACCTGTACTACTTTGGACTGTGGGAAGAAACCAGGGCAACCGGAGAACCACACATTCCATGGGGAGGACACACGGAGATTCCTTCCAGAGGGCGCTCATTGATGTCATTTATGGAGCAAAGATAAATTAGTCTAATGCAACTACTAGTAATAATACTTACAATGATTTCAACATAAATCAAGAGCAATTCTCTACTTGTGGAAAATCAGCTTTCTTATCACTGATGTATATTATGAAATTTGTTGTTTTGTGGCAGCATTATAGTGCAAGATATAAAAACTATAAATGACAGAAATAAATAATTCATAAATAATTCATGCAAAAGATGAATAGTGAGGTGGTGTTCAGGTGTTCATGGGCCCATGGATCATTCAGAAA
The DNA here is from genome assembly GCF_963921235.1 of Mobula hypostoma. Taxonomy (NCBI): domain Eukaryota; kingdom Metazoa; phylum Chordata; class Chondrichthyes; order Myliobatiformes; family Myliobatidae; genus Mobula; species Mobula hypostoma. The sequence goes on along the minus strand of NC_086099.1, from coordinate 62,230,257 downwards.
TCCGATGAAAGCTGTTCTTAAAACATTGCATATGGATCTTCAGACCCCTGTACCTCCTCCCCTGAGACGAGAGGGACAGAGCCAGAGCCAGTCGGTGGGGGGGGGGGGGGGGGGAGAGGGGATGCTGCACAAGGGAATGGGTGGATTGAACTTCGTTGAAATTATGTTTGCCTTCTCAAATTTATCTCTCCAGTAGAATTATACTATTGCTAGAGATCACCCTCGATTTCAGCTTAGAGATGTTGGTATTCTCGTTCTGCCACACTTGCCTGATTGAATGCAATCACAGCTAATTATTTTTCACTCATCCCTTCTAGACAAAGTAAAGTAGTTCCTTTTCCAAAAATACTGAAAATCTTTAACAGCTCCTGGAATAGGAAGTGATTCTTACTTGTACGTTTGTATATTCTAAATTGCAGTAGTGTTTGAATGTTGTATTCTACTAAAATTCAATTCTGCTTAAGTTAATTCAGCAAACAAAATTAATTAACTGGTGATGTATGTGTCAATTGAGGGCAGCCTGCAATAAGCTATTAAAAGAATGTTGCATATAAATGGATTATATAAAGATGTATACATCGGTGAAGAAAATAGAAATTGGACTTCATAAAGTCACCATTCAGTGTCAAGGAGTTCTTGCTTCCATTGATTTCAATATTTGTTCAGTAATCTGATCAACCAGACTGCTACAGAGTCAACCAGAAGATTGTCAAGCAGTGGGTATTTGGGAGGTGGTGGTCTCACTCTGTCACTCTCGCACTGGTGTTTTGTGAGTTCAGGTCTCTCAATGCCAACTCAATTGAGCTGACTGAGTATCATTACGGATTAGTTTGGGATAGTGCATTAACACTGATTATCCCAACAGTAGATCCAGAGTAACACTCACAAAATGCTGGAGGAACTCAGCCTGTCAAGCAGCATCCGTGGAGGGGACAAACAGTCGACGTTTCAGACTAGAATCCTTCATCAGGACTGGAAAGGAATGGAGCAGAAACCAGAATAAGGAAGTGGGGTGGAGGAGAAAGTGTACAAGTCAGCAGCAGATAGATGAAGCCAGATGAGGTGGAAGGTGAGTGGGTGCGGGAGGGGATGAGGCAAGAAGCAGAGAGGAGATAGGTGGAAGAAGTAAAGAGCTGAAGAAAAAGAAATCTAATGGGAGGACAGTGAACCATGGAAGAAAGGGAAGATTGATGTGATGGGTAGGTGAGGAGGATAAGGGGTGAGAGGGTAACCAGAAGGGGGTATAGTAAAAGAAGCAGGAGGGAGTAGATTCAAATGCTCTTGCGAAAGCAGCGTTGGTAGTATCTCTCCAGTGCCACAACCTGCTGCAGAAGTAGTTCAATTCTGAGTATATAGTACAGGAAAATAGGAATCAATGCTACTCACAATCTTTGGTTGAGGTATTCTTCTTTTCCTCAGATGGTGCACTGAAGACTATTATGACTTTCTTCATCAAAATTCACTTTTCCTGAGAGGTAGCTCCCAAAATCAGGAAGTGGTGCACATTTTCCATGTTCCTGTCATGGACATTTATAACAACTTACTAATACAGCACTTTTCAAACAAATGCCGTAGTTCAAAGTGTTTTACAATGATATAGGGTACAAATAGAAAATAAAAGATAAAAAGGTGCTAGCTAATAGTAAGGTTAAAAAAAACTGATTACGAGTTGGTGTTTAAAAGTGTCCACTTGAGCCAGCATCTCTTGTAGTTTTAGGTATTGAATTCTAGTTTAGGAACGCTGTACAAAAAAGCTGACCTGCCAATATCTTCTGAAGGAGACTGTTTAAATTTAAGAAACCAACGAGAGAAGACCTGTGAGCTTGAGCAGGATTATAAAGCTAAAGTGATTCCATGATGTACCGCAGTCCCAGACCATTGACAGCTTTATAAACACAAATACCTGAACTAAGGGGTCTATTTGAAAATTCAATGATAAATGTTATCATTAATCATTATAACCCTCTCTCTTTTCTTGTGGGGTCTTACACATTTTTCTCTGAACTGATCTAACTTCATTTATCCCACTTGTGCCAAAGAAATACTGTCATATTAAAAATAGACTTGTCTTTAATTCTATATTAAATTACAATAGTGTGCAATATCAACTGCCAACTAACTAAAATCGCAAAAGGGGATTAAGAACATCTACCAATTTAGCATTTGAACAAACTTAATTAGTACAAATAGAAAGCTCAACAATATTACTGCTGTCTGATTAAAAGTGAGAAGTTATTTTGAGGCATTTATTTTTTAGGATGGAAGGCTGCTTGAAACATAAATATCTGAATAAAAGATAGATAGTAGTTTACATGATTCCATTACTACTAACTTTTCTTTTTACATTCTCAAACAATATTGGGTTTCTATGTGTTGAAATAAAATTCTAATCAAGTTTTCTTTTCACTGAATTCATTTTACTTTGAATTTTGCCCTCATCCACATTTTGAAGAAAATGCTTGAAATACAGAGGCAAAAAAAAATGCTCTCCCAACTGAATATCCAGAAAACCTTTGAATTGCAGATATTATTTTGACAAATACTTCAATGGCCAAATTCAACTCAATACACTATAAATCATGTAGCAGGCAAGAGATAGTCCAGGCACAGATTTCTATGAGTTAAGGAGGATTGCTTTCTTCCATTATAGTTTGAGTTATAACTAATGAGCATACATCTGCAATAACTTGGTTCAATGAAGTATCATCTTTCCTGCACATCATTCTGGAAAAATTGATGCTAGAGATTCATTCTATTCAAAGTTACGCTCACATACACACAAATGAACTCTCCCACCCTCAAAATGTATGGGGCAAAAGCTTAGGCAATCAAACAAACATGGACAATGCCATAAAACTAAAGTAATAATTAAATTCAGTTTGCAGGATTTCTATTAGTTATCTTGTATTGTCTTACCCATAATTGCAAATTGCTGTTACTTCTGAACAACTCCACAAAATATAAATGTGCAAGGTATGACAAGCACAAAACACGTCTTCAGATATGTTTGATTATTCTATTAAGAACACAGAGCTCAGACCAACAACACGTTTGTTCTTCCTCGTTCATATTAATATATATTATCTGTGAAACATCTGGCAGTTATTTTTTTAAACATAATATTTTGCCACTAATTATGAAAGGACATACTTTTAACTGTTATCCTGATCCCTCAAAGTACAGCAGCTGTGTTAGTTATCACAGCAAATACAATACACAACATATAGTTCATATAAGCATATCTTTTCACAGATAGAACAGAATCCAAATTTGATTAACTTATGTATTTCCAATGGTTTATATATTTTACTTGACCAATTAACTTCAAATTAATTCAGGTGACAGTGCTCTAAAGTCCTGAAATGTGTAGCAGAAGACACACTCTGTTATACGATAATCATACATAGAATAAATAGATTGCAGTCTTAAACAAAACTGTTCAGCAAAGACTTATAATAGTAAACAGATGTTACATATGGCCTTTCGTAGGTATACAGTGACATGCAAAAGTTTGGGCACCCCGGTCAAAATTTCTGTTACTGTGAATAGCTAAGCGAGTAAAAGATGAACTGATTTCCAAAAGGCATAAAGTTAAAGATGACACATTTCTTTAATATTTTAAGCAAGAAAACTTTTTTATTCCCATCTGTCAGTTTCAAAATAACAGAAAAGGAAGATGGCCCAAAGCAAAAGTTTGGGCACCCTACATGGTCAGTACTTAGTAACACCCCCTTTGGCAAGTATCACAGCTTGTAAACACTTTCTGTAGCCAGCTAAGAGTCTTTCAATTCTTGTTTGGGGGATTTTCACCCATTCTTCCTTGCAAAAGGCTTCTAGTTCTGAGAGATTCTTGGGCCGTCTTGCATGCACGGCTCTTTTGAGGTCTATCTACAGACTCTCGATGATGTTTAGGTCGGGGGACTGCGAGGGCCATGGCAAAACCTTCAGCTTGCGCCTCTTGAGGTAGTCCATTGTGGATTTTGAGGTGTGTTTAGGTTCATTATCCTGTTGTAGAAGCTATCCTCTTTTCAGCTTCAGCTTTTTCTTTATACAGACAGTGAGACGTTCACTTCCAGAATTTGCTGGGATCTAATTGAATTCATTCTTCCCTCTACCAGTGAAAATGTTCCCCATGCCACTGGCTGCAACACAAGCTCAAAGCATAATCGATCCACCCCCGTGCTTAACAGTTGGAGAGGTGTTCTTTTCATGAAATTCTGCACCCTTTTTCGTCCAAACCTACCTTTGCTCATTGCAGCCAAAAAGTTCTATTTTAACTTCATCAGTCCACAGGACTTGTTTCCAAAATGCATCAGGCTTGTTTAGATGTTCCTTTGCAAACTTCTGACACTGAATTTTGTGGTGAGGATGCAGGAAAGGTTTTCTTCTGATGACTCTTCCATGAAGGTCATATTTGTGCAGGTGTCGCTGCACAGTAGAACAGTGCACCATCACTCCAGAGTCTGCTAAATCTTCCTGAAGATCTTTTGCAGTCAAACGGGGGTTTTGATTTGCCTTTCTAGCAATCCTACGAGCAGTTCTCTTGGAAAGTTTTCTTGGTCTTCCAGACCTTAACTTGACCTCCACCGTTCCTGTTAACTGCCATTTCTTAATTACATTACGAACTAAGGAAACGGCTACCTGAAAACACTTTGCTATCTTCTTACAGCCTTCTCCTGCTTAGCGGGCATCATTTATTTTAATTTTCAGAGTGCTAGGCAGCTGCTTAGAGGAGCCCATGGCTGCTGATTGTTGGGGCAAGGTTTGAAGAGTCAGGGTATTTATAAAGCTTTGAAATTTGCATCACCTGGCCTTTCCTAACGATGACTGTGAACAAGCCATAGGCCTAACAAGCTAATTAAGGTCTGAGACCTCAGTAAAAGTTATCTGAGAGCTCAAATCTATTGGGGTACCCAAACATTTGCATGGTGCTCCTTTCCTTTTTTTCCACTCTAAAATTGTACAAAACAAAAATAATACACTAATCTTGCTTAAAATGTTGAAAAGAATGTTTTATCTTTAACATTATGACTTTTGGAGATCAGTTCATCTTCTACTCACTTAACTATTCACAGTAACAGAAATTTCGACCGGGGTGCCCAAACTTTTGCATGCCACTGTATATCCACTGCACCTTGTCAAATCTCAAGCTGAAGAAAGTACTCTATACCAACTACAATAGACAACTTCAGTTTGCATTAAAATAGCTCTCCTTCAGTTATCATGGTCAGCAAGTCCCCATAACATCAGCAAAAAAGCAATTTTCAGAAATCTACATCCTAGTTCTTTTCAAAAACTTTCTGAGAGTATTAAAATTACATACTTGACGGGGGAATTTTACACCATTTGCTGGAGAAGTATAAAAGTGCTAATCTCAGCAATGTGTTCTTTCAGCATAGGAGCTCAAGTGGAAGCAGGTATACATCATTCAGTACCTCATCATGACAACTTCACCGTTCAGTAAGATCACAGCTGATCTACCTTACATCTACCTACAGTAACCTGATATCCCATCACAGTTAAGAAATCATTGATCCATGTCAAAAATTCTCAATAATTGCATCCGCAACCTGCTTGGAAAGAGAATTTCCCTACTCCTGGCTAGAAGCATTTCTCTTAATCAGTCCTGAATGATCAACCCTTTCTTTTGAGAGAGTGACTCCTCATAGTAGATATCGCCACAAGGGAAATCTCCTCTGTGTCAACTTATCGTTTTGTTCTTTCAATTAATATCACATCTTATTTTTCCAAAATCTAGAAAATATCGTCCCAGCATATAACAAATCGTTCCAATCCCTGGAATCAATCTGCTAAACTTTCATCGTGTTACTCAAAATAGAAGTATATCCTCCCTTAGAAAGAGAGGCGGAACCTGTGCAACCTCACCATGATCCTGTACAGATACAGCATGCCATCTTCACTTTTACTAAATCAGCCCAGGCTACCAATTGCCTCCCAAACTGCTTGCTAAACCTAGATGTTAACTGAGATGATTCATGTGCCTCTGCACACCAATAGCTTTCAGTCGCATGACATTTAAAAGAAACACTACTTTTTCATTTTTTTCTAGAATAATGATTTTTCACATTATATTTCATTTACCACTCCCTCACCTATTCAGTTAGCAGTATATATACCCTTGAAGACCCTCTACTTCCTCAAATCAAATCATATCAGCAAATCTGGATTATATTATACTTAGTTCCTTAATCCAAATCACTAGAATGAAGTGCAAAAAAAAGGGACAGATGGACCAATCACTGTGGCACCCCAAAAGATGCATTCTTCCAATCCTTAGTGAATTGTTCTCTGTTCATTACCATTCCCAACTAAATCATCTAACAGCAAGGGTCTGTAAATGTATTGGTAGATCTTGCTCTCCTTTCCGCTACAATTTTAGCTGATGCCCTGATCAAAAGCCTGAAAGTCCCTATTCACTGACTTGCTACTTACACCTTAAACAAATAAAGGCATTTGTCAAATGTTGTGTTGCCCTTTAGGCATTTATTTGACTTTGTTGGGTCTATGTTTTAAATGATTTGTTTGTAACTATTTTCTAGTTAAAGTTAAAGGTTGATAATTAAGTTACAGTAAATTCATTGTCTATGGTATATCGCGGCATGCAATGACATCACCTCCAGTTTCGCCATGTCTTGGTTTGGGAAGGTGTGAAGTGGGTGCCATGCGTGCAGCATGATCGTGAGGAGCTCTGTTTCTACCCACAAAGAAACATTACAGAAGCAACGCCGTAAGTTCCTATGAAAGTATTTGAAGTAAAATTATTAACGCATTTTCTGTTAAGGCAGCAGCGGTTGGGGTGGCGCACATGCCGGCTTTTCAATTTCAAACGTTGGGTGGGCTCGAGTCTGGCGGCGGTTTGACGCGACCCCCTCGCCCACTACTCAGGGCGGCTGGAGACGCTCGCTAAAAGAAGAGAGCACACGTGGTCTCCAGAATGAAACAGACGCTGTATATGTTTGTATTTTTTTATCAAGAGTTTTCACCATATGACGTTAATGTGGAAGAGCGAACAGTAAATGATTAACCTTAACTACGACTCTGTCTCCATTGGCTCCGGTTTATCTTGGTGTTTAGTCAGAGTTTCAACACACTGCACGAGAACACTACAGTGAAAAGGCGAAGTCATTCGGTGTTTCGACAAGTGGTACGATAGCTTCGCAATCAAGCATCAAGACGCTTGCATTAAGCGCCAAGAGCAGTAGGACATTGACAAGTGTGGCTGCCCTCGCAAGAGCTAAAGCAGAAGCCGCCAAAGTGCGAGCGTCATACGCTAACCAAGAAGCAAAACTGAAAATGGAAAAAGCTGCCAGAGAAGTGAAAAACCAGTTGGAAAAGGCAAGGATAGATTCAGAGTTAGAAGTGTTGATGCTACAACGAGAAGCTGATGCGGCCGCGGTGGAAGCACAAGTGTTGGAAAACGCTGAAGAAATGCACGTTCTAGACAAAACAGGAAAATCTATGTCAGAAGGGGCCAAATTGGAACGCACCAGCGAATATGTCCAATCTCAAATTGACCTGCAGATTCATTCTCCCTCTCCATACTTGCCTGTTGGCGCCCCATCTCATGTGAAATCACAGGGAAGCTTTATAGCATCGCATCCACCTGGGGAAGACAACTCACAATTGCAACCTTGCCACAAACTCAAGTATGAAAGGACTACGAATACTTCCCGACACCAAACTTACCAGATCCAGCGAGATCAGAGACAAAGGCTGAAGTCAGAACATCAAATCCCATCATGAACGTACACGCTCAGTCATATGTTCCCCAACATATTCCCCCAGCTATCATGCCACCTGCAGCAGAACCCTTGGCACAGTATTTAGCGCAACGAGACCTCGTCAATTCAGGACTGTACCAGTCTGACGGTAAGCCTGAACATTACCGTGCGTGGTACTCCTCATTCACCAGTGCCACTGGCGGAGTCCAGCTCACAGCAACCAAAGAGTTGGACCTTATGACTAAATGGCTGGGAAAGGAATCAAGTGAACAGGTGAAACGCATACGCTCAGTGCACGTCAACAACCCCAAGTTAGACTTACACAAAGCATGGGAGAGACTTCCGGACTGCTGTGCGGCCCCTGAAATTATTGAGAGGGCGCTATTTCAACGGCTGGACAATTTTCCTCGAGTGTCAGCCAAGGACCACATTGAATTACGAGAACTCGGAGATTTACTCATGGAGATGCAAGGTGCTAAAGAAGACTGCTATTTAACTGACCTGTCATATCTGGATACTTCACACGGAGTTGGACCAATTGTGGACAAACTTCCATTCGGGCTGCAGGAAAGACAGCTGTCTATTGGCTCGGAGTACAAGGAAGAGAACAGTGGTCGATTCCCTCCCTTTGAGTATTTTAGTAGGTTTGTGTGTAAGGAGGTGAAGAGGCAAAATGACCCTAGCTTCATGAATCAAGGCAGCACCACAACTCACACCAACCCAGTCAAGCCCATTTTGAACAATTTTGTCATCAATAAACCCGTCTCAGTGCATAAAACCAAAGTCTCTGCAATCAACAATGACACTAGCAAGAATTGTCCATTGCACAACAAAAACCACCCCCTCAAAAAATGCAGAATGTTTCGAAACAAACCCTTTGACGAAAGAAAAGCCCTTCTCAAGGAAAAAAGAATATGCTTTAAGTGCTGTTCCTCTACCTCCCACCTCGCTAAAGAGTGTACATTCCCCGTAAAGTGCTCGGAATGTAACAGCACTAATCACGATGGAGCCATGCATCCCAGCCCGTCACCGCAAACTGCCAAGGCTCCTCCACTCCCACAAGAGGATGGCGGGGAGGGTGAGCATCACTCTGATACAACTATTGTCAGCTCGAGCTGCACAGAAGTTTGCAGTCCAGGTCAGTCAAGCCATTCGTGCTCAAAGACCTGCCTCACTAAGGTACACCCTAAGGGAGCCAAAGACAAGGCTATCAAAGCCTATGTAATTCTGGACGACCAGAGCAACCGCTCACTAGTGAGACCAGAGTTCTTCGAGTTGTTCAGCGTAAAGGGTAATCCATTCCCATACTACCTCAGAACTTCCTCTGGCATCGCAGAAACATATGGCAGGAAGGCAGAAGGCTTCCAGCTCGAGTCGCTGGATGGCAAAGTCATCATCAGTCTCCCTCCACTCTTAAGAATGCAATGAGATCTTAAATAACCAATCAGAGATTCCAACGCCAAGTGCAGTGCTACACCAGCCCCATCTCCACCACATTGCCAAGCACATCCCAGAACTGGATCCAGAAGCAGAAATACTCCTGCTACTCAGAAGAGATGTTCTTAGAGTGCACAAAGTCAGGCAGCAGGTCAATGGACAACACAACGCCTCCTTCGCCCAACGTCTGGATTTGGGCTGGGTGGTGATAGGAGAGGTGTGCCCTGGCAATGTACACAAACCGACAGTTAACACGCTCAAGACTAACGTGCTAGAGAAAGGCCGCCATTCAATTTCTCAGCCCTCCACAAGTGTGACGTGTATCAAGGAAGCACAACAAAGGCAGGAGCATAGTAAAGTAACTGAGAAGCCACTGGGACAGTCAGTCTTCACTCAAACTAAGTACAATAATAACTTGCTCCATCGGTGGAAGACGCCATCTTCTTAAAAATAATGGACACAAAGGTTTTTAAGAGATGAAGCGAACAACTGGGTCGCCCCACTACCATTCTGAGTGATAATTATGTTACAGTTTAACAAAGGTAAATTCATTGTCTATGGTATATCGCGGCACGCGATGACGTCACCTCTGGTTTCGCCGCGTCTTGGTTCGGGAAGGTGTGAAGGTGGGTGCCATGCATGCAGCATGATCGTGAAGAGCTCCGTTTCTACCCACAAAGAAACATTATAGAAGTAACGCCGTAAGTTCATAAGAAAGTATTTGAAGTAAAAATATTAACGCGGTTTCTGTTAAGGAAGCGGCGGTTGGGGCGGCGCACGTGCCGTCTTTTCAATTTCAAACGCGGGTGGGCTCGAGCCCGATGGCGGTTTGACGTGACCCCCTCGCCTGCTACTCGGGTCAGCTGGAGACACTCGCTAAAAGAAGAGAGCGCACGTGGTCTCCAGAATGAAACAGATGCTGTATATGTTTGTATTTTTTTATCAACAGTTTTCACCATATGATGTTCATGTGGAAGAGTGAACAGTAAATGGTTAACCTTACTACGACTCTGTCTTCATTGGCTCCGGTTTAACTTGGTGTTTAGTCAGAGTTTCAACACACTGCACAAGAACACTACAAATGTTATTACCCCTTTCATAAATCTCATGGGCCAAATGTAGACAAATGGGATTAGCTTAAATATCTTGGTTCATAGGGATAAACTGGGTCAGATGCCCTTTTTTGGTACTGTATAACTCTTTGAATCTTAAGTAATTTTGATCTCTTGAACATTTCCCCTAATTCCTATAATCTAATTTTCTCAGACACTATCCATTAAGAATCCATACAAATGTGTTATTGTTTTCCTTTTTGACAACTACAGAAGGTACTGCATTTTGTTTTCATACTCCTTGTCAGAATACTCTTGTGTTCTGCTTTCCATTTCCTTATCAATTTATTGATCCTCCTTTTAAGTCTATAATTATTTACTCCTCAGGATTAAACAATTTTTAAGTATTACAGACATTTTCCTTTGATCAAATATAATCTTCATCTTTATTGCTAGCCATAGTTGGATCTCTTTTCCTAATGGGATTAGTACCTTAAATAGATATCTATGTGTATTAACTCTTTTAGTTTTCTTTAAAAATTAGTCATTGCTTGTCTACTGTCAAGCCTCAACATAATTTCCAACTCTACCCTAGTTTTATACCTGTAGTTTTTTGTAAATCTATATACAAGATCCTTCAGCCACTTTCTTAAAGCACTCTGAATCAGTATTATGATCAGCTTATGATCACTCTTCCCTAAGGTTAAGGATGTTTATAATTTTCATTGCACAACACCAGATCTAAAATTGCCTGTTACATAGTTGGTTCCACAAACTACTATTTTGGAAAACCATCTTTTACATCTTACATGAATTAATTCTACCCACCTATATAGTGTAAATTATACCAGAAGCATTTTAATCACAAAGCTACAAAATTTAAGTTAGCAATATGACTATAAGGATAGCAATTGTCAGTTGTGCAAATTCTTTCAGTTTTACTTATATTCAAGTGTCCAGTCACTCAACACTGCAGAAATTGATATTTCAGCAGTTATCAAGATACTGAATTGATCTCTTATTTTTGTCAAACGAAGACGTGCACATGTTGCGAAATGCATCAATGCTTCCTCTTCAACAAATTCCCAGAAATAAATTTTTTTAAGAACATGAATATCTGAACTCTTGTACATCCATTAAACTTTCATACTTACAGGAAGACTACCATGTTTGATAACTTACCCAAATTTCTACGGTGACCAATCTTGCCTAAATTCCATAGAGATGAGCTGCGTCTTCCTCAATGGTAAAATTGGAATGGGACAAGAAAACCTGCAATAAAATAACTGATTGATTAGGGCATAATATTAAAAAACATACAAATTAAATAAAATCTTATTCAAATAATTTTCTTCTTCTGAAAATGTGGGAACTTGTATAAACAACCAAACATACAAAGAACAGTAACCCTGCACATGATCGCTACCAATCTACAGAACATACTTTATGTAGGGATATTCTCAGACTTGATTAAATCTGGGGGTATTCCTACAGAAAGTGAGTTCACAGCCAATTGATAAACAAAAAAAAGTGTGTGAAATTTCAATCATGCTGATTGAAGATTCAAATATTTTGGTATGGTTGTGCACAAATAAAACACATTAATTTACAGAATGTGAGTATCTTCTATCATCCATCTGTTACTGACTATTCCTAATTTTTCTGAAGAATTGAATTGAAGTTATTACTTGCATCCTGCATATACATGAGTAAAAATCTTTCTGTTACATCTTCATTTAAATGCGCAGTGTGCAATTATAGTAATTTATAATAAATAGTATGTACAACAATATAACATAGAAATACAGTCATGTTAGCATGAATTAATTAATCGGCCTAGTGGAAGAAGCTGTCCCGGAACCTGTTGGTCCTGGCTTTTATCCTGTGGTATCATTTTCCAGATGATAGTAGGGAGAGGCTGTTTTCTTGACACCACTGTGTCAGGGTGATGACTTCTTCCCTGTAGGCTGCCAGATTATTAATTGAGATTAGACCAGTGTAATGTCGTCAGCAAATTTAATTAGCAGATTGGAGCTATGGGTGCTGACACAGTTATGGATATACAGAGAGCGAGCACGGGGGCTTAGGACACAGTCCTGAGGAGCACCTGTGTTGAGGGTCAGAGGAACATTGTTGAGGGTCAGAGGGGCATAATTGAGGGAACCCACTCTTAATACCTGCCGGCGATTTGACAGGAAGTCCAGGATCCAGCTAAACAAGGCAGGGTGAAGGCCGAGGTCTCTGAGCTTCTTGTCGAACCTGGAAGGAATTATGGTGTTGAATGCTGGAGGTTAGCTGTCTTCTTAAACCACTGCAGACCTTTCAGTGAAGAGATACTCCAAGATAACTGGGCAGAGACTTCTGGGACTTGCACAGAGCAACAATGAACAGACGTTGATATATGGTCCAAGACCATATAGTAAGGAACTTGAAACAGAACCAGTAACACAGCAAGTGCCTGCGTGACAGCAGAAGTCACAGATTCGGCAGTGGGATCACATGTTTCAAGAATTAATCCTGCTAATAAGCAATGATGCCTTGGTGACATCAGACATGCAGACTGGATTACAATCAATATTTAAATTAAGAACAATGAAGGACCATCAACACATGAAAGCTCAGAGATTTTTCTTTCAGTGTCATCACAAATTGCACTTCCTTGCGATTGATTTTATTACTCTCCCTTGCTACATAAACTGAATCAGTCTGTACAACACTGGCATATTTTTCAATAGAGAATTGAGTTCCAGATCCTCCATTCTCTGAATAATCAATTCTTGCAAAGTCACAAGAAGTAGCTCCAGATCCCACAGTCATGTTTTAGCTTACTGGTTTCAAAATATCAAGTTTCAGCCTGAGTTTGTGGGATAGCCAAAATTATTAAGTGAGAAGAGAATGGAAACTTAAACTCTGTCAGCTGAAATATTTTAAGACAGTGTCTAATACCACTAGTTCCTAGACTTTTTAATAATAGATATACTTGCTCATGTTTAAACGAACGATTGGGGAGCACGATAGCGTAGCAGTTAGCTTAACACTACCACAGTAGCAACGACTCAGGTTCAATTCCACCACCATCTAGGAGTTTGTACGATCCCCCCATGATGTGTGGGTTTCCTCCCACATTCCAAAGATGCATGGGTTAGTAGTTAATTGGTCACATGAGTGTAATTGAGTGGTGCAGACTTGTTGGGCCAAAAGGACCAGTTACCGTGCTGTATCTCTAAGTAAATAAAAAATAATAAATGCTTAGAAACCACTGATGTTGTCACAGGCCATTCACTTTGAAGAGTTGGTAGTGATCCAGGTACTTCTGAGGATGTTTGCAAGCCTAAGTCATTGCAACTATTAAGCCAGAAGTATTTATTATTTTTTTTTTGTGAACATTCTCATTCAATGTCCTTTTTATTGCTGAAGTCTCATATATTCCACAAAATCTTCAGTACTCCTGCCCCATCCCAATTTGGGAACTATTCTATGCTTTTCAAGAACAGAGTTACAAGTACTTATCATACTATCTCATGTTATTGTTGGCAGACAAGGTTTCTGCTAAGCCAATACTTAAAACAAAACAGGATCACTGTATGGTATTTATTCATGGCTCTTTAGCAAACTCCCAACTGGCAACAAATGCCTAAATGATTCAGAATGTACAGTAGGTACAAAGATTCTTAATTCAATAAAGACCAGATTCTCTCCTAAATTCCTCTGACTGATCAAGCATGTATGTGTTCTGAAGAAATGTCATTATTTCCCTACATTAACTCTGCTACCTTCTCCATAAATGCTATTTGACCACCTGAGTACTTCCAGCATTTCCTTTTTTTATTTCAGGTGGTAGGTACATCTAGTAAAGCTACAAATGATCACAATGGTTAAGCTACACAAATTGCTTTTAATTAACAGTATTTTCATTTATGGCAAATACTAAATACAAAATTTTAGCTTAAACCCAAACTTTGGATAAATAGTTATACAGGGAAGACATCAGAATCAAAATCAGGCTTACTATCGGTGGCATACATTATGAAAATGCTCTTCCCTTTATAAATCACAGGGTCTCCAGATGCTGCAATGATTTGCATATGGATAATTTTATTCTCCTGTTCAAGCTTGCATAAAAAGTATTGAGCTCATCAGGGAGTGAAGCATCACAGTCATTTATGTTAGGTTTTGCCTTACAGCAGGGGTTCCCAACCTGACGTCCATGAACTCTCGGTAAATAGTAGGAGCCCATGGCATAGAAAAGGTTGGGAACCCCTGCCTTAAAGGAAGTAATGGCATACATCTCTGATTGTATTTCTAGCTTCACTTGCTATTGCTTTTTTACTCTTCATAGCTTATGCCTGCACTTCTTGTAGAGTTCTGGATCACCAGTCTTGAACACCACAGATCTAGCCCTCAGCAGACTGCAAATTCCCTTGTTCATTAACAGCTTCTGGTTTGGGTATTTCTAGTGTATTCTCAAAGGTACACACTCATCTACAGGTCTTGATGAAATCAGTGACAAATGTGGAATATACATTGAGGTCTGAAGAGTCTCTGAATATGGACCAGTTGACCAATTCAAAGCAGAACTGTAAGTGCTCCTACACCTCCCTTGATCACACCTTTGTGGTCTTCACCACTTCATAAAATTATATCCAGGAGGAATACCATTATTCTTTGGTTTGCTATTCCCCTCACTTTGAACATCAAATATTACAATCATGTAGCTTCACCTGGAAGCATGGATTGATTAGTAAGATAATACAGGTACTTTTCACCAATTAGTGAATAGAGGATATTGTTGTCTTCTTTCTCCTTATTCATCATCAACAGTCATTCCATACTCGAGACTATTTGCTCCATTTCTGTCGACTTTGATATGGCTGATGATATTAGTGTAGGTCCTCTACCAAATGCATGGCAGATGTATTTATCAGGGTAGACAGGTGGATAGTTTGGAGAGTTGTGTTCCCTTTCCTAATTTTCATTGAGCTTTCTGTATGCCACCAATGAAAAGCAAGATACTCCTCCATTCTGAGTTATCATGAAACAAGAATTCCAACAAGTCAGTGACAATTCCCCCTTTCTGTCCACCTCCACTGGTTTTGAGAATATCCTGAAATAATTTTATCTGCCCACCCTTCGAAGCTCACTGCATAAAATTCAATAATTTAGTGAGGATCTTGATGTTAGTGCTTTTTTTTTGAAATTGGAGGATTTTATGAAAACACCAATGAAGGTAATTCTCCAATGTTTAAGTGCCTATTGCAGGTAATCCATTTCATTGAAGTACAAGGGATAAGAAGGACCATTGCTCCCTCGTTGACCATGAACTTTGTGCCCTGTTTGAGGTCTTTCCTCAAATCGCCTAAAGCTGCACCAGTACACTGGGGGTGGTGATGAATTCCATCAATACCTGTCTTTGATCATTGGTCTTTGGTTCATTCTTGGTACAATCTCAGATAGAGACGAGAAAGCATACTGAATTAAAATATACCAGCTAGTTGAGTGGTGTCACAGCAACAGCCTTGCACTCAATGTCAGTAAGATGAAAGAGCTGATTGTGGACTTCAAGAAACGTAAGACAAGGGAAAGTGAGCCAATCCTCAGAGGGATCAGAAATGGAGAGAGTGAGCAATTTCAAGTTCCTGGGTTTCAAGATCTCTGAGGATCTAACCTGGTCCCAACATATCGATGCAGCTATAAAGAAAGCAAGACTGTGGCTAAACTTCATTAGGAGTTTGAGAAGATTTCGTTTGTCACCTAAGACACTCAAAAACTTGGAGATGTATGGTGGGGAGCATTCTGACAGGCTGTATCGCTGTATGGTGGGAGTGGGTACTACATAGGATCAAAAGAAACGACAGAAAGTTGTAAAATTAGTCAGCTCCATCTTGGATACTAGCCATTGTAGTATCCAAGACAACTTCAAAGAGTGATGCCTCAGAAAGGCAGCGTCTATTATTAAGGACCCCCATCACGCAGAGCATGTCCTCTTCACATTGTTACCATCAGGAAGGAGGTACAGAAGCCTAAAGGCACATACTCAGCAATTCAGGAACAGCTTCTTCCCTTCTGCCACCTGATTCGTAAATGGGCATTGAACCCATGAACACTACCTCACATTTTTAAAAAAATTATTTCTGTTTTTGCACTATTTTTAATTGAACTATTTAATATACATATATACTTACTGCAATTGACTCACATTTATTTTTTACTATATTATCATGTGTTGCATTGTATTGCTGCCACTATTTTAACAAATTTCACAACGTATGCTGGTAATAGTAATGCAAACACAAGGAAATCTGCAGTTGCTGGAAATTCAAGCAACACACACACAAAATGCTGGTGGAAAGCAGCATTTTTCCCTTTTCTTTCTCTCTCTCTTTTCTCCCTCTGTCCCTCTCACTACATCTTCCTCTGATGCTCCCCTCCCCCTTTCCTTCTCCCTAGTCCTTCCGTCCCATGATCCTCTTCCTTCTCCAGCCTTGTACCCCTTTTGCCAATCAACTTTCCAGCTCTTGGCTCCATCCCTCCCCCTCCTGTCTTCTCCTATCATTTCAGATCTCTCCCTCCCCTCCCACTTTCAAATCTCTTACTATCTCTTCTTTCAGTTAGTCCTGACGAAGGGTCTCGACCCGAAACGTCGAATGTACCTCTTCCAATAGATACCGCCTGGCCTGCTGCATTCACCAGCATTTCATAGTCATACTTTATTAATCCCGGGGGGAAATTGGTTTTCATTACAGTTGCTCCATAAATAATAAATAGTAATAGAACCATAAATCGTTAAATAGTAATATGTAAATTATGCCAGTAAATTATGAAGTAAGTCCAGGACCAGCCTATTGGCTCAGGATGTCTGACCCTCCAAGGGAGAAGTTGTAAAGTTTGATGGCCACAGGCAGGAATGACTTCCTATGATGCTCAGTGTTGCATCTCGGTGGAATGAGTCTCTGGCTGAATGTACTCCTGTGCCCACCTAGTACATTATGTAGTGGATGGGAGACATTGACCAAGATGGCATGCAACTTAGACAGCATCCTCTTTTCAGACACCACCGTCAGAGAATCCAGTTCCATCCCCACAACATTACTGGCCTTACGAATGAGTTTGCTGATTCTGTTGGTGTCTGCCACCCTCAGCCTGCTGCCCCAGCACACAACAGCAAACATGATAGCACTGGCCACCACAGACTCGTAGAACATCCTCAGCATCGTCCGGCAGATGTTAAAGGACCTCAGTCTCCTCAGGAAATAGAGACGGCTCTGACCCTTCTTGTAGACAGCCTCAGTGTTCTTTAACCAGTCCAGTTTATTGTCAATTCGTATCCCCAGGTATTTGTAATCCTCCACCATGTCCACACTGACCCCCTGGATGGAAACAGGGGTCACCGGTACCTTAGCTCTCCTCAGGTCTACCACCAGCTCCTTCGTCTTTTTCACATTAAGCTGCAGATAATTCTGCTCACGCCATGTGACAAATTTCGTGTTGCTGGTAATAGTAAATGTGCTCCTGATTCTGATTCATGGAATACTCAGTGCCAGCTAGTGGATATGGTTTGTAATTGCATTGATAACTGCAAAAGTATTAATTCATTTACCGTACACGTTACAGTATCTAGTAACGTGTACTCAAAAACTAAAAGCAAACCAAAATGTAGAATATTGTTCAAAGAACACATGCACAGTTCTAAATATTGTAAAAAGTTTTGTGGTACTGCTCACCATTTCTGAAATTCTCCAAGAACAATAGAAAACAAAAAGAAGTAACATGCCATTTCATGTGATGTCTATTAACAACCTTTTGCCACTTGCTTCAAAAAAATAAGAGTGCCATGGGTAAGCCTAGGTAGTTCTAGGTAAGGATGTGTTCAGCACAGCTTTGTGGGCCGAAGGGCTTTGTGCTGTAGGTTTTCTATGTTTCTATATTTCTATTTATCAGCAATGCCACTGGGACTTTAAAAAACTGCTTGAAATCCAACAGAACAATAATGTAAACAGCTTTAGTACTATTTGCAAGGGTTATGAGGGCATGTCAATACAAAAATCCAAAAGCACTAGCAAAAGTAATTTCAGGGGAAATTAAGGTAGGTGCTGATGAAGGTTTGAGAATGTTTTTGTATGAGAACTATTACTAAAGTGACTCTTCAAATAGGAATATTGACAACAGTTATATTAGAAATACAGTTTTACAGTTCTGTGATCAATCAACTAGCGTTTTAGGCCAGGAAAAAACTGTAGAAGGAAATACATTCTGAATTGAGCAGGATTCGGGCAAGATGGAGTGATTGAACGGGGTGGGTGGTTGTATCTGTAATGTGGAGACATTTGAGGATGTAATGAGTGAAAAAAACATTAACTATTTATTTATAACTGAACAGTGAAACACTAAACTGGGCATCTAGCTAAGTGCTTGTCTAAACTACTTAAACTACATTGAACTACAATACTAACCATTCAGCACCCCTTTTAAATAACAGGTATTCCATTAAATATCCCCAAGTTATAAAACTGCAAAATGAAGCATACTACAAACAGGCACTTAACCACACAAATGAGAGTAGAGGTGGGGAGGAGGCATCTATGTTTTCCACACTCCTTCCCCATGGTCCTTCAGTGCTGGTTGCAACTTCAGCCTGAAGTGGGCCCTGGAGACAAAGGAAAGAGACTGAGCCTCTCACACGTTATCCTTGTACCATCCTCAAGCACTCACAACCTGAAACAGGTACCATGGCATACAAGCCAACCAAAGGGAAAGAGCGGTTACGCCCTTTAAATGGGCCAATCAACAACCAACACGGCACAAGTGGCTTTTGACTGGCAAATAAGCCAACCCCTCTCATGACATTCACCTATGACCTGATGAAAATACTGCTTCTATCACTGCAATTATAAATCATAATCAAATGCAAACACCAAGTACTTTATTAGGGCAGGTACTAATGCTGCAGTTCATCATCTTTCAGTGTGCTAGAAATCTGGACATCCCAGAAAAGTGTGCTCACATTTCAAAACCTCAAACTGGACCACATCTGAAGCACACTGAAGTCTAGGCACATTGATAGCATCAAGATGAAACCCAACCATTCGCCCTTTTGAAGTATGATTCTTACCCCTAAGATAGTTCTAATACATTCTATACATCCTGCATGGGCAGCTTGTGACAACTATTAAGTTCCTGCCTATATAAATTTCCCCAAGTAACACAAGGGCTTCAAGTAGCAAACAAAATGTTGGAGAAACTCGGTGGGTCAGGCAATGGAGAGAAATAGACAGCTGACATTTTGGGTTAAGACCCTTCACCTTGTCATTTGCTTTGTCATCTTGTTTGTTGCTCCAGATTCCAACATCTGTAGTATCATGCCTCCACAGAGGATTTAAAGTCAGTTTTTCAATTTAAATGAAGACTCTGATGATCAACCTTCTAATTCATACACAATAAATATTAATCAATAAATACACAGATGCTTTGGTTGAAAGTTGAGATATAACACAATCTCCACATGTGCAACAACTTTTGAGAAAGACTGTTCTCTTGACATTAAGATTTAGATGAAGCTTTTATTTAAGTTTAGTGGTGTTAAAAGGGTACAGGAAAATAAAACTGTACCTATGAGCTATAAAAGTAGAATGGGCTTGAAAACCCAGCAGTGGTAATACAGTGTGGGATCTAGAACCTGGGATCTTTAGGATGGTTAAGTGCATTGAATGGCTGCATTTGTTTAAGGCCAAGTCACATAAGAAAATGGCAAGGTTACCTAACTATTAAAAAGGATGAACAGCTGAGTCTCATTTCTCTGACTGGGGTGTGATTTAATAATATAGGACAACTAGAGACTAAGGTAGTCTTGCCATAAGATGATTAACAACACTGTAGTAAATTTTGAAGAAACCTGTTTACAAGCAGGTTGATGAGAATGTGGAAATTGTCTTCAAAACTAGTGGTTGAGATCAAAAATGAAGATGTATTAAAAAGAACTTACATGCATGGATGAGTAGAGGATATGGCAGAATGGGAAGAGTTTGACAGCAGCAAGTGCTATTTCTGATCTGTACATTCTATGCAGTTTTATGTAATACTTGTAGATACATGTAAAGTATGTAAAGATTCAGAAGATTATAGATAAGAAAACTGAGATTTAGATAGATAGATACTTTATTGATCCCGAAGGAAATTAGTGTCACAGTAGCGCTACAAGTGCAGATATAATTATTAAGGACTTGAGAGGGAATTTAAGTTGGTCTGCTTGTGGAGAGGTACCATAAAAATATACTTCATGATTGCTGTACTCAAAGTCCCTCATCATCCTTCAGCTGTCCAATAAACAGTCAGGTGGAGGCTTAATGTAGCCAACAAGCACGATGATTGGAAGCTCAAGACAATGGATAACTACAATGTTGGAGAGGCTGACTCATGGAAAGAGTGCAATTATCTGATGTCTGCAAATTGTAAAGGTAAACACACAGCACTGGGACTTGTGTGCTTTGGAGCATTATGATATTCTCGTGCTCACGGTAACAGAAAAAAGGAAGTGGGTCCACAAGGGAATCTCATTGCAGAAATGACAGCTGAGACCTCAAAGCAGGAAGGTAGTCTATTCTATGTCAAGACTATTTTCAGCCTGTGTCCAGAACAGTCAAAGCTGAGAATGGAACACAAAAGTGATGTGTGACAAGCAGATCCTAGTGACAGCTGGTCTTGATCTCAATTTGGGGAGGGCCTTAATAATGCATTCAGAGAAGGTGAGTAGCCAGCCTGCAACAGCTTAATCTATTACATTATGGCAAGATTCAGTTACATTGGGTCCAACAACTCAAATCTTGATGTTGTTATATAACAATTAACAACCAATGGATTGTGCTTGATAAGTAAATATTCAAAATATACTTACTATCTGAATGAAGCAACGTAATGGCAACCACAACAAATCCATCAAGTTGACCTCTCAATGAATTATTGTACATACCACCATCATATTGCTTTATACTGCAATGTTACAATTTCTGAATTGCAGCCACTTTTTCACCTTTCTGTATGTAATATTTCAAGAAACATAGCACCAAGAGAAGTGGTGCATTGAGGCTACAGTTAAAGCAGGGGTTCCCAACCGTTTTATTCCATGGACCCCTACCATTTACCGAGG
This sequence comes from Mobula hypostoma, assembly GCF_963921235.1. NCBI lineage: Eukaryota > Metazoa > Chordata > Chondrichthyes > Myliobatiformes > Myliobatidae > Mobula > Mobula hypostoma. Next base: position 62,208,886 of record NC_086099.1, on the reverse strand, counting down.
GGTCTGTGGATCACAGGCTGAGTTAAAGGAACAGCCATAGTTTTTACACAAGATCCATGGATTGACGAGATCTCATTCTTACACACTGGGGATCCTGAAGATGCTGGAAGTCTTGAGCAAAATGATAGAGGAATTTAGCAAATCAGGCAGTATCTATGGAGGGAAACAAAAAAAAAAATCAATGTTTCAGGCCAAAGGCCTTCATCCAAACTGGAATGAAACGAGGAAGAAAGCAGAGTAAGAACACGGGAAGAGGGAGATGTACAAGCTGGCAGATGATAGGTGAGAAAGAGGATGAGTGATTGGGGGAGGGGGAATGAAGAAAGAAGGAGATTAGGCAGAAGTAAAGAACTGAAGGAGGAGGAATCTAACAGGAGAGGACAGTCAACCATGAAAGAAAGAGGAGGTGGGAAACAGGTGAGGAGAACAAAAGGGCGAAAAGGTAAGAGAACGGGGGGGGGGGGCAATATTACCAGAGGTTAGGGAAATCAATGTTTATGCTTTCACCTTGGAGGCTATCATGGCAGAATTTGAGGTGTTGCTCCTCAGCTGAAGGTGGGCCTCATTGTGGCAGTAGAGGAGACCATGAACAGATATGTCAGAATGGGAAGTCAAATTGAAATGGAGAGCCTCCAGGAGATCCTGTCTTCTGTGGCAACCATAGTGAAACCACGCCACAAAGTGGTTCCACAATCTCCATCAGGTCTCACTGACATGAAGAAGGCAGTACCAGCTACGGTAGATGACCCTGATACTTTCAGGTGAAGTGCCCCTGTCCTCATTACCACCATCATGTTCTTCCTACTGCAATCTATAGCTTACTGGAGGAAAAGTCTTTGATGCATTTTCTACCATGTTCTATTGCACATGATACCTGAACAATTTGGACAAATAGGTTTTCAATGGGCCAGGTCTTCTACTGCATTTGTGGTGAGGGTTGATGCCTTTGCTGAGGCAGGTGGGGCTGCTTGTGCATGGGAGGGGGGAGGGTAGCTTTGGAGTTCTAATGTTTTCTTGTCATTCATTCTTTGGGGTTTTTCTTCTGTTCCTCAGAGAGCAATTTCAGGTTGTATACTGTATACGTTTTCTGATATTAAATGGAACCATTGAACCACTGAAGTATTTCCTTCAGTCTAAAATGGCATAGAAATGTAAGTAGGTCAAATCTTAGCAAAATGAGGAAATATGAAGAAGCTCGCTTTGTAACAAAGCTAAATATTAGACCACAAGAACACATGGTTTCCTTAAGGAAATCTAGCTGGCAAATCTGTTGGGATTCTTTGAGGAAATAACAAGCAGGATTGACAAAGGAGTCAGTGGATGCTATTAACTTGGATTTCCAGAAGGCCTTTGACAAGGTACCATACATGAGGCTGCTAAACAAGAGAACAGCCCATGATATTACAGGAAAAACACGAGCATGAACAGAAGATTGACTGACTGGCAAAAGGCAAAGAGTAGGAATAAGGGGGCCTTTTCTGGTTGGCTGCTGGTGGCTACTGATGTTCCTGAAGGGTCAGTATTGGGTCTGCTACTTTTCACATTATATGTGTAACGCACCGTAAGGTTTCATTGCCAATGTAATGGTTTCTCTGTAGCAGCAATGTATGGGTTATGAATAGAGATAACAGGGCTTTGGAATGTGACAGAGTGAGACAGATGTTGCTCTTTCCTTGTGGGTCTCTAAGCAGGGATTTTGCGGTCTTTTGCTGGGAAAGGTGAGGAGAGAAGACGCGATTGGAGAGAGTTGGTAGAACTCCGGACAGAGTGGACTTGGAGCGAGGGTCTGAGAGTCGGCTATGCTCGGAGGTCGACAGGAAACCAGTGGACTGAACTGTGAGCTCCAACATTGCGTGTTAAGACTGTTTCATGAGAATGGGCCCTTTTCTTTTTTTTTGTTGCTTTACTAATCATAAGAGATGGTGATCTCTTTAAACTCACCCAGCAGAAGGCAAACCGCTGCTGTAACCTGCCACGAACATGATTTCCCAATATGTCAGAGCTGTGTGGAGGGAAATCATCTGCCAAATGGAAATTCCAGATGCGACCTGACGATGACTAATCATACAGCCAAATTAAGAATTATAAAGCTCAATCATTTAATCGCATATTGTGTACTGTTTGTACTTTGTGGTACTGATTTGTACAGGGGACACCGCGCAGCATCCACTCAAAAAAGATTTCTTAAGCTTGGCCAGGCTGAGGGCGGTCTTCCCCTAGAATAAGCCACTAGCCGAACCAAGAGTTACATATGCTAGTGATCTTGATGACAAATTTCATGGCATTGTAGCCAAGTTTGCAGATGATACAAAGATAGGTGGAGGGGAAGGTGGTGTTCAGGATCCAGGGAGTCTGCAGATAGACTTGGACAGATTAGGAGAATGGGCAAAGACATGACAGATGGAATACAGCAGAGGGAAATATATGGTCATGCATTTTCACAGGAGGAATAAAGATGCAGATTATTTTCAAAACTGGGAGAGAATTCAGAAATCAGAAGTGCCAATGGACTTGGGAAGCACTTGTGTAGGATTCCCCAAAGGTTAACTTGCAGGTTGAGTCAGTACTATGGAAGGCAAATACAAAGTTTTCAAGAGGAAAAGAATATATATTCATTTCAAGAGGACCAGAATATATAGGCAAGGATGTAATGATGAGATTTTATAACACATAGAACAGACCACATTGAGTATTGTTAGCAGTTTTGTGCCCCATGTCCAAGAAAGGATATAAATGTTAGCGGGAATGAAAAGGTTAATGTATGAGGAGCATTTGATGGCTCTGGGCCTGTGCTCGCTGGAGTTTAGAAAATTGAGCGGCGATGATAGTGAAAGGTCTAGATAGTGTGTATGTGCAGAGGATATTTCCAATAGTGGGAGAATCTAGGACCAGAGGGTACAGTCGCTTTCGAACAAAGATGAGAAGAACTTCTTTAGCCAGAGGGTGTGAATCTGTGAAATTCATTGCCACAGACAGCTGTGGAGGCCCAGTCACTTGTGTATTTTTAAAAGAAGAGGTAAGAGTATCGAAAGGTTATTAGGAAAAGGCAAGAGAATGGAGTTGAGAGATTAATAATTCAGCCGTGATCGAATGGCTGACCTGATGGGCCAAATGGCATAATTCTGTTCCTACGTCTCATGGGGAAATGGAGAAGTACAATGGGAGAAGTGAATATAAACTTTTAAGAAACTCTCTAACAGATAAAGATCGAACTGGATTAAAAATTCCCTACAATCACAAAAATAGAGTACAGACAAATGCAGTTGCTCAATGTGTTTGAAAGTGGCCACTGATAAACAAACAACAAGCAAGGGAATCATGGAGGAAGCGATCCCTACAGACAGCAAAGGTGGAGGAGGTAAAGCTTTGTTTGGTAGTTGGATCCCTTTGGAGATGATGGAAGCTGTGGAGAATGATGTGCTAGATGCAGAGGCTTATGGGTGGTATGCAAGGACAAGAGGAGCTCTGTCAGTATTAAGGCGGCGGGATAATAGGGGGAGAATGGATGTTTGGGAAACAGAGAAGGCCGCAAGAGAATTTGTAATAGTGCACCAATTTTTAAGTTAGTGCTGAAATTCAATGCTTCTGTGATACATGTCTTGTGCCAAGGAATTGAACTAAACATGCACTAACAATCAGGACCTTGTTAAGCATGACTCTTCCAAATACTCTTCTGATCAGCACCTAGATAAGCATACACAAGCAAAATGGTGCCAAGGCCAATATGTTAAATAATTGATTAAGGTTGGGAAAGCAAAAATCACATATTTGCACTGAAATTATTGAATCAATTACAGAGACCACAGAGATTATACTCCAGGTTCTAAAGGTCAAACTGTTCATTTGGATAAGGGAAACAACATGAATTTCTAAAGGACAATCACACTTGCAAATCTCAGAATTCTCAGTTGGGCACAGCAAATGGGGATGTACCACGGGTGAAGTGAACATGGACTTTTAAGACAGTTTCTCAAAGATAAAAATTGAACTGTATTTAAAATTTACTAATTACAAAAATAGAGTGCAGATAAAGGCAGTCACTGAATGTGTTTGAAAGTGGACACTGATGTCATACACTCTTAAGGTTGTACAGCACAGAAACTGGCCATTTGATACCCACCTAAGGTAGTAACATTTGTCTGCATTTGGCCCATAGACTTCTATAATTTTTTTAATATACTTTTTTAAAAAATATACACAAGATATTCTGCAGATGCTGTATATCCAAAGCAACACACACACAAAAAATGCTGGAGCAACTCAGCAGGTTAGGCAGCATCTAGGCAAATGTCAACTGTTTATTCATTTCCATAGACGATGCCTGCCTGACCTGCTGAATTGCTCCAGCATTTTGTGTGTGTTTTCTTAAATGCTGTTATTATACCTGTCTCAACCAATTCCTCTGGCAGCTTGTTCCATAAATGTGAGTATTTCCGTGTGCGAAAAAGTTACCCCTCAGACCCCTTTACACAGGAAAAAGACTAATAACATATGAACAGAGTTCAATATAGAGCCAATATTGTATATTATGTATTAGTATAATGTATATTAATAACATAAATACAGAACATTGCGCAAAGTTACACGACAAAAATCAAAGATTGCACTAGATTTTTAAAACAATATGGTTCCTTCATTGCTGTGCAAGTTAGACCCAGTACAACAAAAGAACATTTATAAATAAACAAAAAAAAGCTGTTTAATAAAAGCACTTATAGGATTCCAAGTTTTATCTACAACAGAATGTAAAGGAAATACATGCAATTAGATTGTATCTCACATTCCATGCAAAGCATACTTTTACACAAAATGTAGTCATTATCATAAACGTTTTGTGCTTCGTGGAGACCTGGCTGAGAGGAGATACCGGATCATGCCATCGAGCCCTCCGGGTTCTCTCTGTTCCAGGCAGACAGATTGAAAAACCTCACGGGGAAGAGTAAAGGAGGAGGGGTATGCTTCAGGGTCAACAATGCTTGGTGCAACCCCCAGAATGTGCATGCACTCAAATCCTTTTGTTCCCCAGACCTGGAATACCTGGTGCTGCTGTGCAGACACTACTGGCTGCCTAGGGAGTTTGTGGCTGTTATCATCACAACGGTGTACATTCTGCCGCCGGCTGATACTGACCTGGCTCTCAAGGATCTGCATGAGACCATTAACACGCTGGAGACTGCACACCCAGAGGCTGCCTTCATCATCGTCGGTGACTTTAATCAAGTCTCGCTGATGAAAGTCTCTCCAAACTTTTGTCAGCACATCCAGGTGAGCACTCACGGAGATAACACACTTGACCACTGCTACACTCCCTTCCGCAACGCTGACAAAACTCTCCTTCGCCCAGCTTTTGGAAAATCAGATCACTCTTTGATCCTGCTTCTGCCGACATACAAGCAGAAGCTGAAACAACAGACAGCCATAGTTAAAACCGTCCACCGTTGGTCTGACCAATCGGCATCCATGTTGCAGGGCTGCTTCGATGATGTCACCTGCAATGTCTTCCATGATGAGAATATCTCCAAGTTCACTGATGGAGTCACAAGCTTCATCCGGAAGTGCATCGACGATGTTGTCCCCCAGAAGTCAGTCAGGGCCTTCCCAAACCAGAAACCCTGGATCAATAGTTCCGTGAGAGCAACACTTACTGCGTGACATCAAGCTTATATTGCTGGAGATCAGCTATAGCTCACGAAAAGCAATAAAGATCTGCGCAAAGATATCAAAGCTGCGAAACAACAATACAAGGAGAAGATTTAGTCAAGGTTCTCAACAAATAGCACACGACTTGTGGTGAGGGCTGCACGTCATCGCAGGCGTCAAAGCCAAACATTGTGGTGCTGCCAATGTCGCAGCCTCTCTCCCAGATGAGCTCAATTGCTTTTATGCTTGGTTCGATGTCACTAACTCTGAGCCTTCAAGGAAAGCCACTGCTACAACCTGGTCATCTCTGAAGCTGAGGTACACAGGTGTTTCCAACGAGTGGAGAGTCGTAAGGCTGCGGGACCGGATGGCATCCCAGGGTGAGTACTTAGGATGTGTGCAGCACAACTGGCAGGTGTGTTTACTGACATTTTTAATCTCTCCCTCTCCCTGCTTCAAATTATCCACCATTGTCCCTATACCAAAAAAGACCAAGGTAACATGCCTGAACGACTGGCGTCCTGTTGCACTCACCTCAATAATAAGCAAATGCTTTGAGACTGGTCAAGGATTACATACAATTCGCCTACCGACACAACCGATTAATAGATGATGCAAAAGACACTGCTCGACATACCGTCCTTACACATCTGAAAAGAAGGACGCTTATCTGACAATACTGATCTTGGACTACAGTTCAGCATTCAACACCATAGTTCCATCCAGGCTCAACAAGCAGCTCAGAGACCTCGGCCTTGATCCTGCCTTGAGCAGCTGGATCCTGGACTTCCTGTCAGATCACCAGCAGGTTGTCAGATCGCCAGCAGTTTGTAAGAGTGGGCTCCCTCACCTCCAACCCTCTGACTCTCAATACAGGAGCCCCTCAGGGCTGCGTACTGAGTCCCCTACTTTACTCCCTGTATCGCCATGACTGTAACGCCACCCACAGCTCCAAACTGATAATTAAATGTGCCGACAACACTACATTGATTGGCCTTATCTCAAACGATAACAAGGTGGCCTAAAAGGAAGAAGTCATCTCTCTGAATCTGATACAGTGTTGTCAAGAAAACAACCTCTCCCTCAAAGTTGCAAAAACAAAGGAGCTGGTTGTGGATTACAAGAGGAATGGAGCTTACCCCTATTCACATCAATGGATCTGGGGTTGAGAGGGTGAACAGCTTCAAGATCCTTGGCATCCACATCACCGAGGATCTCATGTCGTCTGTACACACCAGCTGTGTGGTGAAAAAAGCACAACAGCGCCTCTTTCACCTCAGACGGTTGAGTAAGTTTGGTATAGGCCCCCCAGATACTAAGAACTTTCTACAGGGGCACAATTGAGAGCATCCTGACTGGCTGCATCACTGCCTGGTATGGGAACTGTACCTCCCTTAATCGCAGGACTCTGCAGAGAGTGGTGCGGACAGCCCAGTGCATCTGTAGTTGTGAACTTCCCATGATTCAGGATAATTCCAAGGACAGGTGTGTAAAAAGGGTCGTACGATCATTGAGGACCCAAGTCATCCCAACCACAATCTATTCTGGCTGCTACCTTCTGGGAAGCGGTACCGCAGCATAAAAACCAGGACCAACAGGCTCCGGGACAGCCTCTTCCATAAGGCCATCAGACTGATGAACTCACGCTGACTTGAGTGTACTCTATATTACATTGACTGCTCTGTTTATTATAAATTACTATGATTGCACATGGCACATTTAGATGGAGACTTAACATAAAGATTTTTACTCCTCATGTATATGAAGAATGTAAGAAATAAAGTCAATTCAATTCAAGAAGTCAGCCAAGCTTTGAAGGATAACTCCTCTAGTCTCTTTAAAATAGTGCATTGGGAGATCATACTTCATTATAATTTATTCATTCAACACTGTACTGAAATCCTTCAAAATAGAGACAAATTTAGAGTCTATGACTGAGAGGTTAGAATGGTCAAAGTCAGAGGAAACACATCGAGGTAAAGGTTCATAAAAGTTTTAACAAAGTCTCAGAGCATTGTGTGAAATCCATCATAATGGACTTTAATGCTGTTAAATCAATATATTTATGTTTTCTGTAATTTATAGTAATTTTTATCTTGCACCATACTGCTGTCACAAAACAAATGTCATGACGTATGTCAGTGATAATAAACCCAATTCGGAATTGCTACATCTCCACAAGTAGAGGATCGTTACGCAAACACGAGGAAATCTGCAGATGCTAGAAATTCAAGCAACACACATCAAAGTTGCTGGTGAACGCAGCAGGTCAGGCAGCATCTCTAGGGAGAGGTACAGTCGACATTTCAGGCCGGGACCCTTCGTCAGGATTGTGATTAGTTTTAACAGTTTCCTGTTGAACTCGTAGTAAGTATTATTCTTTGTACTCGCATTAGTTTATCCCTGCTCCGTAAATGACATCAATGAGCGCACTCTGTAAAGAGTCTCTGTAGGCCCTCCCCATGGAATGTGTGGGTCTTCTCCAGTTGTTCCAGTTTCTTCCCATGCTCCAAAGACATACTGGGTAGGTTAATTGGACATTGTAACTTGTCCTGCAATGAGGTTAAGGTTGAATCGGGTTTGTTGGAGTGTGCTGGGCAATGAGGCGCGAAGGGCCGGGGTGCGTAATCTGCGCTCTATCTCTAAATAAATAAATTAGCTTGGAGATTGCCTGATGCAAGAAAATGTAAATACAGTGGTTTTCGATGAATTGGACCAACGTTTAATCAGAGAAGCCACTTACTGAGGTCAACTGTTAAAGAACAAAAATTAATCATGAAAATAGTCCAGATTCCCTTCATTATTTGACACTATGCCACTTAATTGGGGCAGGAAACTTGCTAAATAATTTCAAACTAGCATCAGTTGCAGGTACTTGTGTCACCATTTGTACTGGAGGGGTCGTGACTGTCACGTGACAGCACTGTCCACTACCTGGTCGGAAGGCACGCCACCTGCCAATCAAGGTTTGACCCCTCCTCGCCTATCAACACACAGCTAAGCATTGGCCCCTTTAATTAGTCTTGTACATGGCCTTGGGCAATTGGCCTTTGTAATCAGCTTAACTCTGCTGGCACTGAGCCATTGGCCCCCCTGTGAATTACCTGGGATGGACCGTCCAGCCCTCTTGCACTAAAAGGGTGCCACATGTGCTGGACTCTCTTTGCCATCTCTGAGGGACCACCCTGCTTCACTCCAGGCAGAGAACTGTGGAACAGCGCTGGAGAAATTGTTGGTGAGCTATGCATTGAATAGGGTTGGGAGCATTGATTATTGTCCCTAATAGCATAGAGCTGTGCCTGCACAGAGTCAAGGGGTCGCGGGTATCGTATTGACTTTTCCCTGGGGGGGAGGGTGTGTACACCGACTCTTGGGCAGTGGCTCACGGTATGGCTGTGTGGATGGCCCGGTGGCATGAGATGGGCTTGGAAATTCATGGACGCTCCCTCTGGGGGCAGCAGCACTGGCGGTTCATTTGGGACCAGGCTGCCCACAGAAAAATTTCCCTTCATCACGTGGTGCCCATACCCAGAGAAACACTGACGAAGCAATACATAACGCCGCTGAGGACCAGGCAGTCCAAATATGCCGCACCACCACATCCCCACCAGAAACCGACCTCAGTGCATTAGCTGCGTGGGCGCACTGCAAAGGTGGCCATCTAGGGGCCGACAGTACACGGCGTTGGGCAGAGCAATTTGGGGCCGCCCTCACACTAGATCAATGTAAGGCCTCTGTTGCCAACTGCCCCACCTGCCAACAGGTGAAACCACGGGGCTGGCCAACAGGGCTACCGGGTCACATTCGTTGCAGCACAGGAGCAGGTCGCGTATGGCAGATTGACTATATTGGACCGCTCCCACGCCACAATAAAAAGCAGTACGCCCTGACGATGGTGGACACATACTCTGGTGTCCTGGTGGCGGTGCCCTGTGACAGAGCCGACCAGAATAGCACCATCAAAGGATTACAGTACTTCTCCTCTATCTATGGAGTCTCGTGAGAGGTACAATCCGATCAGGGTTCACACTTTGCTGGGGACCAAAGTTCAGAGCTGGGCTGCTGAGGCGGGGATCTCGTGGCTGTTCCATATACCCTATCACCCACAGGCATCGGGATTAATTGAGAGGATGAACGGCCTGCTTAAAGAAAAAATACGCATGCTAACGCCCTCTCGCACACTGCACACTGCAGGGGTGGTTGAGTGTGTAGCAGCAGGCCGTTGACCAGTTAAACACACAGCCCACCAGCCGAAGGGGGTCCCCTCTGTCCCGCCATCTGGCACACTCCCCATCCTCCAACTTAGAAAACACCGAACCCCCCCGAGACCGAGGACTCGGGGAGGGTAGGGATACGACAGCCACAAGGACCCCCCAGAAGGGAGAAGTTGTCGCGCGCGGTCCAGGTGACACCTGTTGGGTGGTGATTCCGGGTAGAACTGACTTGTCTTGTCTACATAGCCGACACCTAACCGGACGAGAATGAGTCTATTCCTCACCCCCGCCCCCCACAGGACAATGGCGTTACTCCGGTCATCCCTCCCGGTCACCGCGATGATCGGCTTCGGGACAGCTGTCAACACCTTCCTCAGGGTCACTTACGAGTTCATCAGCAGCACCAACAGATCGGACTGCTGGATCTGCATGCGAACCCCAGCACACGCTGATGACGCCCTGCCACTCATGCCGATCCCGCTGGATGACTCTGAAATGAACTGTTTACACAACCTGTTTGCTCCTGCGGGTTTTGGTATATCTGTTTGGGGGGGGGCCTAATGGCAGTCCCCCACCACTCCTCCCACCACTACATAACATCTCTTCCGGCAACCCCCGGTGGGGTGGGTGCTTCAGGAACTGGTATTTCCCTCCCTACAATTTGACCTCCACCCGAGTCCCGACCCTCAGCCAGTGAGCAGACCCAGGGAATGTTGGTGCAGGCTCTGAAATGAGCACAGTTCCAACCTTTCAGTTGGCCACAGCGACTGTGAGCGAGACTGGTATCCCCGGGCGCTCCAGTGACCACTGCTGATGGTGCCACTAAACTGGGGGCTCCATGAATTTTGAATGGGACCCACTGGATTTGCAGCCACCACGCCTACCCGTGGCTCCCCGCAAGCTGGTCCGGTTGTTGCTTTCCAGCATACGTGATGCCCTCCATCCACCCCGTGAATGATCTGGGGGAGCATATTGTCAAGTGAAGTGATCCAAATGACCAGTGTGCTAGAGACGCTGGCCAACGACACGGCAATGGCACTGCAATGTACCAAAGATGCCCTCACCCAAACGGCGGCAGAGCTGGCGGCCGTCAGGATGGTCGCCCTGCAGAATTGACAGGCCCTGGATTACCTACTCGCAGCTGATGGTGGTACCTGTGCAGTGACTGGTAAGGGGTGCTGCACGTTTATCCCTGACAAGTCCAGTAACGTCACCCACTTGGCTGCTCACATTCAGGACTCGGTGGCTAAAATTAATAAATCAAGGGACCAGCTTCTCCAGCACGACATCTCATGGCGAAGCTGGTGGCCATTTGGGTCCCGGGGGGGGGGGGGGGGCGCAAGTGTCATCCACTGGTTGATTGCACTCATTCTTGTTATCATCGCTGTGTGTATATTATGTTGCGCTTGCCAAACTATTCAGAGCACGTCTGTCTTTCTTTATAGACAATAGACAACAGGTGCAGAAGTAGGCCATTCGGCCCTTCGAGCCAGCACCGCCATTCACTGTGATCATGGCTGATCATCCACAATCAGTATCTAGTTCCTGCCTTATCCCCATAACCTTTGATTCCACTATCTTTAAGAGCTCTATCCATCTCTTTCTTGAAAGCATCCAGAGACTTGGCCTCCACAGCCTTCTGGGGCAGAGTATTCCATACATCCACCACTCTCTGGGTGAAAAAGTTTTTCCTCAACTCCATTCTAAATGGCCTACCCCTTATTCTTAAACTGTGGCCTCTAAAGTATGACTATGACTATGGTTCTGAACTCACCCACCAGCGGGAACATGCTTCCTGCCTCCAGTGTGTCCAATCCCTTAATAATCTTATATGTTTCAACCAGATCCCCTCTCAGCCTTCTAAATTCCAAAGTATACAAGCCCAGTCGCTCCAAGCTTTCAACATATGACAGTCCCGCCATCCCGGGAATTAACCTTGTGAACCTACGCTGCACTCCCTCAATAGCAAGAATGTCCTTCCTCAAATTTGGAGATCAAAACTGTACACGATACTCCAGGTGTGGTCTTACCAGGGCCCTGTACAGCTGCAGAGGACCTCTTTGCTCTTATACTCAACTCCCCTTGTTATGAAGGCCAGCATGCCATTAGCTTTCTTCACTGCCTGCTGTACTTGCATGCTTGCTTTCAGTGACTGATGTACAAGAACACCTAGATCTCGTTGTACTTCCCCTTTTCCTAACTTGACTCCATTTAGATAATAATCTGCCTTCCTGTTCTTACCACCAAAGTAGATAACCTCACATTTATCCACATTAAACTGCATCTGCTATGCATCTGCCCACTCACCCAGCCTGTCCAAGTCACCCTGCATTCTCATAACATCCTCCTCACATTTCACACTGTCACCCAGCTTTGTGTTATCGACAAATTTGCTAATGTTACTTGTAATTCCCTCATCTAAATCATTAATATATATTGTAAACAGCTGCGGTCCCAGTACTGAACCCTGTGGTACCCCACTGGTCACCGCCTGCCATTCCGAAACGGACCCGTTAATCGCTACTCCTTGTTTTCTGTCAACCAGCTAATTTTCAATCCATGTCAGTACTCTGCCCCCAATATCATATGCCCTAATTTTGCCCACTAATCTCCTACGTGGGACTTTATCAAAGGCTTTCTGAAAGTCCAGGTACACTACATCCACTGGTTCTCCCTTGTCCATTTTCATAGTTACATCCTCAAAAAATTCCAGAAGATTAGTCAAGCACGATTTCCCCTTCGTAAATCCATGCTGACTCAGACTGATCCTGTTACTGCTATCCAAATGTGTTGTAATTTCATCTTTTATAATTGACTCCAGCATCTTTCCCACCACCGACGTCAGGCTAACTGGTCTATAATTCCCCATTTTCTCTCTTCGTCCCTTCTTGAAGAGGGGGATAGTCTGTATAGTCACATATTAATTCTGTATAGTCCCATATAGCATTAACCGTAGAAATTGTTAAGTGTAAAACTTCCATTAAGGTATATTCCTTTCCTTCTCACTGTGTTACACGTATGCCCGGCGAGTGGCGTGGCTTCCGACGGGTGGACTGTATTGGAGGGGTCGGGACTGTCATGTGACAGCACTGCCCACTACCTGGTCAGAAGGCACGACACCTGCCAATCAAGGTTTGACCCCTCCTCGCCCATCAATGCACACCTAACCATTGGCCCCTTTAAATTAGCCTTGTACTTGGCCTTGGGCAATTGGCCTTTGTAATCAGCTTAACTCTGCTGGCACTGAGCCATTGGCCCCCTGTGAATTACCTGGGCTTGACCGTCCAGCCCTCCTGCACTAAGAGGGTGCCACGTGTGCTGGACCCTTTCTCTTTGCCATCTCCGAGGGACCACCCTGCTTCACTCCAGGCTGAGAACCGTGGAATGGCGCGGGAGAAATTGTTGGTGAGCTGTGCATTGAGTAGGGTTGGGAGCACTGATTATTGTCCCTAATAGCATAGAGTCGTGCCTGCACAGAGTCAAGGAGTGGTGAGTATCGTATTGACTTTTCCCTTGGGGAGGGGGTGTGTGTGTGTGTGTGTGTGTGTGTGTGTATATATACACTATATACACACTTTGTGCCCTTGCAATTTCCCCTATGTTCATTATTAATTGTCCACGTGTTTTATTGCCGATCCAACGTTTCCCACGACTACTGTAAATTGTGCACATGTGCGTGTTGCTTCTTTTGCTATTTTCCCACGTTTGCCTTCTGTAAATAAAATCCTCTACTACCAAGACTGTGTGTCCAGAGACCTTGCCTTTGAGACCTACCGAATCTGTTCCCTCACTTACAACACCATTAGACACTACACCGTGCTTAAAGTGAACGGTTTTTAAAATAGTGTCAGTTGCACATTTGTGTTTAAAAAGCAGTGAGTTTTGTCACTAATTGTTAACCAGAGATAAGCAACTAGACAATTCAGAACTATTTTGCTCACTGCAGTTTCAAGCATTCAGCCTTGAAGATGCCAGAAATGGTCAGAAGTGAAAACTAAATGATTTCACTACTTCATCAAGTTAGGAACTACAAAAAATTAGAAGGTATCAACAATCATCTTGAATGTTACAATAAAGATGAAGTTTTGGAGAATGCAGTCGTCAAAAGGATTGTATGAAGGCAGTCGATTATCTGCACTGTGTTTGCACTGATCTTGTTCAATTTCAGTCAATCAAAAGAACACAACAACATCCACTGGAGGAATTGCTTTGTCAATAACTATTAGGAACTTGTACAGTTTTATCGTACTGTAGTAGCATTGGCAGTGTTCCAATTTGTTCTGAATTTCATTTAAATACGTAATTTGTTATTCAGTTAAACAGTAGTTTGATCACAAACAAGAGCATCTGCAGATGCTGGAAATTAAGCAACACACACAAAATGCTGGAGGAACTTAGCAGGACAGGCAGCATCTATGGAAAAGAGTAAACAGTTAACATTTCTATACCTCTTCCTACCATTACTTGTAAAAATGCCATCCCCTTCTCTCAATCCCTCCATCTCTGACACATCTGCTCTCAGGATGAGGCTTTTCATTCCAAAACTAAGGAGATGTCCTCCTTCTTCAAAGAAAGGGGCTTCTCTTCCTCTACCATCAACACTGCCCTCACCTGCATCTCTTCCATTAACGCATGTCTACCCTCACTCCATTCTCCCGTCACCCCACCACGCATAAGGTTTCTCTTGTCCTCACCTACAACCACACCAGCCTCTGTGTCCAGCACATAAATTTCCATAACTTCCGCTATCTCCAATGGGATCCCACCACCAAGCACCTTTCTCTCCCCCCTACTCTCTGCTTTCCACTGGGATCGCTCCCCACATGACTCCCCAGTCCATTCATCCCTCCCCACTGATCTCCCTCCTGGCACTTGCAAGCGGAACAAGTGCTACACCTGCCCCTACACCTCCTCCCTCACTACCCTTCAGGGCACCAAACAGTCCTTCTAGGTGAAGCAACACTTCACCTGTGAGTCTGTTCGGGTCATATACTGTGTTTGGTACTCCCAGTATGGCCTCCTACTTATCAGTGAGATCAGATGTAGATTGAGAGACTGCTTCGCCCACTCAGGTTTGAGGAGAATCAGCTTATATTCCGTCTGGGTAGCCTCCAACCTGATGGCATGAACTTGAACTTGTGGTAATAGCCCCCCCCTTCACCATTTCCCTCTTAAACCTTATCTCCTTGCCTGCCCATCACCTCCCTCTGATGCTCCTCCCCCTTCCCTTTCTTCCATGGCCTTCTGTCCCCCCTTCTCCAGCCCTTTATCTCTTATCAATTGACTTCCCAGCTCTTTACTTCACCTGTCCCCCCTCCCAGTTTCACCTACCACCTACTACCTTGCATTTCTTTCACCCCTCCTCTTAATCTGACTTCTCATCTTTTTTCTCCGGTCCTGATGAAGGGTCTTGGCCCAAAACGTCAACTGTTTATTCTTTTCCATAGATACTGCCTGACCTGCTGAGATCCTCCAGTATTTTGTGTGTGTTGGTTAAACAATAGTTTGTTTTTTTAAAAAAATGTAACTTTTTAGCCATTTCCATGAAACTTTGGTTAACTGGGCCAAAATATGCTGACCCAATGTGTCCCAAATAAACAGAATTCACTCTACATCAAAATTCAGTGTTATTACAAAGTATGCAAATTACTAGGCAATATTAATGTTTATTTTCAAATTATTGAATGGTCAAACGTGTCCCTTAACAAGATTTAATGCAGTCTGTAAGAGAAAGTGCAACAAGTTGTGAGCCAAAGGAAATCAAATTCAGTCTTCATGATTGGGCTAACCCTCCATCCCCACCCCCCAGCATCATCCAATATTAGGTTGTAAAGGGATAAAAATCAAAGAAAAAGGATTTGCATTATATAGCAGCAAATGCGTAAATGCAATCAGAGCTATCTGCTTTCATGGAGGATAAACAGCAACCTAGGCACGTGTTCCAAAGAAATGTAAATCTCCAACATGCAAAGTATAATATTTGTGTCATGCAAACTCAGAACAATGAGGCATTAATTCTGTATTAATTATCCTAGCACTAGTGCCACTAGACATATAATACCATCCTTGAAAATGTATTTGTTGTACACATCTAACTCCATCAGTCCACAATATTAACCCCGAATTTCTCCTTATAAGCTAACAAAACACCTTGCATCTTAAAAAAAAAATGGTAAGGTAAACTCCAAGCAGTTTTCAAAGAGAATGGTGTTTCACATAGAAATTAAAATTGTTAAAACTGCTTTCACAAATACAGTGCCTGTAAATGTAGTATACAGACATACCTTCAGCAGCAACAGAAATGAACTGCTTACAGGACAAACACAGCATTGCTCTGAAAGATGTACTTCAAAGCCCTTGAGCACACATCAGATTCAGGCCACTGTAAACAAATGAATTGATGCAAGGATATTGTACAGACATATGAGCACAAATGATTTTCACACACGTTCCATCCAATATAATCAAAGAATATGCATCTTTCATGACCCCAAGAAAGTTCAAAATGTACTGTTTAAGTACAGGTGTCCCCCGATTTTCGAATGTTCGCTTACGAAACCTCACTGTTACGAAAGACCTACATTAGTTACCTGTTTTCGCTAACAGGTGTTTTCACCATTGCGAAAAAAGCAGCGCGCGCCCTGAGCAGCCACTCCTCCCCCAGATTCGGAACTGCATTCTAGCCGGCATTGCTTAAACATGTGCTTGTGAGTAGTCGTTAGCAAGGTGATTTCTAAGATATCGGAAAAGCCTAAAACAGCTCGTAAGGGTGTTACACTTAGCGTAAAACTAGACATAATTAAGCGTTTCGATCGTGGTGAACTAAGTAAGGACAAAGTGAGTTTGTCTTGTGGAAGCTGACGAAGATGAAGAAGAGGTTTTGGCATCCCATGACCAAGAACTGATAGATGAAGAGCTGATGCAATTGGAAGAGCAAGGGATAACAATCGAAACTGAATGCAGTAGTGAATGGACCGAAAGTGAAGTCGTCCAGGAACTGAATGTGAAGCAACTGCATGAGATTTTCGCTGCAATGATAAAGTACGACTTTAATTTTGAAAGGGTATGTCCGTTTAGGGCATTTGCAAGATGGTTTACAAAGAACTGTATGACAGAAAAATGCGCGAGGCTAGCAGTCAAGCGTACTGTCGTTTTTCAAGCCTTCCACATCAGCCACAGCAGACAACGAACCTCGACCTTTGACATCGAGGCAGGCAGACATAGAAGAAGATGACCTGTCTGCCCTGATGGAAACAGACGACACCTCAGTGACCCACCAACCCAACCCCCGGGCCGCGGACAGATACCGATTCGCGGAGAATACAGCAGTAGCCAGGACACACCCAGCACATCTTTAAGAAAAAAGCCAAAATGAACATGCTAATTAATTAGGTGCTGCTCGGCACGTAAATATCGGCCCAGATCAGAGGTGACGCAATTGGGGCAATCGCCTCTGATCTGGGCTGACATTTACTTGCCAGGCGGCACCTAATTAATTAGCTTGCTTATTTCGGCTTTTTTCTTAAAGATGCGCTGGGTGTGTCCCGGCTACCGCTGCATTCTCCGTGAATCGGTATCGGTCCGCGGCCTGGAGGTTGAGACCACTGCAGCACCCCAGCCTCCGATGACTCAGCCTAACACACCATCATCAGTGTGCTCGGTGCTGTCTTCCCAATTCTGGTAAGTGATACTACACTGTACATACATTATTTCTACTTTATATAGGCTGTGTACTTTTATGTGTTATTTGGTATGTTTTTTTTAGATTATGAAGACACGTAGTCCTCTTTTATTGTCATTTAGTAATGCATGCATTAAGAAATGATACATTATTTCCTCTGGTGTGATATCACAAAACACAGAACAGACCAAGACTGAAAAAACTGAGAAAACCACATAATTATAACATATAGTTACAACAGTGCACAATACCATAACTTGATGAAGAAGTCCGTGAGCACAGTAAAGTTCAAAGTTTCTCAAATATCCCACATCCCACGCAGACGGGAGAGAGAAGAAAAACTCTCCCTGCCATGCCGATCACAATCCAACTCTGAGTCATCCGAAAACTTCGAGCTCTGATCAGCTCTCAGACACCGAGTACTGAGCGCCATTTCTGTCCGAACGATTCGACCTCCTTCTTGGTCGCCAAAAGCAGGCAAGGCCGGGAATTTTTAGGCCTCCCTCCGAGAGATTCCCGACCACACAGTAACGACAGCAGCGAACGGGTATTTCAGAAATTTCTCCAGATGTTCCTCTGTGCTTTCATGTCCATTCTCCATCAAATCAGAATTGTCCACGGCCCCTATTTAACAGATATGATATCATTTTTCACCGGAGGGCTGCGCACATGCAGGCGTGTCGCCATCTTCTCCTCCCGCCAACTTTGGCAGCTTCATAGCTTAAGGGTTACTGGAGAGAGTGTTTTTGCCGAGAGCACTTGTGTGAGATTTTCGCTACGGAGAACAGTGCAGGCAATGATTGTAGAGAAGTATTTCTACTTTATATAGGCTGTGTATTTATCATATCATTCCTGCTTTTACGATATATTACTGTTATTTTAGGTTTATGAGTTATTTGGCATGATTTGGTAGGTTATTTTTGGGTCTGCGAACACTTACAGATTTTTCTCATATAAATAAATGGCAATTGCTTCTTCGCTTTACAACATTCCAGCTTACGAACTGTTTCATAGGAATGCTCTACCTTCGGATGGCAGGGGAAACCTGGACAGGTATATCACCATTTTCAACCCTGAAATTTGTTTTCCTGCAAGCATACATAGTAAATCCAAAAAAACTTAATAGAATCAATGAAAGACCACACCTTACCACACCTGATAAGACTGACAAAAAAATAATAATAATATTAAATAAATAAGTATCGAGAACATGAGATGAAGTGTCTTTGGGAACAGTTCAATGATGGGGACTTGTGAAGTTATCCCCACTGGTTCAAAAGCGTGATGGTTGGGGGGTAATAACTGTTCCTGGACCTGGTGGTGTGGGTCCTGAGGCTCCTGTATCACCTTCTTGATGGCAGCAACAAGAAAAGGAAATGGCCTGGGTGGCAGGGATCCTTGATGATGGATGCTCCTTTCCTATGACAGTGCTCCATGTAGATGTGCTCAATGGTGGGGTGAGCTTTACCTGGGCCTATCCACTTCTTTTTGTAGGGTTTCTGTTCAAAGAGATTGGTGTTTCTATACCAGACCATGGTGCAACCAGTCACTGTACTCTCCACTACATATCTATAGAAGTTTGTCAAAGTTTTAGATGTCATGTTAAATCTTCGCAACCTTCTGAGAGGCGCTGCCATGCTAACTTCATATTTGCAATTATGCACTGAGCCCAGGATATATCCTTTGAACTAATAACACCAAGGGATTTAAAGTTGCTGACCCCCTCCACCTCCGATCCCCTGATAAGGACTGGCTCATGGACGTCTAGTTTCCTCCTCCTGAAGTCAACAATCAGCTCCTTGGTCTTGCTGGCATTGAGTAAGAGGTTGTTGTTATGACAGCACTCAGCCAGAATTTCCCTCCTTTATGCTGATTCATCACCACCTTTGATTCAGACAATGTCGTCAGCAAACATAAATATGCCACTGAAACTGTGGTTAGCTTCACAGTCATAAGTATAAAGCAAGTAGAGCGGGGGTGGTGGGGGGGTTAAGCGCACAGTCTTGTGATGCAACCGTATTGATGGAGATTGTGGACGAGATGTTCCAGCCAAACTGAACCAACTGGGGTCTGCAAGAATGAGGAAATCACGGATCCAATTGCACAAGGAGGTATTGAGCCAAGGTCTTGAAGCTTATTGATTAGTTTTGAGAGGATAATGGTATTGAATCCTGAGATGTAGTCGATAAAGAACATCCTGATGCATGCACCTTTGCTGTCCAGTCGTTCCAGGATTGAGTGAGGAGCCAGCAGAGTGGCAACTGCTGTGGATCTGTTGTGCCGGTAGGCAAATTGGAGCAGATCCAAGTCACTTGTCAGGCAGGAGTTGATATGCTTCATCACCAACCTCTCAAAATACTTCACAGTGGTTGCAAGTGCTGCTGGATGATACTCATAGAGGCAGTTACTACATTCACCTTAGGCACCAGTATAATTGAAGCCTGCTTGAAGCAGATGGGTACTTCAGACAGCCGAAGCCACAGGTTAAACATGTCGATGAACACATCTAGTACAGGTCTTCAGTACTTGGCTAGTTGGCCTATCTGGGCCAGATATTATCTCTGGGTTCACCTTCTTGAAGGATGCTCTCAGGTCACCTCAGAGACCGAAATCACAGGGTCATCGAGGGCTGTGGGAGTTTGGGAAGGTCCTTCCATGTTTTGATGGTCAAAGCGAGCACTGAGCTCATCTGGGAACAAAGCCCGGTTGTTACCTTTGTCACTTGGTCAGAAATAACAACATTCAACCCTTCCACAGCTGTCGACCATCCTTTGGTAATTCAAGTTTGGTCTGGAATTGCCACTTTGCATGTGAGATTGTACCTGCAGCTCTTGTACCTCACTTGGACACCATACCGGAATGCCACTGATCTGGCCCTCAGCAGGTTGTGGATCGAAAGAGATTGTACCTGGAGCTCTTGTACCTCACTTGGACACCATACCAGAATGCCACTGATCTGGCCCTCAGCAGGGTGTAGATCTCTTCCGGAGATTGTACCTGGAGCTCCTGTACCTCACTTGGACACCATACCGGAATGCCATTGATCTGGCCCTCAGCAGGCTGTGGATCTCATGGCTCATCTAGGACTTCAGGTTTGGGAAGACTGCAGGATTTTGTTGGAACACCCTCATCTACAATTGTTTTTATAAAGTTTGTGACAAAAGTGATGTAGCAATTCAGATCCTCTGATGAGTTCTTGAACACAGCCTAGTCCACCGACTTGAAGCAATCCTCTATCTGCTCCTCTGCCTCCCGTAGCCACCTCTTCGTTGTCCGTACCTTCGGAGTTTGCTCTTTAGCCTCTGCCTGTATTAAGGTAGGACAGTCAAGTGATTAGATTTCCTGAAATGCCGTCCAGGCATGGAAGGGTAGGCATTCCTTATCACAGTAACAGCAGTGGTCGAGTGTTTTGGGACTCCTGGTGATGCAGGTTATATACTGGTGATAACTGGGCACAGATTTCTTCAAGCAAGCCTAGTTGAAAAACGTTTTTAAAAAGAATGATGTAGACCTGAAATGCAGTTGGAAATCTAAAAATGGATCTTCACATTTAGTTCACCTATTGCTGATAAGGTATTGTGATGATTTAGTTACACACAAGTGATTCAGAAACAATAACTAAAAACTTGAAAACAATGGCACCACATCCAGTCACAGTGGTCACTCCAGCTCCAACTCATGGTGTAATTGCTCGACCTGAATGTCTTTCTTATTCCTTACTAAAGGAAAATACTGCATATTAACATTGCTGACTTTGTGAGATCTGTGACTGGCTACATAATGAAGTGCATTGAGGACGTCATTGTTATTAAACACATCTGCGTGACAGCATATCAGAAGCCTCTGAAGTCCAGGTATGGCTGAGAGAGCCTTCAGATCGGGCAATAAGGCAGCTCTCAGGTCAACAAGAGCTGCTATACTTCCAGTAAATTGGCGGCTCGTGCAAAGGCAGTGGCCTCTTGGGGCCAACCAAAGGTGCTTTTTCTCTTTGTAAAATTTGGTTTTTAAGATCTAAAGACAATTCTACTCCAAGATCTTTGGGTACTGCAGGGCTACTCCATCACTGAGCTGCTCGTTGATTGAAGTGGCTGGACTGGTGTTGGATGGGCTCGCTGGGATGCCAGAGGAGCCAGTTTGGGTTTGGAGGAGGTATCTTGGCTACAGACCGTGTTACTGCCCACAAATCAAGAGCATTGAGATTGGTGTACTGTAACCGTGGGAGATTACCTCAGACATTTCACTTGCCATTGCAAAACTTTGTTGGGCAGTGATAATGTAAATTGCCGCAGGCCTGTTACTCTTGTCTGGTGGAGGGACAGACGACATGAGAGTGGTGTAGCCTCGGTTGTAGTGAGAATTAGGCCTCAAGCTTTGGGCTTGCCTGTTGCTGCAGACCAGGCGAGAGACGCAGAAGTACGACAGCATTGTTTCAGAAGGTGGCTGGAACCTGGCCTCTTCCATCAGTGCTGCCCTCTTGTGTTCGAGGGGCGGAACAACAGGCTGGATTGCAGCTGTGCACTTGCTAGGAGACTGTACCATTGATTGCCAGACATTGTCACTCAGGGTCTTGCACTGCATATATATATTTTTTTTTTGAGTGAATCTGTTTCTTTGCTTGCTATTTTGAATTATACTACTCACTTTTTGAATGTACTTGCTATTTTTAAGTTTGTTATTTTAAATGTTTTGCACCTTGGCCACAGAGGAACGCAGTCTCATTCAGCTGTATCTGTTTTTGGTTTGAATGATAATTAAACCTGGCTTGATTTGATCTGCACTTCCCTAAACCATCAGGAAGTTAAAATGGGATTATTCACAGAGAATAGGCTCGAGGCATGTGGCATGTGGCAGTGCAGTCAGACCATAACGGACTACAAGTCCGCCCTGCGCGTTAACGACAGTGATGCTTCTCTTCCTGATAAACGAATACCTATTATGCTCGGTTTGATGCACAGAACGATGTGCCAGCCAGGAAGGCCCCCCATACTCCCACCCCACCCCAGGAAAATGCACTCTGTCTGGCCACAACTGACATGAGGAAGACCCCAGGCAAGGTCAACCTACGTAAAGCTGCATGGCCTGATAATATAACTGGTCAGGTACTGAGGGACTGTGCAGCTCAGTTAACAGAGGTTCTTACAGACATCTTCATCTCTCTGGAACTGTCCTCTCAGGCTTCAAGGAGGCCACCAACAACCCTGAGCCCAACAGGACAACAGTAACCTGCCTCAACAACTACTGTCCAGTTGCACAGACATCAACAACGATGAAGTCCTTTGAGCAGCTGGCTATGGAACGCATTAAATCCCACCTTCCTGCTACATTGGCCCCGCTCCAGCGTGCTTATCATTCAAATCAGTCCACTGAGCACTAGTGATACCCAGGACTGTGTGCTGTTCACCTTGCTGATGCATGACTCCATTGCTCGATCCAGTTCAAACCAAACATCAAGACTGTGATGACACAACAGTGGTTGGCCTCACCAACACTGACGACAGAGAGGAGGTAGAGCAGCTGGTCAAACGGTGCGAGCACGGCACCTTGTGTGTCAATGTGGATAAGACCAAAGAGATGACTGGGGACTTCAGGAAGGTGCAAGCCAACCACTCCTCACTGAACATGCTCCTCTGTGGAGAGAGTTGGGAGCCCCAAGTTTCTGGAACTGCACATAACAGTAGATCTCCTCTCGACCCTCAACATCATCTCTGTGTTCAAGAAAGCACAACAGCATTTCCACTTCCTGAGGAGATTGAGGTGAGCGAGGATTCTCCCCACCCCCCCGGCACCATTCTAACAACTTTTACTGAAGCAGCATTGAGTTTCCTGTCCAGCTAGTATATGATTGTAAGTCCCTACGAACAATTGCAAGGAATGCTGAGAGGGTCATTGGGGTCTCGCTTCCACAGAGATATTTATCAGGAGCACTGCATACACAGGGCTTTTAGTATTGTCAATAATCCCTTTTATCTGTTCAATAATCTCTTTGACACCCTACCATCAGACAGGAGCTACCAAAGCATTAGGACAAGAACTATTTGGATGGAAAACAGGTTCTTTTCCCAAGCCGTAAGACTGAACTCCCTGCCACCACCCAGGTCTCATCATGCATGCACTGCCAGTGGTGTTATACTGTTTACATTTTAACTTGTGTTTTAAATGCCCCTTATTGTTAGCTAATTTGCTAGTGGTAATATTACTTTATATGTCATGTGTGTGAGTTGTAAGAATTGTCTGTTACACCTTGGTCTGGAGGAATGTTGTTTCGTTTGGCGATATAAATGTGTACAACAATAAAACTGAACTTGAGCTTGATAGTTGACTAATATTGAATTTAAATTCAATTATTTGAGTAAAAAAAAGTTAACAAGCAGATTGTTGCAAAAGTCCATGTAAAAATACATCATTCTCAGGAAATCAGGCTGACTTGCATATAACTCCCAATCTCAAACAATATGAATGACTCTTAATTTAACATATATTCACAATGTCACTGGCAGCGTTGGCACTTATTGTCAAACCCTGAGGTCTCCAAATTTTATATGTCAATAAAAGTCAACTGCAAAGATAGGCCTGCAGTCACACAAAGACCAAAACAATTAAGGACTTTGAGTGACCAAATTAGGTTTATAAAAGTCCGTACAAGCATAAGCTTCAATATATACCTTGACCTACTTGACATTAAATTTCAAGCTGACACTTCAAGATTCAAGCTTATGTATTCAAAATAATGGTCTAGGTCTCTTCATGAAATTCAAACAACTTTACCACTATGTTGCTGTAAATTATGAAGAAGCCTCATAGGCCAACCAACTGCTCTAAACCACTGCAACAAAGTACAATAACATTTAAATTGGTCAGTCAATCTGACAGCAGCCTAAATGTCAGATGACACGAAAAACAACAGCAGCCAGTTAAGAACATCCTGAGAAATTCACAGGGATTGCTCCCTACATGATTCTCTTGTATCATTCCATTCTCCATTCCACCTCCATTTACAGCACCAAAGAGTCCTTCCAGGTGAGCCAGCACTTAACCTGTGAATCTGTTGGGGTCATCTGTTACTCACAATGCGGCCTCCTCAACATTGGTGCGACCCGATGTAGATTGGGGGGGCCACCTTGTCAAGCACTTCTGCTTCATCCACCAGAAGCAGAATTTCCTGGTGGCCAACCATTTTAATTCCTATCCCCTTTCCCATTCCAACAAGTTGGTCCATAGCCTCCTCTCTACAATGAGACCACACTCAGGGTGGAGGTAGCCTCCAACCTTTTTCCCTCTGTTTTTCTTTTTCCCTCCTTCTTTCCCTCTTCTTTCATTCCCCACGGCTTCTTACCTCTTCTCCTTGCCTGCCTATCATCTCCCCCAGTGCCCCTCCTCCTTCCCTTTCGCCCATGGTTCACTCTCCTCTCCTATCAGATTCCTTCTACTACAGCCCTTTACCAGGCTCTACCTAGCACCTTACAGCTTGTTCTCCTTCCCCTTCCCCCATCTTTTTAATCTGGTGTCTTTCCCTTTCCTTTCCAGTGCTGAAGGGAGACCCCGATGACACTCTCAGCAAACCTCACAATCAAGATCCATTGCAGGGCCTTGTGGTCAGATCCTTGCAATTCCCATATCAGACAGTGATACACCCTCTCGGTGGTGCACCAGTACATTGTGGTAAGAATAGGGCAGGGCGCCTCACTCGACTGAATCTCCTGAGGAAGTGAAGGTACTGCTGACTGGTACCAACTAGTACGTCTTTGGACTGTGGAACAAAATCCGAGTACCCAGAAAAAACCCATGAGAACATACAAACTCCTTTACAGGCAGTGGCAGGAATTGAACACCTGTACTGTAAAGCATTGTGCTAACCACTACACTGCCGTACTGCAGGTAGCAGAGACAGAAATAAGTCTCACAGTGTCTCCATCTGGATGAACACTGCCTCAGAACTTGAGCAACACCTTATCTTCCATTTGAACACATGCAGTCTTCTGGACTCAAAATCCAATTACACAATTTCAGGTAAATTGCCCTCTGTCCCAATCATCGGTGATATTGGGTTAGTTTTACTCTTTGCACTATCACAGCTTGAGCTGCTGGGCATGTTGTACAGCCCTGCATCTCACTTTCACTTTCTTCCATGCTCTTGCTCGTCAATTGCCCTCATTTCAAAGCTTTTATGCTCCTTTTTCTTTCTCTCACTCTTTGTGTCTTACCCACATTAATCCTGGCCTCACCCTACTGCAGATATTTCTCTTGCCTATCTCTCGGAAACTTAAAAGCTAACTTCTTTCTCTTTCATTCCTAGCTCAGATAAAAGGTCTGTTTCTCTTTCCACAGACGCTACCTGACCTGATTGTTTCCAGCAATCTTTATTTATTGCTCTGATCTGTAAGATATATCCAGTGATTTAAACAAGTGTTTATGCTAGTCATTATGACCTGCAAGATTATGTTCTACTATAATCCATAACCCTGTGAGCTAATATTTTACTCACAAGTAAACCCATTCCAAATACAATAGACAGTTTAGAAAAACATGTCACAACTGGTACCATTCATAAGAACATCAGAAACAGAAGCAAGAACCGTTGCACACTGCTCTGAAATTCAGCAAGAAAGATCGATCTTCCATAATTTTCTTGAACTCCCCTGATTCCCCTAAACTCTGTTTTGAATGACTAAGTTCCCACCCCTCTGGAAGTGAAGAATGACAAAGGTTCAGCATCACCCATATGAAGAAGTTTTTCCTCACTCAGCTCCAAATGTCCAATCTCTAATTCAGAGACTGCCACTCCTTATTCTCGACTTCTCACCCGAGAAAAACATTTCTGAAAACTAAGGAATGCAAGCCATACATATATAAGGAGATAACAGCCTTGTGAATCTGCAACACACACTTACATTTTAAACAATGATGTCCAAGCACCATTGCCCTCTACAAGATTAAATGCCAACATGCCACATTATTAGATACGTTTGTCCAACAGCTGTGTAATGCAAGTGTCTAATCAGCAAATCATGTGGCAGCAACTCAATGCATAAAAGTACGCAAACATGATCAAGAGGTTCAAACCAAATGTCAGAATGGGGAAGAAGTGTGATCTAAGTTACTGTGGTGCCAGATGGGGTGTTTTGATTATTTCAGAAACTGCTGATCTCTTGGGATTTTCACATACAACAGCTCTGCAGTTTACAGAGAATGACTGGAAAAACAAAAAAAATCCAGTGAATGACATCTCTGTGGGCAAAAACGCCTTGTTAATGAGAGGGGTTATAGGAGAATGGCAAGACTGGTTTAAGATGACAGGAAGGTGATAGTAACTCAATTAACCATGCATTACAACAGTGCTATGCAGAAGAGCATCTCTGAACATGCAACATATCAAAACTTGAAGTGGTTGTGCTATAGCAGCAGAAGACCATGAGCATACACTTGGTAGCCACCATTTTTGGGTACAGGACATACCTAATAAAGAGGCTACTGACTGCATATCCATGTTAAATACTGAAGTCGTATGTGGCTCTATCTTAGCAGCTTAATGTGGCCCTAAAACATCTCGTCTTCAATGCATGTGGACAAGTAAATAGCAAACAAAAATAGTACCAGTCTCCATGGACATCGCAAATCATCTAATTATCAATGATGGTAAATTCTAGAATATGTACTATAGACAAGTTCGAAGCATTTGCAATGCCTCCAGCCAGAAGTGCTGAGTACAGCCTTATTCTATGGTTCCAATCATCACACAATGTGTGAAGTGAATCATCAGGGACAACTAAATTCAGTGGATACTACAAAGGCAATGAGCTCTGATTATGCAGTATATCACGTATTGCCCCCAAAAAAAACTTGTAATCCAGATGAACTACATTTACTAGCCAGATTAGTTTAGTTCCACTACAAAATTTGCACCTTTAAGGTGTAAAATTGCCCATATATGCCATGATCCCAAAATAAGAGCTAATGACTACCCACCAGCTTACACTCAAAAATCTGCTGTGATAGATACACAGTCATCATCAAAGCCATCAAGCAGCACTAGGATTTAAATAACATGCTCACCAATGCATAGTGTTTGTTCCAACAAGACCACTTGTCTTCAAATCTCATTACAAAAGAAATTGCATTCCAGAAGTAAGAAGAGAATGTCTGCCTTTGACATGAGACGGCATTAGGAAAGATGACTTTGGCTGTCAGAGTACTATCACCTCAACCTCAGAACATCAATGTGGGAGTTCCTCAAACCCTGTTCAAGGCCTCTGTATCATTGCTGAATTGCCATCTAGAGAGTAAGAATGATAATATTTGCTGTTGATAGTGAATTGGAAACATACTTCCATTGCTGCACTGAATGTAGGTCAGATTTCCAAGAACTCACTGACTAATGACCTTGTGGATGCAGCTTAATGACATGAATGCTAGTGGCTTAAAAAATAATTCACTGCCACCTTCTCCAGGGTAATTAGAAAAGGATAATATATAGTGCCCACATGCAGGGGAGGCACGGTAGCACCAGCAATCACTAGTTGGGGCTCAATTCTCACCACTGTCTGTAAAGAGGTTGCGTTCTCCCTGTGATCATGTTGGTTTCTTCCAGGTGTTCCGCATCCTCCCAATTGCGGGCATGCTATGTTGTGCCAGAAGCATGGTGACACTTATGAGCTTCCCCCAGCTGAATCCTCAGACTGTGTTGGTTGTTGGTGCAAACCGACACATTTCAGTGTATATTTCAACATACATGTCAATTAAAGCTGTCTTAATCTCATGAAATGTTTTCTACAAAATGCAGTAGTCCCACGGCACAGTCAGTTTCTTGGTGCCAAACTTCTCTCTTAAGTAAAAGTCCACTAATTTAAATAGTTTACAACAAAACTCTATCTCATTTTAATAACATTGCCTACTCAAATTAGATGATGGAAAATGCTTAAACACAAAAGCAAAAGTGTGATGCTATCAGGAATGAACTGCACTCTAAGCCCAAATCTATTAGGTGCTGAATAACTGTGATGTGAAACAAGAACAACTTTTTAAGCAGGGTGCAACTAATACCAAAAACAGAATTAAATAACAATGTTTAGAAGCTTTGTAATTTGTTGAAGCTCAAGCATATTGACAAAGTACTCATCCTCATCCTGATGCCAATGGAACAGTCTATGCACATCAGGTCAAAACTACTGCAGTAAAATCCAGACTCCAAATAGTACTGCCATTGTTAGCAATTGTTTGCCTTCCTATTAACACTAAAATGCATGCGGAAAGTCAATCTCAAATAGTGCAATGGTGTCTCTTGGATAACATACCCTACATTATGATACAAGTTTGTAAACAGAATAATACCTATAAAAAGCATAAGAAAATTAAAAAAACATAATCTGCTCGCAACGTTCGGTGGATAAAAATTTAAGTTTTCAGGTCTACATCAGGCCACATTTCTGTCAGTTTTTGTTCCACAAGATAAAAACTGGCCTCAGGCACACATCAGATCGGGCTGGAGGCTCCCCAATCAGCCAATTGTTCACTCGCATACAGGTTAGAATGGAGCAAACCAGTGACATACAGCACATTTCAGCATTATAAAAACACTCTTCACAGGAACAATATCACTCAAAAGCTACCTGAAACCACATTGTAAGGCAGGCTGGCTACTGAGAGAAACTTAAAATAATTAGGAAATTTTAGAGACTGAGATAATTTCTGTTTATGGTTTTTTTTTGCTATTTTTTTCTCTCGTACACCACATTGAGACACAATAACCGTTTGTTTGTTTGTTCTTTGCACACAAACCACAATCTGAGACAGAAGATCGCAGACACTTTTATACTTTTATCCGCCGACTGCAGCGTAATGAAGGGAAAACCGTGGATCGGTTGGTGCTTCTCACGCGCGGTGCCGAGATAGGGCAACCATAAATCAGACACGAAACTCCCGAACGATAATCAAGAGTTTTTCGTTAGCTCCCTACCAATGAGAACACATTCCTTCTCCTTCCACTTCCCCACCTCACACACACACATACATCAACCAACCACACGCTCATCAAGTAATAGTAAGGAGCTTTGTTCACTCGGGCCCGAGCTCGGCCTCACGCTCGCTCCCAGGCGCTTTGTTTGTACTCCCCCCCCATCCCCCGCCCTGCTTGCCACAGCAACCTAGGTACGTGTGTCTGAGCACATCGAGTAGGATCCAATTGACCAGCCCCAACCATGAATTCCCAAGGTCGAGAACTCTGCACGGCGCCTACCTGTAGCGCTAGGAGTCGGATTGGTGGTGTGTGTCAGCGTCCCGGTACCGGACCCTGGCTCGGTACGGCTCCAAGCTCCTACTGGCTGCTGCGGGCACCACCCCCTCGCTGTGGTTTGCTTGTTTCCACTCTTTCTCTCCCCACTCTCTCCTTCTGGGCCCAGTCACCGAGCCGCTTCCTTCAACTCTCGGCTGTTTTCCTTCCCCCCTCCGTGACAACCGGGCTCACTGTTCTCAGGAATCCCGCCCTTCCTCTTGCCGGATTGGCGGGATGACGTCACATCGTCAGGGCGGGCGGCGGAGAGCCCGGTTTCCCATTGGCGAGTCGGGTTGTCGATCAGACAGCGACGCCGTTCAGTTACGTTCCGGTCTTCCGACTATTTAAAGGCAAATGAGGAAGTGGCGATAAAGAGTGTGAACTCTGTGTGGGACATTTGTTCTGGGGGTGTTATAAAGCTGGTATGCTGTTAAAGATGTACTGAACACAATTAATTCAAAATCTCTTTTGTTGAAGACGCAAATAATGAGCTGGTTAACAGCAGCAGACGGTGAACGTGTCTGTGCATCGTGTAACGGATTTACGTCTTTCTCTTTGAGCGGTTGGTTCTTGACCTAGTTTAGGAGCTGCCCGCAAACTATTTCCGGCGCCACCGTTCTATTAACTGAAATGTTTCCGGGTCTCACGCGTAATAATCGTTGGAGGGTGAGGAG
Organism: Mobula hypostoma; assembly: GCF_963921235.1. Classification (NCBI taxonomy): domain Eukaryota; kingdom Metazoa; phylum Chordata; class Chondrichthyes; order Myliobatiformes; family Myliobatidae; genus Mobula; species Mobula hypostoma. The sequence goes on along the minus strand of NC_086099.1, from coordinate 62,178,412 downwards.
CGCCTCCCTCGCTGAGTAACCGCTGATGGCGCGGGCTACAGCCGAGGTGGAGTACTCCCTCAGTGGGGAGGAGGAGCAGCAGCCACCGCCGCCGCCACCCGGGTCCACGGTCGGCTCCGTCCAGGTATCTGGTGAACGGGGCCAGGGTCCCCTACGCGCAGGTAGTGGTGGGTTTCGGCGTGACATTGGAGTGGAGTTAGGTAGGAAGCTGGCGCCGCACAAACTCTTATCAGGCCCATGTTTGCTCTGGAGGAATGGTGACCAGGTCGCCCACTGCCTTGGTCTGTGGATTCGTGTTATCCTTCGCCGTGAACGGAGGAGCGTTCCCGGTCAGGTGCTTAAGAGAGGAGCTGACCCCTAACCGTCGGGGTTGCAGAGCGGCCGTGGGCTTTGTTTGTACTCCCTGGCTGGTTTGCAGCGCCTGGAGTCATCGTGATTCAAGGTTGTTTAATGTCATTTCCAGTACACAAGTGTAAAGGAGAACAGAATATTTGTTACTCCGAATCTCATGTAGCTGCACAAATACACAATAAGATATAAAGCGCAACAAATACATAAGATAGCTTATACACGTAGTTTGTATACATATATAGATTATCCATAAAATGACAAGAGGCGCAGGAGTGTAAGGTAACTGACAGGAAGTCATGAAGTTGTGGTGGGTAAATGGATGGAGGTGTTGGTCAGCCTTACTGCTTGGGGAAAGTAACTAATTTGAAGAGGCTGAGGGGAGCAAGAAGGGGACATGAGAATGCCTTGGCGAGTAGGATAAAGGACAACCCCAAGGCATTCTTCAATTATGCGAAGAATAAAAGGATGACAGGAGTGAAGGTAGGACGGATTAGAGATAAAGGTGGGAAGATATGCCTGGAGGCTGTGGAAGTGAGCGAGGTCCTCAATGAATACTTCTCCGGTATTCACCAATGAGAGGGAACTTGATGATGGTGAGGACAATATGAGTGAGGTTGATGTTCTGGAGCATGTTGATATCAAGGGAGAGGAGGTGTTGGAGTTGGTAAAATACATTAGGACAGATAAGTCCCCGGGGCCTGATGGAATATTCCCCAGGCTGCTCCATGAGGCGAGGGAAGAGATTGCTGAGCCTCGGGCTAGGATCTTTATGTCCTCGTCTACGGGAATGGTACCGGAGGATTGAGGGAGGCGAATGTTGTCCCCTTGTTCAAAAAAGGTGGTAGGGATAATCCGGGTAATTATAGACCAGTGAGCCTTACGTCTGTGGTGGGAAAGCTGTTGGAAAAGATTCTTAGAGACAGGATCTCTGGGTATTTAGAGAATCATGGTCTGATCAGGGACCGTCAGCATGGCTTTGTGAAGGGCAGATCGTGTCTAACAAGCCTGATAGAGTTCTTTGAGGAGGTGACCAGGTATATAAATGAGGGTAGTGCAGTGGATGTGATCTATATGGATTTTAGTAAGGCATTTGACAAGGTTCCACACGGTAGGCTTATTCAGAAAGTCAGAAAGCATGGGATCCAGGGAAGTCTGGCCAGGTGGATTCAGAATTGGCTTGCCTGCAGAAGGCAGAGGGTGGTGGTGGAGGGAGTACATTCAGATTGGAGGATTGTGACTAGTGGTGTCCCACAAGGATCTGTTCTGGGACCTCTACTTTTTGTGATTTTTATTAACAACCTGGATGTTGGGGTAGAAGAGTAGGTTGGCAAGTTTGCAGATGACATAAAGGTTGGTGGTGGTGTAGATAGTGTAGAGGATTGTCGAAGATTGCAGAGATAGGATGCAGAGGTGGGCTGAGAAGTGGCAGATGGAGTTCATCCCGGAGAAATGTGAAGTGGTACACTTTGGAAGGACAAACTCCAAGGCAGAGTACAAAGTAAATGCCTTGGTAGTGCGGAGGAGCAGAGGGATCTGGGGATAGATGTCCCAGAAAGTTGCCTCGCAGGTAGATAGGGTAGTTAGGAAAGCTTATGGGGTGTTAGCTTTCATAAGTCGAGGGATAGAGTTTAAGAGTCGCAATGTAATGATGCAGCTCTATAAAACTCTGGTTAGGCCACACTTGGAGTACTGTGTCCAGTTCTGGTCACCTCACTATAGGAAGGATGTGGAAGCATTGGAAAGGGTACAGATGCTGCCTGGTTTAGAGAGTATGGATTATGATCAGAGATTAAGGAAGCTAGGGCTTTACTCTTTGGAGAGAAGGAGGAAGAGAGGAGACATGATAGAGGTGTACAAGATAATAAGAGGAATAGATAGAGTGGATAGCCAGCGCCTCTTCCCCAGGGCACCACTGCTCAATACAAGAGGTCATGGCTTTAAGGTAAGGGGTGGGAAGTTCAAGGGGGATATTAGAGGAAGGTTTTTTACTCGGAGAGTGCTTGGTGTGTAGAATACACTGCCTGAGTCAGTGGTGGAGGCAGATACACTCATGAAGTTTAAGAGACTACTAGACAGGTATATGGAGGAATTTAAGGTGGGGGGTTATATGGGAGGCAGGATTTGAGGGTCGGCACAACTTTGTGGGCCGAAGGGCCTGTAATGTGCTGTACTGTTCTATATTCTAAGTCTGGTGGTCTTAGCATGGATGATACATAGCCTCCTCCCTGATGGGAGTGGGATAAACAGTCCATGAGCAGGGTGGGTGGAATCCTTCATGAAGTTACTGGATATTTTCCAGCACTTTCTTTATATATGACCTTGATGCCCAGTAGGGTAGTGACAATGATGCATTTGGGCAGTTTGACTACCTGTTGTAAAGCATTGCTGTCCGGTGCAGTTTCCATACCATGCAGTGATGTAGCATAATAGAATGCTCTCTATTGCATATCTGTAGAAGGATGTCAGTATAGTTGTGCAAAGTCCAGCTCTCTTCAGCTTCCTCAGAAGGTAAAGGCATTGGTGAGCTTTCCTGATTGTGTTCTGTAACCATGAGAGACTGTGTGAGATGTGCACTCCCAGGAGTTTGAAACTGCTCACAGTTTCCACTGAAGCAATACAGTACAATACAATACAGATCACACACATGGTCACTCTGTTTCTTTTGAAATGGTTTGCGATTAATGCTTGTGTGAGTGATTTCACTCTCACTGAATTATCCTTTTCAGTCTTTTGTACCGTATTGCTTTTGTTCCCTTTTCAGCACCAATGGTTTAAGTATACCTGGGGTTCCTTTCAGTCATTTTGATGACAAGATAATAAATGAATTCCTTGAACAGGGTCATTAACTCTTTTTGCGACAATATTAGACCAAACATCAGGTACGGGAGTTAAAATGATAAATCAAACCAGTTTTCAAAACTCAGTGGAATAATTTCTCCTTTGGCTCCTCCCACTTCCTCCAAACTAAAGGTGTAGCTATGGGCACCGGTATGGGTCCTAGCTATGCCTGCCTTTTTGTTGGCTTTGTGGAATAATCTATGTTCCATGCCTATTCTGGTATTTGTCCCCCACTTTTCCTTCACTACAACAACGACTGCATTGGCACTGCTTCCTGCATGCATGCTGAGCTCATTGACTTCATTAACTTTGCCTCCAACTTTCACCCTGCCCTCAAGTTTACCTGGTCCATTTCCGACACCTCCCTCCCCTTTCTAGATCTTTCTGTCTCTATCTCTGGAGACAGCTTATCCACTGATGTCTGCTATAAGCCTACTGACTCTCACAGCTATCTGGACTATTCCTCTTCTCACCCTGTCTCTTGCAAAAATGCCATCCCCTTCTCGCAATTTCTCTGTCTCCGCCGCATCTGCTCTCAGGATGAGGCTTTTCATTCCAGGACACGGGAGATGTCCTCCTTTTTTAAAGAAAGCGGCTTCCCTTCCTCCACCATCAACTCTGCTCTCAAACGCATCTCCCCCATTTCATGCACATCTGCTCTCAGTCCATCCTCCCGCCACCCCACTAGGAATAGGGTTCCCCTTGTCCTCACCTACCACCCCACCAGCCTCCGGGTCCAACATATTATTCTCCGTAACTTCCGCCACCTCCAATGGGATCCCACCACGAAACACATCTTTCCCTTCCCCTGCGACTCCCTTGTCCATTCGTTCCCCCCCCATCCCTCCCCACTGATCTCCCTCCTGGCACTTATCCTTGTGAGCGGAACAAGTGCTACACATGCCCTTACACTTCCTCCCTTACCACCACTCAGGGACCCAGACAGTCCTTCCAGGTGAGGCGACACTTCACCTGTGAGTCGGCTGGGGTGATATACTGCGTCCGGTGCACCCAGTGTGGCCTTCTATATATTGGCGAGACCCGACGCAGACTGGGAGACCATTTTGCTGAACACCTACGCTCTATCTGCCAGAGAAAGCAGGATCTCCCAGTAGCCACACATTTTAATTCCACATCCCATTCCCATTCTGACATGTCTATCCACGGCCTTCTGTACTGTAAAGATGAAGCCACACTCAGGTTGGAGGAACAACATCTTATATTCTGTCTGGGTAACCTCCAACCTGATGGCATGAACATTGACTTCTCTAACTTCCACTAATGCCCCACCTCCCCCTCGTACCCCATCCGTTATTTATTTTCATACACATGTTCTTTCTCTCACTCTCCTTTTTCTCCCTCTGTCCCTCTGACTATACCCCTTGCCCATCCTCTGGGTCCCCCCACCCCCCTTTTCCTCCTCCCTGGGCCTCCTGTCCCATGATCCTCTCATATCCCCTTTTGCCTATCATCTGTCCAGCTCTTGGCTCCAACCCTCCCCCTCCTGTCTTCTCCCATCATTTTGGATCTCCCCCTCCCCCTCCCCCTTTCAAATCTCTTACTCACTCTTCCTTCAGTTCGTACTGACAAAGGGTCTCGGCCTGAAACGTCGACTGTACCTCTTCCTAGAGATGCTGCCTGGTCTGCTGCGTTCACCGGCAACTTGTGTTGCTGGAATAATGCCAATCTAGGTCTCTTCATTGTAGACATTGCACTTGCATTTCTTCTCATCAAATGGGTACTTTTCAGGCTATGCTTTTAATGGACATAGGCGACTTTCTTGACTAGCATGTTAACTTGACATTTTTTCTACAGTTAATTGAGTACAACTTGAAATTAATGATCTGCATTAGGGAAATAAAACAGTTCCATTTTGGCATTTTAAGTAATGTTGCATGAATCCCCAATTCAAATTGCGTTTGCACGTTCCAATGCAAAGAACTGGTTGTTTGTTATTGCAGATTTTGTTGGACTGTGTCTTTGGCAGTAGGGGGGGGTGGGGGAAGAATGTTAAGTAGCCTTTAACATTAATTTGTGGTAAAGAGGAAGTCTGTTTTCATAGCCAGAAGCCATTGCATGGCTGGAAATAAGGATTGTTTTGTTGGTTAAATGACTTAGTGACATGCACATCAGGGGAGGGGAGGAGAAGATGGCGGCACGACGCAGTGTGCGCGGCTGCTCCGAAATGATATCATATTTGTTAAGTAGGGGCCGTGCACAATCCTGATTTGATGGAGACAGATGTGAGAAGCATGGAGAAACATCTGGAGAAAGTTCTGAAATGCCTGCTTCGCTGCCACTGCTACTGTGCGATCGAGAATCTCCGGAGGGGAAGGCCCCAAGTCCTCGGCTTTGCCTATTGCCTGTTGCCGGGGCCGGGGTCAAAGTGCTCGGCAGAGATGGTGCTCGGTGTCGGAGGGCTGGTCGGAGGCTCGAAGTTTTCAGACAGACTCAAGAGTCGGCTGTGGTCGGGTGCTGCATCGGCAAGTTTGCGGCGCTGGAGGTTCATGGTAGGGAGAGTTTCTCCCTTCTACCATCTGCGTGAGATGATGGGACTTTCAAGAGACTTTGAGACTTTTTTTTATCGTGCCCATGGTCTGCTCTTTATCAAATTATGGTATTGCTTTGCACTGTTGTGACTATATGTTATTTTTATGTGGTTTTTGTCAGTTTTTTTAGTCTTGGTTTGTCTTGTGTTTCTGTGATATCATTCTGGAGGAACATTGTATCATTTCTTAATGCATGCATTACTAAATGACGATAAAAGAGGACTGTGTGTCCTCATAATCTAATCTAATCATGTACAGTCGAAATTTTGGTCTCCAACAGGGTTTTCATTAGATGGACTAATGATACCCTGGAAGTCCTACTTGGTTTCATTTATTTTTTAAATCTCTGGTTTTGCTGAGGGATGACTGCAATGGGACATGATCCATATTTTCCAAGGTCTCCTTGCGAACCCATTGTTTATAGAGGTTGGAGGCTTTTGAGTCTGTATCTGGACAGGTTATCTGCATATTGCATCTGAGTCTGGAGTGATCTTAGTTTTGAAATGGAGACGCTGGAATTGAAACATTTTTCCTTTAGTCCTGTGGGAAGCTTAATGATGATAAATTGGAATATTCTGAAGAACGATTGAGGAGACTGTTGGAGTAATAACACAGCCTGTACTGGGAGGGGTGTGTGGTTGGAACATTGGTTAGAATCGCATCTTGCATTTCCTCAGTAGATGCACTGAGTTGGTGACCTACTAGACAGGGACAGTCCTTTAGATCAAGTTTGTATCTCTAAAGCACTACATGCTTTAGAGATACAAACTTGCAAGAAGATTATAAATGATTTGGAGATACAAGTGATGGTAGGTGCTGGAATCTGGAACAAAAAAAATCAAACTGCAGAAGGAATTCAGTGATTGAGCAGCAACTGGAGAAAAAGTGAATCATTGTTTCAGGTCAGATCGAGGATGGAAGGAAGACACTACATACAAGTGAGTGAGAGGGTCGAAGGAAGACACTACATACAAGTGAGTGGGAGGGTCGAGGGAAGACACTACATACAAGTGAGTGAGAGGGTCGAGGGAAGACACTACTTACAAGTGAGTGAGAGGGTCGAGGGTTGAAGGAAGACACTAGATACAAGTGAGCAGGAGGGTGGAAGGAAGACACTACATACAAGTGAGCGGGAGATTGGACTTTGGAAGGAAGTCACTACAAACAAGCAAGTAGGAGGGTGGAGGGTGGAAGTTGGTAATAATTGAAACCAAATGATGGAGGAGTGATGGGCAGGTGGAAAGGGGCAAAGGAGGGTGGTGTTTGATGGGAAAACCAAGGAAGGAAAACGCAAGTGGATAAGTATGTGGGTAACGGGCAGATGGAATTGGGTTGGGAACTGTGGGAATAGAAAGGAGGATTAAAATGACATGCATCCAGAAGTTCAAGATGGTTGTTACATCCTGGAATCTTTTGACCAGTCATATCTTCATTTCTTCAGTCTCTAATTTCTTCAGCCTTAATTTTGGTTTGGATCCAATCACTCACTTTCTTTTTATAAAATTCTATTGCTTATCTGTTGCTCCAGGAAGGACAGCTTAATTATCAAATCATCAGTGATCACATTCTTCTTAAGCAATAATAAATGCAAAAATAGCCTATTTCCTCATTGATTTCCCAGGCATATTTATACTGAAAATGGCCTTGTCTACAGTATAAATTTGTCCTCCAGAATTTACTGATTTAGTTTAGTAGATAAAAATGCCCAAATATAATCCCAAAATATTTGATTTGCATCCTTGGTCACTTTGCAACTGCATCTCCACAGTGACTATTAACTCATACATATTTATTTGTGCTATTAATTTGTGAATCTTGCAAAGAATACTGCTTTCAGATAAACAACCTTTAACTGTTGGAAGGATCTCTAAGCTCTCTCTACATTTTTGGAAGATGCTTACAGAAACCTGATAATGCCTTCTGATTAATCTCAGAAAAAAAGGAGATTCAGTCCCCTGTTTAATTGTTATGGTTATGGAGCCATTCATCAAATTGGATTTAATCAGGAGTTCCCAACCTGCGGTCCATGGACTCCTTGCTTAATAGTATTGGTCTACAGCATAAAAAAGGTTGGGAATCCCTGATTTAGATGCAATTTGATTTTTTTTCTTTGTCTTACATTTAATAGGTGATTATGAAGTTTCGCAGTTTCTAATTTGAGTGAAGTCCAAATGGGAATTCCACAAGGGCTATCCAAAATGTTGAATTGAAGAAGTTCAGAAAGCTGTTATTATTCCAGAACTGAATTGCAGAATTATCCTAGACAGTGTAAAGTTCCTTGAGTGCTATTAGACCTGCACTCAGTAGGGTAAGTGGAATTTGTTGCATCAAATATCTAACTTATGCCTTTTAAATAATGGGAAACTTCCACGCCTCTTCCTGTATGCACAGTGCTGATGTTGCCAGTGGTGATATTTTGATCAAAGGAGTGGATTTTTTTCGGATTTCCTTAAGGGAAAGTGTATTTAAAGGTGGCATTGCACTGTTTATGATAAAAATAGCAGAGAATCACCCATCTAGAGAATGCACAAACCGATTGTGTGGAAGATGAAGACAAGAGGACTGAATACTATTATGCTTCTGGAGAGAGCATAAGTAAGTGCAAGAGAACAGAAACCATTCAGGGTCCAATGAATCCAGTTAGAGAGGTATCCTTGATGGAAAACACAGATACATCAACTGAATTGCCTTAAATTGTAGGTGTTTTTTGCATATTGAGGGATTTGGCTTGGACAGTAAGTGCTACAGAGTGAAAGATCATTCTTGATCTTTTTGAGTTGTGGATTGTGCGTAAGAGATCAAATGTCCTATTGCTGCTGTTTATTATGTTCCTAAACTTAAAGGCTGAAGTAAGGTGGGGAAGAATGTTATCTTTAGTTTTGAAAACAACCTGCCTGTAACTTGTAAAAAGGCAAACATTCCAAGGTCAAATGCAAAATTATTGTTGAATAGGAAACACCATCGTACACAGGTTGACTAATGGTGAGCAATTAGATATTTAATACATGGCTTCCAAGCCTTGGATTCAACTTAAAAGCAAGTTGTGTCTGGATAACTCCACAAAAGGTTCACTCCCTCCCTAGTTTTTTAAAAATATTATCCATATTTCAGGTGAAGTGCATTCCTTGCAAGTAGTAAATGCAAACAAACTGCCCGAGCATTACGCGGTGTCTCTGGAATTGAAGCACACTTCCAATATTCTTCTGCAATTTATGCTTTGAAACTTATTTTAAGCCACTAGAATTATGCCAGCATAGGATCATCAATAAATCAATATATTTGATATTCTTTTGAAGTACTAAGCAAGTTTGTTAAAAAATAAACTGATGATATAAACAAAAGAGATGTCTGTCACTTAAAAAGGAAATTGTCATACAAGCAACTTCCATATAAATGGCACTCCTCCTTTGTCTTTGCAAGCTGCAGGTTTACCTTGTTGCATTATACTCTGTTTACTCAAATTTATTTCTCCTGATCTGTCGGTAGGGCTTTTTTGTACGTTTCTAACTGCCAAACTCACTTTAAACTAAAAAAAAACTCCTCATCGGTAACTGAGCTTTGACTGCAGTGGGTAGTGAACTAAAAGATACAACTCATAACTACAGTATACTCTTGTTGAAATTACAGAACGGAATTTGTTGCTCGACCTGTGTAGTTTGAGGGCTCAGTTTCAACCTATCTATGTACTTACTAACTAGTAGTGGAGCAGCTACATTTTATTGTAAATTTGTTTTTATATTAGATGTGGAATTAATCTTTTGTTATTCTTCAGAATCCAGTGGATGCGTCATATATCCCCACTGAAGAAGAAAGAAGAGTCTTCAAGGAATGCAATTGGGAGAGTTTCTACTATCGGTGTATGTATATATTCTGCTCATTCACTCTTCATGTGGTTTGTGAGTTGACTTTTAAAATGTTGTACCAATCAATAGAAAAGTAAATTGTTATTATGTAAGAAGCACTAACTGTTTTAAAGGAATTCATGCTTCTAAGTAGATTTATAAATTTTGCTGTGATTTTTTTCTGTAATTGATTGGGTTATCTTCAAATCATAACTTATAATAATGAATATTCATCCATTTGTATCTGGCATTATGAAAGTATACAGTGAATGTGCAAAAGTCTTAGGCACATATATATAACTAGGTTGCCCAAGACTTTTGCACAGTACTGTAGTAATTTTATTTATTGCACTGTAAACAATTTTCATGACATATGTGAGTGATGATAAACTGATTCTGATATGAGTCTCTATTGTGAACTGAGAGTGGGAAGGGGGCAGGGAGAGGTAAATCATGGTTGGGAAAAGAGGAAGGGAGGGGTGGGAGAGGGAGTGGGAAGCACCAGAGAGACATTCTGTAAAGGTCAATAAAGTAATTGTTTGAAATCACATTACCTTGTCAGGTATCTCAGAGCTGGTTGTGCCTGCACCCATGCCACCTTGTGCCCTGGCATACCTTCTCTGCCACCTTTCCCACACCGCTCCTGCAGCGCTTCACCTTCACCATTACCAACATCCTTTGCTCCTGCCAGATTTACAAACTTGCTCTTCGCTCCACGTTGACAAGTACAGTACAGTGCAAAAGTCTTAGGCACCCTAGCTATATACTGTATATGTGAAGAAACTTGCACAGTACTGTAAATATAGTGAATAGTTTCAGTATTTTTACTGCATAGTTTGATATGTTTTGCTTTTGCTTCTGGAAGTTAGTTGGAACAAATTTTAAAACAATCCTTAGTTAAAACTGGTGCAAATGATTTTTAATTCTCACTAACCTAATATTTATATTGTATCTAATATTCTATATTTTCTTCCTGTCTCTTACTGAATTTGAAATTGTGTACTGATTTCTGCTCTGATTGATAAGAATTAGTGGGATTTCCATTAATACCCTCCTTGACCTCTCCTTAAAATTCCATTTGGACCCTCAATTTAATCTCACACTTCACTGCTCTTTCAATAATATATACATTCCCCTGTGCAATCTGAACATTTTCTTTGAACACTAGAACCTGACTCCAGTTCGAGATGGACAACGACAAGCAAATCTGCACAAATGGCAATGAAGATCATGACTGAAATGAGAGTGGATCCTCGTAAGGATCAGTGTTGTAGTCATAGGAAATAGCTGGATCTTAAATTAACATTTGCCTGTATTTACCATGGGAAGGACATAAAAGCTAGTGAGTTAAAGAAAGAAAGAGTGATGTCCTGGAGCCTACCAACTTTACAAAGGAGGTGGCAGGTTAGAGGTCACAAGGTGTGTAAATTCCCAGGACTTGACCAGAGATATCCTGGATTTCTAAGGGAAGCAATAGAAAAGACTGTCAGTGCTTTGAAAGAAGTGTTTATATCTTTTTTAACTACAAGGAAAGTGTTGGAAAATTGAAGAATAACTACTGTGCCTTTATTTAAGAAGGGTAGCAGGGATGAGATATGGAACTACAGACCATTGATGGGAAAGTTATTGGGGAGGATTCCAAAAGAACGGATTTATTTGCATTAGTAAAGGCAAGGGCTGATTAGGGATAGTCAGCATTCTTTTGTGTATGGGAAACTGTCTATTTAATTGAGGGCAGGGTTGCATGAACTTTAGCAAAGCCTTTGATGAGATCTTACATGCTATGTTTGTCCAGAAGTGTAAAATATGTGGGATCAGATTCAGATTTAATTATCACATGTACATCAAAACATACAGTAAAATGTGCTGTTTGTGTTAACTGCCAAAGATATACAATTATATACAGAATTTGCTTGGTGGAAGGAGACAGATGGTAGTGAAAAGTTGTTTTTCAGATTGTACCAGTGACGTACTGGAAAGATCATTCTTGGGTCATCTGTTTGTTATACATTTATTAAAATCTTCAATGGATAGTTCATATGTTTTCTGATGATACAAAAATTGATAATATAGTAGACAGTGAAGAAGATCATCTTAGATTATAACAGGATACAGATCAACCAGGAAAGTGGACAAGGAAATGACAGATGGCATTTAACTTGGGCAAGTGTTAAACCAGGGCAGGAATGACATGGGAAATGGAATGGCCCTGGGGAGTGTTGCTGAACAGAGAAACCTAGGATTAAGTTGGATAGCACATATCATGCTGCCTTTATCAGCCAAAGTATTGATTAAGCGTTGGAAGGTTGTGTTAATGTTGTATGAAACGTTGGTTAGGTTGCACTTGCAGTATTATGTGTAGTTATGGTCACCACAGTATAGGAAGCTTAGAGAGAACGTAGAAACATTTCACAAGAATGTAGACTGAATTGCAAGGTTTGAATGAGGTAGGTCAGATGGTTGAGTGGTGTCACAACAACAACCTTGCACTCAAAGTCAGTAAGACCGGGAATTAGTTGTGGTCTTCAGAAAGGGGAAGTCAAGGAAACACACGCCAGTCCTCACTAGGGAATCAGAAGAGAGGAAAGGGTGAGCAGTTTTAAGTTCCTGGGTGTCAACATCTCTGATGATCTATCCTGGGCCCAACATTTTGATGCAATTACAAGAAGGCATGACAGTTGCTATATTTCATTTGGAGGTTGAGGAGAATTGGTATGTCACCAAAGACTTGCAAATTTCTACAGGTATACTGTGGAGAGCATTCTAACTGGTTGCATCACTGTCTGGCATGCACAGGATTGGAATAAACTGCAGAAAGTTGGGAACTCTGCCAGCTCTATCCTGGGCACTAGCCTCCCTAGTATCCAGGATACCTTCAAAAGGCAATACCTCAAAAAGGTGGCTGCATCATTAAGGACCCCTGTCACCCAAGACATGCCCTCAAGGGGAAGATACAGGAGTCTGAAGACAGACACTCAACATTTCAGGAACAGCTTCTTCCCCTCCACTATCAGATTTCTGAATGGACAATAAACTCCTGTACAATAACTCAGTATTTTTTCCTCTCTTTCTACACTACTTATTTAATTTAATTTTCCTTTTTTACTATGTACTTATTGTAATTTATAGTGTTACAATATACGTATGGCAATGTGCTGGCGCCGCAAAGCAACAAATTTCAAGACATATGCCAGTGATATCAAACTTGATGCTGATTCTGATCTGAAATGTTGCTCTGTTACTCCTCTCTTCACTGTGTGCACAGTGTTTCTAGCAATTTAAATGTGGTTGGTTTACTTTAACAAAGTTTAGTTCTATTGATTCTACAAACTGAGATTTTGAAAACTTTCTATTTTGCAGCTGAGAGACCTTTTAAGGTTCGGTGCTAGTATTTTTTACTTTTCAATTAGGTAGATTGGTCATTTCCAAAAGCTTGAACAAATACATCAGGCTAATACAGTAAGTAATGCCATACTGAGAGTACTGCCATTTATTCAAATGAGGTTCAATATAATCTATTATTAGTGTCTTATTAGGGATTCATGGTGTATAAGACACACGGAAGGAAGTTCTAGTATGTTGGTCAAACTTTATCTTCAGTTGACTTCACTAAAACAAATTATCTGTTTATTTTATGTTAGGTGTCTTGTGTTCAAAATGTCCAGCAAATTTTCCTTTTGCAGTAGTGCACTTGTGGCTACACTTACCTGCAAAGTGCTTTCTGCAATGCTGGATTTGATACAAACACAGTTATTAGCAATTCACGTTTCCAGTTTTCATACAAGATTGCAATCCCATGTCTAGATTAGTTTTCCATTAATAAATTAGGTCTTGCATTCTGTAAATTAGATGGAAGTTTTCAGAATTTTGTATGCAATGTTCTTTCCTGAAGTCCAGTATTTCAAATAACATCAAAAATTACATTTTGTCAAATTGACAACACAATTATGTACAGTGCATTCATGTGCCATAAACAGCTATGGACCATGTAGAACCAAACTAATTTTAAACATCTTACTGGTGAATAAACTTCTTAAATATCATCTTTCTCTCTGGAATTTCACCTTGTACTCTGGGTTGCATTAATATTTTAACAAAATGAGTCATCAAAATTATGCTAGAAATATCTATTATTGAATTAGAGCTGTAACTTTGCACAGTCAATTCGTAATAAAACAATAATTCAACTTTTCTTTCTTTCTTTTTAAATCTTTTTATTGAGTAAGTATACAAAAAAGGTAAGCCATATAAACATTAATACAATGTTAAAGTATAATAAAATTCCAAAAGATAACAATACCAAAAAAAAAATACTACAAACAATGTAATTTAAGCATAAGAAACCAAGATAACATAATAGTATACTAGATTTTATATATATCAATGGAAAAAAAAAGAAAAAAAAAACCCCAAAAAAAAAACCCACCGTGCAACTAACTAAAAGCAAAGCAAAGCAATGGGCTAACTTGAAACCAAACAGAGTTAAACTTAAAATCACGTCCTCAATCCCGACCTCCATTAAAACAGTGAAAAAAAAACAAGAAGGGTAAATATTACATTAAATGAAAATATCGAATAAAAGGTCCCCAAATCTGTTCAAATTTAAATGAAGAATCATAAAGGTTACTTCTAATTTTCTCCAGATTCAAACATAAAATCGTCTGAGAAAACCAAAAAAAGGTAGTTGGAGCATTAAGCTCTTTCCAATGTTGTAAAATACATCTTTTCGCTATTAAAGTAAGAAATGCAATCATTCTACGGGCTGAAGGGGAAAGATTACTAGAAATTTTAGGTAGTCCAAAGATAGCAGTAATAGGGTGAGGAGAGATATCTATATTTAATACCTTAGAAATAATATTGAAAATATCTCTCCAAAAAGTTTCCAAAGTAGGGCAAGACCAAAACATATGAGTTAAAGAGGCTATCTGCCCCGAACATCTATCACAGAAAGGATTAATATGCGAGTAAAAACGCGCTAACTTATCTTTGGACATATGTGCTCTATGAACCACTTTAAATTGAATTAGGGAATGTTTAGCACAAATAGAGGAAGTATTAACTAATTGTAAAATCTGCCCCCAATCATCCACAGAAATGGTAAGCCCCAATTCCTGTTCCCAATCTACCCTAATCTTATCAAATGGAGCTTTCCTAAGTTTCATAATAATATTATAAATCATAGCCGATGCACCTTTCTGACATGGATTAAGGTTAATTATCGAATCTAAAATATATATAGGAGGAAGCATTGGAAAGGAAGAAAGTATAGTACTTAGGAAATTTCTAACTTGTAAATATCTAAAAAAATGTATTCTTGATAAGTTATATTTATTAGATAATTGTTCAAAAGACATAAGGGAACCATCTAAAAATAAATCCAAAAACCGTAAAATACCCTTAGTCTTCCAAGTTTGAAAAGCGCGATCCGTAAAAGAGGGAGGAAAAAATATGTTACCTAAAATAGGAATCGCTAACCCGAATTGATTAAGATCAAAAAATTTTCTGAATTGAAACCAAATGCGCAAAGCATATTTAACTATCGGGTTAGAGACCTGCTTAAGGCGTTTCGAATCAAAAGGAAGAGAGGAACCTAAAATAGAACCAAGTGTATAACCCTGAACAGATTGTAATTCCAATGCTACCCATTTAGGAATAGATAGTATGTCCCGGTCAAGTAACCAAAATTTCATATGTCGAATATTAATAGCCCAATAATAAAATCTAAAGTTAGGTAATGCTAAACCTCCATCTCTCTTAGCTTTCTGTAAATGTATTTTACCCAGTCTCGGATTCTTATTCTGCCAAATAAATGAAGAAATTTTAGAGTCAACTTTATCAAAAAAAGATTTAGGAACGAAAATTGGTAATGCCTGAAACACATATAAAAATTTTGGCAAAAAAAACATCTTAACTGCATTAATACGACCAATCAAAGTTAAATATAAGGGAAACCATTTAGATGAAAGTTGAGTAATATGGTCTATTAATGGTAAAAAGTTAGTCTTAAATAAATCTTTATGTTTACAAGTAATTTTAATCCCAAGATATGAAAAGTAATTATTAATCAATTTAAATGGAAATTTATAATATAAGGGAAGATGTTTATTAATCGGAAAAAGTTCACTCTTACTAAGATTTAATTTATAACCTGAGAAAAGACCAAATTGTGCTAATAACTCTAAAACAGCAGGAATGGATCTCTCAGGATTAGAAATATATAAAAGTAAATCATCAGCATAGAGTGATAATTTATGGGACTTTAATCCCCGAGTTATCCCAGTAATATTTGAAGATTCTCGAATAGCAATTGCAAGAGGTTCTAATGCAATATCAAATAATAGGGGACTAAGAGGACAGCCTTGTCGAGTACCACGAAAGAGAGGAAAAAAAGGTGAGTTTAAGGAGTTAGTACGAACCGAGGCTACAGGGAAGTGATATAACAGTTTAATCCAGGATATAAATTTCAAGCTAAAATTAAACATTTCAAGCACCTTAAATAAATAAGGCCATTCTACTCTATCAAAAGCTTTCTCGGCATCTAAAGAAATAACACACTCAGGAACATTTTGTGAGGGAGTATAAACGATATTTAACAATGTACGAATATTATAAAAAGAGTAACGACCTTTAATAAAACCCGTTTGGTCTTCCGAAATAATAGAAGGAAGTACTTTTTCTAGTCTATTTGCTAATAACTTAGAAAAAACTTTAGAATCAACATTTAATAAAGATATTGGTCTATAAGATGCGCATTGAGCAGGGTCTTTATCCTTCTTTAGTATTAAAGAAATTGATGCTCTATTAAAAGATTCCGGAAGTTTACCAAGTTTCAAAGAAGCCTCAAAAACCTTATAGAGCCAAGGAATCAATAAAGAAGCAAAACATTTATAAAATTCAACGGTAAACCCATCAGGGCCAGGAGCTTTCCCCAGATTCATAGAAAAAATAACATTCTTAATCTCATCCATTGTAATGGAAGTATCTAATAAAGAAGACATATCCTGTGAAATCTGAGGGAAGTCTAACTTATCTAAAAAATCATTCATATATTTAGAATCTCGAGGAGACTCTGATTGATATAAAGAAGAATAAAAATCACAAAAGGTTTGATTAATCCCCACATGATCCAATATCAATCGATCATTTTGGTTATAAATCTGATTGATTTGAGATTTAACATAATTAGATTTCAATTGATTAGCCAGCAGCTTGCCAATTTTATCACTGTGAACATAAAAATCACTTCTTGTTTTCTTTAATTGGTTTACAATCGAGGACGAGAGTAGTAAACTGTGTTCCATTTGAAGTTCAGTTCTTTGTTTGTATAGCTCCTCAGAAGGAGCCATAACATATTTCTTATCAATTTCTTTAATCTTGTCCACAATTACCATCTCCTCCTGCTTCTGTTTCTTCCTCAAAGCAACGGAATACGAAATAATCTGACCCCGAATATAGGCTTTAAAAGTGTCCCAAAGAGTGTTAACCGAAATATCTTCTGTATGGTTAATTGTAAAAAAAAGCTCAATCTGTTCATTCATAAAATTAACAAAGTCCGAGTCCTGAAGCAACAGCGAATTAAAACGCCATTGTCTATTGTTTGGTATATTGGCCATAATTTTAATAGAAAGCTTAAGTGGAGCATGATCCGAAATGGTTATAGAATCATAATCACATTTAATCACTGAAGGAATGAGACGAGAATCAATGAAAAAATAATCAATTCTTGAATAGGAATGATGAACATGTGAAAAGAAGGAAAAATCTTTTTCCTGAGGATGCAGAAAACGCCAAATGTCCGTCGACCCAGAATCAGAAAGGAAAAAATTAATCAAATTTGCAGATTTATTAGGTAAAGTCCGTAAAGGAGCCGAACGGTCCAAAGCTGGAGATAAACAGGTATTAAGATCTCCGCCCCAAATCAATGAAAACTCGTTCAAATTCGGAAACTGATCAAACAATGATTTATAAAATTCCGGACAATCCATATTAGGAGCATAAACATTAACCAAAACTACTTTTTTATTAAATAGTAAACCACTAACCAGTAAAAATCTACCATTCGGATCAGAGATAATATCCTGTTGTATAAAAGTAACTGAGGAGTCTATAAAAATAGAGACGCCTCGAATCTTAGCATTGGAGTTCGAATGAAATTGTTGTCCCTTCCAGAATTTGAAAAAACGTAGTCTGTCCCCCCTCCGTACATGGGTCTCTTGTAAAAATAAAATTTGTGCTTTAAGTCTCCGGAACACTTTAAAAACTTTTTTCCTTTTAATAGGATGATTAAGACCATTAGTATTCCAGGAGACAAAATTAATAATAGACTCCATAAATCCTAAAGTCAACCCATAACAAGGAGGATTGACAATAGGCGCGACCCACAAACCCGGAGAGGAAACAGAACATACAAAAGATACCGGGGAAAAGGACGCAACCAATACTTCAATAATGTATATAGCCCAAAAAGAAACAAACTAAAACGTGAAGCCCCGACCCACCACCCCCCCCCCCAAGACCCCAAGGCGAAATCTAAAGCAGACCCGCCAGAAAGAAGCAAGCGCTAAAACTACCCCCATGACTTCCGGTATACGCTCCCTAAAAAAAAGGTATAAATATGAAAAGGGTCAGCTAATTGTAAAACAGTAAAAAAATAAGTAAAAAAAAGTTAGCTCAATTAAAATACACACAGAACAGAACAAAAGCCGGAAAGTATATATTAAAAAAAAACCACAATAAACCTCAAACTCATGAATAGACACAGCAACAAAAAAAAATAGGATTATTAACATAAAATGATTATAAAAAGCAAAACAGAATAAAATTTAAAAAAAAACTACAAAATTTAAGGCCGCACAGGAAATACGTAAGATGACAAAAGGGAAGTAACCACCCAGAATCCCCTGGGAAAAGAAAGAAATGACGCAGTTAAAAAGAAAGTTTAGCAGCCATATTAAGAAATCGAAAGTAAACTTTTCTGCCCAAATAGGGCATAGAAAAGTTAAAACCAACCAATTCACAGCCTCCGATCAACGGAGAAAATTAAAAAAAGGCAATTAAGATGTTGAAGATGAAAGTTGATCCAGATAACTCTGGGCATCCGATGGAGAATCAAAAAAACGAAGGGCTCCATCTAACATGCGAATCCTTAGACGTGCAGGGTACAGCAGCGCTGGTCTTAAATCCATCTTATAGAATTCCGACATCACGGATCTGTAACGGACCCGTTGGTCCCAGATTGGTTTACTGAAATCTTCCACGAATCGGAACTTAAGATCCGAAAAATCAATGAAACCTTTAGATCGAGCGAATCGAAACAGTCTCTCCTTGTCTTGAAAATAATGAAAACGTAAGATAACATGCCTAGGTCTATCTGACCTAGACGAGTATGATGGGATTCTGTGAACACGATCCAGTAGCGGTGGTTGGTCAGGAAATACAGTAGGGAATGCATCTTTTAAAAGTTGGGAGAAATATTTCATAGGGTTGTTAGCTTCCACGGCTTCCCTGACGCCAATCATTCGTAAATTCTGCCGTCGCATTCTAGATTCCAAGTCAGAGTTTTTAAAAGTCAAAAAGTCAAGTTTCTTCTTCATTACATTAATTGTTTCTTCGACTTTCCCCATCTTAAGCTCACTTTGTTGCGCGGATTTTTGAAGATCAGATATAGCCGACTGATGTTCCGCAATACATGTTTGCATCTTATCAATTAAATCGGCAATTTTCTGGAACTTAGTTGAGATTTCCGTATGAATCAGGTCTTTAACAAAGCCCATAATTTCTGTACGAATCATCTCCCTAACAGAGGTTGAAATTTCCCTCTGAATTAACTCCGATATCGCTTTCAAAGTCACCGGTGATTCAGTCGGAGGGAGATCCGTAGCTTTCGGTTTAACCGGAGGTTTACCATCCTTGCCGTCTTTCCCGTTCTTAGACATAGCCGATCTCAGTATCATCCAATTGTCAGAGAATTCAGTTTAATTCAAAGTATTGTAAAAATTGATGCCTTAATAGTTAATTAAAGTATAGCTGACCATAGAGAGAAAAAACTCAGAGGTAATGGAGCGAGTCAAGAACGCGACTTCACTCCATGAGCGCTACCGGAAGTCTCTCCCCAATAATTCAACTTTTAATATTATTTACAGCACTACCTTTTGCTGGGACGAGTATGCTGATAACTCAAGTTCTCATTTCTAGAGGTAAACCTTTAAACCTTTAAACTTTATGCTTAAAATTATTTTCTTCCTGATTGGTTGACTTAATTTTGTGTTTTTTTTTCTGTTTAGGAATCCTTTCTACTTCAACTCGTTTTGGATCTATCCCAAAAGTTGCATGTGAGTGAAGTTAGTATTCATTTCTTAAGCTTTGGTGAAACTAGTTTGTAATTGGTATACCTTATGCTGATCTAGTTCATCTGCTTGGAGATTTCTAGCAATCTGTCAAAGTCAATAGTCACATCATACAGATAACAAAGTAATTAGACTTTTATATTTAGGGGAAAGAGATCATAGTTTATCTGTGGAACTGAAGACTTTCAGTCTTGATACTGCTTTGGTGCATATTGTACAATATGTCCCCTCTACTAAGCTGACGCTTCCTAAACTGGTATGCCCAGAATTACTGATTAAATTTGCTGATGACACTACATTGATTGCTAATGTCAAACAATAACAAGGCAGCCTACAGGGAAGAAGTCATCTCTCTGACACAGTGGTTTCAAGAAAACAACCACTCCCTCAATGTCGCAAAAACAAAGGAGCTGGTTGTGGACTACAGGAGGAATGGAGGCAGGCTAACTTCTGTTGACATCAATGGATCTGGGATTGAGTAGATAAACAGCTTCAAGTTCCTCGGCATCCACATCACCAAGGACCTCACATGGTCTGTACACACCAGCTTTGCGGTGAAAAAGGCACAACAGCACCTCTTTCACCTCAGACGGTTGAGGAAGTTAGTAAGGGCCCCCAAATTCAAAGAACTTTCTACAGGGGCAGAATTGAGAGCATCCTGACTGGCTGCATCACGGCCTGGTATGGGAACTCCCTTAATCGCAGGACTCTGCAGAGAGTGGTGCGGACAGCCCAGCGTATCTGTAGTTGTGAACTTCCCAAGGTTCAGGACATTTACAAAGACAGGTGTATAAAAAGGGCCCGAAAGATGATTGGGGACCCAAGTCACCCCAACCACAATCTATTCCTACTGCTACCATCTGGGAAATGATACCACAGTATCAAAGCCAAGAACAAAGGCTCCAGGACAGCTTCTTCCACCAGGCCATCAGACTGATTAACTCACACTGATTTGAGTGTATTTCTATGTTACAATGACTGTTCTATTTATTATAAATTACTATGATTACGCATTTAGACGGAGATGTAACATAAAGATTTTTACTCCTCATGTATGTGAAGGATGTAAGAAATAAAGTCAATTCAATTCAAATTCAACTCATTCCCTTCTCAGTTGCTGGTATTTGTGGCTACCTTGTAGGAAAGATTTCCTACATGAGAACGTGCCAAGAAAAGTTCATGAGACTGGAGAATTCGCCACTCGGAGAAGCTCTGCGGCAAGGACGTAGAAGATTTTCACATCAGCATCAGTCAGTTACCATTATTCTGTGTATTTTAAAGGAATAGTTATATAACTTATTTATAGGTTGCAATTGAATATTCTTAATGTGAATTGCTGCAAGGAAATTTTGTTCTTTGAGAAATACTATACATTGTTAAAATCTATTCAATGTTTGCTATTTCTGAGAACAGCAAATGCAGTCCCTTGACCACCAGGGAAACTGTATAACTGACTGTTTTTCCTAATGATTACAGAAGTAGGTATCAAACAAACCATAAGATTGCTGAAATGTTTTTGTAATGGATGATGCAGTTTTAACTTCTGAAAGACTGTAATGTAATTTTCATATTAATTTGTATTATTAAAGAATTGATGGCTCTCTTCAGTAGTAAAGGTAGGAAGACTGATTATCAGACTTGTTCATGGTATCATGTCACAAAGATTTGCTACTCTGTCAAGCAAGTCTTGTTTTGTGCTGTTACCTTGCAATTGGATATCAAATGAATACCATGCAGTATAAAACACAATAACAATAGTTTAAATTTTTTTCATGAATTGTACACATGCCTATTCATTGTTTTCTCATAAACATGTGGGTGAGAATATTTCTTTTCACTGGCTAATTTTGGCTTGAAATATAGATTGGATTTTCTAGTGAAATTTAAACATTTTGTATTGCAGGTATTCATATCCAAAGTCTGACTTTTCAGAGAGCACTGGAGAGCATCAAACTTTACCTTCTACTTCAACCTTTCAACATGACATAAATAGCCCTTACTCTGATTACAGCTACAGTTCTCCAGAGTCCAACTACGAGTCTGTTCCATTCAGTTCTACACTAAGTGAGTCAGCTCCTACAGGAATTGTCAGTGCTCCAGGTGATCTTTTTTGTACTTCTGTTAACACATCATTTTGAAGGGTAATTCAATCACTTAGCAAACTTAATCATTTTAATTTCATTTTAGCCTCTGATATTTTTATCTCAAGGCAAAATATTTCTTTTGGATAACGTCTTTAAATTTTGTTGATTTTTAAAAATTTTATTTTTTGTTTAGCTGTCATTTCTGGGGCATCCTTATGCATTTCATGATACTTTTGAAACTATATGTGCCAGTCCACAAATATTTTAAAATGGACTACTAAAGGAAACCATTAAACTGGAAGCTTCAGATAGAAATTCACAATCAAATAACTGCTTGACAGACTTTGCTCAAGATGATTACAGTTTAAATATTGTAAGGTAGAAGCTTCTGTTTAAAATAAATGATATCAGTTCTTGTTTGTCAACTCAAGCCTCATGATATTTGAAAGTACAGGGTGATGTGCATATTCCTTGATGTAAAACAATTTTGCAGTTAATAGATGTAGAAATTTTGAAAGCATTAGATTTATGGCACACTTTTTAATGGTTAGATCTAATATTTTTAAAGATATTTAATGTAATTTTAAACTTTTTGAAGTCAATACATTTTGATAATTTTATTTATGTGACTGGAGATGTTCACAGGAATACTCCCTTTATTCAAAAAAGTTTTATGTCTAAGAAATTAATGTATACATAATATAGTTTTCACTAGTCTACTAAAGGATTTTATAAATTTTCAAAGACATTCCTGGATCAAGGACCTAACATTTTGGCATTTCCAGTTGAATAGTTCTGCGTAGCTAAAGTAGCAGTATTAGCATTGCTCTTCAATTAAAACTCAATATTTATGACTAATTTTGTATTATCTTTCCTTATCTTGTGTATAGATTTTTTATAAAGCTACATAATCACATAGGAAGTCAATTTTTAAATATTCTTATTTGGAAACTAGCCAGAGTCTGCCACAACTGGCTCTGAGCCACATTACCATGCATGGGAATTTAGTGCAAGCAGAACCTGAAGCCTATCATCCCAAATCCTCTTTGAGTTATCACTCAATGCTAGACCATGGCTGCCTCTAAGATTCTTTCATTTTCTTACCCATAAATGTTCCTCGATAATTATTCTATTTCAACTTTAAGCAATGTGTACCATCATTCAGTATTCATCTTCTGCTCCATCACCTACCCTTTGAACAGTACTTGCCATGCTTCCATTGCTTTGCCACCAAATTCCATTGAATCATTCTCTTCCGAAATGTAGGAAGCCATCAGACATTCTTGTTTGATTTAAATTTTGACTGGCTCATCAATACTATCAAAACATTAATTTCCAGCCTAATTAAATCACCGGGAAAGCAGTTCCTGAGTTTTGGATTTTTTTCCTTTCTCTCCATATGTTTTTGCTGTTTCCTTTCTCACTCATCCCTTGCCCCTACTCGCTGCCTGTTTTCTCCTCTTCACCCCTTGCCCATTGTACTTGGTGTCTTACCAGACGAAACTTCTATATATTGTGCTGTGTAATTTAAGCACGTGATAGACAGAATTCAAAGCTGTTCATTTACGATTTTATGAGAAAGCATGGAATGTTCCTGGTATACAATGTGATATAAAGAATAATTATTGCAGTCCTGCTGTCCTGTACTTTCAATTCACTCATTTTTCTGTAATGTCCACATCTGTTTTAAGGTGTACCATCTGATACAATTTTACAAGAAGATCTTGTGTACTAAAAAAGTTCTTGTTAATGACTAAAGTTCCATGAACTGCAGTATGCTGGGAAATTTGCCAAACTGGTTTTCAGCTTTTAAATGTTAATATGCTACAAAACAAGTCTCTCTGACCGTACTAAGTGGAGCCCCAGGAGCACCAGGCCATTGTCTCCCACACCATCACCAACTTTATCCGCTCAGGGGATCTCCCATTCACTGCTACCAACCTTACAGTTCCCACACCCCGCACTTCCGGTTTCCACTTCCTACCCAAGATCCACAAACCTGCCTGTCCAGGTAGACCCATTGTCTCAGCTTGCTCCTGCCCCACTGAACTCATCTCTGCATACCTCAACACTGTTTTATCCCCCCTTGTTCAATCCCTTCCTACCTATGTCCGTGACACTTTTCACACTCCGAATTTTTTCAATGATTCTGTTCCCTGGCCCCCACCGCTTTATTTTCGTCATGGATGTCCAGTCCCTATATACTTCCATCCCCCACCAGGAAGGTCTCAAAGCTCGCCACTTCTTTTTAGATTCCAGACCTAACCAGTTCCCCTCTACCACCACTCTGCTCTGTCTAGTGGAATTTGTCCTTACTCTTAATAATTTCTCCTTTGGCTCCTCCCACTTCCTCCAAACTAAAGGTGTAGTCATGGGCACCCTTATGGGTCCCAGCTATGCCTGCCTTTTTGTTGGCTTTGTGGAACAATCCATGTTCCAAGCCTATACTGGTATCTGTCCCCCACTTTTCCTTCGCTACATCGACAACTGCATTGGCGCTGCTTCCTGCACGCATGCTGAGCTCATTGACTTCATTAACTTTGCCTCCAACTTTCACCCTGTCCTCAAGTTTACCTGGTCCATTTCCGACACCTCCCTCACCTTTCTCGATTTTTCTGTCTCTATCTCTGGAGACAGCTTATCTACTGATGTCTACTATAAGCCTACGGACTCTCACAGCTACCTGGACTATTCCTCTTCTCACCCTGTCTCTTGCAAAAATGCCATCCCCTTCTCGCAATTCCTCTGTCTCTGCCACATCTGCTCTCAGGATGAGGCTTTTCATTCCAGAACGAAGGAGATGTCCTCCTTTTTTAAAGAAAGTGGCTCTCCTTCCTCCACCATCAACTCTGCTCTCAAACGCATCTCTCCCATTTCACGCACACCTGCTCTCACCCCATCCTCCCCCCACCCCACTAGGAATAGGGTTCCCCTTGTCCTCACCTACCACCCCACCAGCCTCCGGGTCCAACATATAATGCTCCGTAACTTCCGCCACCTCCAATGGGATCCCACCACTAAGCACATCCTTCCCTCCCCCCGCCACTGCTTTCTGCAGGGATCACTCCCCACACAACTCCCTTGTCCATTCGACCCCCCCATCCCTCCCCACCGATCTCCCTCCTGGCACTTATCCTTGTAAGCGGAACAAGTGCTACACATGCCTTTACACTTCCTCCCTCACTACCATTCAGGGCCCCAGACAGTCCTTCCAGATGAGGTGACACTTCACCTGTGAGTTGGCTGGGGTGATATACTGTGTCCGGTGCTCCCGATGTGGCCTTCTATATATTGGCGAGACCCGACACAGGCTGGGAGATCATTTCGCTGAACACCTACGCTCTGTCCACCAGAGAAAGCAGGATCTTCTAGTCGCCACACATTTTAATTCCACGTCCCATTCCCATTCTGACATGTCTATCCACAGCGTCCTCTACTGTCAAGGTGAAGCCACACTCAGGGTGGAGAAACAACACCTTATATTCCATCTGGGTAGCCTCCAACCTGATGTCATGAACACTGACTTATCTAACTTCCGTTAATGCCCCACCTCCCCTTCGTACCCCAACCGTTATTTATTTATTTATTTGTTTGTTCTCCCCCTCTCACTATACTCCGTGTCCATCCTCTGGGTTTTCCCCCCTTCCCCCTTTCTTTCTCCCTAGGCCTCCCATCCCATGATCCTCTCATATCCCTTTTGCCTATCACCTGTCCAGCTCTTGGCTCCATCCTTCCCCCTCCTGTCTTCTCCTATCATTTTGGATCTCCCCCTCCGCCTCCCACTTTCAAATCTCTTACTATCTGTTCTTTCAGTCAGTCCTGATGAAGGGTCTCAGCCCGAAACGTCGACTGTACCTCTTCCTATAGATGCTGCCTGGTCTGCTGCATTCACCAGCAATTTTTATGTGTGTTGCTTGAAACTCCAGCATCTGCAGATTTTCTGGTGTTTGCATCTCTGACAGTAGAGTATATTCGTATGGATTTCTGCCTGAGCATGCAGAATTACATCATGGCTGACACTGTTATGTTCTACAGGTGATAGCATGACCACAGTCTACCAATTTACACTGCAGATGTAGGTTCAAGGATACTTAACTGCTTTATAAATGAAAACATTTATTTTATGAGGCAAGTAAAACTGTGACTTGTTTTGCTGCATGTTGAAGGATACTGTACAGATCATTAATCTCATCTGAAGTGGTTTTGTTTGTTTCGTTTTTATCATAGCACCTGCTCCAGAGAGTGAAGAATCAAAACCTCAAAGAAAGCCAATGACGTATGATGAATTGAGAAACAAAAATAGGGAGCAATATGAAGTTACGATTACACAAAAGGCAGAGTCTCTGCACAAACCAACTGCACAGAGAATATCTGGCAACAAAGGTGCTCAGTTATGTATTTATTTTGTGGGCGAATGGGAAGGCCATATTTCTTTTCCCCATGATGCTTTTTCTTTAGAAAGATAGCGCAGAATCGACCCTTCGGGTCTAACGCAGTGTGCCTTCCAGCAACCCACCTATTTAACCCTAGCCTAATCACCGGACAACTTGCATTAACCAATTAACCTACTAACAGGTACATCTTTGAACTGTGGGTGGAAACCGGAGCACCTGGAGGAAACCCACGCGGTCACAGGGAGAACATACAAACTCCTTGCAGCCGGTACCGGAATTGAACTCTGAACTCCATGCCACGCTGTAATCATGTCGTGCTAACCATTGTGCTACTGTGGCACCCTACAACAACAACATCCTTATAGACTGCGCTGGAATTGAACTGTGAACTCCAACGCCCCAAGCTGTAATAGCATCACCCTAACCACTGTGCTCCTGTGGCACCCTCACATGAAAGCTAGGTTCCTTATGATGGTGGCAACCCAATAATTGTTTGATTGAGAATTACCTAAATATGTACAAAACCCATTTCCAGAAAAGTTAGGATATTTTCCAAAATGCAATAAAAACAAAAATCTGTGATATGTTAATTCATGTGAATCTTTATTTAACTGACAAGAGTACAAAGAAAAGATTTTCAATACTTTTACTGACCAACTTAATAGTAGTTTGTAAACATACACAAATTTAGAATTTGATTGCTGCAACACACTCAACAAAAGTTGGGACAGAGTTAAAATAAGATTGAAAAGTGCACAGAATATTCAAATAACACCGGTTTGGAAGACTCCACATTAAACAGGCTAATTGGTAGCAGGTGAGGTATCATGACTGGGTATAAAGTAGCGTCCATCAAAGGCTCAGTCTTTGCAAGCAAGGATGGGTCGTGGCTCACTCCTATATGCCAAAATTCGTGAGAGAATTCGTCAGTTCAAAAGGAACATTTCTCAACGCAAGATTGCAGAGAATTTAGGTCTTTCAACATCTACAGTACATAATATTGTGAAAAAATTCAGAGAATTCAGAGACATCTCAGTGCGTAAAGGGCAAGGTCGGAAACCACTGTTGAATGCGCGTGATCTTCGAGCCCTCAGGCGGCACTGTCTAAGAAACTGTCATGCTATTGTGACAATTATAGCCAACTGGGCTCGAGGGTACTTCGGAAAACCATTGTCACTCAACACAGTCCGTCGCTGCATCCAGAAATGCAACTTGAAACTGTATTACGCAAGGAGGAAGCCATACATCAACTGTATGCAGAAACACCGGCAAGTTCTCTGGGCCCGAGCTCATCTCAGATGGACCGAAAGACTGTGGAACTGTGTGCTGTGGTCAGATGAGTCCACATTTCAGCTAGTCGAGTTCTCCGTGCCAAAGATGAAAACGACCATCCAGATTGTTATCAGCGAAAGGTGCAGAAGCCAGCATCTGTGATGGTATGGAGGTGCACCAGTGCCCACGGCATGGGTGAGTTGCATGTATGTGAAGGTACCATTGACTCTGAAAATGAATGGAGCATCATGAAGAGGAGAATCAGACAACAGAGACCACGGACTGTTGAGCAGCTGAAGTCTTATATCAAGCAAGAATGGACAAAATTTCCAATTACAAATCTACTACATTTAGTATCCTCAGTTCCAAAACAATTAAAAAATGTTATTAAAAGAAAAGGTGATGTAACACAATGGTAAACATGCCTCTGTCCCAACTTTTGTTGAGAGTGTTGCAGCCATCAAATTCTAAATTTGTGTATGTTTACAAAATATAATTAAGTTGGTCAGTAAAACTATTGAAAATCTTTTCTTTGTACTTTTGTCAGTTAAATAAAGGTTCACGTGAATTAACATATCACAGATTTTTGTTTTTATTGCATTTTGGAAAATATCCCAACTTTTCTGCAAATGGGGTTTGTACAAATGATATGTTCCAAATTGGAATGATAAGTACTACGGAGATTTAAGATTTCTTTTAATTAGTTTAAACAAATTGTTTGAATTTTGGTTGGCATATGATGTAATCATTTGGTAATATATCCACTTCCAAAGTGACTTGTGATGTTCCCATTTGTTGCTATTATGGGAGCTGTTATCAAAGTAGTCCAGCAAGTAACGACAGCATATTTAGGAATATGGTACACACTGCTAATACGGTATGCCAGTGGAGGATGGATTACCAATCAAATCAGGTTATTTTGTCCTGGAAGATGAAAACTATTTGGGAGTTAACAGAGTTCTGCTTAACCAATCGAGTAGAGAATATGCTATCTGACTTGTCCTGTTTAGTTGTTTGAAAGATTTTACATTGTCAGGTGAGTTACTCATCATTGGATACTCATGAGGATCTGTAGCTGAGTATAAACATATTATAGTTTTTATGTACAGGTTAATTTTATCATTTATCTTGCGATGCCTCAGAAAGGCGCAGCCATCATTTAG
The DNA here is from genome assembly GCF_963921235.1 of Mobula hypostoma. Classification (NCBI taxonomy): domain Eukaryota; kingdom Metazoa; phylum Chordata; class Chondrichthyes; order Myliobatiformes; family Myliobatidae; genus Mobula; species Mobula hypostoma. The sequence goes on along the minus strand of NC_086099.1, from coordinate 62,149,573 downwards.
GACCCCCTTCACTCAGAACATGCCTCCTTCTGATTGCTAACATCAAGGAGGAGAGACAGGAGCCTGAAAACACACTCTCAACACTTTCTACCCTCTGCCGTCTGATTTCTGAATGGCCCACTATTTTTGATTTCTCTCTTTTTGCACTATTTATTTAATTTTTCTATATATATTTTGTAATTTATGGTTTTTTTTATTTATTGCACTGTACTGCTGACAACAAATTTCATGACATATGATATTAGTGATATCATGATGCCAGTGATATTAAATCTGCTTCTTGTCCTGATTCTAATCAGTGTTTTGATTGTCTTTCCTCATAGCAAAAACCAACAAATATGGAGATGCCTGGGACGAATAAGAAATACAGCAACAACAATAAGCTTGTAATAAACCCATAAGTATTTATTATCACCATACTCTTCAGCATTATTTAATCTGGAAAGCTGGACTCATACTCTACAGATGAGATGACAAAAATTACGATGTACATTATACTGGAATCCACTTCGCCTGTCACTGATAGTAAATCTAAGCTGGTAATGCCAGTCAAGGACTTGTCTATTCTGTTTCTTGTTATGAGAATTATGACTTGTAGAATTGCCACAAATATTCTTGTTAACACATGCAATCATTTCTCAATGAAATTGTTTTCCACAGGAAAAATACTCACAAAATAAAATATTCCTTTAGCTTAAAGCTGCAATGAATAACCTTAATATAAATGATTATTTACTATGATTTCTGAAAAATGTTGCTGTTGTTCATCAAATTAAACCAAAATAGTGGACTATACTAAAATGATAGTTTCCATTGTTTATTATATCCATAACTGACTACAGAAGCTTTTGTGTCTTGCACAGTTTTCTAATTTGATGAATAGCCATGGGATCTCCTTTATCTCCTGTTCTATGCAATTTATTCATGGACAGTTTTGAAACAAAGCCTTGGCTATAACAACTAAAAAGGTAGACTTATGGTGTCCAGTTAAAAGCAAAAAGTGAGGTCACAATTAGAAAAGGGCTAAGAAGCACCTAAAAAGGTAAACAGACTGAAAGTGGCACCTAGAAGGCCTAACAAACTGTGTCAGGGAGTTGTTTACTCTATACCTCTAAAATCATGCTAAATTGGTGATACTGGAAGGACATTGAAGAGCAGGATAGCGAAACATAAGAGTGCCTTAAAAAACTTGAGAGTAGAATGAAGTGGGATTGCTGAACACTGCCTGTCATGCTTATGTAGACCAAGGTTTGATGAGGCCAGCATCCTTGGCAAAGAAGAGAATGTCTACAAGAGAAAGACTGGAGAATCACTAGAGATGGAGCGTGTGGGGGGACCTAAATGTGGGTTCTAAGAGTGTAGAGATAGCTCCAGTCTGAGACCACACATTCCTGAAGATGGTTTGGCCTAAAAAATTGACCAATCCAAACAAGGCCGATTCAAATTAACCAGTCAAGAATAGACAATTCAGTATATTGAGCATTTAGCCCCACTCATTGCCCTGCTCACACGAGAGGGTATATAAGGAGGTGTCTCTAGGGGGACTTGTCATTTGACTAATTTGTGCCTAAGGAAGATAGTCAGATTTACCGTTGAAACTTTGCAATCAGTATCTGTAAAAATGTGACTGTTAAGACTAAAGGATAGTATGGATAGGTTTTATTATATTCATGACAGTGTAACTACTGATGTAACTATACATTTGAGTCTTACAAACAATTAAATGTCTCGTGCTATTTCTGTCATATTTACTGAACGTAGTGGTGTTCTTTCATTCAGTCTATGCAAATTTTTACTTCATAATTAGCTGGAAGAACTATATTTGCAGAAAGAATGAAGTTAGGATATTTAGGGAGTGGGATGTAACAAATTAACAATGGTACTTAACGGGCCATTAAGTGCATTAGCAATTTGTTATGAATACATATGAGGGGAAAAAAGTTAGCTTCTGACTTAAGAAGTTCTCAGTTCTGATGAAAGACCATCAGAATGAAAATTTAATCTTATTTCTATCACTACAGATGCTGGAATTACTCTGCAGGCTATGCAGTATTTTCTGTCTGCCCTCCAATGACCAGCTTTCCAATGAAAATGCAATTTCAATTGTTAAGTATCTCAAAACAAAGTTTTATGTATCTGCTATGATTTTTCTTTTGAAACCTGAGAGCCACTGGTGAGGCTTCTGTTGAAGTCCTTCATTAATTACCTTTGAGTAACTGCAGTTTGAGTCACAGCAGTTCTTTCTGGTGATGGTATTCTTGTAATGTTGTAAGATGGGAACTCTCATTGTTTAGACCCAGTAACTACAATGGTTATTGATATGTTTACACGTTAAAGTGAAGATGACAAAGAATGGTAGGGTGAAAGAACCATGGATGACAAGTGAGGTGGAAAATCTAGTGAGGTGGAAGAAGGCAGATACATGAGGTTTAGGAAGCAAGGATCAGATGGGTCTATTGAGGAATATAGGGTAGCAAGAAAGGAGCTTAAGGGGCTGAGGAGAGCAAGAAGGGGGCATGCGAAGGCCTTGGCGAATAGGGTAAAGGAAACCCCCCAAGGGATTCTTCAATTATGTGAAGAACAAAAGGATGACGGGAGTGAAGGTAGGACCGATTAGAGATAAAGGTGGGAAGATGTGCCTGGAGGCTGTGGAAGTGAGCGAGGTCCTCAATGAATACTTCTCTTCGGTATTCACCAATGAGAGGGAACTTGAGGACAATATGAGTGAGGTTGATGTTCTGGAGCATGTTGATATTAAGGGAGGGGAGGTATTGGAGTTATTAAAATACATTAGGATGAATAAGTCCCTGGGGCCTGACGGAATATTCCCCAGGCTGCTCCACGAGGCGAGGGAAGAGATTGCTGAGCCTCTGAGTAGGATCTTTATGTCCTCGTTATCTACGGGAATGGTACCGGAGGATTGGAGGGAGGCGAATGTTGTCCCCTTGTTCAAAAAAGGGTAGTAGGGATAGTCCGGGTAATTATAGTCCAGTGAGCCTTATGTCTGTGGTGGGAAAGCTGTTGGAAAAGATTCTTAGAGATAGGATCTATGGGCATTTAGAGAATCATGGTCTGATCAGGGACAGTCAGCATGGCTTTGTGAAGGGCGGATCGTGTCAACCAAGCCTGATAGAGTTCTTCGAGGAGGTGACTGGGCATATAGATGAGGGTAGTGCAGTGGATGTGATCTATATGGATTTTAGTAAGGCATTTGACAAGGTTCCACACGGTAGGCTTATTCAGAAAGTCAGAAGGCATGGGATCCAGGGAAGTTTGGCCAGGTGGATTCAGAATTGGCTTGCCTGCAGAAGGCAGGGGGTCGTGGTGGAGGGAGTACATATGGATTGGAGGGTTGTGACTAGTGGTGTCCCACAAGGATCTGTTCTGGGACCCCTATTTCTCATGATTTTTATTAATGACCTGGATGTGGGGGTAGAAGGGTGGGTTGGCAAGTTTGCAGATGACACAAAGGTTGGTGGTGTTGTAGATAGTGTAGAGGGTTGTCAAAGATTGCAGAGAAACATTGACAGGATGCAGAAGTGGGCTGAGAAGTGGCAGATGGAGTTCAACCCGGAGAAGTGTGAGGTGGTACACTTTGGAAGGACAAATTCCAAGGCAGAGTACAAAGTAAATGGCAGGATACTTGGTAGTGTGGAAGGAGCAGAGGGATCTGGGGGTACATGTCCACAGATCCCAGAAAGTTGCCTCACAGGTGGATAGGGTAGTTAAGAAAGCTTATGGGGTGTTAGCTTCTATAAGTCGAGGGATGGAGTTTAAGAGTCGCGAGGTAATGATGCAGCTCTATAAAACTCTGGTTAGGCCACACTTGGAGTACTGTGTCCAGTTCTGGTCACCTCACTATAGGAAGGATATGGAAGCATTGGAAAGGGTACAGAGGAGATTTACCAGGATGCTGCCTGGTATAGAGAGTATGCATTATGATCAGAAATTAAGGGAGCTAAGGCTTTACTCTTTGGAGAAAAGGAGGATGAGAGGAGACATGATAGAGGTAGATAAGATATTAAGAGGAGTAGATAGAGTGGATAGCTAGCGCCTCTTCCCCAGGGCACCACTGCTCAATACAAGAGGACATGGCTTTAAGGTAAGGGGAGGGAAGATCAAGGGGGATATTAGAGCAAGGGTCCCCAACCTTTTTTGCACGGCGGACCGGTTTAATATTGACAAATTTCTTGCGGACCGGCCGACCCGGGGGTGGGGGGGGCATTCAAGTAGGGTTAAACTCACCTCAACATGTCTTTTACAGTTAGGGTTGCCAACTTTCTCACTCCCAAATAAAGGACAAAAGTAGCAGTCAAATCCCAGGACACTTTACCCCAGAAAAGACTACCATGACCATGAAGCCTTGCGCGGGCACCTGTGTGCGCATGTGTGTACGTGCCGATTTTTTTCCTCACAAATAGGTTTTGTCTTCATCTTCCCGACTACTATACGTACATTATTTCTACCTTATATAGGGTGTGCATTTATCATATCATTCCTGCTTTTACTATATGTTAGAGTTATTTTCGGATTTATGTGTTATTTGGTATGATTTGGTAGGTTATTTTTTGGGTCTGGGAACGCTCAAAAATTTTTCCCATATAAATTAATGGTAATTGCTTCTTCGCTTCACCCCATTTCAGCACGAAAGGTTTCATAGGAACACTCTACCTTAGCGGGGGAAATACGGGAGAAGGGTGGTCCCTTATGGGACAAACCAATTTAGCCCGATATACGGGATGTCCCGGCAAATACGGGACAGTTAGCAACCCTATGTTCAAGTTCAGTGCGTGACAGGGAATGAGGAAAGATGCAGCTGACTCGTATCGTTTCCTTGCGGCCCGGTAGTGCATGCTTTGCGGCCCGATGGTTGGGGACCGCTGTTTTAGAGGAAGGTTTTTTACTCAAGAGAGTGGTTGGTGCATGGAATACACTGCCTGAGTCAGTGGTGGAGGCAGATACACTAGTGAAATTTAAGAGACTACTAGACAGGTATATGGAGGAATTTAAGGTGGGGGGTTATATGGGAGGCAGGGTTTGAGGGTCGGCACAACAATGTAGGCGGAAGGACCTGTACTGTGCTGTACTATTCTATGTTCGATGTAAGATGGTATGCAGCTTGGAGAGGAACCCGCAGATGATGAAATTCCTATTGCCCAGCTCCATGGTAGTACAAACTATGGGTATGAAAATTATTGTCGGTCTACCTGGTAAGTAGCAGAATGCATTTTGTATACAACACATGTAGCCTAATGCCATATACGGAGAAGAATAAACAGTTAATGTTTCAAGCTGAGATCCTTTATCAGAACTCAATTTATGTCAGTGCATTACCCCCAATTCAATAGATTCTAAACTTGCTGATCAACTAATTATGCAGGAGTTTTTGGAATTCCTTAAAATCCAAATGCATCATATTAGCTGGTTCTCCCTTCACTATTCTGCTAGCTGCATTGTCAAAAAATTCCAACAGATCACAAGCATGACTTTCCTGTCGTTAATTGTTGGCTCTACTGAATCCTATTATCTTGTTCAAGGTGTTTCATTATTTATCTTATATCAATTAAAATGTTTTCCCTAACAGTACTGTTTGGTTAAGAGGTCAATAGTTCGCTGTTTTCTCTATCTATGCTTTCTTAAGTAGTGGTGTTGTAGCGGTGTGCTACACACAGCGTTAGAATAACGACACGTAGTCGATGAGTTGTAGTTGCAAAAAAAGAGGTTTATTCAAACTTTGCGGCCTCCTTTAAAGCCTTCCCGTTCCCGCCCTCCCCGGGCAGGACTGCTGTGGGAAATGCATATTCGCAGACCCTTCCCGCACGCAAGTTTTCCCCCCGCTGGTGAAGATGGCCTGGCGCCTTTTTTGGGGCCGGCCCTCTGCCTGCGCGCGCTGTTTCGTGAGCTGGTTCGAGTGCGCTGGAAAGTGGGTCGCCACAGTGTTATATTTGCTATCCTCAAACCACAAGGACAATTCCAGAATCCATAGAATTCGATGCTCATGATGTAGGGTCCTTTGTTTTCAAGATTAAAAGAGTGACAGCTTTATGGCACACTTCTTCCCAGTACACCTTCGCACATGATTACCAGTCATTTAAATTCCTTGGCATTGGTATATCAGAGAATCTGTCTTGGGTCCAGCACATAGGTATAATCACGAAGTTCAAAGTAAATATTATTGAAGTACATATATGTCACCACATATAACCCTGAGATTCATTTTCCTGTGGGCATCCTCAGCAAATCTATAGAATAGTAACTGTAACAGGATCAATGAAAGATCAACCAGAGTGCAGAAGACAACAAACTATGCAAGTGCAAATGTAAATAAATAGCAATGAATAATGCAAACATAAGATAGAGTCAAAGTGAGATCATTGGTTGTGGGAACATTTCAACCATGGGGCAAGTGAGTGCAGCCATTCCTTTTTATCCAAAAGCCTGATGGCTGAGGGGTAACAACTGATCTCGATCTTGGCACTTGTACCCTCTACCTGATGGCATCAGAGAGAAGAGAGCATGACCTAACTGGTGGAATCCCTGATGATGGATGCTGGTTTTCTATGACAGCATTTCATGTAGATGTTTTCAATGACTGGGGTGGGGGGGGGGAGCTTTACCTCACAATAGGTGAATCCATCACCTTTTGTGATCGTACCTATGTGCTGGACTCAAGATGGATTCTCTGATATACGAATGCCAAGGAATTTAAATGACTGGTAATCACGGGTGAAGGTGGACTGGGAAGAGGTGTTCCATCAAGCTGTCACCCAAGTCTTTTAATCTTGAAAACACAATGAATCCATCACCTTTTGTGAGGTTCCTTTTGTAGGAAGGCACAATGGTGCCTCTTCTTTCGTGGAAGTTTGTGTAGATTCAGTTGGTTCCTTTTGTAGGAAGGCACAATGGTGCCTCTTCCTTCGTGGAAGTTTGTGTAGATTCAGTCTGTAATCAAAAACTTAGACTAACTGCTATAGATGCACAGTAGAGGGCAAACTAACTGATTGCATCATCACTTGGTATGGAAATACCAATGCCCGGGCATGGAAACATCTATAGAAGGTGGTAGATGCAGCACAGTCCATCACAGGCAAAGCCCTCCCCTTCATTTAGTATATTTACCTCGAACGCTGCCACAAGAAAGTAGCATTGATCATCAAGGACCCCCATCATCCAGGCCATCTTCTCCTTGCTAATACCATTGGGCACAAGGTACAAAAGCCTTGTTATCCAGGTTCAGGAGCAGTAATTACCTGACAGCCATCAGGCTCCTGAACCAGCATGGATAACTTCACTCACCTCAATTCAACCTACAGATTTGCTCTTTTTACAACTCATGTTTTTAGTATTTTTTTTAAAGCACAGTTTTTCATTTACACATTGGTTGTTTGTCAGTCTTTGTTTATGTATTGTTCATAAATTCAATTGTATTTCTTTAATTTACCTGTAATTGCCTGCAAGAAAATGAATCTTGAGGTAGTATGCGGTAACATATACATACTTTGATAATGAATTTTACTTTGACTTTCACAATGAATCCCAGCATGAGCTCGAAGAACAACATTACGAGAGCAATAAGTGGGGCAACTCCTGCATCTTCAGATTTGATTCTGATCTCCAGTGCTTTTAGGAGCTTTATGTTTGTGATGTGGTCATTAAAACTTTCCCTATCATCCCAAAAATGAACGTTAGGTTAATTAGCTACTGTTACTGTTATCAGTGTTTGTGAGAATAGTTTACAGGGAAATAAGTTAGTTATTGGGATTGCTCTAAGCCTGGCCTTAATGGGCTGTACTGGAGCCACGTGCATTGTATTTTGTATTGCACATTTATTATGGGTTTCAGTAATTTGTCATGTGGGATGAGAAGTGGTAGAAGTAAATGAGTACAGTTACATATTCATGCTTTGTCTTAGTTTAGTTTGGGGGGGGTGAACCGGGCTGATATTATTTTGTTCATTTCTTAATTACACTAATTTGAATGCTAATTACTCATTTCACTATATCAGTAATTTAGTTGTGTTTTTTTATCATTATAAAATTGTTCATCTTTGCTGGTTTCATAATAAAGGATTGAACATACTTTTTCGACTTGGAACTCAGTTATTTGGAAGTACGTCATACAGTGTCAATTCCTGTACAGAGTCTCTCAGCAGTTTTGGTTTGTTTTCAAGTAACCACTTTGTTTTGGTCAACAAAAAAATAGTCATGCCAAATAGACACCGGTCTATGGCAAAGGATTGCCTCAGACCTTTGGGCTAAAGTGGAGCAACTTGTGGTAGGATTATCTGCGACCTTTTATTGATTCATGCTGTGTATTTGTGGTTTGAACATGGTTTTCAATGGTCAGCACTGCCTGCCCATTAGGGACCATTTCTTGATTGCATGGTCTTTGCCTGAGGGTTTGTTGTTTTGTCGAACTGCTGAAATATTGTCCGGGTTGCCAACATTTGAGTTGAATGTTTAGTTTAAGCACTGTGGATGGGTGGACAGTTTGTTTGTTGCCCATGTTTACTCAATGGAATATTCACTGTGTGTTATATGAATATGCTGTGGGCAAACAAAGAGTTAATTGTGAGTTGTGCCATAAGGAGAAAGTAACATGAGTGTATCGAAGCATGGAACTGACATCAGCAACCTTGAAGTTGGAGCTGACGAGGAATTAAACTTACTGCTAAAGCTAAGGCAAATCAAATTGAAGGTCTTCGAAAGTAGTATAACATAAATGTGAACAAAGTTAATGCCATCAATTATCTTGTGAAAAATAAAATGCCTTACAAGTGCATTCTTATCTTGAGGTCTTGACTATCTCTGTGAAGCTGTTGTCATTATTTCCCAAGGATGAACAAGAAAGCAGAAGGAATGTTTTTCAAACATTGACAGCTGTAGTAGTGCAATAATAGAGGTTGTGAATCAATGGTTGACCCAAACATGTTACACTGAAGATCAGGTTACTGCAATGAGTGAATCTGTGTCTCACCTTCCATCACACAATGTTTCTCAAATTCCAAGGCATGGTTTGACTACATGTATAGCAGGATGATGTAGAACCAAAGGACAGTGTGTCAAGTGTCAGCGCTCAAAATTCTGCAAGAAGAAAATCTTTTGTATCTAATACCTCCTCTGATTTAGCTGCATTAATCACACATCATTGATTATAGAAGAACAAACATCTGCTGCGAGAGCAAGATGTGCAGCTACAGAAAAGCAAGGAACAGCTACGCAAAAGAAAGGAGCAACTTAACTTGCAGAAAGAAATTGCCACACACATGGCTGAAGTTAATGTGCTAAAGGCTTCAAGTGTGGTGAGTGGTAAAACTGCTCCAGCAGGACTGTCCTGTGCTGTGAGTTCCTCTATTGAAAAGGCACAGAAGAAAACAAAAAGACTATCAATGTTGATTCATTGGTTCCTCAAGAGTTTAGGATGCATCAACAAGACCCCTGAGAGGTAGTTCAGGGTGTTTACTCTCAGCGTGTACAAATGAGACACTGAACCTATCTCATATCCAACAGCTCAAAGGGGACATACACTCAAAGCATGGAAGCACTCTTGTTTCAGACGATAGAGGTCAAAACAGTATTATTGATATGAGGAAGCAAAATGAAATAACAGCTTTATTAGCACAGCAACACTTTCACCTTTGCCTAAAAGAGAGATTCAAATCTTTGATGGCAATCCATTTCTGAATTATTGAGGGCTTTTATGAGGGCTTTTGAAGGCAAGATTAGCAGCTAGAGTGACTACCTTTACTTCCTTGAACAGTACACTAGGGTTTGCCCTCAAGAACTTGTCGGAAGTTGCTAGCAAGTCGACCCTAAGAAAGAATATGTCAAAGCTAAGGCTTTACTACCGGATCATTTTGGTAAAGAACAAAAAAATGCATCCACCTATGTTCAAAAGTCTCTTTCTTGGGTACTTATCAAATCCGAAAATGCAGAAGCTCTTCAAGACTACAGTCTTAGAGGCTGTTGCAGTGCCATGGAAGAAATGCAGTACATGCACGAGCTGGACATGCTTGCTAATGTTGATTGTTGTAAAGAGATTGCACTATACAATTAGGGATAAATGAAGAACAGTGGTCTGTAAACCGCAAGAAAGGCACAACTGTAAGACCACTTCTGCTGATGTTTTGATTTTATTGAAGGGCAAGTAAAGGTTGCTACAGACCCAGTGTTTGGGAATATACAAGATGCTACATCACCAGCAATAAGCAAAGGTGTGAACAAAGCTCAGTCATAACTTCGTTCTCAGGCTAAAGGAAGCCGCTTTGCCTCTACTATGGCCACCATGAGAAGTAAAACTAAAACTGAACCTGGAACTAATGGAAAGGAGGTTCACAAAAAATGATTCCGAGATTGAAAATCTTATCGTATGAGGAGCGTTTGATGGCTCTGGTCCTGTATTCACTAGAATTCAGAAGAATGAGGGGGACTTCATTGAACCCTATCAAATGTTGAAAGCCTTGACAGAGTGTAATGTGGAAAGGATGTTTCCTAGGGTGGGGGAGTCTAAGCCCAAAGGATACAGCCTCAGAATAGAGGGACTCCATTTTGAACTGAGTTGAGGGGAAATTTCTTTAGCCAGAGAGTAGTGAATTTGTGGAACTCATTGCCACAGGTGGTTGTGGAGGCCAAGTCATTTGGTATATTTAAGGCAGAGGCTAATAGATTCTTGATTGGTCATGGCATGAAGGGATACAGGGAGAAGGCAGGAGATTGGGGCTGCGAGGGAAACGGATCAGCCGTGATGAAATGGCAGAGCAGACTCGATGGTTAAATGCCTAATTCTGCTCCAATATTATATAGTCTTATTGTCTAAGCCGTGAAAGAATCAGACAGCAGTGTCCTGGTATCCAATGACCTTACTGGGACTGGTGATCATGATTGTAAACTTTCCATAATTCCAATACAAGTGAAGTCTAAGAAGGGTAATGACTGGATATTGTGCTCTCCTAAATCAAGGGAATACAGCAGTGTTCGGCACAGTGGGCCTAATGAACAAGCTGAACTTCACAGGAAAAAGGACACACATTCTGTTGCGCACTGTGGGTCTAGAGAAGGTTGTGAGAAGTTACATTGTTTCAGGACTGGAAATGGCTGGCTTAGATGGAGAAAGCTATTGTGAACTATCTAACATCTTTACAGAGGAAAGTATGCCTGATCATGGAGACAACATTCCACATCAGAGGGATCTCCAGAGGTGGTCTCACCTGAGAATGGCCGTTTGCCAGAGATTGATGCAGAAATTGAGCTGCTGATAGAGATGAATGTGCGTAAAGCATTGGAGCTGTCGCGAGTGCTTTGCAGTGTTAATAATGAACATTATGTGATTAGAACAATGTTTGGTTGGACTGTGAAGGCACCACTCAAATGAAACAATGGTGATGGACGAGACTGTGCACAGCCTGAGCTGACAATTAAGAGGATCTCAGTTTTGAACTTGGATGAGCTTTGACAGTAGCAGTTCAAGGCAGAGTTCTCTGAATGCAGTCAAGCTAAACGGCCTGGTTTGACAAGAGAGGATCACAAGTTCATGGAGCTGGTTGCGATTTTTTTTAAACTGGTGGATGGCCACTACTAGATTAGTTTCCCTTTGGGAAAGCAGGAGGTTAACATGCCAAATAACAGGAAGATTGCTGAACAGCATGCTCTAAATCTAAGGAAGAAATTTAAGAAGGATGTGTCATTTCATAGTGACTACACAACTTTCATGAACAGTGATATTTCCAAACGTTATGCCGAAGAGTGTCAACGGAGGATCTGGAATGCAGTAATTGAAGACTGGTATATTCCACATCATGGTCTTTATCATCCCCAAAAAGGAAAACTTGGTGTTGCATTTGACTGTGGAGCGACTTTTCAGGGAATATCACTTAATGCTCAGCTCTCACAGAGACCGTATCTTACTAGCTCACTGATTGGAGTCATAACCAGATATGGAAAAGAGCCAGTTGTGATCAGAAGTTCTTTAAGGTCTCACAGGCATCTTAGTGGAGGTATGTAAATACTTCAAGCAATCTGGCAGATGTGGCCTCTAGAGGGTTGAAGGTGAAAGCATTCCTGAAGAAAGAGACACGCAACCAGTCAATATACACTCCATCACACATCTATAGAAGTTTGTCAAAGTTTTAGATGACATGCTGAATCTTTGCAAACTCCTAAGAAAATAGAGTTGCTGTGCTTTCTTTGTAATGGCACCTAAGTGCCGGACCCAGGACAGGTCTTCGGAAATGATAACACCGAGGAATTTAAAGTTGCTGACCCTCTTCACCTCTGATCCCCCAGTGAGGACTGGCTCATGGACCTCTGGTTTCCTACTCCTGAAGTCAATAATCAGCTCCTTGGTCCTGCAGACATTGAGTAAGATGTTGTTTTGGCACCACTCATACAGATTTAAATCTCCCTCCTATATGCTAATTCATTACCACCTTTGATTCAGCCAGGGACAGTGATGGCATCAGCAAACTTAATATGGTATTGGAGCTGTGCTACTACACAGTGATAAGTGTAAAGCAAGTAGAACAGGGGGCTAAACACAGAGCTTTGTGGTGCACCTATGCTGATGGAGGAGATGTTGCTGATAATCCGAACTGGCTGGAGTCTGCAAGTGAGGAAATCAAGGATCCAGTTGCACAAGGAGGCCTGGGTCGTGAAGCTTATTGAATAGTTTTGATAGGTATTGAATGCAGAGCTGTAGTCAATGAAAAGCATCCTGATCTATCCATCCTCACTGTCCAGATGTTCCAAGATTGAGTGAAGAGCCAATGAAATGGCATCTGCTGTTGGCCTGTTGTGACAGTAGGCAAATTGGAATGGATCCAAGTCACCTCTCGGGTAAGAGTTGATATGTTTCATCACCAACCTCACAAAGCACTTCATACCATTGAAGCATCACAGAGACTTCTACCTACAGGAACCTGGTCCAAATGCAGAGGGCCAAGCTCAGAGGTAGAAAACATGCTGGACTCCAGAATCTGTCTGATTGGTAAGAGGGCCTCCTGCAGCACAGTGAGAAAACACTGCTCTTAAACTTTTTTCAAAGCTTTGACATCCGGCAAACCATTGTTCTTTAGAGCTTTGTTAAATATCCTGGCAATTTGTGGAGACAATTTAAAGTCTATTAAAATGAAAGTAAATTTTAAGAAATCAAAATTCTCCCAAATATATGAAGAAATCTGACTGGAAACAGTTAGCCAAAACAAAAATGTTTTGCAGGTGCTGGAAATCCAGAGTAACACACACAAATCTGGGAGGAACAGGTCAGGCAGCATCTATGGAGATTAATAAAGGGTCGTCATTTTGGTCCGAGCCTCTCCGTCAAGACTGGGAAGGAGCCAGAATAAAGAGATGGGGGACGGGACCGAGTGCAATGTCAAAGGTGATGGGTGAAAGGGGAAGGGTATGAAGTAAGAAGCTGGGAGTTGGGTGGAAAAGGTAAAGGGCTGGAGACGAAAGAATCAGATAGGAGAGGAGAGTGGACCAAGGGAGAGAGGGAAGCGGCAGGGGCACCAGGGCAAGTGATAGGTGAGGAGAGGAGTAGCAAAAAGGTAAGTGGGGAGCCAGAATAGGAAATTGAAGAAGAGAGGAGGGGGAAAATTACCAGAAGGTCCAGAAGTCGATGTTCATACCATAAGGTTGGAGGCTACGCTCCTCTAACCTGAGAGTAGTTTCACCCAGGCTCCAGAGGAGTCCACGAACGTAACATGTCAGAATGGAAATGGGGATTAAAATTAAAATGGGTGGCCATTCATTAGGATTAGAGTAAGTGTTAGGGTTCCTGCATCTTGTGGATGGAGTGAAGGTGCTTGACAAAGCTGTCCCCAATCTTTCAGGTCTCACTGTTGTAGAGGAGTTGCATCAGGAGCACCAGATACAGTAGATGATCCCAACAGATTGACAAGTGTAGTGCTTTTTTCAATTTCAAAATATACTTTATTCAAAAATAAAATTATATACAATAAACCATTCAATGTCTCTCAATCCTTTACATACGTTTCCCTTAATGGTCTCTAGATAACCATACTTCTGGCCACCCACGTGGCCCTCAGTTGGTTCACCTTCCCACACCATTGTTGAGGGGTATACTCCCCGCCCTGACCCCTCCCACTCTCACGGGAGAAGAACCCTAAACTGTGGTCCTTCCCCACCAGGCCCTTGTGGTGGCTGCACCAAGTTTCAGTGTGTCCCTCAGCATGTACTCCTGCAGCCGAGAATGTGCCAGTCGGCAGCATTCTCCCACGGACATCTCCATGTGCTGGTAGTTCATCAAGTTTCGGGCTGACCAAAGAGCATCTTTCACCAAGTTGATGAACTGCCAGCAGCACCGGATGTTGGTCTCCAGGTGTGTCCCCGGGAACAGCCCATAGATCAGAGAGTCCTCTGTTATGCAGCTGCTGGGCATGAAACGTGACACTAGCCCGTCCATCCTCCTCCGCACCTTCTCTGCGAACTGAAGTGTGTAAACAGGTGGGTCACAGACTCCTCCTCACTGCAGTCCTCCCGTGGGCAGTGGGGTGTGGAGATGACGTTCCGGGCATACAGGAGGGATCTGACGGGAAGGGCCTCTCTCACCGCCAGCCAGGCAAGGTCTTGGTGCCTGTTGGTGAGGTCTGGCAATGAGGCATTTTGCCAGATGAACTGGACGGTCTGCTCAGGGAACCACCGCACTGTGTCCATCACATCCTTCTCCTGCAGTGCCTGCAGGACATTACGGGCCGACCACTGCCTGATGACCCTGTGGTCAGAGGCATTGACCTGAAAGAACTTTTCTATGAAGAACAGGTATGGCGGCAACAACCAGCTGACTGGGGCGTTGCGCGGGAGTGGGGTCAGACCCATCCTTCGTAGCCAGGGCGACAGGTAGAACCTGGGCACATAGTGGTACTTGGTGCCCACATATCTGGGTTCTACACACAACCTGATGCAGCCACACACGAGGCTGGCCATCAGGTTGAGAGTGACATTGGGGACGTTCTTGCCCCCATTGTCCAGGGACTTGTGCATGGTGGTCCGTCTGACCCACTTCATCTTGGATCTCCAGATGAATCTGAAGACAGCTCGGGTGATTTCCGAGCTGTAGGAGTTGGGGACAGGCCACACCTGCGCCAAGTACAGCAGCCCTGAGAGCACCTCACACCTGATGTCCAGGTTCTTGCCCGTTATTGATAGGGAATTCCCTCCCCACAGTCCCAGTTTCTTTTTCACCTTGGCAATCCACTCCTGCCAGTTCTTGTTGCATGCCTTGGCATCTGGAAGGCCTGTTCTGGGCCCTGAATAGAGGTGAGGGAGGAGATGAATGGGCAAGCGAATCATGGTGGGAGTGATCCCTGCAGGGATACTGTAAGTACTGGGAGGTTGAGTAGTGGGGGGTGGGGGGGTTGGGATCCAAAACAAAAGACGTCTTTCTTTATGTATTCTAATTTGCAATTATTTGATCCACACAAATGCCAGTCCAATGGAGTCTCAGTTCTCCTGACAAACCTGCCCTGGTGCAGGAACAGAGATGCAGTTTTTTCACACCACACCCAATGAAAATTGTGAAGACTGAAATATTTGACAAGACTCCACAATGAGTTTGATGTTACAGTAAATAAACAGATAAATCATTGTATTCTGTTAGTAAGTCTGTTTGTTTGGGATTTAGGCTGCAGCCAAGACCTATTAATTCAGGTTGGAACTGCTGCAAAAAGATCTGTCCTAGTAATAAATAATATGAAAGTCCAGGGGAAGAAATTAATGGGAAATAATGAGTTGAGGGTAGAGACAATGGACTTATCAGTAAAAAAAGATGAAATGGGAGAGGACATGTATCTGTAAATGAGGTGAAATTGCAACTTGCAATCAGTGATTATAGCTAAGTATATATTGAGTTCTGGAAAAGCTAGCAAAATGAGCACACTGGATTATTGAGCAGAGTCATGATTGAAACTGATAGCCTTTTGGAAGGGAGTGAAGGAATTTTAGAAACAGGAGAGTAGAGGAAATAACAGATTGTCCACTGCTTTAATGGTCAGCAGGTGAAGTTTGTTGAAAGCGATGTCACAGGTAGACAGGGTGGTGAAAAGCATTTAGCAAGCTGGCCTTTATTTGTCAAGGCACTAAATTCAGGAGTTGGAACATTGTATTGTCGATGTATAGATTGTTATGCTGCAGTTGTGTAAGTAATTGGAGAGGTCACGTGTGTTCGTCTAGTGATCTGAAGGTCACTAGTTCGAGCCTCAGCTGTGGCAGCATGTTTGTGTCCTTGAGCAAGGCACTTAACCACACATTGCTCTAGTCTGTGCGAGGAGTGGCGCCCCAGACTTCCAATCTGTGCCTTGTAGGGCATGAAAATGCCCGACGCAGGCCTCTCATGGTCTGAGTCGACGTTTCCTCCCCTCCCCCTCTCCCTCCCTCACATTTAGAGTATTGTGTTCAGTTTTGGTTACCCTGCTATAGAAAAGATGTAGTTAGACTAGAGACAATGCAGAGGGATTTGCATGGATGTTGCCAGAACTAAAGCGCCTGAGTTTGAGGGATAGGTTGGCCAGGCTAGGTTTTTATTCCTTGGAACATTGGAGAATGAAGGGTGACTTTAAAGAAACATTTAAAGTTATGAGTGGCATAGATAAGATAACTGTCTTTTCCCCAGGTGAGAGAAATCCAAAACTACAGGAAATAGACTTAGGATGAGAGGGGGTAAAATTTGAAAATGACCTGAGAGATAACACAGATGGTGATGAGTACTTGTGTGGTAGTTAATGGTTGAGGCAAGTACAATAGTATCATTTATGAAGCATTTGGATAGGTGTGTGGAGGGCTGGGTTTAGAGGGATATGGGTCAATGATATGAAACGGGACTAGCAGGAAGCATGGGTTAAAGGGTCTGTATCTGTGCTGTATTACTCTATGATTCTATCTTTTGTACAACAAATGTCCTTAACTAAATGTCTGTTTGCTCCATTGAACGTAACACTTTCCCAAGAATCACACCCAACCAGTATACCCTGCCTGTGCTCAGCAACGGTGGTTCTTCAGTGGATTCTCGTGCTGGTCTGGAATTTATCACATTACCAAATCCATACTTAAGTGCAGTAGGTCATTTTTTGGAATCTGCTCTGTTCCCCATTCGGGATGGGAAGTGGTAAGTAATTAGTTGGTAAAAAAAAAATAACATGGTAGCAACAGCAGAGACTCAAAGTGACTGTGTTTTAGGAACAATCAGCCTTTTCAATAGAAGCTGGAATCTATGTGTATTATCCGGAATGGCATGACTTGTGTGCAAAAATATGTGCCTATGTACAAGTAGTTTATTCAGGGAGCTCCACTCCACCCAAGAAGTACCTCACCATGATATTTTCCTTTGCCCAGATTTTTATTTTTATAATCATGAAGTGATTGCTGCATTTTTAAGAACTCCACTTGGACACAAAATTCGACATGAATGGAAATGCAAATCCAAAATTTGCAGAAGTAAAATGTGACAATATCTGTCAGAGCACAATGGGCTGGGTGGAAAATCCAGTACAGAGTACCACACCCATCTTCTACCCTGTGCTACTGTTATTCCAGTCATATACTCTTGAGCTGGAGTTGAGTAAACAATGTCAAGCAGAGAATCAATTCAAAACTGTGCAGGAACAAGTGGCAAGGAACATGTGTTGAACATGACAAAGCAGATAAAACGTCCAGCCCACATCATGTGTGTGTTCTATTTGAACACACCTACTCTCTTGAGGTCCAGGAGCATAAAAGCAATAAATCCTTGCATTTGTCTCTTCATAAGTACCATTTAGCAATTATGCTGATTGGGACAGCCAAATACTAAGTGAAAACAGATGGAGGAAAATGCTCTTTCCGAAATAAATTTCTGAATTTTCTCCCTACTTGCTTCCTTGGTGCCAAATCAGAGAAGGAAGCTTGGAAGTGTATTTTTTTTTAAGAAGGGAGGGTCTTAGAGCAAAATTATATCCTTCCTGGTGCATTTTGCGCACCACAGTTCCCGAGCAGACACTGGATTTTGTAGAGGGAGAGTGAGTTTAAAAGAAGCGAGCAGGGGCAGCCGGCACTATTTGTGTATCACAGTTTCCGGGGAGAATTGGATTGCGTAGAGGGAGAATGAGTTTAAAAGAAGTGACAAGAAAAAGTCAGCACCTTTTATGTGTCACAATTCCCAAGGTGACATTGAATTGTGCATAATTAGGCATTTGGCAGGATCTAATAAAAAGAAGTGGGTTTAAATGGAGTGGTTATTGTGCAAGTGGGCCAGTGTCAGATTTGAGGCTTTGACTCATCAGGGCTTCCTCAAGGAGAGGCATAGGCCATAGGTAGATTTTGTTATGTTATTTCTACTTTCTTTTCTTTCTTATTGCATTAGAGCAGTGGGGATGCCAGGCAGGATAATGGAACACCCTCTTGCAGGATTTAGGAAGGCAGGGAGAGCCTCAGTGTCCCTGATCACTATACTTGCAAGAACTGTGTCCAGCTGCAGCTTCTAACATACCGTGCTAAGAAACTGGAGCTGGAACTGGATGAACTCAGGGTCATTCAGGAGGCTGGGGGGTTGATAGACTGGACATACAGAAAGGTAGTTACACCCAAGGTGCAGGACGCAGATAACTGGGTGACCATCAGTAGGGGAAAGGGGATACACAGCTAGAGTAGAGCATCCCTGTAGCTATTACACTCAACAACAGATATACCGATTTAAGTACTGTCGGAAGTGATGACCTAGTGGAGGAAAACCTCAGCTGTCAGGACTCTGTAACTGAGTCTGGGTCTATGGCTCTGAAGGGAAGAGTGGAGGGTGGGGTAAAGGCCAGCTGTGGTGATAGGGGATTCATTAGTTAGGGGAAGAGAAAGGAGAATTTATGGATGGGATTGAGATTCCCAGATTGTCTCCCGGGTGCCAGGTTCAGAGTCATCTCGAATCAAGTCCACAGCATTCTTAAGAGGGAGGATTAGCAGCCAGAGGTCATGGTCAACATTGGTACCAATGACATGGGCAGGAGGGGTGATGAGGTCCTGCAAAGTGGGTTCAGGGAGTTAGGTTCTAGTAAAAGGACAGGACCTCCTGGGTTGTGATCTCAGGATTGCTATCCATGCTACCTGCTAGTGAGACCAGAAATCATCATGCAGTTTAACATGTGGCTAAGGAGATGGCGCAAGAGGGAGGGCTTCAGATTTTTGGATCATTGGGCTCTCTTCCAGGAAAGGTGGGACCTGTACAGAAGGAATGGTTTGCACCTGAACTGGAAGGGGGCTAATATCCAAGCAAACAACAGGAATTCTGCAGATGCTGGAAATTCAAGCAACACACATCAAAGTTGCTGGTGAACGCAGCAGGCCAGGCAGCATCTATAGGAAGAAGCGCAGTCGACGTTTCAGGCCGAGACCCTTCGTCAGGACTAACTGAAGGAAGAGTGAGTAAGGGATTTGAAAGCTGGAGGGGGAGGGGGAGATGCAAAATGATAGGAGAAGACAGGAGGGGGAGGGATGGAGCCGAGAGCTGGACAGGTGATAGGCAGAAGGGGATACGAGAGGATCATGGGACAGGAGGTCCAGGAAGAAAGACGGGGGGGGGTGACCCAGAGGATAGGCAAGAGGTATATTCAGAGGGACAGAGGGAGAAAAAGGAGAGTGAGAGAAAGAATGTGTGCATTAAAAAGAGTAACAGATGGGGTACGAGGGGGAGGTGGGGCCTAGCGGAAGTTAGAGAAGTCAATGTTCATGCCATCAGGTTGGAGGCTACCCATACGGAATATAAGGTGTTGTTCCTCCAACCTGAGTGTGGCTTCATCTTTACAGTAGAGGAGGCCGTGGATAGACATGTCAGAATGGGAATGGGATGTGGAATTAAAATGTGTGGCCACTGGGAGATCCTGCTTTCTCTGGCGGACAGAGCGTAGATGTTCAGCAAAGCGGTCTCCCAGTCTGCGTCGGGTCTCACCAATATATAAAAGGCCACATCGGGAGCACCGGACGCAGTATATCACCCCAGTCGACTCACAGGTGAAGTGATGCCTCACCTGGAAGGACTGTTTGGGGCCCTGAATGGTGGTAAGGGAGGAAGTGTAAGGGCATGTGTAGCACTTGTTCCGCTTACACGGATAAGTGCCAGGAGGGAGATCAGTGGGGAGGGATGGGGGGGACGAATGGACAAGGGAGTTGTGTAGGGAGCGATCCCTGCGAAATGCAGAGAGAGGGGGGGAGGACTCTTCCACCCCCACCGATGACCCCTTCTCCCGTCTTCATCCCTCCTCTTCTTCATGGACACCCCGCTCTGGTCTTCTGCCTGCTCTGGATCTCTTTATTGCCAACTGCCGACGGGACATCAACCGTCTCGACTTCACCGCACCTTGTCCCCATTCCAAACTCACTCCTTCGGAACGCTCTGCTCTCCACTCCCTCCGCACTAATCCTAACATTATTATTAAACCCGCTGATAAGGGGGGTGCTGTTGTAGTCTGGCGTACTGACCTCTACCTTGCCGAGGCACAGCGACAACTCGCGAATACCTCCTCTTATTTACCCCTCGATCGTGACCCCACTAAGGAGCACCAGGCCATTGTCTCCCACACTATCAACGACTTTATCCGCTCAGGGGATCTCCCATCCACTGCTACCAACCTTATAGTTCCCACACCCCGCACTTCCCGTTTCTACCTCCTACCCAAGATCCACAAACCTGCCTGTCCTGGCCGACCTATTGTCTCAGCTTGCTCCTGCCCCACCGAACTCGTTTCTGCATACCTCGACACTGTTTTATCACCCCTTGTTCAATCCCTTCCGACCTATGTTCGTGACACTTCTCACGCTCTTAAACTTTTCGATGATTTTAAGTTCCCTGGCCCCCACCGCTTTATTTTCACCTTGGATGTCCAGTCCCTATATACTTCCATCCCCCATCAGGAAGGTCTCAAAGCTCTACGCTTCTTTTTGGATTCCAGACCTAATCAGTTCCCCTCTACCACCACTCTGCTCCGTCTAGCAGAATTAGTCCTTACTCTTAATAATTTCTCCTTTTGCTCCTCCCATTTCCTCCAAACTAAAGGTGTAGCTATGGGCACCCGTATGGGTCCTAGCTATGCCTGCCTTTTTGTTGGGTTTGTGGAACAATCTATGTTCCGTGCCTATTCTGGTATCTGTCCCCCACTTTTCCTGCGCTACATCGACGACTGCATTGGCGCTGCTTCCTGCACGCATGCAGAACTCGTTGACTTTATTAACTTTGCCTCCAACTTTCACCCTGCCCTCAAGTTTACCTGGTCCATTTCCGACACCTCCCTCCCCTTTCTAGATCTTTCTGTCTCTGTCTCTGGAGACAGCTTATCCACTGATGTCTACTATAAGCCTACTGACTCTCACAACTATCTGGACTATTCCTCTTCTCACCCTGTCTCTTGCAAAAACGCCATCCCCTTCTCGCAATTCCTCCGTCTCCGCCGCATCTGCTCTCAGGATGAGGCTTTTCTTTCTAGGACGAGGGAGATGTCTTCATTTTTTAAAGAAAGGGGCTTCCCTTCCTCCACTATCAACTCTGCTCTTAAACGCATCTCCCCCATTTCACGTACATCTGCTCTCACTCCATCCTCTCACCACCCCACTAAGAATAGGGTTCCCCTGGTCCTCACCTACCACCCCACCAGCCTCCGGGTCCAACATATTATTCTCCGTAACTTCCGCCACCTCCAACGGGATCCCACCACTAAGCATATCTTTCCCTCCCCCCCTCTCTCTGCATTCCGCAGGGATCGCTCCCTACAACCCCACTGATCTCCCTCCTGGCATTTATCCGTGTAAGCGGAACAAGTGCTACACATGCCCTTACACTTCCTCCCTTACCACCATTCAGGGCCCCAAACAGTCCTTCCAGGTGAGGCATCACTTCACCTGTGAGTCGACTGGGGTGATATACTGCGTCCGGTGCTCCCGATGTGGCCTTTTATATATTGGTGAGACCCGACGCAGACTGGGAGACCGCTTTGCTGAACATCTACGCTCTGTCCGCCAGAGAAAGCAGGATCTCCCAGTGGCCACACATTTTAATTCCACATCCCATTCCCATTCTGACATGTCTATCCACGGCCTCCTCTACTGTAAAGATGAAGCCACACTCAGGTTGGAGGAACAACACCTTATATTCCGTATGGGTAGCCTCCAACCTGATGGCATGAACATTGACTTCTCTAACTTCCGCTAGGCCCCACCTCCCCCTCGTACCCCATCTGTTACTCTTTTTAATGCACACATTCTTTCTCTCACTCTCCTTTTTCTCCCTCTGTCCCTCTGAATATACCTCTTGCCCAACCTCTGGGTCACCCCCCCCCCCCGTCTTTCTTCCCGGACCTCCTGTCCCATGATCCTCTCGTATCCCCTTCTGCCTATCACCTGTCCAGCTCTCGGCTCCATCCCTCCCCCTCCTGTCTTCTCCTATCATTTTGCATCTCCCCCTCCCCCTCCAGCTTTCAAATCCCTTACTCACTCTTCCTTCAGTTAGTCCTGACGAAGGGTCTCGGCCTGAAACGTCGACTGCGCTTCTTCCTATAGATGCTGCCTGGCCTGCTGCGTTCACCAGCAACTTTGATGTGTGTTGTTTTAATATCCAAGCAGTAAGGTTTGTTGCTGCTGCACGGGGGAGTGGGGCGGTTTTACTCAGGAGGTGGACACAAATTCTATAGAAGTGAGGCAAAGCATCAACATGGTCATGGACCCTACACAAATACAGAGGAGGAGGTGTTTTGAGGCAAATTAAGGTGGATAAATCCCCTGTGGGAGAATAGTGCAGAAGTTGAAGAGAGATTTAAATCACCCTTAGCCATAAGTGAGGTGCCAGAGGATTGGAGGATCCTGCAGGGAAATGATATTGTCCTGCTCAAGAAAGGCTTTAAAAATACACCAGGAGTTTATAAGCCGATGATCCTGACATTAATAGGGGGTAAGTTATTGGAAAGTATTCTAAGGGACTGGATATATAAGTATTTGGATAGACAGGGACTGACTAGGGATAATCAACATGGCTTTGTGTATGGTAGGTCATATCAAACCAATCTTAGAGTTTTTCGAGGAAGTTACCAGGAAAGTTGATGAAGGCAAGTTGGTGGATATTGTCTATATGGAGTCCCGCATGGGAGGTTGGCAAGAAGGTTCAGTTGCTTGGCAGTCAAGGTGAGGTAATAAATTGGATTAGACATTGGCTTCACATTAGAAGCCAAGGGGTGGTAACAGATATTTGCCTCTCTGACTGGAGGCTTGTGACTAGTGGTGTGTCGCAGTGATTCCTGCTGGGTCTGTTGTTGTTTGTCTTCTGGATCAATGACCTGGATGATAATGTGGTAAACTGGATCAGCAAATTTATGGGTGGCGCCAAGACTGGGGGTACAGTGGACAGTGAGGAAGACTATCAGAGTTTGCAGTTGGATTTGGACCAGCTGGAAAATGGGCAGAGAAATGACAGACTGTGGCGACCCACTTTCTGGCACACACGAACCGGCTCACAACAGCGCGCGCAGGCAGAGGGCCGGCCCCAAAAAGGGTGCCAGGCCACCTTCACCAGCAGGGGGAAAATCCCGCGTGCAGAAAGGGTCTGGGAATATGCATTCCCCACAGCAGTCCCGCCCCAGGGAGGGCGGAAACGGGAAGGCTTTAAAGCAGGCCGCGAAGTCTGAATAAATCTCTTTCATCGCAACTCTAACTCACCGACTCCGTGTGGTTATTCTAGCTCTGTGTGTAGCACACCGCTACAATTGGTGACCCTGACGGCTCAAACGATATTTGGACCAGAGATGACTGACGCTGCATCTGTTCACGCAGTTTCGTTAAAACTGCCAAGCTTCTGGACGCTGCGAATCCAATTATGGTTCGAACAAGCAGAAACACAATTCCACATTCGGCAGATAACCGCGGAGTCCACTCGCTATTACTACGTGCTGAGCTCACTCGACCAGGAGACTGCTGCACAAGTTGAGGAGTTTATACAGTCGCCCCCGGAGGACGGCAAATACACAACATTCAAAACCCTGATCATAAGGACTTTCGGACTCTCACGGCGCGAACGAGCACGCCACTTAATGCACCTGGATGGTTTGGGAGACAGGCCGCCGTCAGCATTAATGAACGAGATGCTGGCCCTGGCTGAAGGACACAAACCCTGCCTCATGTTTGAGCAGGCGTTCCTAGAGCAACTGCCCGAGGACATATGCCTGCTGCTGTCCGACGCAGATTTCAGCAACCCCCGGGAGGTGGCAGCCCGAGCAGATGTGCAGTGGAGTGCCAGGAAAGAGAGAGGGGCATCCGTTGCACAGATCACCAAGCCGCGTGCCCAACGACAGACCAGACCAGGCCCGGCAGCAGAGCCTACAAAACCCGGCGACAGGAGTGAGGAGCCCAACGAGCAATGGTGTTTCTACCACCAGCGGTGGGGCACAGAGGCCCGCCGCTGCAGACCACCCTGCAAATTCCCGGGAAACGCTAGGGCCAGCCACCGCTGATGGCTACGGCGGCTGGCCATCAGGACAGCCTCCTGTTCGTCTGGGACAAGCAGTCGGGACGCCGCTTTTTGGTCGACACCGGAGCAGAGATCAGCGTCTTATCTCCAATGAGTTACGACACCCGCAACAGAGAACCGGGACCCACCCTGAGGGCCGCAAATGGCAGCACAATACGAACCTACGGCACCCGCACGGTGCAGCTACAGTTCAGCTCCAGCCGGTTCACGTGGGACTTCACACTGGCCGCCGTGGCCCAACCACTGCTGGGGGCAGATTTTCTACGAGCACACAGCCTGCTGGTCGACCTGCAAGGGAAGCGATTAGTCCACGCCAAGACTTTTCATACGTTTTCCATGGGTGAAGCACAGTTGCCAGCCCCACACCTGGACTCCATCACGCTGTCCGACGATGAATTCACCAGGGTCCTGGCGGATTTCCCATCAGTACTGACACCGCAGTTCACGGCAGCCATGCCCAGACACGGAGTACAGCACCACATCCCGACCCAGGGACCACCCCTCCACGCCCGTGCTCGAAGGCTTCCCCCGGACAAGCTCTGACTGGCGAAGGAGGAGTTCAAGAGGATGGAGGAATTAGGGATCATACGACGGTCCGACAGCCCATGGGCCTCCCGCCTTCACATGGTGCCCAAGGCAACGGGGGGCTGGAGACCATGCGGTGACTACCGCCGACTGAACGAGGCTACAACGCCAGACCGCTACCCTGTGCCGCACATTCAAGACTTCACAGCAAACCTACACGGCGCAAGGATCTTTTCCAAGGTAGACCTCGTCCAGGGATACCATCAAATCCCTGTACATCCGGACGACATCCCCAAAACAGCACTTATCACCCCATTCGGACTTTTCAAATTCCTCCGAATGCCGTTTGGTCTAAAGAATGCCGCACAGACTTTCCAGCGGCTAATGGACGCGGTGGGACGCGACCTGGACTTTGCATTCATCTATTTGGACGACATCCTCATAGCCAGCAGTAGTCGGCAAGAGCATCTGTCCCACCTCCGCCAGCTCTACTCCCGCCTGAGCGAATTCGGCCTTACAATCAATCCAGCCAAATGCCAGTTCGGACTTGACACCATCGGCTTCCTGGGCCACAGGATTACTAAAGACAGGGCAAACCCGCTGCCCGCCAAGGTAGACGCGGTCCACCACTTCCCCTGACCCAACACAATCAAAGGCTTGCAGAAATTCGTGGGTATGGTGAATTTTTACCACCGTTTCCTCCCCTCAGCAGCCTGAACCATGCGCCCCCTGTTGGGTAAGGGCAAGGACATTACCTGGGACGAAGAGGCCGCAACCGCTTTCATTAAAACCAAAGAAGCCTTAGCAAACGCCGCGATGCTAGTGCACCCCAGAACGGACGTTCCTACTGCCCTAACGGTGGACGCATCCAACACAGCGGTCGGTGGAGTGCTGGAACAACTCATCGAGGGTCGCTGGCAACCCCCGGCGTTCTTCAGCAAACACCTACGACCACCCGAACTCAAATACAGTGCTTTCGACCGGGAGCTATTGGCACTATACCTGGCAATCCGGCATTTCAGGTACTTCTTAGAAGGTAGGCCCTTCACCGCGTTCACAGACCACAAACCGATTACCTTTGCGTTCCTGAAGGTGTCCGACCCCTGGTCGTCCCGCCAGCAGCGACATCTGTCCTACATCTCCGAGTACACGACGGACATCCGGCATGTCTCTGGAAAGAACAACGTCGTGGCGGACGCACTTTCCAGACCAACCATTCAGGCCCTGTCCCAGGGGGTGGACTATGCAGCGCTGGCAGAGGCACAGCAGGCAGACGCTGAGATCCCCAGTTACAGGACTGCAGTCTCCGGTTTGCAGCTCCAAGACTTCCCCGTAGGCCCAGGTGAGAGGACCCTACTATGTGACGTAGCTACCGGCCAACCCCGCCCCGTCGTCCCAGCAGCCTGGCGCCGGCGGGTTTTCAACTCCATTCACAACTTAGCGCACCCCTACATCAGGACAACCGTCCGGCTGGTCGCCAACAGGTTCGTGTGGCATGGACTTCATAAGCAGGTCAGTGAATGGGCCAAACCGTGCATGCAGTGCCAAACGGCCAAGGTGCAGCGGCACACCAAGGCTCCACCGCAGCGGTTCGAACCCACCCGCCGGAGGTTCGACCACATCCATGTGGATATCGTGGGGCCCCTGCCAGTGTCACGAGGAGCGCAGTACCTCCTAACTATGATAGACCGGTTCACCAGATGGCCAGAGGCAGTCCCGCTCACCGACACCACCTCCGAATCCTGTGCCCGAGCACTGATCGCAACCTGGGTAGCACGCTTTGGGGTACCGGCCCACATAACCTCCGACAGGGGCGCCCAGTTCACCTCCAGTCTGTGGTCAGGTATGGCCAACCTTTTAGGAACACAGCTACACCACACAACTGCCTACCACCCACAGTCGAACGGACTAGTGGAGTGCTTCCACCGTCACCTGAAATCGGCTCTCATGGCCGCCTGGAGGGGCCTAACTGGGTGGATGAACTTCCCTGGATCCTGCTCGGAATCCGCACGGCGCCCAAGGAGGATCTGCACACCTCGTCGGCCGAGTTGGTGTATGGCGCGCCCCTGGTAGTCCCAGGAGAGTTTATACCAGCCCCAAGGGGGCAAGAGGAAGAACCCACAGCAGTCCTGGACAGACTACGGGAGAGGCTCGGTAACCTGGCTCCCATACCCACTTCACAGCACGGACAGAGCCCGACCTGCGTACCCAAAGACCTGCAGAACTGTAAGTTTCTTTTTGTACGACGGGGCGGACACCGGGCACCGCTACAGCGGCCCTACGAGGGGCCGTTTAAGGCGATCAGGAACAACGGGTCCATGTTCGTGCTGGACATTGGGGGGAGAGAGGAGGTATTCACGGTGGACCGACTCAAACCGGCCCATGTGGACTTGGCGCAACCGGTCCAGGCTCAGGCACCGCAGCGCAGGGGCAGACCTCCCAAACAGAGGCCGATCCAGACTGTGGACATTGGGGGAGGTATCGCCGGTTCTGGGGGGGGGGTTATGTGGCGACCCACTTTCTGGCACACACGAACCGGTTCACAACAGCGCGCGCAGGCAGAGGGCCGGCCCCAAAAAGGGCGCCAGGCCATCTTCACCAGCAGGGGGAAAATCCCGCATGCAGAAAGGGTCTGGGAATATGCATTCCCCACAGCAGTCCCGCCCAGGGAGGGCGGGAACGGGAAGGCTTTAAAGCAGGCCGCGAAGTTTGAATAAATCTCTTTCATCGCAACTCTAACTCACCGATTCCGTGTGGTTATTCTAGCGCTGTGTGTAGCACACTGCTACAAGACGGTATTTAATGCAGACAAGTGTGAAGTGCAACAGTGCCTTGGGAGGACCAACGAGGATGGGTGTTACACCGTGAGCTGTAGAGCACTGAGGAGTGCAGATGGACAGAGGGATCTGGGAATACAGGTCCATAATTCCTTGGAAGTGGCATCACAGATAGATAGGGCCATATAGAAAGTTTTTGATACATTGACATTTGTAAATTAAGGTATTGAGATACAGGATTTGAGATGTTATGTTGAAATTTTACAAGACGTTGGTGAGGCCTTACTTGATATATTTGTGTAGTTTTGGTCACCTACCTACAGGAAAGATGTAATCAAGGTTGAAAGAGTGCAGAGGCAATTTCCAACAATGTTGCTAGGACTTAAGGACCTGAGTTATCGGGAAATGTTGAATAGGTTAGAACTGTATTCCCTAGAAAGTAGAAGGGGAGATTTGATAGAGGTACAGGTATACAAAATTATGAGGGGTATAGATATGGTAAATTCAAGCAGCCCTTTTCCACTGAGGTTGGGTAAGTCTACTACTAGATGTCATGGGTTAAGGGTGAAATGTGAAATGCTTAAGGGAAATGTGAGTAAGAACTTCTTTCAGAGAGTGGTGAGAGTACGGAACAAGCTGCCACCACAGTGCTAGATGTGGTTTTGATTTCAACATTTAATAGAACTTTTGCTAGGGACTTGGGCTGGGTATGGAGGACTATGGTCCCAGTGCAGGTAGATGGGACGAGGCAGATTAATGTTTCAGCATGGACTAGATGGGCCAAAGGGCCTGCTTCTGTGCTGTAATGTTCTGTGCCTCTATTATGTGACATTCAGTGGCTAAATAAGCTTTTATGCTTTTGCAGAATGTACTAACAGAGTAATGTTGAATTTCTGCCATTGCATCCCAGTCATGTAGACTGCTTGGTGGCAAAACTCTGTAATATTATTTCATTGGTACTTTGTGAGTGCCCAACTTTAATGTTCAGATACCACTAACCCACCTCAGGATCTGTACCTCCTGCCATCCTGCAAGGTGTATAGAGACTTTGGATATCTTTAGTATGAAATTATAGTAAGTTATCCCTGAAAAGAGTCCATTGAAATTGTGCCACTTAATATTATAATATTGATTAAATTGACAGTGGATGTTATTAAGACTCGTTCAGTAGTGAAGAAATGCCCTCATTATTAAATGATGCTCCTCACAGAATACATTGGAAAAGGAATCCCTCTTTCCTTGGCATTAGCCTTGTTGAAGCAAAGTACTATACAGAATGAATTCAAGTCAGTTCCTATTCGTATCCATTCTACCTGCTTTTCCATTTCCTTCTTTCTGGTCTGGTTTTGCAGGTCTGAAGTGACCTTCCATAGACACGACAAGCAGTCAGTGATGGGGTGGGCAAGTGTGCAGATCTTGATGAAAGCGAATATCAAGAACAAGAGAAAATCTGCAGATCCTGGAAATCCGAAGTAATATACACAAAATGCTGGGGGTACTCAGCAGGCCAGGCAGCAGCAATGGAAAGCAGCGCAGTTGATGTTTTGGGTAGAGACCCTTCATCAGTCCTGATGGAGGGTCTTGGCTCATAACCTCAGCTCTTTACTCTTTTCCACAGATGCTGCCTATGCTGAGTTATGTGTGTTGCCTTGGAATAGAATATCTGTTACAGAGTCTGCTGTTGGCTATGCAAATGATGTGCAATGTAACTGACTTGAATTTAATGAGGGCTTCAATCCAGGACATTTTTTACTGCTGTACAGTAAGTTCATTGATAATTGAGGCACTTAATAAATAAAATCATATTATCCAAGGGTTTGTGTTTTATGTTTTATTGCAAACACAGGATAACAAATGCCATCACGCTGCTCTTGCAGCACCATCAGACTTACTTATAATCACCGCTATATCATATTACCCTTTTCTATTATGATTGAGAACATTGATAGACAGTTTGAATATTAAGAAATATATGGTAGAGCAATGAACTTGTAGAACATCATCTGTAGGTTTACGACGCAAAATCACGTTGTGTGGTTTTCAGGCATGCTTTGAACTGTGTGAAAGAAAAATATGTTTAATAATATTTAATTGTCAAATAATGTATCATTTCTTAATGCATGCATTACTAAATGACAATAAAAGAGGACTATGTGTCTTCATAATCATAAATATTCAGTATTTCTCCTGGTTAGAGAACACACAGTTTAGTATGCTCATAAATTATAATCCAAATAAAAGCACAATGAACTTTTCCTCTTGAAAGGTGTTTCATGTATAAACTTAATCAGGCAAAATAGCCAGTGATGGACCAATGCATTAGTATGAGTCTGTCCAATTCTGGTGGCTGATGTAAACAGAATTTCCTGAGTTGGATTCCAAGGTTCAAGATCCTCATACACTCCCCTCCCCCAAAATCAAATTTTCCTCCTTGAAAATCTTTTTGAGATCTATCTACCCATTCAAGTTTTTGGCCATCTGTTTCTGTTAGATTGAGTACATGGGAAGGACCTGGGAACGTTAGAATATGCTTAATGATGTTAGGTATATACAAATTGCTGCTGTTCTTTTATTCATTTATTTTAGCTGGTGTAAAGTCTTTACAATTATATTTTATGAACATTGTTTTAGTTCTTCAAAAGCAAGAGAAAAAAAGAGGATGTAAGAGAAAATGGAAATGCCCAGCAATAGTAAGAGCTTGATTACAATGGGTATGCAGAAAATTGCCTGGCAGTAGGCCGTCATATCCCCTCTCTTCGGTTTTCACTTCCCACGTATAGAAATTTATGCAAAAGAAGACGACTTGACCACTGACATTTCCCTTCCCATCTGTCATTACCAGAATTGGGCTATTCATTAGTTCCCTATGCCAGTAAACTGAATGATATGTGAGGAAGCTAACTATTATTCTTATTCTAAACCATGTGAAAATATTCTGGTTCCAAAAATTAGCGAATATTCTCAAATGACCTCAACATTTAGACTTAACAATTTTAGAAGTTCTTAAAGTTCAGTTTATTTTTGATCTACAAGACATTTATTTTAAAACATCAACTTATTAATGCACCAAATAGACTAAGCAGTAATCTAAAGATTGTTAGGTGTAGCATACCTGGGGTCGCCACTTTCGGTAGTTGGCTGGTCATTTTTATTGGTAACATCTGTATGTTGGCCAGGTCCATGAATAGAGTCTCTCTCATAATATGGCTGACTGAAAGGTAACATCTTGTGGGTTAACGCAAAGTATTGAGCATGTTTACCAGAATGCAGAATCTCTGTGCTGAAATACTGATGTAGCATAGTCATCTGCTTATTTCTAGCTTTACTGTTTGATTTTATTATAATCAAATCTTTGATTTCAAAAGAGTGACTAAGTTTCTCGTTCTCTGACAGATTGTTGCACTTTACTCCTCATGCCTGGACACAGGCAAGATCTGATCATCTGCTCTCCAATTGTTCAGAAATCCCAAATGGTTCACCATCTGGTTACCTAAGTGCTGATTTGTTTTAATCTTAACAGAGTTGTGTTTCTCATGCTCTCTTTTAAAATTACCAACTATATGACTGCGTAGCACCTTTAAATTAAAAAAAGTGAATTAAAAGTATCTTAGAGTATTAACTGGAATAACATCTAATCCTCCAGAAAATCTTCCAGTCTGGCACCACCAAGTTCAGAGCACGACAGATCAATGGAATCCTTCTTTCATTCAATACACTTCGGGGAACAATGAGTTGTTATCTGAGGTCAAGAGCATAAAGCAGGGGAAAGACAGGAGGTGACAGTGCCACAGAAGTCGTGTCTTCATAAAGAAAACAAGATCTTCATTCATCGAGTCCTCACTGTCTATCAAGGATCCATTAACACTTGTCCAACATTAATACCATTTTTTAAATTCTGTTCATATTGTCACCAACTTACCTCAGATTCTACCACTTATCTATACACTGGGGAAATTTATGGTAGTTAATTAACCCACTAACCCACACATCCTAGGGATGTGGGCACTGGGAGTACATGTAAACTTCACAGATAGCACCTGCAGTCAGGGCTGAATCCAATTGAGAAAGAAAAGCGGACAGATTATTTGAGGGCAGGTATGAGGGTGATAAAGAAGGAAACTTAAGAATAAGAGAGATAATGAAAAAGAAGAGGAGCTCAGGAAAGCTGAACAGAAGCCTTTAATATAAGTTAAAACATATAGAGAAAAAGTTTCTATTGATAGATACCAAAACTAGAGCATTTATCAATGGAAATACTTTCTCTGCATGCAACTTATATTAAAGTCTAGTGGGCATTAATAAATTGTGAATTTAGGAGTACAGGAAGGAGATAGAGAACTTAATAACATGGTGTCATGACAACAATCTTTCCTTCAACGTCAACAGAATAAAAGAGCTGGTCAATGACTTCAGGAATGGGGGCTGTTTACATTCTTCTATCTACATCAATGGTCTTGAGATTGAGAGCTTCAAGTTCCTTGATGTGACCATCACAAATATCTTGTCTTGGTATCACCATGATGATGTCATGACCAAGAAAGTTCACCAATGCCTCTACTTTCTCAGGAGGTGAAAGAAATTTGGCACATCCACATCAACTCTTACCAATTTTATCAAAGCACCACAGAAAACACTCTGCCTGAATGCATGGTGGTTTAGTGTGGCAACTGCTCTGCACATAACTAGAAGAAACTGGAGAGAGTTTTGGACACAGCTCAGCGCATTACTGGAACCAGCCTCCCCTCCGTATGTGTTACTGCCTCAGCAAAGCAGCCAGCAAAATCAAAGACCCCACCCATCCAGATGTCAGGCAGAACATATAAAAACTGAAGAACATGTACTGTACCACCAGGCTCAAGAACTGCTTCTATCCCATTGTTATCAGACTGGAGAAAGGACCTCTTGCATGACAGGTTGGACTCCTGGATTCTCAATCTACCTTGTAATGATCTTGCACTTCGTCGTTTACCTGTGCTGCATTGTTTCAGTAGCTCTCACATTTTATTCTGCATTGTTACTGTTTTGCCTTATTGTAGATTATGCACTGTGTAATGATCTGTTCTGTAAAAAAAGTATGCAAGACAAGATTTTCACTGTATCTTGGTACATATGAAAACATCAAACCAATACCAATTCAAGAAACGTTTTTTTAACAAAGTATGTTTAGAATGGGGAATGTGCAGACCAAGAAGTAATTGAGGTCTGATGCATTTAAGAAGCTATATTAGCATAAAAGATAGAAAGATAAAGAATATTTTTATATGGTTAGATGATAAAGATGGGAGACAGATATTCTTCAACGTAATAAAGGATCAGCATCAAACATAATAACAACATGAACAACAGCAAAAGTTCAGGTGAAAACTCGCCTGTGGAGTGGCACTGCTGACAAAATTGTTAAAGCCTCTGGAAGAGGAATTGGAGGAGTGTCGATGGTAAGAGACGGTGGTGGAGAGTTGGAGGATTTTAGAAAGTACAGTACTCAGAATTGCTCACAAAATGTTGGATCCTTCCTCCAATTGCAGTGAGAAAAAGAGCTACTAGTGTGGAAATTGTGAAGGCTAATTAAACATTGGAGGTTTTATGACGTGCATAAGTTGTTCAAATTCGTTTGCCCGCCTTGAATGTACTACCTTAACAACAATTGACCACCAGGGGGAGTTAGGAGGAAGAACATAAACAGGTGGTTGCATGCAGCTGACCAGCATACATCTGTTTTGCCATAACAAAGAGATTAGAGAGACTGAGATGTAAAATTGTAGAAGTTCATGTTTTTAAGATAATAAAGAAATCAAGGGTATTAGGTTAGTTCATGAAAGTGGCACTGAGGTAAAAGACTTGCCATGATTGTATTGAGTTGTACAGCAGGTGTGAGAGGCCAAACGACTCCTTTACTTCTGTTCTTTGTTAAGAAGATAAAGCACTGATTCTATAAGAGGTCCTTCAGATGGTAAAAAGTTCCAATACAAGTCAAGCAAAGCAATCTCTCTGCTGAATGTGGACTCAATTCCAGTGTGGAATTGAGATATTATTTTTGTCACTTGGATCAAGAGTTCTTAGCCTGAAAAGCTGTTTGAGAGGAAGTGATGAGGATAGGGAATTCACATGGTTATGGACCAAAACCAGGGATGGTCACTGTTATGTACTTAACATTTCAGTAATATTTGATTAATATTGTACTATAAATATATTTGACTAAGCATTTTTGTTGTTTACCTAATACATTGCAGGTTATATGTAAAAGTACATGAATGGGATATGTCATCACACCACCACATCATATTTGCAAGCCTCGCATATAGTAAAAATGAATCTAAGACATACATTCCTGCTCCATGCTTTCAATTAGTTTTATGTTATGGAGTTACAAAACATAACTGTGACGACAAGCATATTTTAAAAGAACCTGAGACAGCTACCTACCTGTTGAAGCGCAGTGAGATATTTGAGTTTTAAAAGAGGCACAGTGAGAAATGGTCGAGTAAAAATAAGGGCAGCACATGCTTCTTCGCGAAGGCACAGAGACAGTCGAGTTTAAAAAAAAGCAGAAAACGGACAAATTCACGGGTTCATAAAAAGTGAACACCAGGTAATACTGGGTACCCCATCCGTCATTTATTTATATACACACATTCTTTTTCTCTCTCTCCTTTTTCTCCCTCTGTCCCTCTGAC
Source organism: Mobula hypostoma (assembly GCF_963921235.1). Lineage (NCBI taxonomy): Eukaryota > Metazoa > Chordata > Chondrichthyes > Myliobatiformes > Myliobatidae > Mobula > Mobula hypostoma. The sequence continues at coordinate 62,115,117 of NC_086099.1, read as the reverse complement.
TATACCCCTTGCCCATCCTCTGGGTTTCCCCCTTCCCCCCTTTTCCTTCTCCCTGGGCCTCCTGTCCCATCATCCTCTCATATCCCTTTTGCCAATCAACTGTCCAGCTCTTGGCTCCATCCCTCCCCCTCCTGTCTTCTCCTATCATTTTGGATCTCCCCCCCCACCACTTTCAAATCTCTTACTAGCTCTTCCTTCAGTTAGTCCTGACGAAGGGTCTTGGCCCGAAATGTCGACTGTACCCCTTCCTAGAGATGCTGCCTGGCCTGCTGTGTTCACCAGCAACTTTGATGTGTGTTGCTTCAACGCAAAGCAACCGGCAGTTTTGCTGAGTGTAATAGGTGGAAGGGAAGGGCATACTGTTTTCTTAGAAGTTTAACTGCTGCAACCAAACCAGCCAAAATAAGCTTTTTCTGATATCATGAAAGGAATGCAAGAACATTTAGAATCGAAACCATTGCTGATTGCAGAACACTTTATGTTTCATAAGTGAAATCAAAAGGAAGGGGAATCCATTTCAGTGCATGTGGCTGAATTGAAGGGATAGTCTGTGCATTGTCTGAGTTTGTGGAATTGTAGAAGAAAGCATTCAAAAACAGCTCCTAACTGGAGCACAACTCAAATTTAAAAGGGCAGTTGAAATTGCTGTATCAATGGAAACCACAGACAGTGACGTAATTGAGTTGCAATCGAGAATGAGATTGAGCATGTACAAAATTGCAACATCTAAACAGAAACCTGCCTGGACGAACAAATTGTGTTACCGTTGTGGCAGCGGTTCACATACACCAGAGTAACGTAGGTTTAAAGGTGAAACTTGCAGAATATACAACAAAGTAGGACATATACAAAGAGCATGTGAGACTGACAAACATAAATGGCTTGCACAAGGAAGAGAAAAAGATAAAAAGTCAAGTTGTACCATCCAAGCAAAGAGCTGAAGTGTTTGAGAAGTGACATGTTGGTCAAAGCTTTGTCTGGTAGCCTGGACTAGATCAGAAGATTGAGCAGCTTGCTATGCACTGTTTGGGATGCCAACACATCCAGAAGATGCCAAGAGCAACACCTCTCCGGTCCTGGGAATGGCTTCCTCTGCCTTGGCAGAGTGTTCCTGGGGATTTTGCCAGACCTTTCATGGGCACAAATTTTTTGCTAATAGTGGATGCAGCTACAAAGTGGCCAGAGGTGTTCCCAATAGCCTCCACTGCAGCCTCACACACCCTCAATGTGTTGAGAAGCCATTTCTCAAGGACTGGTGTTCCACACACTCAGTCAATGACAATGGACCACAGTTTGTTGTGGAACAGTTTCAGTCATTCCTGAAAATGAATGGAATAAGACATATTACATCTGCACCGTAGCATAAATGGCTTGGCATAAAAGTTTGTCCAGGGTCTAAAGAACGCACTGTGAGCAATGTCAGTAGAACACACTACACTGACACTGAATCAGAAGCTTGCCTATTTCCTCCTTGCATATGGCAGTGCATGAGGTACGAAGGTAAACTAGCCAAGAATATAAAGGAGGATAGTAAAAGCTTCTTTAGGTATGTGAAAAGGAAAAAAATAGTTAGGACCAAAATTGGGCCCTTGAAGACAGAAGCGGGTGAATTTATTATGGGGAACAAGGAAATGGCAGACGAGTTGAACAGGTACTTTGGATCTGTCTTCACTAGGGAAGACACAAACAATCTCCCAGATGTAATAGTGGCCAAAGGACCTCGGGTAATGGATGAATTGCAGGAAATTTATATTAGGCAGGAAATGTTGTTGGATAGGCTGTTGGGTCTGAAGCCTGTTAAGTCCCTGGGACCTGATGGTCTGCATCCCAGGGTACTTAAGGAGGTGGCTTTAGAAATCGTGGACGCATTGGTAAGCATTTTCCAATGTTCTATAGATTCAGGATCAGTACCTGTGGATTGGAGGGTGGCTAATGTTGTCCCTCTCTTCAAGAAGGGAGGAAGAGAGAAAACGGAATTATAGACCCGTTAGCCTGACGTCGGTGGTGGGAAAGATGCTGGAGTCAATTATAAAAGATGAAATTATGACACATCTGGATAGCAGTAGCAGGATTGGTCCGAGTAAGCATGGATTTATGAAGGGGAAATCGTGCTTGACTAATCTCCTGGAATTTTTTGAGGATGTAACTATGAAAATGGACAAGGGAGAGCCAGTGGATGGACTCTGGACTTTCAGAAAGCCTTTGATAAAGTCCCACATAGGAGATAAGTGGGCAAAATTAGGGCACATGGTATTGGGGACAGAGTACTGACATGGATTGAAAATTGGCTGGCTGACAGAAAACAAAGAGTAGCGACTAACGGGTCCCTTTCGGAATGGCAGGCGGTGACCAGTGGGGTACTGCAGGGTTCAGTGCTGGGACCACAGCTGTTTACAATATATATTACTGATTTAGATGAGGGAATTAAAAGTAACATTAGCAAATTTGCCGATGACACAAAGCTGGGTGGCAGTGTGAAATGTGAGGAGGATGTTATGAGAATTCAGGGTGACTTGGACAGGCTGGGTGAGTGGGCAGATGCATGGCAGATGCAGTTTAATGTGGATAAATGTGAGGTTATCCACTTTGGTGGTAAGAACAGGAAGGCAGATTATTATCTAAATGGAGTCAAGTTAGGAAAAGGGGAAGTACAACGAGATCTAGGTGTTCTTGTACATAAGTCACTGAAAGCAAGCATGCAAGTACAGCAGGCAGTGAAGAAAGCTAATGGTATGCTGGCCTTCATAACAAGGGGAATTGAGTATAAGAGCAAAGAGGTCCTTCTGAAGCTGTACAGGGCCCTGGTGAGACCACACCTGGAGTACTGTGTGCAGTTTTGGTCTCCAAATTTGAGGAAGGACATTCTTGCTATTGAGGGAGTGCAGCGTAGGTTCACAAGGTTAATTCCCGGGATGGTGGGACTGTCATATGTCGAAAGCTTGGAGCGACTGGGCTTGTATACTCTAGAATTTAGAAGGCTGAGAGGGGATCTTATTGAAACATATAAGATTACTAAGGGATTGGACACACTGGAGGCAGAAAGCATGTTCCCGCTGATGGGTGAGTCCAGAACCAGAGGCCACAGTTTAAGAATAAGGGGTAGGCCATTTAGAACGGAGTTGAGGAAGAACTTTTTCACCCAGAGAGTGGTGGATATATGGAATGCTCTGCCCCAGAAGGCTGTGGAGGCCAAGTCTCTGGATGTTTTCAAAAAAGAGATGGATAGAGCTCTTAAAGATAGCGGAATCAAAGGTTATGGGGATAAGGCAAGAACTGGATACTGATTGTGGATGATCAGCCATGATCACAGTGAATGGCGGTGCTGGCTCAAAGGGCCGAATGGCCTACTCCCGCACCTATTGTCTATTGTCTATTGCAGTACACTCCACAACCAACAACTCAGCAGCTGTGCTGTTCCTGGGTCATTCCTTGCGTTTATGTTTGGATCTCCTCAAACCCAATCTTTGAAGGAGTATGCAGGACAAACAGCTGAGATAGACTGAGGGCTCCTTAAACAAGGAGGTTCAATGTTTCACTCCTGGACAAGAAGTTCTGGTGAGGGACCAGAACAGGGGTGATCAAAATGGGTACTTGGAAAGATTATGAACCGAACTGGACCATAGTGGAGATTGGACCTGTTGACATCTGGAGACAACACATCAATCAGTTGAGGAGAGCAAAGTCAAATGTTAGAGAACAAAGTTGTCCAGAGCTGTCAGAACTACTTCCTGCAATACCAGAGTCAACTCCAACAATCACCACAGAGGAAGCTCCAGAGCCTGAGATGATTTCACAGCCATAAGTCTCACTTGCCAAGCATAGTGACCTCCCCTTGTCAGAAATGACGTTATTCCACAAGTCTAAGAAATCCTCCAAAGATTAAATCTTTAGAACTGAATGTGGAAATTTAAAATTTACTATGCTGTGGATGTCTATATATTAGTTGTATTATATAGTATACTGTGTATATAGTTGAGATGCATTCTATATTAAGTTGGAGTTTGTAGCTAAGCAAAGAGGAGTGTTGTGTATTTAATATTTCAGTGGCATTTGAGTACTATTGTAAATGTATTGTTTGATAAAGCATTCCTGGTTGTTTACATAATGCATTACATATTATATGTAAAAGTACATGAATGGCATACGTTATCATGCCACCACATCATATGTGTGTGCCTCACTTAAAGTAAAACGAAACAAGACAAGTATTCCCGGCCCAGTATCTTTGCTTTCAATTAGTTTTATATTTTGGAGTTACAAACGTAACAGTCATCTAAGGCTGAAACATTTCCACAGCCCTCCAGTTTTAGTTCATCTATGTATCTATCTGAGAGCGTCCTTATAATTAGAGTAAATTACTCACCGAAACAAGAAGCCCATGTATCCTCGAGGCACTTTATTTCCAAAATGCTGAAAATCTACATTTTCAAACTTCTTACGACAAGCTCCAATATAAGAAATTTTTCCAATCACAAATCCAAGCACTCCAGCCACTGCAGGATCATGTGCAAAAAAAAGTGATAAGGATGATTGAAAAATCTGAGAAATATGAAACAACATTAAAGATTTGGATGGAGAGGGGATATTTTTCTCTGGAGATGGTTCTGATGGGGAGAAATGAGGATCTGATCATGTCTAACCCACCTAGTTCTTTTCTGATCCATTTTCCTAATCATGTATGTACACATCTTTCCCAGTTAATATACAGTCTATACATATGAATAAGTATCTGGGAGACCAGCAGGATTTGTTGGCTTCTGAGGGGCTACAGGCATCCTCTGATGGTGAGAATTGGGTTTGCGGCTGTGTTTCTGACTTGTGAACTGTTGAGGTTAAGAACAGTTCACGGGGCAGAACCTTGCCATAGCCCAGGGAAAACCCATGTATCCAAGAACAGGAAGACCTCATTTGCAGCAAAGAATACAAACCTAGTTGCAGTTATTGAAACTTTTGCCACATGGAAAGACTTCTGCAGTATCATCCTTTCTTTTTACCACAGGAAAGCCTGTGACTCCATCAACTGACAGAAACCATGGCCTATTTCCATATCCTACCTTATCCTCCCTCTTTTGACCCCTTCCCACCCTCCTCCTTAGCCCCCTTCACCCACTCTTGTCCCCTTCTCCTTCTTGGCTCTACCCACTTCACACAAAGGTTTCCCCCTCCCTACCTACACCCTACCTGGTTCCAATTGTCATTCACTCTCCCTTCTCCTCTAACGGATCCCATTCTCATGTTACTTATCAGAATCCAGCAACAGAAGTGCTTTATGTTCTTGCTTAGCTCCCTTCAGCAGTTATCTCCAATCTTCACACTCCCCCTCTCCCACCTCACTCCATCTGTTGTTTTTTCTCTTTTTCTCTTTGTCTGGATCATCTATCACTCACCTCCACACAGTCTCCCGGCCCACCCCTGCTCACTCAACCTCCTCCCCCTCCTCCCCCTCCTCCACCACCACCTGCCTATTTTCAGTCCACCAATCACCTTATAATCCTTTCTTGTCACCCCCCTTCTTCTCTCAATGCTGGCGATCTCGTCTCTTCACTCTTAGTCCTGATACGGTGATTCAGCCTGAAATGTTTGCACTTTTCCCTCCCAGAGATGCTGTTCAACCTGCTGAGTTCCTCCCGCAGATTGTCTGTTGTTCCAGATCTTATGTCTCAACCTCCATCTTGCATATGTTTCACGATAGCTTGCAAACTATAGTCTTGACCAACCATCCCACAACAGATCCAAACTCAGTGCAAACTGGTGTCAGGCAATGTTGCATCATCAGCCTGAAACTCTTCTCAAACTTTCTTGAAACAAAGCTACAGCTCACTTCTAACAAACAAATCTTCTGGACAGGTGGGAAACCATTCAACCTACATTGCCTCGACCCCAGAAATAAGATCAGCCCAACATCAGTTAACAAAGTCAATGCTTATGCACATATTCCATGACAAAGTTTCAAGTCATCACTGAATTGGTTATTCACAAAGCTTGTGAGAGAAAGAGCTGGAGTGGAAGTGAATCTTGCTCACCCTGGGGTTCCAGAGAGATGATTCATTATAGGTTTTAGCTGGGCGTCCTGCCAGTGGGGAGGTGTTAATAACTGAAAAATACACAGACTCGTTGTAGTGCTTCAAAGGATTTCAAAGGGATAGGAGAATGATCAAGCCTCCTCAACATTTTCTGAGAGGATAGGTGAATAAGTGATTGATCTTGCTCAGTTAAAGGAAGTTATCTGCCTTAACTAGCACATGGTGCAGAAGCAGCAAGAAACCATTGACCATCTGCTCACCACTCTCGACCAACTCACCATCTAGATACAGCGCCCCCCATGCCAGTCAAACTCCACCCTTAGAGCCCCAGGTTCTGGTGCCCAAACACTTTGACAAATCCTTAATCCGACGCCACAACTTCCTGTCCCAGTGTATCTTGCACTTTGAGCTCCTGTATTCGACAGACTGAGCCAAGATTGCCTTTTTCATCTCTCTCCTGAATGGGTGAGCTCTGACCTCGGTCACCGCTAACTGGGATAGTAAAATACCATCTGCAATAAATATGAGAAATTTGCCACTGAGATGTGCCAGGATTTTGACCAGCTGGGAGGCAGCAGGTTGGATTCCTTACCTGTGTCAGGCTCACCCTCAGCGCTGGATTAAACAGTGAAACTCAGGACACTCATGGTGGCATGCGGCTCGAATGCAGATGCACTGCTGGCCCCTTACCATCATGGCCTCTTGAAGGACTTGAAAGATGAGCTGTCTACCTGGGAGATGCCCACCAACCTCGAAAGCTTCATCACTCTGGCCCTCTGTGTTGACAAGCATCTTGTGAAACAAACATCCAGGTCACCAGCCAGAACACCAGTTCTGTTCTCAGAATAACTTCAGGCTGCAGACTCCTCATCAGCAATGTCTCTAGAGCACAAGGGAGAGCTCCCTTAATCACCCCACCCCCCCCAGAGCATAAGCGTTGGTGGAGAAACAATTCGTTCTCTTACTGAATAGCAGCTGATCACCCGCTCAACAAGTGCCCACTGCATCGAGGAAAACGGCACCACCAGGTACAGACAAGGGGCCATGTCACCTGAAATTTGCCCCCGTGCACAGACTCCCATAAGCTTTCGGTCCAGTTCATTGACCCCTTCAGATTCACCCATCGCATCAATCCAGTTACCCACTGTCTCCAGCTGCCACAATCTCTCAGGAGCGCACCTACATTCCACATATCCTGCCTCGCCCATTGTCTATGGACCACTCAACCCAGATGAGCCCGAACATCTGGAACCTAGGATGGTGGAAGGTGGTCCAGTGTACCTGGCTCACCGGTTGACAGATTCATGTTGTTCTGGATGGGGTGTGCAGTACCTGGTTGAATGGGAATGTTATGAACTGGAGGAGAGGTCTTGGCTGCTATCCAGTTTCATCTTGGATCCATCACTCATGAAGAGTTCCACTGGACCCATCCAGATTGTCCTGGGTCATTGGATAGAAGGGCTTCCTATCTTCTTCTTCTTTTGTGCTAATGGCTGCTCGCACCTATCAGGAAGGTGCATTACTGCTACCTGCTGTAATGGAGTATGACAGGAGCCATGAACAGGATCAGATCCTGCTTCCCAAACCAATTCTAATTAAAAAGTTCACCATCCCTACATGACTTAACCGTCCCTGCTTCAGATGCGAGAATATCCTGCAACATAGGCACTGCAGATTTCCACAATAGTTGCTTAAACAGCTCCCTTTGTTCCAACAAATATCTGTGGCACACCATAATTACATGTCCAACTGTCTCTGGTACCTTACCAAAGCCACACCACCCATTCCCATGCTTACCAGCAAGTGCCAAAGTGGAGTGCAAATCCGTATGCCCAAACCTCAATCTCACTAACCACACACCTTCCTTCCTATTCCTTCCCAAAAGGCACCTCCCTTGAAATGACGGAAACAAATTGTAATACCACCTCCCTTTCCCACCCTTACCCCACAATTTCTGCCCTTTCCCAATTGTAGCCAAGTTAATACAAGATTTGGCTTCACAGTTTCCCATGTTGACAATAATATCTACCTCTGACTTAAAGAGTGCCTATTTTGCTATATCATCTGCCCTTTCATTGCCTGATACACCCACATGTACTGATACCCAACCAGAATGTACTATTATTCCCATATTCTCAGAACATATAAACCATCGTACACTTCCATCAACAGGGTGTGGGGGGTTCTGGATAGAGGTAGCTCCTTTGACGTCTGGCAACTGCACTCTTACTCGTAAGGTGGATGGGCATCAATGGTCCTCATCCTTCTCCTAAATCTCTCATGTCTGCCTCTGAGTGGCGCACCCCAGTACATCGCTTCAGCTGGTGGGCTAACCAACGTGAGGGGGTGGTGTTAACACAGCACCTCCGGGCAAAAAACCTCGTCAATGAAGTCACTGGCCAGGGCAGATGAGTTCCCCCGAAGAACTACAACAGCCACGTGTTCGAGACCAAGGCGAGCCACCGAGTTGGAGGACCTCGACGGTGATCTGACCCGGAGAGGGATGGGCGCCACTAGGCCTCACCAGCCGAAGACATGCAAAAGCACCCCTGGGGCCCAGAGGCGGTTTGCAGGATCCATCAACAGATCAGGTCTCCTTGAACGCTTTGATTCTAAACTCTGCATATCGAGGCAGACTCTGAGAAGATCACAACCCTGTCCGGCTCAGCGTTAAACCAGGGGATAAATATCCCACAGCCCACCCTGTTACTAAATGAGTCTTCAGAACCATCTGTAAAGAAAGGCAAAAAGGAAAAATACTGCTGCTGTAACTGACCAAACACCCTCTCACCACCCAAAGCATCCTGTCTATCCCCCAGGAACGCCAAAACTATACCCACATCTGGAAATTTGCACAGTGGAACTCCTGACCAGGTCATTATTGGGCTAACCGCAAATCTCCAAGACCATACTCCTGCTCATATTCCCTAATTGTCCACTCAAAACATTTACCAAATCTGCTAGTATATTCCCAATAATCCATTAAAACTGAATACGTCAAATACAAAATCCCCCGCCCTACAATGGAAGTCTAGTATGCAAGGCTCAATTTTTCTCTCTGCAGTCCAAGAGGCATCCAACCTAGTTTAAACCCCAGTGCATCTCTTGGTGTGGTCCAGAATGCTCTACTACAGGTTCCAAATGCACTGGCCTATAGAACATCCAACCTATAGAAAACTGAACAAGCCGCCTTCCAGGGGTTCCTATCAGGCTTGCACAGATAGGCACCTCTGATCTCAACCCAGTCAATAGGAACCACGTACTACTGGTTTCCAACTCAAAAACTGTAGTTATTTAAACCCAGCTCTCTTCCACAGTCCTTGTTCACCCATCGAAAGTAGTCTTCAGTTATCTTATTGTCTTCTTGTGTTAAGTATCCATTCTCTCCTGTTTTGTGTCCCCATGTGGCTTGTTATTTGCAATTTATTATTAAGACCATAAGACATAGGAGCAGAATTAGGCCATTTGGCCCATTGAGTCTGCTCCACCATTCAATCATTTTTTTCCTGTCCTCAGCTCCATTACTCAACCTTCTCCCTTTGATGTTGTGTCCAATCAAGAACCTATCAATCTCTGCCCTAAATACACCCAACGACCTGGCCTCCGGCTGCCTGTGGTAACAAATTCCACAAATTCACCATCCTCTGGTTAAAGAAATTTCTCCACTTCTCTGTTTTAAATGGACACCCCTATATCCTGAGGCTGTGCCCTCTTGTCCGAGACTCCCCCACCATGAGAAACATCCTTTCCACATCTACTCTGTCTAGGCCTTTCAACATTCAAAAGGTTTCAATGAGATCCCCACCCATCCTTCTGAATTCCAGCAAGTACAGGCCCAGAGCCATCAATTGTTCCTTGCATGATAACCCTTTCATTCCCAGAATCATCCTTGTGATCCTGCTTTGAACCCTCTCCAATGTCAGCACATCTTTTCTTAGATGAGGGGCCCAAAACTGTTCACAATACTCAAGGTGAGTCCTCACCAGTGCCTTATAAAGCCTCAGCATCCCATCCATGTTGTGGTATTCAAGACTTCTTGAAATGAATGCTAACATTGTATTTGCCTTCCTCACCACTGACTCAACCTGCAAGTTAAGCTTTAGGGATGTTCTGCACAGGACTCCCAAGTCACTTTGCATCTCGGATTTTTGGATTTTCTCCCTGTTTAGAAAATAGTCTGCACATTTATTTCTACTACCAAAGTGCATGGCCATGCATTTTTCAACATTGTATTTCATTTGTCACTTTCTTGTCCATCCCCCTAATCTGTCTAAGTCCTTCTGCAGCCAACCTGTTTCCTCAACACTACCTACCCCTCCATCAATCTTTGTATCATCTGCAAACTTAGCAACAAAGCCATCTATTCCATCATCTAAATCATTGATCTACAGCATAAAAAGAAGCGGTCCCAAAACTGACCCCTCTGGAACACCACTAGTCACTTATAGTGATCACTCATTACTAAAATCATCTCAACTACTCTGCATTTGGGTCAAGCCCCCAGTAAATTCATGACAGGGAAAACAAATCTGTGGACTTTACCTCAACTCTGAGTTCTCCTTTTCGGATGGAAATGGAAAGAGGTGGAAATTACATTCCCTAGAAGAGTGCTGTTTAGGTTGGTAACAGACTTTGGACTGTTTTGGCTCAGTCATGGAGGTAGAATCGCCAGTAGAACATAACCAACTCAATGTAAAGTTAGCAACCATTTCTGTGAAAGCAGTATCCAGCACTATATATTACATTGTAATCTACACTATAATATGACAGATCAATAACTTACAGGCAACTTTCGGAATCGACCCAAACCGTTTTGAAGGAGAAAGAATTCCTACAGAGGAAGCATAAGAAATAGGTACATGTTTAATGCAAAATAAATTGATATTTTTTCTCTTGAAGTAATGCTTTCAAGTAATTACTTTCAAAAACATAAATTCCTCAGATCTATACCTTCTCTGAAAGGTAGTAAAAGTCTTACAATAACAGAATGCTTTGTTTAATAGATAATTAGAATCAACATTCTTTTAAACAGATGAGTTCTCACTCTTTCATTCGGGTTACATTTTTATGCTTTTTGTCTGTTTTCCTTTGGCCATCTATTTTCCAATTGTCAGGCTGTTTGTCAGTTACTATATTCATCAATGACTCAGTAGCACAATGCAGAAAACATTGGTAAGTAGGATGGCACTGTTTGTAACAGGTAGTGCTGCTGCCAGACATTTCAAACTGCCTGGATCTGTCCCTGACCACCAGTGCCACCTCATGGATTTTTCACATTCTCCCTGTCACTAAATGTTCCAGTTTCCTCCAACATCTTCTCAGTCCTGAAGGAGGGTGTCAGCCTGAAACTTTGACTATCTATTTAATTCCATAGGTGCTGCCTGACCTGATGAGTTCCTCCAGCATTTTGTGTGTCTTGCTCTGAAACTGTGCTGGTTGATAATCTAATTGGTCATTGTTAATGATCCCTTGTGAAGGCAAATAGTGGTGGGACAGAGTAGGTTACAGGGAAATTCGTGGGAGAATAGGATTGATGATGACAACCTGAGGACATAAAAGATGAAACAGTCAAGTTTATTTCTATTTCTCCGATATCCATTCCATTTACCTACCCCAAAATTATCTGAAGATACCTTTCCCTTTCAATAATAACAAATGGTCACAATGTGAGATAACATATCTCAAAGTTAAAGGAACATTTATTATCATCATTTATTATCAATGTACATATAAGTTACCCAAGATGCATTTTCTTGTGGACATTCACAGAAAATACAAGAAACACCATAGAATCAATGAAAGACCACCTCAACAGACCTACAAGCAATCAATGTGCAAAAGACAACAGATTGTGCAAATACAAAAGAAAATAATCGTAATGAAAATACAAGCAAGAACAAATTATTTAATAGATATAGCCATTCCAAACACACATAACTTACAGAAATCAGTTAAGTGAAAAACAACAGAAATATGCTGAACTGAAAGAGGAAATTGAAAGACTATGGAAGATGAACAGGGTATACATTGTCCCAACTGTAATATCTACAACTGGTATCATCCCAAAGTCACTACACAATAGCATTAAACAATTATGCCTACACAGCAATATTTATGTAGATCTTCAGAAAGCCACAATACCAAACACCACTAGAATAGTCCAAAGGTTCCTAGCAATTGATAAATGAGTGTGCTTGGCTATGTCTGTACCTCAGGTTTTACCAGCTAGAACTGAGAAAAAATAAAAAATACACAATAATAATAGTAACTTATTTATAGAGCACACTTCACACAGAAAACATAATTCAAAGTGCTTTACAGTGGGATTAAGTGCAAAAATGAAACATTGGATAAACAGGTTTTGAGTTGGCATTCTAAAGTGTCAACTGAGTCTACATCCCTTATAGATTTAGGTATTGAGTTCCACAGTTCAGGTGAGCAGTTCAAAAAATGCTGACCTGCCAATTATCTTTTGAGGGTGATAGTTTAATTTAAGAGATATTACTGAAATATTAAATACACAACACTCATCCCTGTGAATCAATCTCAGGTTCTGGGGCCTCCTCCATGATGGTTGTAGGAGATGACTCTGGGTCTGCAGGAAGTGGTTCTCACAGCTCTGGACACCTTTCTTCTCCAAGAACTGACTCTGTTCTCCTCAACTGATCGATGTGACATCTCCAGATAACATCAGATGCAATACCTACACTGTAGGAGAGTGGTCCAGTTCTGTCCTTAATCTTTCCAAGTACCCATGTTTGATCATCTCTGTAGTCCTTCGTCAGGACTGCTTGTGCAGGAGTGAAACAACGAACCTCCTTGTTTAAGGACCCCTCTATTTGTCTCAGATGTTGGTCCTGCATATTCCTTCTGAGATTGGGTTTGAGGAGATCCAAGAGTGAGTGTAAGGGATGGCCCAGGAATAGCATAGCTGGTGAGTTGTTGCTTGCGGAATGTGCAGCATTGTGATGTGCAAGGAGGAAACTGGTGAGCTTCTGATTCAAAGTAGTGTGTTCTGCTAACGTTGCTCACAGTGCATTCTGCAGTTTCTGAACAAACCTTTCCACCAAGCTATTTGTAGCTGGATGGTAGAGTGCAGATGTAATATGTCTTATTCCGTTCATTCTCTGGAATGCCTGAAACTGTTCTGAAACAAACTGTGGTCCATTGTCACTGACTAGGCGTTTGGAACACCAATCCTTGAGCAGCTGCATCACTGCCTGGTTCGGGAATTGCACTGTCTCGGATCGCAAGACCCTGCAGCAGATAGTGAGGTCAGCTGAGAAGATCATCGGGGTCTCTCTTCCCGCTATTACAGACATTTACACCACACGCTGCACCCGCAAAGCTAACAGTATTGTGAAGGACCCCACGCACCCCTCACACAAACTCTTCTCCCTCCTGCCATCTGACAAAAGGTACCGAAGCATTCGGGCTTTCACGACCAGACTGTGCAACAGTTTCTTCCCCCAAGCCATCAGACTCCTCAATACTCAGAGTCTAGACTGCCATCTACATCATTTATTATTATATTGTAATTTGTCCTCTACTGTGCCTATTGTCTTGTTTATTATTTATTGTACTGCCCTGTACTGTTTTGTGCACTTTATGTAGTCCTGTGCAGGTCTGTAGTATACTGCAGTTTTTTAATGTTGTTTTACGTAGTCTAGTGTAGCCTTGTGCTATCTCACGTAATCTAGTGTAAACATAGAAACATAGAAAATAGGTGCAGGAGTAGGCTATTCGGCCCTTCGAGCCTGCACCGCCATTTATTATGATCATGGCTGATCATCCAACTCAGAACCCTGCACCAGCCTTCCCTCCATACCCCCTGACCCCCGTAGCCACAAGGGCCATATCTAACTCCCTCTTAAATATAGCCAATGAACTGGCCTCAACTGTTTCCTGTGGCAGAGAATTCCACAGATTCACCACTCTCTGTGTGAAGAAGTTTTTCCTAATCTCAGTCCTAAAAGGCTTCCCCTTTATCCTCAAACTGTGACCCCTCATTCTGGACTTCCCCAACATCAGGAACAATCTTCCTGCATCTAGTCTGTCCAATCCCTTTAGGATTTTATACGTTTCAATCAGATCCCCCCTCAATCTTCTAAATTCCAACGAGTACAAGCCCAGTTCATCCAGTCTTTCTTCATATGAAAGTCCTGCCATCCCAGGAATCAATCTGGTGAACCTTCTTTGTACTCCCTCTATGGCAAGGATGTCTTTCCTCAGATTAGGGGACCAAAACTGCACACAATACTCCAGGTGTGGTCTCACCAAGGACTTGTACAACTGCAGTAGTACCTCCCTGCTCCTGTACTCGAATCCTCTCGCTATAAATGCCAGCATACCGTTCGCCTTTTTCACCGCCTGCTGTACCTGCATGCCCACTTTCAATGACTGGTGTATAATGACACCCAGGTCTTGTTGCACCTCCCCTTTTCCTAATCGGCCACCATTCAGATAATAATCTCTTTTCCTATTTTTGGCACCAAAGTGGATAACTTCACATTTATCCACATTAAGTTGCATCTGCCATGAATTTGCCCACTCACCCAACCTATCCAAGTCACCCTGCATCTTCTTAGCATCCTCCTCACAGCTAACACTGCCGCCCAGCTTCGTGTCATCCGCAAACTTGGAGATGCTGCATTTAATTCCCTCATCCAAGTCATTAATATATATTGTAAACAACTGGGGTCCCAGCACTGAGCCTTGCGGTACCCCACTAGTCACTGCCTGCCATTCTGAAAAGGTCCCGTTTATTCCCACTCTTTGCTTCCTGTCTGCTAACCAATTCTCTATCCACATCAATACCTTAACCCCAATACCGTGTGCTTTAAGTTTTGTGTTGTTTCATGTAGCACCATGGTCCTGGAGGAATGTTGTTTCATTTTTACTGTGTACTGTACCAGCAACTTATGGTCGAAATGACAATAAACTTGACTTGACTTGAGAAAAGCACAAATCACATCAACAGTGTGCAAGGCTGTAATGGAGGCTATTGGGAAAACTTCTGGCCACTTTGTAGTTACATCCACTACTACCAAATAATTTATGTCCATGAATGGTCTGGCAAAATCCACATGAATCTACTTCTAGGGCAATGCAGGGACGGAGAGGTGCTGCTCCTGTCAGCTTCAGGACATGATGGTATCACAAACAGTACATGGCAGGCTATTCCAGGCCACCTGATAGCTTTGAGCCACCACTTTCAGTTTGACCCACCTAGATGACCGGCATGTAGCTCCTCTAACACTTTAGCTCTCAGCTTGGATAGCACAACAACTCTCAATCACCACATAACACAACCTCTGTCAAGGGCAAGTTCAGCCCAGTGCTGGTAAAAATGGGGGAACTGGGATTTCTGCTGCACATTCCAGACCCAAGAAAGTATGGGGTCTTTTCTGGTTTCCCTTTGGATCATCTCTGCCATAATCTCTGTCTCCCTACTTTTGATTTGCATTAGGGAGAATACGTCAAGAGAAGTGTCCACTTTTGCAATTTTTTCAGGTACTTCCTTTTCCAATGGCAAATGGGACAATCTATCAGCATCTCCATGATTAGTTGTCCTCTTGAATTCAATCTAGTAATTGTGTCCTCCAAGAAACAGAGCCTATCTTTGCATTCGTGCTGCTGCTGTTGGTGGAACACCCTTCTGTGGATTGAAAATGGACACCAGTGATTAATGATCAGTAATGAGGGTAAACTCTCTCCCATACAAGTACTCGTTGAAAAGCTTTACACCCCAAACCAGACTCAAGGCCTCTCTGTTAATCTGTGTGTTACGCAAGAGCTATGAGGCATTCACTTCCATCTTTTATAATATGTGAGATTAATGCATCTATACCATAAAGCAAAACATCATAGGGGAGCCTCACTGGATGATACGGATCATAATGTGTAAGTTTAGTGTCTGATATCTTATTTCCTTTGCCTTTTGGAAAGCCACCTCACACTGCTTTGTCCATCGTCATTTCCTCCCCATCTGTAGTAATGAGTTCAAGCAGTGCAGCACAGGAGCAAGATTTGACAGGAACCTGTTATAGTAACTGGCAAATCCTGAAGGGGACAGCAACTATGCTACTTTGGCCTTGGGACATCCACCACTGCTTGAATTTTCTCAGCACGCTTGTGTAAATCTTGTGTGTCAATGGCGTGACCACAGTAACTGAAGCTTGGTTTAAAGAATTCACACTTATTGCATTGCGCCCTGAGCCCATAGCTTTCTGCCAGAGTGCAGATGCAGATGCTATTCTAAAAATTATCTTATTATAGTGATAAAGCTCTTTGAGTATTTATGGTGAGAAACACTTTGGACTCTGCTTCCATCTCTGTCTGTAGATAGGCCTCAGCTATGCCCACTATGCTGAAGTGTTTTCCTTCAGAAAGGTTTGCAAAGATATCCTCTATCTGGACAGAGGGTATTGATCTACTTACAGTACTGGGTTGATGGTGACCTTAAAATCACCACAGATCCTGTCAGACCCATTCTTCTTGGCCACTGGGTCCACTGGAGTTGCTCATGGCTCCACTCAACCTTGTAAAAGAATTCCTTCAGCCTCCATGGGATCTAGCTCACTGTCTACTTTATCACAGATGGTATAAGAAACTGGACAAGCTTTGTCAAACTTGGGTGTAGCATTTTAATTTAACACAATTTTACCCTTGAAACTGCATGTTTGAGTTTTCTAATGCCATCCCTGAACACTGCAGTGGCATCAACCAGTACCCTTCTTAATTCACTTTTAGTTGACTCTATTGCAGGCGATGTGGCACGCAAATGGTAGATGGATCTCCACTCAAGTTGTAGTTGTCTTAGTTAATCGCAGCCCCGTAACATTGCCTTCCTGTTTTTGCTGCTCAATTTAAACACTATACATCATCCAGTTATCTGTTGTGCAACTGAATATTTCTATCAATGCAATCTAGCCAGCTATTTCTGCTTTTTAAAAATTTATTATTATCAGCCGGTGTTCACTGTTTATGAACCTATGGCCGTACTTGTTGCTTGTTAACTTCATCTGTTTTCTGCCTTTTTTTAACTGGAACACCTCTCTCCTCATCGGATGAAAAATGCACCGCACTTTTTAACAAATATCTCTCTCCTTTTCCTTTTCTTTTAGTGACACACTCATGTATGGTGTGGTGACATAGTGATGTATGGCATTCACATACTTCTTACATATAACCCATAATGTATTATGTAGACAAAGAATGCTTAATCAATCATATATTTACAATTATACTCAAATTTTACTGAAATATTGAACACTTTACACAAACCACACTACTGTGTAGAGTACTTTCAAAGCTGATGCTTCCAGTACGGTCCATTACATTCCTAAATTAATTAATAACACTGTTGACACTCATCTGGCCACCTGGGGCGGCATCTTCGTATAATAATTGAGGTGTTTCCTCCCCCAAACTGACCCATCCTTCTCCAGTACCAGAAGAACTCTGCACTGTTGTCCTTCCTCACAAGATTTGTGATGGCTGCACCAACCTTCAGTGCATTCCACTGTACATACACCTGCAGCCTGGAGTGTGACAATTGGCACTGTTCCCCCATGAAGATCTCAATGCACTGGCAGACCAACAACTTTTGGACAGACCAAAGGGTATCTCTCATAGAGTTCATGATTAGACCATAAGACATAGGAGCAGAATTAGGCCATTCCATCATGGTTGATCCCGGATCCTACTAAACCCTATACATCTGCCTTCTCGTCTTATCTTTTGATGCCCTGACCGACAAGGAAACTAACAACTTTCGCTTTAAATATACATACCGACTTGGCCTCCACCCCTGTCTGTGGCAGAGCATTCAACAGATTCACTACTCTCTGGCTAAAAGAAATCCTCTTCGCTGCTGTTTTAAAAGGTCACCCCTCAATTTTGAGGGTGTTCCCTCTAGTTCTGGATTCTTCCACCATAGTGAACATCCTCTCCACATCCACCCTATCTAGTCCTTATTCGGTATGTTCCAATGAGATCTCCCTGCATTCTTCTAAATTCCAGTGAGTACAGGCCCAAATCTGCCAAATGCTTCTCATATGTTAACCCCTTCATTCCCAGAATCATCATCATGAACCTCTTCTGGACTCTCTCACATCCTTTCTGAGATATGGGGGCCAAAACTGTTGACAATAGTCCATGCGGCCTGATTAGTGTCCTATAAGGCCTCAGCATTATCCCTTTGCTTTTATATTCTATTCCCCTTGAAATAAATGCCAACATTGCATTTGCCTTCTTTACCACAGACTCAATCTGTAAATTAACCTTCTGGGAGTCTTGCATGACGACTCCTAAGCCCCTTTGCACCTCTGATGATTGACTTTCCTCCCCATTTAGATAATAGACTGCATTATTGTTCCTTTTTACAAAATGCATTATCATACATTTCTCAACTCTATATCCACCTGCCACTTTTTTGCCCATTCTTCCTATTTGTCTAAATCCTTCTGCAATCACATTGCTTCCTCAGCACTACCTACCCTTCCACCTATCTTCGTATCATCCACAAACTTTGCCACAAAGCCATCAATTCCATTCTCTAAATCACTGACAAACACCTCACACCTGATGACCAGATTCTGCCCAGTTATCAAGAGGGAGCACCCACCCCACAGACCCCACTTCTGTTTTACCCTCCCAATCCGCTCCAGTCAAATCTTATTTTTATGCCTTGGGCCTTTCAAACCAGATAGAAGAATGGTTTTCTTTCCAAGATAGAGGTATTAAACTAGCAAACAACATGTGAGTAACTAATGGTCTTTCTAAAGAGCCTTTGGCCAGAGTTTAGCACGTACCATTGAATACACATCTAACTACGGGAGATTGAAGTGGTTATAGGCTGGAGCACGGAGCTCTAGAAGGTAAGGCATTACCTTCATATGTACAATTACTGCAGTCTGCCATATCCAACGAGGGATTCCCATCAACAAGGTTCAGCATAAAGCTGGGAACCAGCTGGGCACCTTTGATCAACAGGTGGAATACTGCCACAGAGTGGGAAGGGAGTTAGCAGACTGAAACACACCCTGTAAGTAAGCAAACACGAGGAAATCTGCAGATGCTGGAATTTCAAGCAACACACACAAAAGTTGCTGGTGAACGCAGCAGGCCAGGCAGCATCTATAGGAAGCGATACCTCTTCCTAGAGATGCTGCCTGGCCTGCTGCATTCACCAGCAACTTTTCTGTGTGTTGCTGTAAGTAAGCAATACTGAATTAAATTATGATTGCAGAGTTCAGTGGTGTAATGCTGTAGGCAGGGGTTAGATCTGTGCAAGCTAAACTCATTGACAGTGCATGCTACTTCAAAAATGTTTGTAATGGACTCAATTCTGGAAACAAAGAACTTAGTAATACCTAGGTTACTGAACTTAGATTTTCCTCTTTTGTGTCTTGGTGATAATCTGATTACTATCGTATACCCTGCTTCCACATGCACTTATTCAGTGGGCGGGTGCCATTGCACACAAGGCGCTTGATGACAGTGACTTCACCAATTTAAATCCTGTTGGAAGTGTGCAGACAGTTAAAAGGCAGTGAAACATCTGGTCACCAAACGGAGAAAATTCCACCATCATTCCTTCAGATTATCTACCAAAACTAAATGATTGATAGAGAGAATCTGTTGAAATTCATCCCAAATTTTATCAATTGATTGTTTTAAATTTATATTTACATTTTCACTATAGGCAGCTTCATTGTGAATTAATCTTTTACATTACCTTTGTACACCAAACTTTGGGTAACAAGCATACTTCCAAGAGATAGTGGCAGAGCTGTAAAGTAAAAATTACACAGATAAATAGCATTCTATCAAATAGTTCATTGCCAAACAAACATCTGCACAATTGTATACAAAAGCATTGTTTGTGGCACGAAGGTTACAGTGGCAAAAGAAGTCAAAATCCATGATTTCTTTTAGACTTGTCGGCCAGAAAGAACTGCAGCTTACATGTCAGTGAATTCAAATGAATCAAGGACAGTGGGAGCAGGCAAACTAATGGCCATTGTTCTTGCCAAGAGGTACAAGATATGGAGGCTGCCATTTTATGAAGAAACTCTGTGTTCTCCATTTTGTGAGCTTAAGTTACTTGGCTTGATCAATGTTTTAAAGTAGACCTAATGATGCTCCCGGTAATATGCCGAACTGGAGATAATTTCCAGATAAGAAGTTGTTATTTTAAGAACACCTGACAAATACTGCATGCAGGATTGTGACCGTTGGGGTCTGTATCTGTCCTGCGTGACTCAAGTTGGTTGCTGATTGAGAACAAAGAGCCATAAATTAGTGATTGTCACTTGCTGGGAAGAGAGCAATAAATGGAAGCTGTGTTGGAGCAGAGCCAATAAAAAAAGTGTTAAAAGTCAGACACATGACCTATAGACAATGACAGTGGAATGCAACATTTGAGTTGCTAAGGAATAAATATAAAAGCAGACACTTCAAGTGTGCTGGTAGTAATGATTGTGTAGGAGATTCACCATCATGGATGTGAGGTGCCCTAGGCATGTGGAGATTTGAAATGGGACTACGAGGAACACATGGTCAGTAGTAAAGATCTCTTTTAACTGGCGTTACCTTTTCTCTTTTCTGTTAATGGAAGTTCAGGAAAACATAGTAGGTCTGCACACAGGTATTTGGTAGAGTAATTTCACCTGTTCTTCCATTGAGACAATAAGGGTACTTGTTGGTAATTACAGATTCTCTCTGTGCCTCCCTGATCACTATATCAAGGGGCAGTTCTTTAAACAGAATTAGCTTCCCTGTTGTGGGCTCGAGGTTAAATCTCCTGTTTTGTAAGAAGGAGACTCAAGCCAGACCAGGTAGGTGAGAAACAGAGAGATCTGGGGCTGGGTAGTTCGTACAGACCGAAGATAAAGAATTCCGGGCATTCTATATCCAAAAAACTTTGGACTGTTTTGATTGGAAGGCACTCCTTCAGAAGTACATATTGGGGAAATGACCACAATATTGGGAGTATGCTAGAAACACCAGCAGTGAAGGTGGAAAAGCTCTTTTTAGAATTGCCGAAGGGAATTTGTCAGACAAGGAATTTAAGCATCTACTGAAACCAGTAGCAGTGCCATGCCTCACTGAGGATTTAATGGATATCAGCAAAAAGCTGATGCCGAATGAGATAGTTACAACAAGTAAAGCAGGAATGCCGGCAAAAAGCAGAAGCTGAGTTATATAGGTTACAGCAAGAAGTACCGGAATATTGGCGAGAAATGAAAGTTGAGCAGGAAAGATAGATTAGAACACTTGAGAAAGAAATCAGCAAGGTTAAAAGCAGGTTTGAAGTTGCTCTAGCAGACAAGGTGAAGGAGAATCCTGAAGGAATCTACAGTTTGTTAAGAGCAAAAGGATTGCTAGGGACAAAATCGATCCTCCAGAAGACCAAAATGATAATCCGTACGGGGGAGATCTTAAGTACATTCCTTGCTTCTGTATTTAGTTGGGAGACTCACACAGAGTCTATAGAAATGAAGCAAAGTGGTATTAACTTCATGGACCCTGTATAGCATACAGAGGAGTAGATGTTTGCTACCCTGAGGCAAATCAGGGTGAAACAATCTCCATGGCCTGACAAGGTGTTCCCTTGGACCCTACAGGAGACAAGTGCAGAAATTGCCAGGGCCCTAGCATAGATACTTTAGCCATCCTTAGTGAAAGGAGAGACACCAGAGGGTTGGATGATACCCAATGTTGTTCCACTGTTTAAAAAAGGCTGTAAACAGAATCCAGGAAATTATAGGCCAGTGAGTCTGACATCAGTTGTGGGAAAGTTATTGGAGGGTATTCTAAGGGGACCGGATACATAAGTATTTGTATAGAAATGGACTGATCAGGATAGCCAGCATGGCTTCATGTGTGGCAGTCATGCCTAACCAATCTTACAGAGTTTTTCAATGAAGTTAGCAGAAAAGTGGATGAAGGCAAGGCAGTGGATGTTGTCTACATGGACTTTAGTAAGGTATTTGACCATGTACACATGGGACGCTATTCAAGAAGGTTCAATCGCTCACATTCAGGATGAGGTAGTAATGGAGATGGACGTGAGACTATGGAGGAACATCTGGAGAAACTTCTGAAATGCCCACTTCGCTGCCGCTGCTACTGTGTGGTAACCGGAATCTCCGGAGCTGAAGGCCCCGAATCCTCGGCTTTGCTTGTTTCAGCGGCTGGGGCGAGGTCAAAGGCGCTCGGCAGAGGATGGCACTTGGGAGGATGTATCAGAGGGGCTGGTCGGAGGCTCGAAAGTTTCGGATGGACGGACTCAGTGTCGGCCGTGGTCAGCTGCTTCCAAGGCATCGGCAAGTTGACGGTGCCTGGAGGTTTATGGCAGGGAGTTTCTCACTTCTGCCACCTGCTATCGGGGACTCGGGAGTCGATCGACTTGGGGACTTTGAGACTTTTTTTTACAGTGCCCATTGTTTGTTCTTGATCAAATTATGGTATTGCTTTGCACTGCTGTAACTATATATTATAATTATGTGGTTCTGTCAGTATTAGTCTTTGGCTTGTCCTGTTTTGTATGATATCACCCTGGAGAAACATTGTATCATTTCTTAATGCATGTATGCATATCTAAATGACAATAAAAGACAACTGAGTGTTCTCATAATCTAAAAAAAAATTGGGCCGGCCAGTGGTGTAGTGGCATCAGCACTGGACATCAAGGTAGAGGGTCCTGAGTTCGAATCCAGCTGGGTTCCAACCTGGGCAGCAGCATTGTCTGCACGGAAGAAAGGCCTGGCAATCTACTTCTGTATCTTGCCATGAAAATTGTATGGACAATTACATTATCCATGGGGTCGCCATGAGTCGACACCAACTTGATGACTTTATGGGGGAAGTCAGAGTGCGCATAGATAGTTGCCTCTCTGACTGGAGACCTGTAACTAGCGGTGTGCCTCAGGGATTGGTGCTGGATCTTTTGATGTTTGTCATCTATATCAATGATCTGTATGATGTGGTTAACTGGATGAGCAAATTTGTGGATGACACCAAGACTGGGGGTGTAGTGGACAGTGAGGAAGACAATCATGGCTTGCAGAGGGATCCACATCAGCTGGAAAAATGGGCTGAAAAATGGCAGATGGAACTTAATGCAGACAAGTGCAAGGTTTTGCAATTCAGTAGGGCCAACCAGAGTAGGTCTTACACAGTGAACGATAGGGCACTGTGGCGTGTGGTAGAACAAAGGGTACTGGGAGTACAGGTTCATAATTTGTGGAAAGTGGCATCACAGGTAGATAGGGTTGAAAAGAAAGCTTTTGGCACATTGGCCTTTATAAATCAAAGTATCGAGTACAGAAAATGAGATGTTATGCTGAAGTTGTATAAGACATTGGAGAGGTCTAAATTGGAGTATTGTGTGCAGTTTTGGTCACCTACCTACAGTAATGATGTAAACAAGGTTGAAGGAGTACAGAGAAAATTTGCAAGGATGTTGCCAGGTCTGGAGGACCTGAGTTATAAAGAAAAATTCAATAGGTTAGGATTGTATTCTTTAGAACATAGAAGATTAAGAGAAAATTTGATAGAGGTAAGCAAAATTATGAGGGGTATAGATAGGGTAAATGCAAGCAGGCTTTTTCCACTAAGGTTGGGTGGGACTATAATCATGCCTTAAGAGTGAAAGGTGAGAAGTTTAAGGAGAACATGAGGGGAACCTTCTTCACTCAGAAGGTCAAGAGAGTGTGGAATGAGCTGCCAGAAGAAGCAGTGCATGTGAGCTTAATTTCATCACTTAAGAGAAATTTAGATAGGTACATCGATAGTAGGGATTGGAGGGCTATGGTCCCAGTGCAGGTCGTTGGGTGTAGGCAGTATAAATGGTTTTTCAGCATGGACTAGATAGGCCGATGGGCCTCATTCTGGGCTGTACTTCTCTATGACTCTATTACCAAAACAAAAGACTCCGAAAGGAGGTAGAAAACCCTGAAAAAAAAGTTATTAATTTGCAGGGACTGAGAAGTATGGATTTGGTGCATATGAACTGATTTCAGCTGAAGTGTGAGGAAATGGTTAAAGAAAGATGTAAACAGAAGGAAGAAACCAATTTAGCAAAGAACAAGTTGGAGGAATTAAAGAAATAATGCAGTGATTTAAAAGCAGCTATGAATGAGATACATAAATCAGTACATGAGAAGAAATGTAACTCTAGTAATAAAACATAGTGTTTAACGCAGATACAAAAACTGCAGGACCAACTTGCTGCACAAAGAGGAATAATTTGTGCTTTTGGATCTGAAAGAGGGAGGAGTATGAACATGGAGATATGGATTGGCATGATTTAGTAGATAAGGTGACCAGATATGTTCATAATGAGGAGATTCTACCTGAGGAACCCCTGCCGACATAAAACC
The DNA here is from genome assembly GCF_963921235.1 of Mobula hypostoma. Taxonomy (NCBI): domain Eukaryota; kingdom Metazoa; phylum Chordata; class Chondrichthyes; order Myliobatiformes; family Myliobatidae; genus Mobula; species Mobula hypostoma. The sequence goes on along the minus strand of NC_086099.1, from coordinate 62,090,702 downwards.
AAAAGGAGTCTGTGCTACCAAAGGCACGATTGAACACTTTTCATGGTGGTAATTAACTGTTTATTTTAAATTTTGCAGTTACTTGCAGAAGGTTCTAAAGGAAGAATTGTGCAAGCATGGATTTTTGTTCATCCTGTCTGTGCTTTTGGCTTTTGTTTCTTTATTTGTTTTCCATGGAATTGAATTTAGAGAAACTCAGATTTCACACAGGCCAAGTGTAATCTGGGTTAAGAATGACATTTGTGCAACTGTACTCTAGATATGAGATGGCCACATTTCCAAGGGAAATGGGCCTTCAGGAAAACTGCTTTTTGGTGGACAATTAAATTTGAAATTTGAATTTAATATTTTGGGAAGATTGGAACATTTAGGGAGCAATGCTAGAAGTTGCTTTTACTGACAAAATTGCTTTCTTTTACAGAATATAAAAGATGTTACACAAGTCTTTTGACATATTGATTTTCAGTTTAAGATCCTTTGGAAAATAGTTTTGAAGCAACCAGTGTTTTGTTATGTAAAGTGTAAATGGAAATTCATTTTAAATATTGGAGTAGTCCAAACTACATTTCAGCATTTATCTAGCCACTGCTGGATGTTTGAATTAAAATGGTCTTGGTCAGTCAGCTTTAGCACTGCAGACTTGAGGTGCAGCTGTAAAGGGTATTAAAGTTTCTACCTTCCTTGCAAATAATCTTTATTGTACTGGAGAACCGCATGGGTGTCAAGATATGATAGCAAATAATCCCAAGGGACCACTTGGATCAAAATAATAAGGGTTGGTTGAAGGAGATTAGAAAGCAAAACCAAGAACAAAGACACAAACAAAAGGAAAAACGTCACTTTAAAATGTTTGTAGATAGCTCCTCATCAGTAGAGACAGGTGAGAGGAAAGCTGGGTGTGAATGTTTTCTGCCTGGGATCAGTCATACATTCTGATAGTATGTATGTTGTAATAACCATTTGTTTCTGTGAAAAGCAAGAGGGTTTGTTTCAACTGACAAAAAGCCCCTCTGATAGGCTGCTCTGTTATAGTGTATGTTTGAAGAAGCAACGGGGAAAGAATATGGAATCATAAAGGTGAAAACTCAGTTTAAATTATCCCCTGAGGGGAATAAAAAGGCTGATGAATTAGCGAAGCAAAGTGTTTTAAATGGGTAGGAATGGCAGCTGCAGATTGGTGAGAGGGCAAGGCAGAAGGAGCAACAGGTTAAAGTTATGGATTTAACTGAGGAGCAGAAGAAAGATGGAGAAACATAGAAACATAGAAACATAGAAAATAGGTGCAGGAGTAGGCCATTCGGCTCTTCAAGCCTGCATCGCCATTTATTATGATCATGGCTGATCATCCAACTCAGAACCCTGCACCAGCCTTCCTTCCATACCCCCTGATCCCCGTAGCCACAAGGGCCATATCTAACTCCCTCTTAAATATAGCCAATGAACTGGCCTCAACTCTTTCCTGTGACAGAGAATTCCACAGATTCACCACTCTCTGTGTGAAGAAGTTTTTCCTAATCTCAGTCCTAAAAGGCTTCCCCTTTATCCTCAGACTGTGACCCCTTGTTCTGGACTTCCCCAACGTCGGGAACAATCTTCCTGCATCTAGCCTGTCCAATCCCTTTAGAATTTTATACGTTTCAATCAGATCCCCCCTCAATCTTCTAAATTCCAACGAGTACAAGCCCAGTTCATCCAGTCTTTCTTCATATGAAAGTCCTGCCATGCCAGGAATCAATCTGGTGAACCTTCTTTGTACTCCCTCTATGGCAAGGATGTCTTTCCTCAGATTAGGGGACCAAAACTGCACACAATACTCCAGGTGTGGTCTCACCAAGGCCTTGTACAACTGCAGTAGTACCTCCCTGCTCCTGTACTCGAATCCTCTTGCTATAAATGCCAGCATACCATTCGCCTTTTTCACCGCCTGCTGTACCTGCATGCCCACTTTCAATGACTGGTGTATAATGACACCCAGGTCTCGTTGCACCTCCCTTTTCCTAATCGGCCACCGTTCAGATAATAATCTCTTTTCCTATTTTTGCCACCAAAGTGGATAACTTCACATTTATCCACATTAAATTGCATCTGCCATGAATTTGCCCACTCACCCAACCTATCCAAGTCACCCTGCATCCTCTTATCATCCTCCTCACAGCTAACACTGCCGCCCAGCTTCGTATCATCCGCAAACTTGGAGATGCTGCATTTAATTCCCTCATCCAAGTCATTAATATATATTGTAAACAACTGGGGTCCCAGCACTGAGCCTTGCGGTACCCCACTAGTCACTGCCTGCCATTCTGAAAAGGTCCCATGTCTTCCCACTCTTTGCTTCCTGTCTGCTAACCAATTCTCTATCCACATCAATACCTTACCCCTAATACCGTGTGCTTTAAGTTTGCACACTAATCTCCTGTGTGGGACCTTGTCAAAAGCCTTTTGAAAATCCAAATATACCACATCCACTGGTTCTCCCCTATCCACTCTACTAGTTACATCCTCAAAAAATTCTATGAGATTCGTCAGACATGATTTTCCTTTCACAAATCCATGCTGACTTTGTCCGATGATTTCACCGCATTCCAAATGTGCTGTTATCACATCTTTGATAACTGACTCCAGCAGTTTCCCCACCACCGACGTTAGGCTAACCAGTCTATAATTCCCCGGTTTCTCTCTCCCTCCTTTTTTTTTAAAAAAGTGGGGTTACATTAGCCACCCTCCAATCCTCAGGAACTAGTCCAGAATCTAACGAGTTTTGAAAAATTATCACTAATGCATCCACTATTTCTTGGGCTACTTCCTTAAGCACTAAAAAAAAAAGAAATAAAAAGAAATTAAGGAAAGGAGCCCCCGACATACCAGATCAGTGGAAGGGCCTTGAACTAATTTGCAGATAGGTTATGTTGGATTTTTGCTACCCAAGTAGACACAAATCTATTTTGGTAGATACTTTCACCAAGTGGGTGGAAGCTTTCCTGACTAAGACAAACTCAACCAAACTGACTGCAAAAATCTTATTGGAAAGGGTCTTCACTCACTGGGGATTACCTCAGAATATAGATCAGATGAAGGCACGCATTTTACAGCCCATATGATGCAAGATATCATGGCACTTTTAAGGATCAAGCAGAGATTTCATACACCCTATAGACCACTGTCTAGAGAAATTGTGGAAAGGATGAATTGAACATTAAAATATAATTGGCATTAACGGGGAACAGTATGGCAAGTAGGTTTGTCTTATGTACTGATGATAATAAGGAATACAGTGGCATCATTGGAGGGTTACACCCCATATAAATTCATGACTGGTAGGGATATGAGAGGGTTGGAAGAGTTGTGAGGATTAGACTTGTCAGAACCTGAAATAGATGGAATTGTGTCAGAAAAGTGGATACAATATTTGGTAGAGACAGTGAAAGAGGCCAATTATGTGGCAGCCATAACAGCAACAAGGAAAGAAAAGGCAACAGAGTAAAGCCTACTTCGACTCAAAAGTCAGTCTCATAGAATTAAGTCCAGGACAAAGTGATGATTAGAATACACTAACCCACCTCATTTTTAAATCCAAGGTTTGCAGGGCCCTACAAAACTATAGGCAAAGCTAGTCCATCAGTATACAGGGAACTGATTTCTCCAGATAAAGTGGATGGTACCACACACCTAGTTGAAATTGATGGGGGAGAAACAGGAATATTATCACCATTGGCACATAACAATTGATATACATGATGGTCCCAATTGTGGAGATTTGACAATCGATGTGCATGGTAATCCTGATTTGGAAGATTTGGGGTTGGAACACCTGTTCCAAGTAGAAGGTGACGCTAACCAACAGAGTACAAGGTAACTGTTATTATGGTAAAGGAAGGTTTTATGTCAGTGCACTATTTCATATTCCTCAAGATTGAAATAATTTAACCTACTCTTTGAAGAGTTCACAATGTGGGCAAATATTATGAGAAGACTTGGATATTCTTAAGTAACACATGCTATTGTTGCAAATGGTAGTGGGAAAGGGATAGGTTTATCAAGATGTCATCAAAGGGAAGACCACTGGGCTTGTTCAGAAGAGTTAATATGACAGAAACTTCTGAATTGTGGTTTCAGTACTTATGAGAATTGTCCATTGTCTATTCTGCTTGTAAATAATGACTCTTTTCTCACAATATGCAATGATGGGACAGACATATTATATAGCAACAACAACAATGAGTTATGTCAAGGGAAAGAAATACTGTCCTTTGGATAGTTGTAATGTTGCAGTTGGGAGTGTGACTTTAGATTTGATTTTTGGAGAACAAACTTTGTCTCAGCCCAAAGTAAGTGCAGTAACGAAGGAGAACCTTTTAATCCAATGCACTGATATGGATCTATATTCGTGGGACTCTGTTGTTACTGAATTACCGCTGATTCCTCATTTGACTGCCGACTGGACACGAGTAGTGAAGGAGGCAAAGGAGGCAATCCATCAATGGACTGACCATACAGAAGTTACTAAGACATGCTGATAAAGCAAATGAAACAGTGAGTGACTCAGACTCCTGGGATAAGTTTTGGAATTAGGAATCAAAGTTCAAATACATCCATGGGTGAGGATAGTTTTGTTGTGTCTGTACTCAACTACATATCGATTAAATAAAAGCACACCACCACCCACTGCTCCGGGTGAGACTCTTCATCTTGACTGTATCCAGGTGTCCTTCACACAGATTCTCTAACACTCCAGTGCGCAGTTTAGAGGGAACCACAACACAAGACCACACATCAGCATTCTTTGACATACTGACAGTTGATCTTGTCTTGCTGAGGGTTACCGTGAGCTGGCCATTCATGCATGGTGATTTTGTAGAGTTTTGACAATGTCTGATCATTCCTTGTTTTCCCTTGTATTTCAGAATTTGTTACCAGCAACTGGTCCTCCAATGCGGTGTGGAATACTTCTGCTGGGTCACAGTATGAAAACTTTTCTTCTTCAGTTGCCAACAATGGAAGACATGACAAACCATCAGCGTTGCTGTGTTGTTTGGTATCCTTGAGCTTTCTGTCATAAGAGTGGGTTTCTAGGAAAAGCACCCAACATTGTAACCGGGTAGCAGACATCACCGGAATTCCCTTCCTGGGATTGAAAATGGACACAAGGAGCTGGTGATCTGTCACCAGTGTAAACCTTTATCCGTAAAGATAGTGGTGAAACTTCTTTATTTCCCATACTAGACTAAGGGTCTCTCAGTTGATCCGTGTGTAATTTTGTTTTGTGTTCATCGGTGATCTTGAAGCAAACACAATCGGGCATTCAGATCCATCTTTCATTACATGTGACAAAATGGCTCCAATGCGATAAGAGGATCCATCGCACACTAGTCTGATGGGCAGAGCTGGGTCATAATCGGTGAGCAGTTCATCTGACGTTATTAATCTCTTTGTTTCCTTTGAATGCTTTTTCACCTCTTTCTAGCCATTCCCACTTTGCTCCCGTCTGTAACAGTGCATGCCTCACTGTAGTGGTGTTTGGGAGAAACCGGTGGTAGTAGTTTACAAGACCCAAGTATGATCCAAGTTGTGACAAATTTTCCAGTTTGGGTGCCTGTAGCACTGCTTCAGTCTCCTCTTGCAACTTATGTAAGCCATGCTTGCTACTGACATGTCCACAATATCAGCTTTCATTCTTGAAAAACTCACATTTCTCTCTCTTTGCATGCAGACCATATTCACTCAGCCTGGTCAGCACTGTACCGAGATTCTGGAGGTGCTCTTTATCATTCTTGCCAGTTACGATGATGTTATCAAGGTACCATTGTGTTCCTGGGATATCTTGGAACACTTGGGGAGGAAGAGAGAGAGCGAGATCAAGAGCGAGAGAGAGAGAGAAAATGGTACCTTTATCTTTCTATAATGTAAGCATCACAAACCTGCTGGAGGTTCATGAGTGGTTAACAGAATCGAGGAGGATGATGATCCTAAGATAAGTACCTTTGCATCAAGAGAAGTGAGATGTTGGCTAGAAAGAACTACAGTCTACATATTAGTGGATTCAAATGAATCAAAGACAGTGGAAATAGACAAACTAATTGTTTTTGCCATGAGGTCAAAGGTATGGAGACAGCCATTTTATGAAGAGACTCTGTTCTCCATTTGTGAGATGAAGTTGCTTGGCTTGGTCAGTGTTTTAAAGTAGACATAATGATATTCCAGGTAATCTGCTGAACTGGAGATAATTTCCAAATAAGAAGCTATTATATCAAAGAACACCTCACAAATATTACATGCAGGACTGTGACTGTTACGTTCAGTAGCTCTCCTGCATGATTCAAGCTGGTTGCTGAATGAGAATCAAGAGCCATAAATTAGTGATTGTCAATTGCTGGGAAGAGGGCAAAAAACGGAAGCTGGTTTGGAGCAGAGCCAATGAAATAGTGTTAAAGGTCAGACACAAGACCTATAGCCAGTGGTACTGGAATGCAACATTTGAATTGGTAAGGAATGAATATAAAAGCAGACACTTTAAGTGTGCTGGCAGTGATGACTGTGCAAGAGATTCACCATTGTGGATGTGAGGTGCCCCACGGATGTGGAGATTTGAAATGGGACTACGAGGAACACATGTTCGGCAGCAAAGATTCCTTTTAACTGGTGTTATCTTTTCTACCTGTTCATGGAAGTTCAGGAAAACGTAGTAGGTGTGCACACAGGTACAGTATTTGGTTGTGTAAGTCCACGTGCTCTTGCGTTGAGACAATAAGAGTACTTGTTGGTAATTTCAGATTATCTCTATGCATCCCTGATCATTATTACAAGAGGTGATTCCTGTAACAAACTTCTACAGGGAAAAAAAACGTAAACAAATGTTCATGATTGTTATTCAGGAATTATGTTGATATGTCAGTTGCAAAGTTAAGAAAATAAAATCTAAAAGGACCAGCTTCAACAATGCAGCCATGTGAGAACCACATAATAATTACAGCTAGCAATATACAGCCTAATGGTTATTCATGCAAACATAGTGGGTTTGATGTACAAAATGAGACAACTAAAAATAACATTAAAGTGAGATAACCCTTCAGAATATAAACAACTCAGAACTTGCCTCTGAACCAGAAACTCTCTTTTTTGCATTCCATTATAATGTTTGCAATTTTCTGATCACCAAAATTCCTGGCACACCCATCCTGTATATAAACAGATGGAAAGTAAAATATTGTTAGTGCAGGAATTTGAAATTAGAACATAGACATAGAAAACATAGGAAACCTACAGCACAATACAGGCCCTTTAGCCCACAAAGCTGTGCCAAACATGTCCTTACCTTAGAAATTACCTAGGGTTGCCCACAGCCCTCTTTTTTTGCTAAGCTCTATGTACCTATCCAGGAGTCTCTTAAAAGACCCTATGGTATCTGCCTCCACCACCATTGCCGGCAGCCCATTCCACGCACTCACCACCCTCTGCGTAAAAAACCTACCCCTGACATCTCCTCTATACCTAGTCATAGTCATACTTTATTGATCCGGGGGGAAATTGGTTAAATTACTTCCAAGCAACTTAAAAATGTGCCCTCTCGTGCTAGCCATTTCAGCCCTGGGAAAAAGCCTCTGACTATCCACACGATCAATGCCTCTCATCATCTTGTACACCTCTATCAGGTCACCTCTCGTCCTCCGTCACTCCAAGGAAAAAAGGCCGAGTTCACCCAACCTATTCTCATAAGACATGCTCCCCAATCCATGCAACACCTTGTAAATCTCCTCTGCACCCTTTCTATGGTTTCCACATCCTTCCTCTAGTGAGGTGACCAGAACTGAGCACAGTACTCCAAGTGGGGTCTGACCAGGGTCCAATTTAGCTGCAACATTACCTCTTGGCTCTGAAACTCAATCCTATGATTGATGAAGGCCAATGCACCATATGCTTTCGTAAGCACAGAGTCAACCTGTGCAGCAACTTTGAGTGTCCTATGGACTCAGACTCCAAGATCCCTCTGATCCTTCACACTGCCAAGAGTCTTCCCATTAATACTATATTCTGTCATCATATTTGACCTACCAAAATGAACCACTTCACACTTATCCGGGTTGAACTCCATCTGCCACTTCTCAGCCCAGTTTTGCATCCTATCAATGTCGCACTGTAACCTCTGACAGCCCTCCACAACACCTCCAACCTTTGTGTCATCAGCAAATTTACTAACCCATCCCTCCACTTGCTCATCCAGGTCACTTATAAAATCACGAAGAGTGTGGGTCCCAGAACAGATCCCTGAGGCACACCACTGGTCACCAACTCCATGCAGAATATGACCCGTCTACAACCACTCTTTGCCTTCTGTGGGCAAGCCAGTTCTGGATCCACAAAGCAATGTCCCCTTGGATCCCATGCCTCCTCACTTTCTCAATAAGCCTCGCATGGGGCACCTTGTCAAATGCCTTGCTGAAATCCATATACATTACATCTACTGCTCTACCTTCATCAATATGTTTAGCCACATCCTCAAAAAATTCAGTCAGGCTCGAAAGGCATGACGTGCCTTTGACAAAGCCATGCTGACTATTCCTAATTATATTATGCCTCTCCAAATGTTCATAAGTCCTGACTCTCAGGATCTTCTCCATCAACTTACCAACCACTGAAGTAAGACTCACTGGTCTATAATTTCCTGGGCTATCTCTACTCCCTTTCTTGAATAATGGAACAACATCTGCAACCCTCCAATCCTCTGGAACCTCTCCCTTCCCCTTTGATAATGCAAAGATCATCGCCAGAGGCTCAGCAATCTCCTCCCTCGTCTCCCACAGTAGCCTGGGTTACATCTCCTCCGGTCCTGGCGACTTATCTAACTTGATGCTTTCCAAATGCTCCAGCACATCCTATTTCTTAATATCTACATGCTCAAGCTTTTCAGTCTGCTGTAAGTCATCACTACAATTGCCAAGATCCTTTTCCATAGTGAATACTGAAGTAAAGTATTCATTAAGTACCTCTGCTATTTCCTCCGGTTCCATACACACTTTCCCACGGTCACACTTGATTGGTCCTATTCTCTCACGTCTTATCCTTCTGGTCTTCACATACTTGTAGAATGCCTTGGGGTTTTCCTTAATCCTGTCCGCCAAGGCCTTCTCATGGCCCTTTCTGGCTCTCCTAATTTCCTTCTTAAGCTCCTTCCTGCTAGCCTTATAATCTTCTAGGTCTCTATCAATACCTAATTTTTTGAACCTTTCATAAGCTCTTCTTTTTTTCTTGACTAGATTTACAACAGCCTTTGTACACCACGGTTCCCGTACCCTACCATCTTTTCCCTGTCTCACTGGAATGTACCTATACAGAACTCCACGCAAATATCCCCTGAACATTTGCCACATTTCTTCCATACCTTTCCCTGAGAACATCTGTTCCTAATTTATGCTTCCAAGTTTTTGCCTGATAGCCTCATTAAATTAAGTCATAAGATGCCAGAAATATTAAGAAGATCAGGCAGTAGCTTGCAAATATATTTCAGAGTTACAGTAGAGTAAAGGGAATTCCAGAGGCATGAGAAAGGAGCTGACCAAAGTTGATTGGAAGGGGTCACTAGCAAGGCTAACAGTAAAACAGAAGTGGCTGAAATTCAGAAGGCACAGGAAAAATACATCCTAAAGAAGAAGTATTCTAAAGGAAGGCTGATGCAACTACAGCTGACAAGGGAAGTATGCCAGAAATTCTAGAGTGTCAGGGCAGAAGTGAGTGTAGTTGCTATTACTAAGGAGAAGGTGTTTGGGAAGCTGAAAAGTCTGAAGGTAGGTAAACTATCTGGACCAGGTTAGAGTCCATTATTAATAATGAAGTCTCAGAGTACTTGGAGGCACATGATAGAGTAGGTCAAGGTCAGCATGGTTTCCTTGGGGTGAAATCTTCCCTGACAAAGCTATCAGAATTCTTTGAGGAAATGAAAAGCAGGGTAGACAAAAGAGAGGCAGTGGATGTTGCTTATTTGGATTTTCAGAAGGTCTTTGACAAAGGTGTTGCTCATGAGGCTGCTTAACACGATCAGAGCCCATGGTATTACAGAATAGATACTATCATCGACAGAAGATTGGCTGACTGGCAGGAATCAAAGAGTGGGAATACAGGAAGCCTTTTTTCTAGTCGGCTGCCTGTGACGAGTGGTGTTCCGCAGAGGTCAGTGCCGAGACTGTTTCTTTTCACATTATATATCAGTGAGTTGGATGATGGAACTGATGGCTTTGCGGCCAAGTTTGTGGATGATTCATTTTGAGAGGACTAGGATATAAAAGCAAGGATGTATTGCTGAGGTTTTGTAATGTATTGGTTAGACTGCTCTTGGAGTATTGCGAGAAACTTTGGGCTCCTTATCTAAGAAAAGACATGCTGGCATTGGAAAGGGTCCAGAGGAGATTCACAAGAATGATACTGGGATCAAAAGTTTTAACATATGAGGAGTGGTTTAGGCGTGTACTTGCTGGAGTTTAGAAGAATAAAAGCGTTCTTATTGAAACCTATCAAATATTGAAAGGCCTAGAGAGAGTGGATGTGGAGAGGATATTTCTGAAAGTAAGGTGGTCTAGGACCAGAGGACACAGCCTCAGAGTGGAAGGATGTCCATTCAAAACAGAGATGAGAAGGAATTTCTTTAGTCAGAGGGTAATACTGTAAATCTGTGGAATTCATTGCCACAGCTGGCTGTGGAGGCCAAGTCATTGGGTATATTTAGAGCAGAGATTGATAGATTTTTGATTGGTTAGGGCATCAAAGGTTACAAGAAGAAGGCTGGAGAAAAGGGTTGAGAAGAGTAATAAGTCAGCTCTGATGGAATGGCAGACCAGACTCAATGGGCCGAATGGAATAATTCCGCTCCTATGCCTGATAGTCTTTTTAAAAAACATTATCTTTCTGCATCTTTTTTTTCACCATACCCTTCACTTCCTTCCAGCTGATGTGCAAAATGTTAAATGATCAAACACAATATTATGAATGAAGTACTTCAGAACATTGTGTGAAGTTGCAGCAGTTCATTTAAGTTGAGGCATGATTGGATCTTGCCATTAATGGGCGGAAGACCATGCATTGCTCTGTGCATGTTGCACGGAGCAACTGTAAGTGATTAAAGGTGGACCCAAGTGCAGGACACAGGCACGGAGACAGACTTGGACTTGACTAGGAACTCAAAACCAGGACTTGGACTTGACTTGGGACTCGGAACCAGAATTTGGACTTGACTTGGAACTTGGAACCAGGACCCGGACTTGACTTGGGACTCGGAACCAGGACTTGACTCGGACTCAGAACTTGGAACTTGACTCAGACTCAGAGCCTTGGGACTTGGACTGGGACTTGTAGCCTTGACTTGGACTGGGACCCAAAGTCTACAAAACAAAGCAACGACAGACCACTTGCATCCCGGCTCGGAGCAGTGGCAAAACAGCTGGCAACACTCAGCTGGACACGAGATGACAAAAACAAACAACAGACAATATGAATCTTGACACGGAAAAGCTCATGAAGATAGTCCCTTATTCTTGGCGGCTCGGAAGACAGCCCCTTATTCTTGATGGCTTGGAACATTCATCGCTGCCCTGGTTACGGTGACGGACCAGCCTCTTGACTCGAAGGAGGAACAGTGGATGACAGGCTCTTGACCCGACCCAGGAGCTGCAATTGGCAGGCTCTCAACTCGACTCATTCTTGGCAGCCCGGAACGAGCATAGCCACCCTGCTGAGGTGACGAACCAGCAGCGAGTAGATATAAGCCAGCGTTTCTATGCTGACCTGTTCGAATAAGGATCAGGTGCCCTAATCAGGGAGCCCAGTGGAACACAGGGAAAAGGAAATTAACTAAAACAAGGAGTCAACGGACCGGACCCTGACAGCGCAGGGTCTTGTTGGTCAAACTGGAACCAACTTTTTTCAGTAAGGTACCCTTCAGGCACCTGCAAACTGAGCAAGGATGTTTTGCATCGCCAAGAAATTCCAGACCGTCAACAGAGGTTGCCTGACCCATGACTATTTCCTGCATTTGTCACTTTATATTACCAAAAATCTGAGTCGCCTATTGCAACCCATTCAAGAATGGATATTTTTATTTTGTGCAAGTCTAGATTGTGTGTAATTCTGGTTTCCCCACTGCAGGAAGAATGCGAGGCTTTCAAAAAGATACAGAAGAGCTTTACCAGAATGGAGACTGGATTAGAGGGTATGAGCTGTCAGAAGTTGTACAAACCAGATCATCGGGGCTGAGGGGAGATATGAGAGAAGATAATAAAGTTATGAGAGAATAGATTGGGTAGACAGTCCCAAATCTTTTACCCAAGATGGAAATATAAAATACTTGATAATACAGACTTAAGGTGAGAGGGAGACATTTGGGGCGCATTCTTTATGTCACAGTCCTGACCATAAATTCCTCATATTCTCCTAATTCCCTTTTCTCCGTGTTCTCCCAGGCTCCTTGATTGCGACACCTGATTGTCACCTGAACCTGCAACTTAAAAACCCCGGCTTTGCATCCACTCATTACCAGATCGTTGTTTCAGCCAGTGTGGTAATTCATGTTCCTGGCCGCTTAGGATTGTGTATTCTAAGTTTTGCTTCAGTACTGAGGTTTTCCCGTGTAACTCTTGTCTCTCCGTGTCAAGATAAGTATTGCCTGCTGCCTTCTTTTCCTCCTGTTTGCCGTTCAACTCCAGCAACGCTCCGTGTCAAGATAAGTACTGCCTGCTGCCTGCCTTTCTGTTCATCCTCCTGTTTGCCATTCAGCTCCAGCAACGCTCCGTGTCAAGATAAGTACTGCCCGCCTCCTGCCTTTCTGTTCACCCTCCTGTTTGCCGTTCAGCTCCAGTCACGCTCCTGCCCTCATCTGCATCCTAATTCTATCTCCATGCCGGTGTCCTGCGTTTGGGTTCACCTGTTCATTGCAACACTTTATGATACTTTACTCATGTTCTTCTTTATAAAATCTCTTCTGGAAAGCAATTAACAATGAAAAGAAAATACCTCATTAAAATATATTTATTCTGCTGAAGGAAATGAAAATGGAGTGTCTGTGGTTAAAGTTCACCAGTCTCATGGACTTTGAAGTTGAATAGATGGTGGGTCTAATCAGCAATATTAATCATATTCTTTCGTTCATATATACAACACAATATTGCTTCAGTCATAGTTCCAGCTCCAGCTAGCTTAACCTGTTTGGTTTTGTGCCGCTTTGTATTTTCTTTTTTTTTTTTTAATTTTATTTTTATTTGGATAAGGAGTTCACAATTATCATGTACTTTTTTCACAAACGCTTGCATTCCTGATGTATTGAAAGGACAAACACAGAGCTGTAAGACATGAATCCTGCATTTAGAACTTTAAAATCTCAGGACTAATGATTTAGCGACACAAAAAGTACAAACGGAAGGCAGTTATTTGGACCTTTTCTCCTGCTCCAGCTATTCATAAGATCATAGCAGATCTTTTACCTCACCTTTACTTTACAGCACTCGCACCATATTCAGTGTGGTCTGGACATTTACTCTGTGCTACAAATAGTTCAAGGAATGTAAGTATTGCCCTGTCTTGTTCACCTGATAAAAATCATACTCTCTTTAGTTAAGCACACTGGGAATGGGAATTTGATGGAGTTACATTCTACTCTGACTAGAAGCTTCAGCATTTCAAAGCACAAATAATCTGCAAATGTAGACAATGATCATTGTACAGTGGCATGCAAAAGTTTGGGCACCCCGGTCAAAATTTCTGTTACTGTGAATAGTTAAGTGAGTAGAAGGTGAACTGATCTCTAAAAGTCATAAAGTTAAAGATGAAACATTCTTTTCAACATTTTATGCAAGATTAGTGTATTATTTTTGTTTTGTACAATTTTAGAGTGGAAAAAAAAGGAAAGGAGCAGCATGCAAAAGTTTGGGCACCCCGAGAGATTTGAGCTCTCAGATAACTTTTACTAAGGTCTCAGACCTTAATTAGCTTATTAGGGCTATAGCTTGTTGACAGTCATCGTTAGGAAAGGCTAAGTGATGCAAATTTCAAAGCTTTATAAATACCCCGACTCCTCAAACCTTGTCCCAACAATCAGCAGTCATGGGCTCCTCTAAGCAGCTGCCTAGCACTCTGAAAATTAAGATAAATGATGCCCACAAAGCAGGAGAAGGCTATAAGAAGATAGCAAAGTGTTTTCAGGTAGCCATTTCCTCAGTTCATAATGTAATTAAGAAATGGCAGTTAACAGGAATGGTGGAGGTCAAGAAGACCAAAAAAACTTTCCGAGAGAACTGCTCGTAGGATTGCTAGAAAGGCAAATCAAAACCCGCATTTGACTGCAAAAGACTTTCAGGAAGATTTAGCAGACTCTGGAGTGGTGGTGCACTGTTCTACTGTGCAGCGACACACACACAAATATGACCTTCATGGAAGAGTCATCAGAAGAAAACCTCTTCTGCATCCTCACCACAAAATTCAGCGTCAGAAGTTTGCAAAGGAACATCTAAACAAGCCTGATGCATTTTGGAAACAAGTCCTGTGGACTGATAAAGTTAAAATTGAAAGACTCTTAGCTGGCTACGGAAAGCGTTTATAAGCTGCGATACTTGCCAAAGCGGGTGTTACTAAGTACTGACCATGCAGGGTGCCTGAACTTTTGCTTTGGGTCCTTTTCCTTTTTTGTTATTTTGAAACTGTAAAGGATGGAAATAAAAAAGTAATCTTGCTAAAAATATTAAAGAAATGTGTCATCTTTAACTTTATGCCTTTTGGAAATCAGTTCATCTTTTACTCCCTTAGCTATTCACAGTAATAGAAATTTTGACCAGGGTGCCCAAACTTTTGCATGTCACTGTGTGTTGCAAATAGTTAGCAGATTTAGGCAGCAGCTGTGCAGAGAACAGAATGAACTTTTATTTCTTTAAATCTCTCAAAGGCTGTTTTATTTAATTATGAAATAGACAAACTCTCCATACTTACTGTTCTACATGGCGGGTGCTGTTGATTTTGATGTTGGGAAGTTTCACTTGACATGGTTGTTCTCTTTAAACAGTGTTCACTCAACTGAAAGTTAATGTCGGCAGTTTCCTTACTAATGACTTCCTGTTTTGGTAAGGTCCTTCCTACATAGCTCCACCTATATACGCACCATAACATCACCAGTCCTTTCACTGCAACTTCATCATCATGTTGCTGAACTTCTGATGTTTCAGTTACTGAGAGAAGAGCAGCTGATATATCAAAAACCTTTCAGAGGGATATCCAGTCCAAAACATTTTTCTCAGTGAAGGAGTCATTACAGATCTTTGAATAATCAGACAGGATATATATCCAGTTCATTAAAAGTAAACAGTGTTTTAATCACGGCATACTCTGAGTGAAAGATTCAGCAAATAAGGGAATGATTTGATTTGATTTCAAAAATGTATTTTTAAAAATTTAGTTAAACTTTTTAAATTTTGTAGTTCTAAAGTAGTGCAGCACACAAAAGAGCTGGAGGAACTTTGCAAGTCAGGCAGCATCTATAGAGGGAAATGGACTGTTGATATTTCGGGACCAGACCGAGTCCTGATCAAGGGTCTCAACCTTGAATGGTGACTCTCCAGTTCCCTCGATGGATGTTGCCTGACCTATTGAGCTGCTTCAGCTTTTTTATGTGCTGCTCCAGACTTCCAGCAGCTGCAGTCTCTTGTGTCTCAACTGTTAAGCTGTAATAAATCTCCAAATTAATTTGAGAATAGGCTAGAAACTACTTACTTAAAGTCAAATGGTGTAACCTGTTGGCTGAAAATATAGACTTCTTGGTTTGGTTAACAGCACAGGATGTGCTAACACAGTGTCCTGTGAGTGCAGATTCCAGTAACTGTGGATTAGAGTGAATAAGGGATTTCAGTGACAACTTACAAAAATTAAATAAATAGATTAAAGAAAATATATATTTAAGACAGGTAAGGCAGGACAGAGAATATGTTGCAGCTGTGCTTTGTGATTTTTTATATTTCAGATTTTTTTACACAAAGGAAGGAGGATATTTGGCCTAGTGAGCCCATGCTGGCTCACAGAACGATTCTATCGTTCCTTGTAACCTGTTCTCTCTCACATGTTCCAACTGGGTTCAATGGTGGTGACAGACAAAGTAACTGTTGCCAAACGAAAGGCAGCCAGCCTGACTACTAGGAAAATTTCATAATTCAACTAAAAAAGACTAAAGCATCAATATGGAAAATAGGCAACAAAGCAAATATAAAAGCCAAGTCCCAGATGAATGACCAAAAAAAAGTGATAATGTGAAATTGTTGTAATTAATATACACATAGCAGAGAAATTAAACAAAATTGCTTGTGTTCATGAAAGCTAATGCAGAAAACTTCCTGGAAATAGTGCAGGACTACAAGGCTCTGTGACCATTTCTCTGTCATTTTCCAGTTTACTCTTAAAGACGTGAGGTTGATAGGGTCATTGGGCATTGTAAATTGTCCCAGCATAAATGGTTGATAGAATTTGGGATGATTTGATGGGTATGTGGGGAGAATAAGGTTACAGGGAAAAAATATTGAGGGAATGAGATTGTTCTTTGAGCTGGCAAAGATTTGATAAGTCAAATTGCCTCCTTACATTTGATTAGGAAATATGAAAATAAGGCCTAGAGTAACAGAGCAAGGAAACAGGCCTTGCTATTCAAATCATCCATGCTGACCAAGGTTCTGTTTACCTGCATTTGCTCCATATCCACCTGGACCTTTCTCATCCATTATTTTCCCAAAGGTTTTAAATTTTGTAATTGCTACTTCCTCTGGCTGTTCATTCCATGTATCTTCCATGTGAAAAACTTGCCTCCTAAATCCAATTTAAATCTTTCCCTTCTCACATTAAATCCAGTTCTCTAGTTATAGGCCCTCCTGTCCTGGGAAAAAACATTGGAACGATCCCTTTCATGTATGCCCATGATTTTATAAACCTCAGTAAGGTCACCTTCAGCCTCCTTTGCTCCAGGGAAGACAGGCCCAACCTACCCATGGGGCATACTGATTGACCCACTGAGTTCCTCCAGCACATTGTTTGTGGCTCCAGATTCCAGCAGCTGCAGACTCTTGCATCTTCATCCTATCCAGTCTCTCCTTATAACTTAAGCTCTCCAATCCTGGTAATATCCTTGTGCATCTTTCTGCACCATCTCTAGCTTAATCAAATCCTTTTTGTAGTGTGGCCACCAGAACTACACAGAATATTTCAGGTGTAGTCTCACCAACATCCTCTACAGTTGTAACATGATGTCCCAACTCTTGTACCAATGGTCCACCTGACGAAGGAAAGTATGCCAAATGCCTTCTTCACCACCCTGTCTATCTATGCTACCACTGCCAGGGAACCTTATACTTGTACCCTTGGTCTCTCTTTTCTACAAGATTTCCAGGGCTTGTCATTCATTGTATATGTTCTGCCCTGGTTTAATTTCCCAAAATAAAATGCTTTGCACATCTGAATTAATTTCCATCTGTCATTTCTTGGCCCACTTTCCCACTCCATCAACTTTCTGCGTAGCCTCAAATGACCTTCTTCACTGTCCACTGCATCACCAAATTTGGTGTCATCCTCAAATTTACTATGCATGCCACCTATATCCCCGTTGAGATTGTTAATGTAGACAACAAATAACAGTGGACCTAGCAGTGATCTCAGTGACACGCCACTGGTCACGGGCTACCAATATGAATAAAAAATGCCCACCACTACTACCCTAACAACAGGAATTCTGTAGATGCTGGAAATTCAAGCAACACACATAAGAGTTGCTGGTGAATGCAGCAGGCCAGGCAGCATCTCTAGGAAGAGGTACAGTCGATATTTGAGGTCCTGACGAAGGGTCTCAGCCTGAAACGTTGACTGCACCTCTTCCTAGAGATGCTGCCTGGCCTGCTGCGTTCACCAGCAACTTTTATGTGTGTTACCACTACTACCCTGTTTCCTTCTACCAAGCCAATTCTGTATCCAATTTGGCAGCTAACCTTCTGGATCAACTTATCTTGCCGGACCACTTCATAAACTTCGGTAAGATGCATGCAGACACCAGGTCCTGCTTTCACCAATCCCCTCGGTCATCGTTTCAAAAAGTTCCATGAAATTCTTCAGAAACATGCAAATGCATGCTGGCTATCCCATTGCACATTGAGCTGCACCCTCTAGTACTTCACCTCTTCCTGCTCTTCATTACTGGCAATGTCTGCATTATTACTCCCTACTCCTCCATACCATACACTAATGACAATATTCTGCTCTTCTCACAAGTCAATCGTTTCCTCAATTTCGCATAACACGATTGCATGTGATGCGTAGCAGGTATCTGCAGGAAGCAGGACGCAGTTTGGCACGCTGTACCCACTGGAAAAACCAGTTAATCATTTTGCAAGCATGGGTGAGTCAGGAGCATGTTCTCTGGTGCGGAACCACAGTTTCCGTGGGACTTGGTCATTGCAAAATTGTCCTGTGATGAGAGTAGAGATAATTCAGACATGCTGCGAGTTGCTGTGCGATCCAGCTCGAAAGGCTAGAAGGGCCTATTCCACACTGTAACTCTAAATAAAATATAAAAATAAAATAAAAAATTTCTTTTGTTCTTGCTCACTTCCATGTTACTCCCTCACACATGACCAACTGATGATTGCAGTGTTCGCTTTTACCCTGTAAAGAAGAGATAATCTTCATCATTTTTTACATTTGTGATTCAGATGCTTCTTGCGGATTTAGGGGAGTGGTGGGGGGGGGGCAGGAGCAGCGGTGTAGGATAGTACAAACAAATCTTAAGTGCCATTTCCTCAGTGAATCCAACTCAGAGACCTGTAAAACATTCATGTGAGAAGGTAGGTGTGGTGGTGTGGGGTTTAGCCCTTCGCCCTGCAGCCTCATCAATGCAAGAGAGCCAGGTGCAGTCTTAAGCTTGGGTACTGCTTCTGTGGAATCTATAATATCTCCCCGTACTGTAGGTTTTTTTTTCTGCCCAGTGCTCCAGTTTCCTTCCACAAGATAAAAACATACTGGTAGGTTAACTGACTGCGGTAAATTAACTCCTTGTTGCAAAAAGAAATTAGAGGAAGATTGACAGACATATGAGAAAGAATAAAATTCAGGCTACAGGGAAATAATAGGAAAGGGAATGATTCAGGGTAGACACAGATCCCACTATTCATAGACCTGCGTGTTATATCTAACCAATGAACACATAGTAAATAACATTTTATTTGGAAATGATCTCTAGTCCAACAGATTACCTGGAGCATCATTGTGGATACTTTAAAACACTGATTCAGACATGCAAAACCAGTTCACAAAATGGAGGATACAGAGCAACTTCACAAAATAGCAGCCACCATTCCTTTGACCTCACTGCAAGAATAAAGACAATTCATCTAGCCATTTCCACTGTTCTTGATCCAATCGAATTCACTGATTTGTAGACTAGTTATTTTTGGCCAACAAGACACTGATGAAAATACCATGGAGAAATTAATATTTCATGTGGTACTTTCAACTCTTCTTTTCATGTTGCATTCTCCTCCAACACTGGTGATAAACAACTGCATGACAAGCCAACTGTCTCCAATACTGATCAAGGCTGCACCTTTCCTGAAAAAAAATCTCCATGGTTGACAGGACTTAACGCCCTTTTTAATTTCCTTCCCCAGAAATTAACAACCCTTTTGTAGTATATTTTGATATATCCAAAGTTTGATAATCAGAATCAATGCCCAATTATGGTGAAGTGAATTCGTGATTTTGAACATTGCATAAAAAGAATAGCATATTTTCAACTGAACTACAAGCCAAATATCCCAATATGTTGCCCATGGCAACCAGAAGTACTTTGCCAGAGCCAACCAACAGCTGTTAGTGGGCCAAGACCTCACAAAATCCATTGAGTACAAGCTGAAAAATATCATGGACTGGATCTTCCAATGAACGTTATGTCACTCTTACTGTAGGTTGCCCTTGGATCACATTGTTTCTTACCAGCGTGCTCCTGAACTCAGTCTTCCATTGAATGACTGAATCCCAGCACACTGATGAGCTATAATTCAGCGATGCAGGAACAGGGCAACCTGACACAAATAACCACCCTATCCCTGTGAAAGCTGGTGAGGTTACGTTCTTAGGCTCATGGGCCATCACAAGTGTGGTCTGAACTCATCAGTCAGGTGATGTAATTCCATGGAAATAACCAAAGTGGTGTTATGAATTCTGGATCTATAAATATCCAGGTGACCAAAATTAACATGAAGGAATTATTAATTATACTGATGACTGACTGTAGTAATAAATTTAATATCTCTTGATGTCAAATGTCTATTTCTGCTCTTTAATATTCTGTGAGCAACAGGCTATTTTATACAAATGCAATTTGCATCTATGTACTACTAAAATTCTCATGCTCTGTTTGTCTGTTTGTGACCTCCAATCAGCCCAAATGGTGCATTACAGTGGCACTTTTTTTGACTAAATCGACTTAAAATGCGCTAACTTACAGAATGCATGCAAAGTTCAGGGTTATATATTTGTTTAAAATTGCTCACTCGTCAATCAACAAGCCTCGCTTTCCACAACCCGAGCCGATTCCAGCTTTAATGGAAACTGCGACGCGACACCACGACGCATGTGCACGGCCAGTCTCAGCAGTGCCTCATGTTGCTCACGGAGCTGATTCCTCCTTTCATGGGAACCATGACGCGACACCACAACGCATGTGCCCGGCCAACCTCAGCAGCGCCTCATGATGCTCACAGAGCCGATTCCACCTTTCATGGGAACCGTGACGCGACACCACGATGCATGTGCCCGGCCAACCTCAGCAGCGCCTCATGATGCTCACAGAGCCGATTCCACCTTTCATGGGAACCGTGACGCGACACCACGACGCATGCGCACGGCCAGCGTCAGCAGCGCCTCATGATGCTAACAGAGCTGATTCCTCCTTTCATGGGAACCGTGGCAAGACACCACGACGCATGCGCACGGCCAGCGTCAGCAGCGCCTCATGATGCTAACAGAGCTGATTCCTCCTTTCATGGGAACCGTGGCAAGACACCACGACGCATGCGCACGGCCAGCGTCAGCTGCGCCTCATGATGCTAACAGAGCTGATTCCTCCTTCCGTGGAAACTGCGACACGACACCATGACGCATGTGCCCGGCCAACCTCAGCAGCACCTCACGATGCTCACGGCAACGACACCAACCACAGCAAAAGGGCAGGGCTATCACGTCCATTTAGGAGAACGCCAACCACATCATCAAGAAAAATCAGCATCCTGGAGGCTTTGGTGTTACTGCTTCGTATCTTCTATAAGCATTAGGGTAAAAAAAATATGGACAGCCTAATTATGCCACGTGAAAAGAGAAGGGGGACATTATGGTCAAGAGATGATGCCAAACGTTGTCGGGAAGCGGCAAGGAGAGGGAGAGAACATCAATCGGATGAGGCCAGGGCCGCATGACTCCAGGATCAAAGAATCAGGACAAAAAAGATGAGAGAAGAGGAGACAGAGGAGGACAGGCATGCAGGTCTCCAAAATGACAACAATAGGCGCTGAAGGAGGAGGAAACAAGAATCGAATCAGGCCAGGGCCGCACGACTCCAGATCAGAGAGAAAGAACAAATGGTAGGAGAGATGAAGAGATGAAGGATGAAAGGGCTGCACGTCTCCAGAATGACAAAAACAGGGAAGGAGGAGAGAGGAAGAGACAGAGGAAAAAAGGAAAGATCAACTCGAGAATATGCGGCAAAGAGTACCCTATTGAATAATGAGCAAAAAGAAGTACAGGTTTCCCCCGCTATCCGAAGGTAGAGCGTTCCTATGAAACTGTTCATAAGCCGAAATGGCGTAAAGTGAAGAAGCAATTACCATTAATTTATATGGGGAAATTTTTTGAACGTTCCCAGACCCAAAAAATAACCTACTAAATCATACCAAGTAGCACATAAAACCTAAAATAACACTAACATATGGTAAAAGCAGGAATGATATGATAAATACACAGCCTATATAAAGTAGAAATAATGTATGTATGGTGTAGTTTCACTTAACAGAATAGGGAAGTTTGAGCCAAAATCGATTTGTCAAAAAAAATCAGCTCGTACATGCATGTGCACATCACGCATTTGCACGTACACGCATGCGCACACACCTGCCCGCGCAAGGTTTCATGGTCATGGTAGTCTTTCTCGGGGTAAACACAAGTTTAAAGCGAGCGTCTTTTTTTGTAAAAGCGAAAATCCTCTTTCGGTTAACGAAAACAGGTACCGATGTAGGTCTTTTGTAAAAGCAAAATGTTGTAAAGAGAACGTTCGGAAAGCGGGGGACACCTGTATATGAATATGTGTACAACTGCTTGGAAAGGAATCTCTCTTCAATGATTTTCATTGATGCACCAGGAGGAACGGGCAAGACATTTATCATCAACTTGATCCTCACTAAAGTTATGGGAAATGGAGGTGTTGCTATTGCTGTAGCATCATCAAGTATTGCAGCAACATTGATGCCTGGTGGTAGGACAGCGCATTCAAGGTTCAAAATACCCCTCAAAGTCAATGAATATCCCTTTGTAACATCGATAAAAACACTAATTCTGCAAATTTACTCCAAAATGTGAGGCTCATTTTCTGGGATGAATGCCCCATGATTAGGAGGGAGAGCTTCAAAGCCATGGGCCGGACTCTTTGTGATGTATGTGGCAAGACTGAGGCCTTCAGGGGTATTTTAATCATTTGCTGTGGTGACTTCCGTCAGCTTCTAGCAGTTGTGAAACGCGGAAATGATGCTGATGTGGAGAACTCATGCATAAAAAATTCCTACTTATGGAGAAGATTCATCAAGTTTCAGTTGAAGAGAAACGTGATTGAGTGAGGGAGAAGGACGATATTCTGAGTTCTTATTGGATGTTGGAGAAGATAAGATTGAGAAAAGTGAAAACGATGAAATCAAATTATCTGAAGATATGATTCTGCCAGCAAAAACTGTGGAAGAATGCATTGATTTCATCTACCCAACATTCGACAATCCTACAGAACTGTTCTCAAGGTATTCTATCTTGGTTCCTCTCAATGAAATGATGCGAATAATAACCTTCACATGCATTAGATGCTTCCCTGGAATCATGAAAGAATACTGCTCCTTCAATGCTGTAAGTGAAGGAGGGAACACCACTCATTTTCCAACAGAATTCCTTGATTCGGTCGAACTCTCTGGATTGCCACCACATAAACTGGAATTGAAGAGGGGATCTCCCACCATTTCAATAGGAACTTGGATCCACCAAGGCTTTGCAATGGAACGTGAATGATGGTGGAAGAACTGCATGACAATCTCATCGTAGCAAAGATAAACATTGGGGCATTCAAAAATGATATTGTCGTGATCCCAAGAATTACTCTCAGTTTATCAGAAGGGGAAGATGTCCCTCTTCAGCGGAGTCAGTTCGCGATACAGTCAAGCTTTGCTATGACTATACACAAGGAGCAAGGCCAAACCATGAAGAGTGTGTTGATTTATCTGGAGAAACCGGTATTCCAGCATGGTCAGCTGTATGTGGCTTTAAGCCGGGGAAAAAGAAATGAAAATGTTAGGGTATTCTTGAAGGGTGGCAGATCAACCAGAAATGTTGTCATCAAAAGTGTCCTTCGTTAAACGAGGAGGAACTATAATTGTATTGCTACGCGTCTTTCTTCTTTAATAAATTGAGTTTTGCTTCTTTAATGTCCAAGGCACATCACATCAGACGGCACTACCTTTCTCTCAAAGGGTGCCCCCAACGGGTCACCCGGTTGTCTAGTATATTATAAAATTGTACTGGAGGACATAGGGGGAAAATGATAGAAATGACAAGATTTGAGAAATCTATCTGCTCTTTGTTATCCTGTTATTGCAAGGTAGGACTATATATTGATACGTTTGTGATGTGTATGCATCTTGTGTGTGAACGGAATACACTAGAGATAGAGCCTGTGATGTATGAGGAAATTAATGATAAACACATCTCCAGTCACTTTACAAAACTTTTGAAAAATTTCTTCATGCCTTTGCTTTTTCAAAGTCACCTCAAACAATATTTTTTCCTAAAATAACTGAGTGTTAAGTTTATGAAAATCAGCAAGAACAACTGAGTTACGTTAGTTCTTTACTTCTGTTCACTGTTGGCTGTTGATTGTAAGCTATCAGACTTTGTTGTTTTTTTTTCTACCAAATGCCCAAACTACAGCCATTAGAACCTTGGCCTAGAAACAAGAGCAGATGAGAGAAATAATTTGGCCCTGTAGCTCAAGCTTCCATTAAGAAATTCTGTCTTTTGTTTTCTCTCATCTGTACTCCTGCCTCCTTCATTATTGCTTTACACATGTCTAACTGGAGCATTTTAGCAGGTGAAAATACAATCCTTGCCTGAAGTAGGAAAACATTATATCTTTATGAAATTAGTTTTGAGAGATTTGGACTCGTGGAAATCTGAAACTGTCCTCACATCAAATTCACTACATGTTATGAAAGCAAACCTGGAGAGGTTTCGGCAGAGTTAAGTTAGCGCCAAGTGGCTGCCACTTTGAGCTCACCTGCAGAAGCAGCTTGAACTCCTCTCTTTAATGTCTCATTTTTTTTTCCTTTTCAAGATGTTTGAAGTTCTATCTGGGTTCTGATCTGCACATGGCACTCAAACTGCATTTTTTTTTAATGGTGGATGAGTTCCTGTTTCTGGAGCTCTCCAGCCGACCGTTTTCCAGGCGCAGCTTTGAAGGTGGCACGTCTGGATTGCAGCCCTGTGGATGATATATTCCAGGTTGCCAAATGAGGTATCGCAAGGGATGGAACCACAGGATTTTGATGCGGCAGATGTATGGAACAGCGACTCAGCAATCTGTGATATTGTAGCAGTGACTGTCAGTCTCCCCTTTGGCTGTGAAGATGGGTAATATCTCTCTATTCCTTGTCAGTGGGTGAGACAGCCTGTGGCATGTCGAACTGTCAAGTAAACAATAGTTTTTGTTGACTGCAGATCATGATTTCTAGGTGCTTTGCTGTTGCTTGGTGGGTAATGGGCATTGACACTTTTTGTTGAAATGGGTGGTGGGGAGGGGGGAGGTTGATGTATTGATGTTTGCCCAGGGGATGGGGAGATGGACAGCTTTGGGGTTCTAACATGTTTCCATCTTTTATTCTTTTGGGGTTCTGTTTCTCGTGGATGTCTGTGAAGACAAGTATTTCAGGTTGTATACTGTATACATTCTCTGATAATAAATGCAACCATTTGATATGGAAATTAACACATTGCATTCATTAAATCTGCACCACTCCACAATAAAAGTTACATTTATTAATTTAGCTCTCTGTCAAATCACCAGCTACTCCTACAGTTCAGGTGGACTGCTTGCAGTGGGCAGCACCAGACTTGATCATTGCAATAACGTTTCAACTTTCTGAGCAGAAAAGCCAGTTGGTGCCCCGAGCCAAAGGTGTGACTCTGTGTGCAATACATTTACTCCAAAGGACATGAACTGAAGTTATAATTAACCCAAGTGAATCAACAACAGTCAGCTGAAATAAATGCATAGTTTTGTCTGTGTTGGTGTGACAGGTGAAGCTTGCCTGAGATTCAGTTTTTTTTCCATTCATTTCATCAGTAAGAGAGGCAAGTTTCAAATAATTTGATTCTTTTTCATTAAATTTAAATTGTTTAATTTAGTTTGTTAATTATTTTCTAGTAGTTTTGTTTTTTTATTTTTACTTCTCTATCTAATGGAGTTTAGAAAAATAAAGGGTTATGTGCTAGGGAAATTCTAGGCTATCTCTAGTGTAGGTTACATGGTCGGCAAAATATTGTGGGCCGAAGGGACTATAATGTGCTGTAAATTTCAATTTTCTATGTTCTATGTTTAAAACAATTTTAATAGTTTTTCAAAATATTTTTGAAATATTGTATTGAAATTCTTTGATAGCTATGATACCCAGTTCAGCTTGTGACCATGGTTACTTGTGGTTTCAACACATTGACTTGAAATGGATGAAGCAGACTGGGCCTATAATTCTATTTAGAAGGTTGTGAAGTGATTTAATTGGAACATGCAAAATTCTTACCAGGCTTAACATCAAAGATGTTCCCCCCCCAAAGTGGAATGACTGGACCCAGTGGTCACAATACTAAATTAAGGCATTGACTGTTCAGGATGAAGAGGACAGGGAAGTTGTTTATCCAAAGATTCACTTAAATCTTCCCAAGAGGTTTGCTCTCTGAGTATATTCAAAACAGAGATCAGTATCTTTTAGGAGATCAGAATAATCAAGAGATATGAGATTACTGATACTGGGATAAATGCTCTTTACCAGGTGTTGGTCTGGTTCCCTAATGGCCTGTTTCTACTTCTATAGTCATAAGCAACTAAAACAGCTCTGTAAATTTACAGTTGAAGGTTTTATCCATCAGATCAGAACCATTTATCATTCAAGATGACATAAGGTTAAGCAACAGGTGCAAGTGGAGGAAGATCTAGGGCAAAATTCCTTTCCTTTGATAACATAAATATGAGATAATGATATTCCCTATCTAATGTAACCTAATGCAAGAGAACAGTTTGTGATGCAGCAAACCAGCACAGGAATAGGTATATTGGTTATAAGCTCGACAGTGACTGTAGGTTCCTCAACAACGGTCATCTCACAGCCCAAACAGAAGCACTGGCAGAACACAAAGGTGGACTCCCTACTAAAAGCCCAGGATGCTGCCTTCAAGTCTGGTGTCAGAACAGCTCTCGGAGCATTGAAGAGAAATGTCACCTTAGATCAGGAGTGCAAGACTGTGCAAGGAAATACAGCATCCATTGTACTAGTGACACCTCCCTCCCAGACACTCTACACAACTCCTATGCAAGCTTTGAAGCATGCAACTCATCACTGGCTACGAAAGTTATCCCCTTTCCAGGTGAGCAGCCACTGTAACAGCAGCAGATGAGACAAGGACTCTGCAGAGAGTTAAACACATAAGGCAGCTGAGCCAGATAACATCCCAGGTTGCGTGCTCATGGAACATGCACACTAGCTTACAGACATCTTCATGGGCATCTTGAAGATGTCTGTAACATGTCAGCACTTCACTCATGCAGGCAGCTGTCCCCACAGGCTTTAAATCAGCAACTATCATCTCTCCACCAAGGAATGGCATACGTCATCATGCAATCATGTCATAAGTGCTCTTTTCACTTAAAATAAAAAGCAAACTAAGCACATGCATCTTTTGGCTCCGTATCTTCTTTCAATGACTTTTATATTTTGGAATTACAAAACATAACAGTGGTGATGAGGAAGTGTGAAATAAATGTAAGGGAATTACTTACCTACAGCAAAACATCTGAAGTAAAAAATAATTGTTTTTTTTTCATCACAAGAGAAGAAATTGATCGAGGTAAAAGAAAAAAGGCAGAAAATAGATTAATTCACAAGTTCATAAACAATGATAATCAGGTGATAATAATATTAAGTTTTTAAAAAGTAGAGCTAGCTGACTACATTGGAAAGACAGATGCATTCGTTTGCACAAGAGATAACTGGATGTTGTAACCTGAGTGAATTAAGCAGCAAATGAAATAGCCAATGAAAAGTGAGTGTCAGTTTTCCTGAGTGCATTGAGTGGAAAAGCATACAGTTTGCTTGGAAGCTTAACTGCTCCAACCAAACCAGCCAAAATGAGCTTCACTGATGTTGTGAAAGTAATGCAGGAACATAAAGAACTGAATCCACTGTTGATTGCAGAGGGCTTTAGGTTTCATAAGTGGAATCAAAAGGGCAGTCTATTTCAGCCTATGTGGCTGAATTGAAGAAGTTGTCTGAGCATTGTTAGTTCAGTGATGGGCTTAATGATGCACAAAGAGATTGTTTAGATTGTGGAATCTTACAAGAAAGCATTCAAAAGAGTTCCTAATTGAAGCACAATTCACATTTAAAAGCGATGTTGAAAATGCTGTATCAATGGAAATAGCAGACAGAGATACATAGAAACATAGAAAACCTACAGCACAATACAGGCCCTTCAGCCCACAAAGCTGTGTCGAACATATCCTTACCTTAGAACTACCTAGGCTTACCCATAACCCTCTTATTTTTCTAAGCTCCATGTATCCATCCAGGAGTCTCTTAAAAGACCCTATCATTTCTGCTTCCACCACAATCATCAGCAGCCCATTCCACGCACTCACCACTCTCTGCGTAAAAAACTTACCCCTGACATCTCCTCTGTACCTACCTCCAAGCACCTTAAAACTGTGCCCTCTCTTGCTAGCCATTTCAGCCCTGGGAAAAGCCTTTGAGTATCCACACGATCAATGCCTCTCATTATCTTGCACACCTCGATCAGGTCACCTCTCATCCTCCGTCACTCCAAGGAGAAAAGGCCAAGTTCATTCAAAGGCCTATCCCCAATCCAGGCAACATCCTTGTAAATCTCCTCTGGACCTTTTCTATGGTTTCCATGTTGACTGAGCTTCTACGGTTTTCTGCGATTGTGTTGCAGTCAGAATGAAAGTGAGCATGGACAAAATTGCAACGTCTAAACAGAAACCTGCCTGGCTGAAGAAATTTTGTTATTGTTGTGTCAGGGGCTCTCATACACCAGACCAATGCAGGCTTAAAGGTGAAACTTGCAGAAAATGCAACAAGGTAGAACCCATACAAATGGCATGTCAGGCAGACAAAAATAAATGGACGGTACAGGCAGACATCCCACCTCTCCCGGAAGTTCTGGGAGTCTCCCGCAAATTGATGGTGTTACCTCCCTGAAATGAGTTTCTGCAGGGTGGGATGTCTGTACAGGAAAGAGAAAAAGTTAAAAAGTTGAGTTGCATTTACAAAAAGAGCAATAATCTGCATGCTGCTGATGAAAAATCGTCTACCTGCTGAACCGTGTCTACGCCCACCTGGACAAGCCAGCCAGCACTGTGAGGGTCATGCTTTTTGACTTCTCCAGTGCGTTCAACACCATCCGCCCTGCTCTGCTGGGGGAGAAGCTGACAGCGATGCAGGTGGATGCTTCCCTGGTGTCATGGGTTCTTGACTACCTGACTGGCAGACCACAGTACGTGTGCTTGCAACACTGTGTGTCCGACAGAGTGATCAGCAGTACTGGGGCTCCACAGGGGACTGTCTTGTCTCCCTTTCTCTTCACCATTTACACCTCAGACTTCAACTACTGCACAGAGTCTTGTCATATTCAGAAGTTTTTTGATGACTCTGACATAGTTGGATGCATCAGCAAGGGAGATGAAGCTGAGCACAGGGCTATGGTAGGAAACTTTGTCACATGGTGTGAGCAGAATTATCTGCAGCTTAATGTGAAAAAGACTAAGGAGCTGGTGGTAGACCTGAGGAGAGCTAAGGTACCGGTGACCCCTGTTTCCATCCAGGGGGTCAGGGTGGACATGGTGGAGGATTACAAATACCTGGGGATACGAATTGACAATAAACTGGACTGGTCAAATTACACTGATGCTGTCTAGAAGAAGGGTCAGAGCCGTCTCTGTTTCCTGAGGAGACTGAGGTCCCTTAGCATCTGCTGGGCGATGCTGAGGATGTTCTACGGGTCTGTGGTGGCCAGTGCTATCATAGAAACATAGAAACATAGAAAATAGGTGCAGGAGTAGGCCATTCGGCCCTTCGAGCCTGCACCGCCATTTATTATGATCATGGCTGATCATCCAACTCAGAACCCAGCCTTCCCTCCATACCCCCTGACCCCTGTAGCCACAAGGGCCATATCTAACTTCCTTTTAAACATAGCTAATGAACTGGCCTCAACAGTTTGCTGTGGCAGAGAATTCCACAGATTCACCACTCTCTGTGTGAAGAAGTTTTTCCTAACCTCGGTCCTAAAAGGCTTCCCCTCTATCCTCAAACTGTGACCCCTCGTTCTAGACCTCCCCAACATCGGGAACAATCTTCCCGCATCTAGCCTGTCCAATCCCTTTAGGATCTTATACGTTTCAATCAGATCCCCCCTCAATCTTCTAAATTCCAACGAGTACAAGCCCAGTTCATCCAGTCTTTCTTCGTATGAAAGACCTGCCATCCCAGGAATCAATCTGGTGA
Source organism: Mobula hypostoma (assembly GCF_963921235.1). Classification (NCBI taxonomy): domain Eukaryota; kingdom Metazoa; phylum Chordata; class Chondrichthyes; order Myliobatiformes; family Myliobatidae; genus Mobula; species Mobula hypostoma. The sequence continues at coordinate 62,060,619 of NC_086099.1, read as the reverse complement.
ACCTTCTTTGTACTCCCTCTATGGCAAAGATGTCTTTCCTCAGATTAGGGGACCAAAACTGCACACAATACTCCAGGTGTGGTCTCACCAATGCCTTGTACAACTGCAGTAGTACCTCCCTGCTCCTGTACTCGAATCCTCTCGCTATAAATGCCAGCATACCGTTCGCCTTTTTCACCGCCTGCTGTACCTGCATGCCCACTTTCAATGACTGGTGTATAATGACACCCAGGTCTCGTTGCACCTCCCCTTTTCCTAATCGGCCACCATTCAGATAATAATCTGTTTTCCTATTTTTGCCACCAAAGTGGATAACTTCACATCTATCCACATTAAATTGCATCTGCCATGAGTTTGCCCACTCACCCAACCTATCCAAGTCACCCTGCATCCTCTTAGCATCCTCCTCACTGCTAACACTGCCACCCAGCTTTGTGTCATCCGCAAACTTGGAGATGTTGCATTTAATTCCCTCATCCAAGTCATTAATATATATTGTAAACAACTGGGGTCCCAGCACTGAGCCTTGCGGTACCCCACTAGTCACCGCCTGCCATTCTGAAAAGGTCCCGTTTATTCCCACTCTTTGCTTCCTGTCTGCTAACCAATTCTCCACCCACACCAATACCTTACCCCCAATACCGTGTGCTTTAAGTTTGCACACTAATCTCCTGTGTGGGACCTTGTCAAAAGCCTTTTGAAAATCCAAATATACCACATCCACTGGTTCTCCCCTATCCACTCTACTAGTTACATCCTCAAAAAATTCTATGAGATTCGTCAGACATGATTTTCCTTTCACAAATCCATGCTGACTTTGTCCGATCATTTCACCGCTTTCCAAATGTGCTGTTATCACATCCCTGATAACTGACTCCAGCAGTTTCCCCACCACCGACGTTAGGCTAACCGGCCTATAATTCCCCGGTTTCTCTCTCCCTCCTTTTTTAAAAAGTGGGGTTACATTAGCCACCCTCCAATCCTCAGGAACTAGTCCAGAATCTAACGAGTTTTGAAAAATTATCACTAATGCATCCACTATTTCTTGGGCCACTTCCTTAAGCACTCTGGGATGCAGACCATCTGGCCCTGGGGATTTATCTGCCTTCAATCCCTTCAATTTACCTAACACCACTTCCCTACTAACATGTATTTCGCTCAGTTCCTCCATCTCACTGGACCCTCTGTCCCTTACTATTTCTGGAAGATTATTTATGTCCTCCTTAGTGAAGACAGAACCAAAGTAATTATTCAATTGGTCTGCCATGTCCTTGCTCCCCATAATCAATTCACCTGTTTCTGTTTGCAGGGGACCTACATTTGTCTTTATCAGTCTTTTTCTTTTTACATATCTATAAAAGCTTTTACAGTCCGTTTTTATGTTCTCTGCCAGTTTTCTCTCATAATCTTTTTTCCCCTTCCTAATTAAGCCCTTTGTCCTCCTCTGCTGAACTCTGAATTTCTCCCAGTCCTCAGGTGAGCCACTTTCTCTGGCTAATTAGTATGCTACTTCTTTGGAATTGATACTATCCCTAATTTCTCTTGTCAGCCACGGGTGCACTACCTTCCTTGATTTATTCTTTTGCCAAACTGGGATGAACAATTGTTGTAGTTCATCCATGCAACCTTTAAATGCCTGCCATTGCATATCCACCGTCAATCCTTGAAGTGTCATTTGCCAGTCTATCTTAGCTAATTCACGTCTCATACCTTCAAAGTTACCCCTCTTTAAGTTCAGAACCTTTGTTTCTGAATTAACTACGTCACTCTCCATGTTAATGAAGAATTCCACCATATTATGGTCACTCTTACCCAAGGGGCCTCTCACGACAAGATCGCTAATTAACCCTTCCTCATTGCTCAAAACCCAGTCCAGAATAGCCTGCTCTCTAGTCGGTTCCTCGACATGTTGGTTCAAAAAACCATCCCGCATACATTCCAAGAAATCCTCTTCCTCAGCACCTTTACCAATTTGGTTCACCCAGTCTACATGTAAATTGAAGTCACCCATTATAACTGCTGTTCCTTTATTGCACACATTTCTAATTTCCTGTTTAATACCATCTCCGACCTCACTACTACTGTTAGGTGGCCTGTACACAACTCCCACCAGCGTCTTCTGCCCCTTAGTGTTACGCAGCTCTACCCATATCGATTCCACATCTTCCCGGCTTATGTCCTTCCTTTCTATTGCGTTAATCTCTTTTTTAACCAGCAACGCCACCCCACCTCCCCTTCCTTCATGTCTATCCCTCCTGAATATTGAATATCCCTGAACGTTGAGCTCCCATCCCTGGTCACCCTGGAGCCATGTCTCTGTGATCCCAACTATATCATAATCATTAATAACAATCTGCACTTTCAATTCATCCACCTTATTACGAATGCTCCTTGCATTGACACATAAAGCCTTCAGGCGCTCTTTTACAACTCTCTTAGCCCTTTTTAATGCTTGCCCTGGATTTGTCGGCCTGCCACTTTTACTTTTCCCCTTTGTACTTTTTGCTTCTACGCTCACTTTACACCCCTCTGTCTCTCTGCACTGGTTCCCATCCCTCTGTTGTGAACTAACCTCCTCACACCTAGCCGCTTTAATTTGATTCCCACCCCCCAACCATTCTAGTTTAAAGTCACCTCAGTAGCCCCCGCTAATCTCCCTGCCAGGATATTGGTCCCCCTAGGATTCAAGTGTAACCCGTCCTTTTTGTACAGGTCACACCTGCGCCAAAAGAGGTCCCAATGATCCAAAAACTTGAATCCCTGCCCCCTGCTCCAATCCCTCAGCCACGCATTTATCCTCCACCTCATCGCATTCCTACTCTCACTGTCGCGTGGCACAGGCAGTAATCCCGAGATTACTACCTTTGCGGTCCTTTTTCTCAACTCCCTTCCTAGCTCCCTATATTCTTCTTTCAGGACCTCATCCCTTTTCCTACCTATGTCATTGGTACCTATATGTACCAGGACCTCTGGCTCTTCACCCTCCCACTTCAGGATATCTTGGACACGATCAGAAATATCCCGGACCCTGGCACTAGGGAGGCAAACTACCATCCGAGTCTCTGGACTGCGTCCACAGAATCGCCTATCTGACCCCCTTACTATCGAGTCCCCTATCACAACTGCCCTCCTCTTCCTTGCCCTACCCTTCTGAGCTACAGGGCCAGACTCTGTGCCGGAGGCACGGCCACTGTCGCTTCCCCCGGGTAAGCTGTCCCCCCCAACAGTACTCAAACAGGAGTACCTGTTGTTAAGGGGCACAGCCGCCGGGGTACTCCCCATCACCTGCCTTTTCCCCTTCCCCCTCCTAACCGTGACCCACTTGTCTGCCTCCCGTGGCCCCGGCGTGACCACCTGCCTTCCACTCCTCTCTATCACCTCCTCGCTCTCCCTGACCAGACGAAGGTCATCGAGCTGCAGCTCCAGTTCCGTAACGCGGTCCCTTAGGAGCTGCATCTCGATGCACCTGGTGCAGATGTAGACGTCCGGGAGGCTTGGAGACTCCAGGGCCTCCCACATCCGACACCGAGAACAGCAAACTGCCCTCACAGTCATAATGCCCCTCTCCTCAAATAGCAACAGAAAATGAATGTCAAACCTTCCTCGCCTCGCCCGCTTCCGCCTAAGCCCGTTGAGCCGAAGCCCTGAAGTCTTCACTCTGCTCCCGGCTCACTCCGCTGCCCACAAACTACGCTGCCCGCTCTCTGAGGCTCTGTTCCTTTTAAATCTGCCGCGCTGCACTGCCCGACGTCACACGCCTGCGCAGTCCCGCCTCTCAGAAAGCCGTTGGAGAAAAAAAATAACGAAAATTTCAAAAATCTCTTTCTCGGCACTCCCACTCAGACTCTCAGACTCCTTCTTCGAATCAAATCCGAAGCAGGATGTCTGCCCTTTTAAATCTGCCGCGCTGCACTGCCCGACGTCACACGCCTGCGCAGTCCCGCCTCTCAGAAAGCCGTGTTTGCTGTTATGTGCTGGGGCAGCAGGCTGAGGGTAGCAGACACCAACAGAATCAACAAACTTATTCATAAGGCCAGTGATGTTGTGGGGATGGAACTGGACTCTCTGACAGTGGTGTCTGAAAAGAGGATGCTGTCTAAGTTACATGCCATCTTGGACAATGTCTCCCATCCACTACATAATGTACTGGTTGGGCACTGGAGTACATTCAGCCAGAGACTCATTCCACCGAGATGCAACACAGAGCGTCATAGGAAGTCATTCCTGTCTGTGGCCATCAGACTTTACAACTCCTCCCTTGGAGGGTCAGACACCCTGAGCCAAAAGGCTGGTCCTGGACGTATTTCCTGGCATAATTTACTATTTAATTATTTATGGTTTTAATACTATTTAATTATTTATGGTGCAACTGTAACGAAAACCAGTTTCCCCCAGGATCAATAAAGTATGACTATGACTATGACTAATGATGAGAGTGACTCAGGACTGAGTAGCCTTACGATTTACAATGTGAAAAGTAACAATAAACTAGCAATATGCTTACACCAGAAGTGAACGGCAAATTAATTAAAATGTCACTAGCTTAGATGTTTCAGTGGTTCCACAAAATGAGTTTGAATGGTATTTCAAAGATTCTGAACAGAAGATGTGCAGTTATCAATCTAAGAACTTACACTGGAGAAAAGATAACTCCTGTGGGAATGACATTCGTAACAGTGAAATACAACAACCAGCAAGCCACATTGGGCTTGTATGTGGTAAAAATAGGAGGGCCAGCATTGTGGGGATGTTTGTGGCTAAGAAAACTACAACTTGGTTTGAGGTCTATCCACCATTTGCATGCCACATTCCTGTAACCGAGTCAATTGAGAGTGAACTAAGAAAGGTACTGGATGATGCTACAGCAGTGAAAAACTCTCACATATCAGGGGTAAAATAGTGTTAAATAAAAATGCTACACCCCTCTAGCCAGTGGGCTAAATTTCATGGAAGCTGAAGAAATTCCTTCCAAGGTTGAGTGGGGCCCATGAGTAACATCAGTGGTCCCAGTAAACAAGAAGAATGGATCTGTTATGATCTGTGGTGATTTGAAGGTCACTATCAACCCAGTACTGGAGATAGATTGATTCCCTATGCCCGGGATGGAGAATATCTTTGCAAGCCTTTCTGGAGGGAAACACTTCAGCAAACTGGACATAGCTGAAACATACCTGCAGATGAAGGTGGAAGAAGAGTCCAAAGTGTTTCTCACCATAACCACTCACAAAGGGCTTTATTGCTATAATAGGTTTATTTTTGGAGTAGCATCTGCACTGCACTCTGGCAGAGAGCTATGGGTCAGGTGCTGCAAGGCTGCCCAGGCATGCAGAGTTACAAGAGTGAAAGAACAGTTAGTGAAGAGTTTGTGGAGTCAGATGTTGGTGAGACCTCAGATGAAGTTAGGAATCAAAAGGTTGTGCATGGTGTGACTAGTGTCCTGAGCTACCTATATTATGGCCCTTGTGGCTACGGGGATCAGGGGGTTTGGAGGGAAGGCTGGTGCAGGGTTCTGAGTTGGATGATCAGCCATGATCATAATAAATGGCGGTGCAGGCTCGAAGGGCCGAATGGCCTACTCCTGCACCTATTTTCTATGTTTTCTATGTCTATTTCAATGCAAGAAGTATGGTAGGAAAAGCGGATAATAGTGCTGAAGATGAGGCAAACAGAGGCAATGTGTAGTGAAGGGCAAAATTACAGTCAACAGGATGAGTTGCAATGTAAAAGGCAGAAGAAATCGAAAAGGGTGAATACAGGACTGTAGGTGCTATATTTGAATATGTGCAGTATGTGGAATAAGGTAGATGAACTTCAGCACAGTTGCAGAATAGCAGGTATGATGTTGTAGGCATTACTGAATCATGGCTGAAAGAAGATTATAACTGGGAGCTTAACGTCCAAAGACATAGCCAAGTGGTTAAGGCGTTCGTCTAGTAATCTGAAGGTCGCTAGTTCGAGCCTTGGCTGAGGCAGCGTGTGTGTCCTTGAGCAAGGCACTTAATCACACATTGCTCTGCGACGACTCTGGTGCCAAGCTGTATGAGTCCTAATGCCCTTTCCTTGGACAACGTCGGTGGCATGGAGAGGGGAGACTTGCAGCATGGGCAACTGCTGGTCTTCCATACAACCTTGCCCAGGCCTGCATCCTGGAAACCTTCCAAGGCACAAATCCATGGTCTCATGAGACTAACAGATGCCTATCAATGTCCAAAGATACACATTGTATCAAAAGGATAGGCAAGAAGGCAGAGGGTGCTGCATTGCTTTGTTGGTTAAAAAATTTAAATCAAATCATTAGAAAGAGGTGACATAGGGTCGGAAGGTGTTGAATCATTATGTACAGAACTAAGGAAGTGCAAGGGTAAAATGGCCCTGATGGGAGTTGCATACAGACCCCTGAAGAATAGTAAGTGTGTGGCCTTCAAATTACAACAGGAGATAGAAAGTGCATGCCAAAATGGCAATGTTATAATAGTCATGGAGGACCTTGGTATGCAGGAAAATCAGGTTGGTGCTGGATTCTAGGGGGTGGGGGAGGAGATTTCTGGAGTGCTACGAGATGGCTTTTTAGAGCAGCTTGTGGTTGAGCCCACTAGGGGATCAGCTATTTTGGAGTGGGTGCTGTGCAATGAACCAGAATTGATTAGAGAGCTTAAAGTAAAAGAACCCTTAGAGGCAAGTGATCATAATATGATCGAATTCACCATGAAATTTGAAAAGGAGAAGCTAAAGTCAGATATATTAGTATTACAGCGGAATAAAGGGAATTACAGAAGCATTAGAGAGGATTGATCAGAAAAGAACACTGACAGGAATGACAGCAGAGCAGCAATGGCTGGAATTTCAGGAAGCAATTCTGAAGGCACAGGATATATACATCCCAAAAGGAACAAGTATTTTAAAGGCAAGATGACACAATTGAGGCTAATAAGAGAAATCAGCCAATATAAAACCAAAAGGAAGGGCCTATAATAGAACAAAAATTAGTGGGAAGTTAAAGGATTGGGAAGCTTTTAAAAACCAAAAGAAGGCAACAAAAAAGCCATTAAGAAGGTAAAGATGGAATACAGAAGTAATCTAGCCAATAATATTAAAGAGGATACCAAAAATTTCTTCAGAAACATGGTGTAAAAGAGAGGTGAGCATGGATATTGGACCACTGGAAAATGATGCCTGAGAGGTATTAATGTGGGAAAAATGAAATGGTAGATGAACTGAATAAGTATTTTGCGTTAGTCTTCATTGTGGAAAACACTAGTAGTATGGTAGAAGTTCCATGTGTCAGCGGTCATGATGTGTGTGAAGTTATCATGACAAGAGAGAAGGATCTTGGGAAACTGAAAGGTCTGAAGGTAGATAAGTCAGCTAGACCAGATGATGTACACCCCAGGGTTCTGAAAAAGGGAAAATATTGTTTGACAAATCTGTTGGAATTCTTTGAAGAAATAACAAGCAGGATAGACAAAGGAGAATTGGTAGATGTTGTGTACTTGAATTTTCAGAAGGTCTTTGACAAAGTGCCACACACCAGGTTGATTAGCAAGCTATGAGCCCATGGTATTACAGGAATATATAAAGCATGAATAAAGCAGTAGCTGATTGGCAGGAGGCAAGAAGTGTGAATAAAGGGAGCCTCTTCTGGTTGGCTGCCAGTGACCCCTGTTCCACAGGGGTCTGTGTTGGGACCGAATCTTTTTACCTTATATGTCAATGATGTGGATGATGGAATTGATGGCTTTGTGCAAAGTTTGAGGACTATATGAAGGTAGGTAAAGGGGCAGGTAGTATTGAGGAAGTAGAGAGGCTACAGAAGGACTTGGACCGATTAGGAGAATGGGCAAAGAAATGGCAGATGGAATACAGTGTCGGCAAGTGTATGGTCATACACTTTGGTAGAAGAAAAGAAAGGGTTGACTATTTTCTAAATGGAGAGAAAAATACAAAAACCAGAGGTGCGAAGGGACTTGGGAGTCCTTGTGCAGGATTCCCTAAAAATTAATTTGCAGTTTGAGTCTGTGGTGAAGAAAGCGAAAACAATAACATTCGTTTCAAGAGGACTAGAACCTAAAAGCAAGGATGTAATGTTAAGACTTTATAAAACACTGGTGAGGCCTCACTTGGAGTATTGTGAGCAGTTTTAGGCCCCTTATCTTAGAAAGGATGTGCTGAAACTGGAGAGGGTGCAAAGGAGGTACAAGAAAAGGATTCTAGGATTGAATGGCTTGCCATATGAAGAGCATATGATGGCTCTGCGTTGTATTCACCAGAATTCAGAAGAACAAGGGATGACATCATTGATACCTTTCAAATGGTGAAAGGCCTTGATAGAGTGGATATGGAGAGGATTTTTTTTTAGAGAGTATGAGGACACACAGTCCTCTTTTATTGTCATTTAGTAATGCATGCATTAAGAAATGATACAATATTCCTCCGGTGTGATATCACAAAAACACAGGACAGACAGACCAAGACTGAAAAACTAACAAAAACCACATAATTATAACATATAGTTACAACAGTGCAACAATACCATAACTTGATGAAGAACGGTCCATGGCACAGTAAAAAGTTCAAAGTCTCTCGAATGTCCCACATCTCACGCAGACGGGAGATGGAAGAAAACTCTCCCTGCCATGCCCAACCACAGTCCGACTCTGAGTCGTCCGAAAACTCTGAGCCTCTGATCAGCCCTCCGACACCGAGTACCGAGCACCATCTCTATCCAAACGATTCGACCTCAGCCTCGGTCGCCAGCAGCAGGCAAAGCCGGGGATTTTGGGGCCTTCCCTCCAGAAGATTCTCGATCACCCAGTAACAGCAGCAGCGAACTGGCGTTTCAGAAATTTCTCCAGATGTTCCTCTGTGCTTTCACGTCTGTCTCCATCAAATCAGAATTGTCCACAGCCTCCATTTAACAGATATGATATAATTTTCACTGGAGACCTGTGCGTGTGTGTCTCGCTGCCATCTTCTCCTCCCGACGTTTCCTATGGTGGGAGAGTCTAAGACCCGAGAACACAGCCTCAGAATAGAGGGGTGTTAGAACAGAGAAGAAGAGGAATTACTTTACCCAGAGAGTGGTGAATCTGTAGAATTCTTTGCCACAGGCAGCTGTGGAGGCCAAGTCTTCATGTATCCTCAAGGCAGAGGTTGATAGATTCTTGATTAGTCAGGACATGAAAGGGATATGGGGAGAAAGCAGGAGATTGCTTCTGAGAGAAAAATTAGATCAGCCATGATGAAATGGTGGAGCAGACTCAATCGGTCGAATGGCCTAATTCTGCTCTTATACCTTATGTTCTTATGGTTACCTGGATAATATCATTGTTACTTATAAGGATGACAAGGAATATCTCCCAAATTTCAAGACAGTGTTAAAAAAACTAGGAAAAGATAAAGTCTGGTCCAGGGTTTGAGATTCTAAACTGAAGAAAGGCCAATCTTGATGGTATCAGGATGACCTTGCAAGTGTGGATTGGGACAGGTTGTTTTCTGGAAAAGGTGTACTTGGAAAATGGGAGGCCTTCAAAAACAACATTTTGACAGTACAAAAGTTGTATATGCCTGTAAGAATAAAAGGTAAAGATAACAAATGCCAGGAACCTTGGTTTTCAAGAGATATTGAGGTCCTGGTAAAGAGAAAAAAGGAGGTGCATAGCAGGCATAGGTAGGTGGGAACAAATGAGGTACATATGGAGTACAAGGAAGCAAGAGAACACTTGAGAAATCAGGAAGGCTAAAAGAAAGCATGAAGTTGCTCTAGTAGACAAGGTGAAAGAGAATCCTAAGGGATCCCACTGGTATGTTAAGAGCAAATGGATTGCTAGGGGTGAAATTGGTACTCTGGAAGACCAGAATGGTAATCCTTTTGTGGAGCCAAAACAGCTGGGGGAGATCTTAAATGAATTCTTTCCATCTGTATTTACTCGGGAGTCTGATACAGCGTCTACAGAAGTGAGGCAAATTGGCATCAACTTCATGGGCCCTGTACTGATTACAGAGGTGTTTGCTACCCTGAGGCAAGTCAGGGGGATAAATCCCCAGGGCCTGACAAGATGCTCCCTCAGACCCCATGGGAGGAATGCAGAAGTTGCTGGGGCCCTAGCAGAGTTATTTAAAACATCCTTAGCGACAGGAGAGGTACCAGAGGATTGGAGGATAGCCAATGTTGTTCCGCTGTTTTAAAAAGGCTCTAAACAGACACCATGCCACCTTAGGGTGGTGAGCCTGACATCAGTTGTGGGAAAACTATTGGGAGGTATTTTAAGGAAGTATTTGGGTAGACATGGACTGATTAAGGAGAGTTAGCATGGCTTTGTGTGTGGTAGGTCATGTCTAACCAATCTTATAGAGTTTTTGGAGGAAGTTAGCAGGAAAGTGGATGAAGGCAAGGCAGTGGATGTTGTCTACATGGACTTTAGTAAGGTATTTGACAAGGTCTCACATAGAAGGCTGCTCACGAAGGTTCAGTTGCTCGGCATTCAAGATGAGTCAGTAAATTTGATTAGACATTGGCTTTGTGGGAGAAACCAGAGAGTGACAGTGGCCTCTCTGACTGGACGTGTGTGACTAATGGAGTGCCACAGTGATTGGTGGGTCCATTGTTGTTTGTCATCAGTATCGATGATCTGGATAAAAAAGTGGTTAACTGAATCAGCAAGTTTGCAGATTACGCCAAGATTGGGGGTGTAGTAGACAGTGAGGGAGGCTATCATAGCTTGCAGAGGGATCTGCACCAGCTGGGAAAATTGCTGAAAAATGGCAGATGGAATCTAATGATCTTTTTCACTTCGGTAGGACCAACCAGGGTAGCTATTACATATTGAATGGTAGGACACCAAGGAGTGTGTGATCTGGGAATACAGGTACACAATTCATTGAAAGTGGCATCACAGGTAGATAAGGTCATAAAGAAAGCCTTTGCAAATTGCCTTCATAAATCAATGTATTAAGTACAGGAGATGGAAAGTTATGTTGAAGTTGGAGAAGACATTGGTGAGGCTTAATTTGGAGTACTGTGTGTAGTTTCATTCACCTATTAACTGGAAAGATGTAAACAAGGTTGAAAGAGTGCAGAGAAAATTTACAAGGATGTTACCAGGTCTAGCAGACCTGAGTTATAAAGGAACACTGAATAGGTTAGGACTGTATTCTTTAGAAAGTAGAAGATTAAAAGGAGATTTGATAGAAGTAAACAAAATTATGAGGGGTATAGACAGGGTAAATGCATGCAGGCTTTTTCCACTGAGGTTGGGTTTGACTACAGCCAGAGGTTAAGGGTGAAAGGTGAGAAGTTTAAGGCAAACATATGGGAAAATTTCTTCACTCAGAGGGTTATCAGTGTGGAATGAGCTGTCAATGCAAGTAGTCCATGCAATCTCGATTTCAATGTTTAAGAGAAGTCTGGATAGACACATCAATAGTAGGGATATGGGGAGCATGCCGTTGGGAGTAGGTAGTTTAAATGGTTTTGGCATGGACTAGATGGGCCGAAGGGCTTGTTTCTGTGCTGCACTTCTCTATTATCCCATGACTAAGATTATGGGCTCAGAGCACAATGCAACAAATGTGAATTGTTTAAACTTACTGTGGTCACATCACTGACACACAAATGTACTGAGAACAATCAAGCAGTGCTAGATGCCCCAAGGTCAAGGGATGAGTCACAGTTACGGCCCTTTTTAGGAAGTTTCAATTATGATAAAAGGTTCCTATCAAATCTGGCTATTGTGTTTCGCCCTTTGAACTCATTACTATAGATCATGAAGAAATGGCAATGGACAAAGCAGTGTGAGGTGGCTTTCATAAAGGTAAAGGAAATGGTGAGGTCAGACACTGTACTCACACATTTATGAACCACATCGTCCAGTGAAGCTTGTCTGTGATGCCTCGCCTTAGGTACAGGTGCAGTCATGTCACGTTACGGGTGATGGAAGTGAATGTCCACAGCCTTTGCATTATGTTCCCCTACTGCAGCAGAGAAAAATTATGCACAGATTGACAGTGAGCCCCTGAGTCTCGTTTGGGATGTAAATGTTTCAACTAGTACTTGTATGGGAGAGAGTTTACGCTTGTTACTGATCTTCAACCTCCAGAGTCCATTTTCAATCTACAGAAGGGTGCTCCTCTAACAGCTGCAGGATGAATACAGAGGTGGGCTCTGTTTCACGGAGGATATAATTATGAGATTGAATTCAAGAGGACAACTAATCATGGAAACGTTGATGGATTGTCCTTTTTACCCTTGGAAAAAGAAATAGCCGAAAATTTTACAAAAGGGGATACTCCTCTTGATGAATTCTCCCTTATAAAATTGGAAGTCTCCCTATTCCAGCAGAGATGATCTAAAGGTTAATCAGAAAAGACCCTGCACTCTCTCAGGTCTACATGGCAATACAAAATAGCTGGAATGGGCAGCAGAAATTTCAGTTCTCCCATTTTTACCAGCACTAGGATGAACTTGCCCTTGATAGGTATTAAGAGTTGTTGTACCATCCAAACTGAGAACTAAAGTGTTGGAGCAGCTACAAGCCAGTTATCTCGGTGTGGTCAAAATGAAAGTGCTGGTTCAAAGCGTTGTCTGGTGGCCTGGAATCGAGCTGCTTGCCATGCACTGTTGATACCAACACATCCAGAAGAAAGCTGAAGGCGTCCAGAGCGGTCAGAAACACTTCCTGCAGTCCAAGAGTCAATTCCTGCAGCCACCACAAAGGAGGCTCCAAAACTCAAGATTGTTTCACAGCCACAATTCCCACCTGCCAAGCAGTGCGATCCCCTCTGTCAGGAAAGATGTTATACCACAACAGTAAGAAATCTTCCACAGCGATTAAATCATTAGGCCTGAATGGGACAACTTAAAATTTACTGCGCTATGGATGTGCATTATATAGTTGCTGGAAACTAATGTTGTTTTAAATTATACTTTTTGTAAGATTTGTGCTTTTTACTAAAGCTGTAGTTTAATCATTTGTACTTTGCAACAAACAGATGTATTTTTCATAAGTATGTGGTGGTTCATCCCCACTTCCAGGCTGAAAACTGCACAGCAGCTAAACTAACAATATATTATCTTTGCAACACACATCAAAGTTGCTGGTGAACACAGCAGGCCAAGCAGCATCTATAGGAAGAGGCGCAGTTGACGTTTCAGGCCAAGACCCTTCGTCAGGACTAACTGAAGGAAGAGTGAGTAAGGGATTTGAAAGCTGGAGGGGGAGGGGGAGATGCAAAATGATAGGAGAAGACAGGAGGGGGAGGGATAGAGCCAAGAGCTGGACAGGTGATAGGCAAAAGGGGATACGAGAGGATCATGGGACAGGAGGTCCGGGAAGAAAGACGGGGGGGGGTGACTCAGAGGATGGGCAAGAGGTATATTCAGAGGGACAGAGGGAGAAAAAGGAGAGTGAGAGAAAGAATGTGTGCATAAAAATGAGTAACAGATGGGGTACGAGGGGGAGGTGGGGCCTAGCGGAAGTTAGAGAAGTCAATGTTCATGCCATCAGGTTGGAGGCTACCCAGACGGAATATAAGGTGTTGTTCCTCCAACCTGAGTGTGGCTTCATCTTTACAGTAGAGGAGGCCGTGGATAGACATGTCAGAATGGGAATGGGATGTGGAATTAAAATGTGTGGCCACTGGGAGATCCTGCTTTCTCTGGCGGACAGAGCGTAGATGTTCAGCAAAGCGGTCTCCCAGTCTGCGTCGGGTCTCACCAATATATAAAAGGCCACATCGGGAGCACCGGACGCAGTATATCACCCCAGTCGACTCACAGGTGAAGTGATGCCTCACCTGGAAGGACTGTTTGGGGCCCTGATGGTGGTAAGGGAGGAAGTGTAAGGGCATATGTAGCACTTGTTCCGCTTACACGGATAAGTATATTATCTTTCTTGTCTTTCATTGACGAAGTATCAGCACATAACTCACCTGATGTAATTGTGCTGTTGATGATTGGTGCTCTCCATTGAAGGAATTTCTCTTGTCTCGGTAATGAAGCAGCTGGAGCAGGCCCACAGCCCATCCTCAGGGTAGTGAAAAGCAGAGTAAATGTCGCGGAGAAATGGTCCGACCCTTGTATCTGGTCCCAACACCCAGCCTTTTCAATCTTCCAGGCCTAGCATTTCAATCATCCAAACATCGGGTGGCTCCTCGCTCTAGGACCAGGGCCCTGTCACATCGACACGAAGGAAGATCGGATAATATCGGCACAGATTCCCGATATGCTTTCGGAGTTGTCCATGATTTTGGATATTTATGGAGACAAAGAGGATCTCTTACAGCTTTGGGAACTCCAATCAAGAATGGCGAACTAGTACAAGAACTTATGGAAGTCATAAAACTACCTTCAGAAGTTGCAGTATTGAAATGTAAAAATGACCACAATGGAAAGCCACAATGACCACAAAATTAAAATGCAAAATTGACCACAATGGTCACTCTAAAAATGACCACAATGGAAAGCCGTGGAAATGCATTTGCAGATGAAACTGCAAAAAGGACAGTGAAAGAAGGAATAAAGAAAATCAAAGAAATGGAAGAAAACCCAATAACTGAAATGAAGTTAAACACTGTGTCACAGATGAACATGCAAAGGATTCAAGAATACGGCACTTGTCATAGACTGCTAGCCCCATCTGAGCTGCTTCCTTACCTGGCACAGCAGATGCACTCCATAGGACACACTGGAGTGCAAAAGCTGGTTGACAGGTTCACCCAGTGGTGCTGCAATCTAAAACTCAGATTGCAAGCTCGGCAAGCATTTGAGACATGCCAGAAAATGAACCCTGAATCCACAAAGGAGCTACATCAACTAAGTTCTCCTGCCCCACCTGGTCCAGTTTTACATTTACAAGTGGACTATTTTACTTTACCAAAGTGCCAAGGGTATCCAGATGTATTAGGAATAGTGGACACATTTTCAAGATGGGTGGAAGCCATCCTAGCAAGAAAGGCTACGGCCACACAGACAGGCAAAACTCTGATTAAGGACTCTACTCCTAGATGGGGTTTGCCATGTCACATTGACTCTGACCAAGGAACACATCTCACTGGAAATGTTTGTCAAGAATTATGTCGACTGATGAACATTGAATGGCCTTATCACTGCCCCCATCACTCAGAGTCATGAGGATATTGAAAGAATGAATGGCATCATCAAACAACGGATGACTAAGTGACTTCACGAGGAAAGTGCACCATGGCCTACACCTATTTCCCTGCTTTTATCCAGCATCAGGGCAACCCCAAACAAGAAAAAAAAATTGAGTCTACTTGAAGTGGTGATGAGATGACCTATGTCACTACCAGAAGCTATCGATCTCAGAGAGGCTGGTATACGCATTATGGCCAACAGTTTAATTGATTATTGCGTGAAACTAACCCAAGTTGTTCAAGTTGTTCTTGGCTCCATCCCTCCCCCTCCTGTCTTCTCCTATCATTTTGGATCTCCCCCTCCCCCTCCAACTTTCAAATCCCTTACTCACTCTTCCTTCAGTTAGTCCTGACGAAGGGTCTCGGCCTGAAACGTCGACTGCGCCTCTTCCTAGAGATGCTGCCTGGCCTGCTGCGTTCACCAGCAACTTTTATGTGTGTTGTCCAAGTTGTTCAGTCTGTTTCCCAAAGGTTACTGCTTATTGAAATGGTCCATCAGAAGAAGGACACGCTCTGATTCCTGGCCAGTTTGTCCTGGTCGAGAAATCACATGCAAGTAAGCTAAGGTGACAGCAGATTAAGACAAGTTCTGTGGGAAGACTTCAAGCACGAATATAATTATTGGATATTTTTATTGGACATTATATTCATAATCTACATTTTGTGTTTGTTTAAAGGCAATTATTACTTAAATAGCCCAAACTCATATAAGCATTCTAAATGTGTCCAATCATCCCTAAAGATCAGAAAATAAACAGAAAGTCAGCATACTGTACTGTCTATATATACACACCGTCATGATCCGGTCCGTGAAGACCAGATTCCAGTTCACGGTCCGGTCCAATGCTCCTTATTCCAGGTTTTCTGGTTTTCCCTTTTTCTGTTGTGTGCTCTAATTGAGGCAGCTGATTCACATTTTGGGCTGGCTACACAAATAGCTCCTTGGTTCAGCTTCAGTTGCTGGATTGTTCCCGTCAAAACCTCCTTTCTGAATCCCTTCCCTTCCCTGCACCCTCCTCCCGGAGCCCTGCCTCACCTGGAACCCAAGCCTCGTCATGTCCTCGCCTCAAGGAACCCAAGCCTCGTCCAGTCTTGTAGCCACGTCATGTCCTCACCTGGATCCAGGGTCCGAGCCAGAGTCAAGACCCAGGTTTCGGGTCCTTGTCCAGTCTCTGGCTCGGAGTCCAAGCCCAGGCTCTTTGTTCCCAGTTCCATGTCCTGGTTCTGCTATCCTAGTCAAGTCCCAGCCCAAGTCTGTGCTCTTGTCCCAGCACCTAGTCTGCATCCAGTCATGTCCCTAACTCTAGTCAAGTCCTGTTCCTAGTACTTCAGGGTCTGTGTCTTGCATTTGGGTCGGCTCCCAGCCACCCCTTTTATCACACATACACACACACACACACACACACACACACACACACACACACACACTGTCTATATTGAGATGAAATTTATAGCTAAGTAGGTATGGATGTTTCAATAGTATTTGAGTAATATTGTAAATATATTATTTTGATTAAGCATTCTTTGTTCTTTACATAATTCATTACTGGTTATCTGTAAAAGTACATCAATGGCATACGTCATCACACCATCACGTCATAAGTACGCATCTGACGGCCTGTCTTTTCTTTCAATTAGTTCTATGCTTTGGAGTTACAATGACAAACTTCCTAATGATCAGATCTCAGGTGGTCAGGACGCACAACTGCTCCTCCCTCCCCATCATTCTGAACACGGGTGCCCCCGGGGCTGTGTGCTGAGCCCATGGCTGTACGCTCTGCTCACACACGACTGCATGGCCAAACATCCGAGTAATCACATTGGCAAGTTCACCGATGACATGACAGTGATGGGATGCATCACAACAATGATGATATGGCCTACACCGAGGATTTGGAAGAACTCGAGGCCTAATGCCAGGCAAATAACCTCTTCCTCAATGTCAACAACATAAGGAGATGGTAATCAACTTCAGAACTTGCACCAGCCATATCCCTCTTTACAAGCAGTTTCCTGCGAGTGTACATCTCACACAACCTCCCATTATTGCAGAACACGTTCTACAAAGTTAGGAAAGGCCGAAGAGAGCTGGCCCATGCATATCATACTCACGTCCTTCTACAGACGTGCAGTAGAGAGCATCCTGACCTGTTGTATCACTGCACGGTACAGAAACTACACTGTGGCGGACAGGATGGCTCTATAATGGACAGTCAGAACTGTCCAATGCATCACCTGCCGTCAAGGACAGATATACAGAAAGTTGCCGACAAAGGGCCAGTAATATCTCTCATATCAGCGAGGAGGCTACAGAGCATCAATGCCAGAACCACCAGACTCAAAAACAGTTACCTTCCCCAAGTAGTAAGGCTGATCCTCCACACCCCCAACCACCACTACTTTATTATTTCCTGTCAGTCACCTTACTTACAGACACTTCATGGAGACATACAATCAATCTATGTATTTATATTAATTGTGTTTTTATTATTATTATTATTGTGTTCTTTATCATTTGTGGGTTTTTTTGTGCTGCATCAGAAACAATTACTTTGTTCTCCTTTACAGTTGTGTGCAGGAAATGACATTAAATAATCTTGACTCTTGATTCATGAACTCTTTTGCATTTGGCATGAAGAAGCAAGATGAACAAGACTGAAAAATGATAGTCATCACCACTGGCTACTGAAGGCTTCAGAGGCTTGTCAGCTGAGTGACTGCGGTGTGACCTCTTTCTGTTCTGTTGACCCACAGTTCTCTTCCATCTGGTTTTGCTTACTCTCTCTAAACTCATACTTAATGTACTTTCACTCTTTGGTTTTACCTGCTACCTACAAATCTCCAAAGCTATTGTGTTCATTTCCTTTCAAAAATACATTTGCTATTTCATTAATTACTAAAACCGTTATGTCTGTTATACAGTCGGCTAAACCAATTCCTATCCATATTTATTTCCTCTCAGACTGAGCTACTTCCTGATGTGGCCCTTACATTAACTGTCTGGAATCCTGCCCCTAACATCACTTGTTTCAGCAAAGCAGTCCAATACAACTCTTCCTTTCTTCTTTCCATTTGTAATCAATGCTCTGGTCTTACTTATTACAAGAACATATCTCATGAGGATGTTCCTGATACATTTTAGTCACAGGTTATCCAGGTATGGTTCCAACATGACATACAGACCCTCTCTCTAAGTTCGTGCTTCTCAGACGTGATGCATTCCTTACTAATTACGTACGAGAGAACCAGAATCAAGTTTGTTATCTCTGACACACACACATACAAAGAGGGAGCCATCGTAGTGTAGCGGTTAGGGCAACAGTACTGCAGCTCAGGGTGTCAGAGTTTCAAGTGCAATTCTAACACTGTCTGCGAGGACTTTGTACGTTCTCCCCATGACCGCGTCAGGATTCCTCTCGATGCTCCGGTTTCCTCTCGATGCTCCGGTTTCCTCCCACAGTCCAAAGACATCCTGGTTAGAGGGTTACTGAGTCATTGTAAATTGACCTGTGATTAGGCTAGGGTTAAATAGGCGGGTTGCTGGGTAGCATGGTTTGTTGGGCTGGAAGGGCCTGTTCTGTACTGTATCCCTAAATAAAATAATATGTTGGAGGAACTCAGCAGGTCAGGCAGCATCTATGAAGAGGAATAAAGAGGCCTCATCAACCCTGGCTGGCCTGAGATGTCTACTCTTTATTCTTCTCTGTTGATGCTGCCTGACCCATTCGATGCCCCCAGCATTCTGTGTGTGATACTCTAGATTTCTGGCATCTGCAGAATCTCTTGTGCTTATTACTACTGACATATCTCGTGATTTTTGTTCTTTTTGGCTGCAGTATGGTGCAAGGCAAAAAGTTACTACAAGTTACAAAAAATAGTGCAAAAGAGGAATAGTGAGGGAATGTTCATGGATTGAGGAGGCCTTTGAATGTAAGAAAGCCAAATACCAAGAGCAGGTAGAGCAGTGCCCGGCAGGGGTGGAGGTCACGATGTGAGCCTTGAATAGGGTGTCGAGGCTCTGCTGACTGCTTGTGGTGCAGAACCTGCTCTCATCTTGGCGTTATGAGGGGCTGCAAGCAGGATTATCACAGAGGCTGCTGAGTGAGCCTCCAGATGGTTCAAGACTGTGACCCAGCGACCAGTGCGGCTGGGACACAAGCCAGGGCCTCATCAACCCTGGCTAGGTCACCTAGGCTAGAGTGTCTGATGTTGAAAGACCCGAAAAACCTGATGACCCCGGAATTACGTCACTGATGAGGAGTCCCAGCATATCCTAGGATGTATCTTAGCATCATGGACTGCTGAGAAATATTAATGTCTTTATACTCAGCATCGAGTCTTCTATTAAAAAATACCCACTATTAAAAAATACAAGTTAAGTCATCGACAGTAATATAAATAATTTAAAAATGTAGGTTATACAGAGCAGTGTGTTGTCTGTTTGAAGAATGTAATTGCAAATATCATCATTGGAGAATTTATTAGGTAATTAGCTATCTGGGTTATGGTAGTTTATATGTGCAAAGTAGTTGCATAAATGCACTTTAAAACACTGAAGCAAAGAAGAAACGACATTGGGGAATAAATATGCAATTCTTTTCAGTGCTCTTGCTTGAGGGATTTCAAGCTGGATGATTCTGTGCCAGGCATGCCATACATTTAACATGAAGGTTAATTAGTACTTACACAGGTACTATTATTATTAGTTACTCTAGGGAGCAAACTTCCACTGAGACTTTTTGATGAAACATATTCCTCATGTAGCAAATGTAATAGCTGCCAGATATTGTAACCTAAATCTCCCTTAACAAAAAAAGCTTAAAACATTGTGCCCTAGATCACATTTTAGCATGACCGAACTTTGATACAATTTTTGGAAAATTTGGTTTGCTTTCACTGTATTAAATTTGTAAACACGTGAACAGATATTGCAAATGTGTGCCCCGGAACAGAATATTTTTAAGCTTTATCAGCAATTGAATGTTGTTGGAGTATTCATTTTCATCCGTTAAAATATAGCCTTTAGTTAAAATTTTATTCGCGAATTAAATAAAATCAATAATTTTTATTTGCATTTTATCAACCACGCCTGTTATCGATAACGTGCAAGTTCAAGGCTCCTTCCAACTTCGCTCAAACCGAGTACTCCCCCACAGGTTCCGATCAAAGAACTCTCTGCAATTTTAATACCTAACGCACCCAAGTAACTTCGGGTAAACTGAATAAATATGCAATAAATCCATCATAGTCCGTCATGCAAAAGTGAAATTAGACTAGGATCAAAAGCAACATATAAAAAAAATCAGTTGTTTTATTGCAAACCAACAGCAGCTCGACCCACTGACTTGGTCGACCGACGAAGCAGATTGCACGGATTTTGGGTCAGGTTTGCGGGGCGGCCCCGCCTCCTGACTGTGAGGGCGGGTGTCAGACTCAGGTGGCTACCCTGGTGAATAATTGAAGAGATGACATACCAGTACTGTTCTCCTCACTTGTATTGACCTCTCTTCTTATTAGTACAGTATTCTGAATTCTTCAAGATATTAATTACACTGCTGTTTGTAAATCTTGTGGAGAAATGTTTGCATTGTATAGGGACTTACTTTTGGAAGTTTTCTTGGGTAAGTTTATCATTTCAAATCTTTGTTGCGTTTATTGCCATTTTGGTTGAAATACGGTCGGTTGTCGGAGAATTCAAACGTTTTTTTAAATTATAAAAGTAAGTCTTTTAACTAATTTCAATATTGCAGAGAATATTGAAAACGATATCAAGAATAGAGTTTAATTATGGTCTTTAAACCCACATGCATTATTAATCGTTTCATTGTGAATAGTTTATTGGGAGGGTTTAAAACAAAAAATGATCCTAATAATTTTCCTTTTAACTTATCATTTATAATGTGAAATATCAATTCAAAATTCTCCATTTAAATTAATGACAGCTTTTAAAACTCTGAAAACGGATTTTGTGGAAAGTAAACTTTGATACTATTTTCTAGTACAGGTGATTATAACGACGTGAATCATGTTTATAACTATTTTTAAGAACTTTGCTGTCTCTGTACTTACTGACGATCACTTGGGTGTATGTCTGGGTATTTAACTGAACCAATAATCCGGAAGTTTGGAGCAATAATCTGAGAAGGTTTCGTTCAAGTCCTCCTATGATAGTTTTACAATTTAAATCCTGTTTCCAAAAAATGTATGAATCAATTAAAGGGGCAATAGGTCTGACTGTAGCAAAACCCAGCTGATTCAGTTAAGTCCTTTTAGGGAAGGAAGCCACTGTCTCACTGGTCTCAACTATATGTGATCAAAATTCCACATCAGAATGGGCAATTCTTACCTCCTGTGGAATGGCCACTGCAGAGGAGGAACTGACTGTGAACTGTGGTTCAAGAAATGATTCCATCTCTTGGTAGCGAGGCAGGGACAATAAAAGTTTCTCTTATCAGCGACCCAAAAGTGAATTTAAACATATTTTTTAATTTATCAATTCATAAATGTGCAAATATGAAGATGGTTGCAGCACAGAAAAAATCAATAATTCAGAATGGCTGGAATTAAATTGAGAAATAATCCAATAATATTGGGGAAAGAATCATTTATTTGGGAAATGGTATGCCATACATCATATGTGACGATAGAACCAAAATCAGTATTTCAGATCTGGAAGCATAAAATATCTTTACCAGTGTAACAATAGGTATTATTCAATTGAAAAGGGAAATGTCCGGTGGGATAGGAATAATGCGCTGGGAAAATGCTGTGTCTGAAAAAACAAATGATAACTAACTGATGGTACAAGATAAAGTGGAATGGCAGGGAGATAAATGAGATGAAAGTTGGATAGAAGCTGTTACTTTCTCTTTATTGAAATGTGTAGTGACTAGAATTTGAAATATTGAGTTAGGATGCAAAATGCCCCATTCTTCCTTTTCATTTTGATAACACTTCTGCCTCCATTCGGTCATAGACTTTTCTCTTTCCTAGCCTACAACCTCCCTCTTTTTACGATTTTAAAATTTTTTTATCTGTAACATTTTCTGGTACATGTAAAAGGTCATCTCCACAGATGTTTTTTTTAATCTGCAGAACACTTCCAGCACCTGTGGTTTAAAGTGCGTTTTACAGATTCTGTAGTAGAGCAAAGATCTTTTACCTTATTTTTATATATATTTGGATCCAGATTAATGTAAAAAGTTATTGATACTACCTGCAAAAAGAAAGCCATCACTGCACCTTTGGTTCTTTTGAGCTACATTCTTTGTGCTCATTCACGAGTTAGTTTACAAACATATTGTATTTAAAGATCTTGTCTTTTATTGCACCTTTAACTTAAAATATATTGTATTAAATAACTGCACTCTACTTTTATAGCAAATCAATTATAATTGAGTAGCATATTTTGGATGTTGCAAAATATTTGCTTTCTTCTCTCACTTTGTATTGGGTTCTCAATTAGGCCATTTTACTTCAGCCTGAGAGGAATAATAAAGCAGTAAAGTACGTTAAATTCACTTTAAAAACAACAGTGGCAAAACAAATTCTATTTCACTGGAGGAACTCGGCAGGTCAGGCAGCATCTATAAAAAAGAGTAAATTCGATGTTTTGGCCGAGGTCCTTCCTGCTGAATTCCTCCTGCATTTTTTTTGTGTGCATGTGTTGCTTGGATTTCCAGAAGCTGCAGATTTTCTCTTGTTTGTGATTGGACTGGTTAAAGGGCGGCACAGAAGAGTATCGGTTACCGTAATGCTATTACAGTGCCAGTGATCTGGGCTCAGTTCTGCTGTTGTCTGTACGCTCACCCCGTGACTGTGTGAGATCCCTCTGGGTGCTCAAGTTCCATCCCTCAGTTCCAAAGACATGCGGGTTAGTAGGTTAATTGGTTCTGTCAGTGTAATTGCCAGCATCATGGGTTGGAAGGGCCTGTAACCTCCTGTGAAGTGTCTTGAAGTAAACAATCCGATATAAGTGCAGTGGGATCTGTTAAAATGCCAATTAATTTAGCTCTGGTTATAATTTTAGAAAAGGGAGTAATACAAAAACTAGAGTATAAATTAAATTTCCCCACTGGTACGTGGTGGAAAATAGTTTTGTTTTTCATTGACACCATCGTAAGTCCCTGAGTATTGACTTTTCTGGAATACTTTTGTTGTTACGGTCCTTGATGGCCCCTCGATGGCCCCTCTGTCCTGCAAACCTCCACAAAGAAAGTGGGAAGGACGTTGCTGTTGGGTACATGGGGATGATCTTGGCAAATTGTGCCATTTTATTAAATATCAGCACAATGTGTAATAATAGTCCTCTGTTTATTATTCAAGCTACTTCCTTCCCTCCAGTTGCATTCTTCAGAAAAAAAGTTAATTTTTATAAGGAACACACACAAAATGCTGGTGGAACGCAGCAGGACAGGCAACATCTATAGGAAGAAGCACAGTTGATGTTTCGGGCCGAGACCCTTCGTCAGGACTAAGTGAAAGAAGAGGTAGTAAGGCCCTTCAGTCCTTGTGTCTATGCCAAACAAGGTGGAATATCTTCTACCTTCAAATGAAACATGTGCCTCATCCACACATATTCATGTGCTGTGACCCTATGCTGCCTCTTGTCGGGGCACAATGGATTTAGACCCCAGAATCAGGATTATTATGACTGACCTGTTGCGAACTGTGTTGCATGTGGCAGTAGTACAGTACAAGACATAACATTTACAAAAATAGATAGTGCAAAAGGGCAATAACAAGGTATCCCTCTATAGTGATGGTGTTACTTTTCCCTTACGTTTTGATCTCCTGAAGTACACCCTTTCACACTTGCTTGGATGATTCAACATCTAGAATTTCTGCACCTGTATCCATCACAGATCTACTGTATTTGCCACTAACTTTTTCTCTTTTGTTTACACAAGGTATTTCATTTCATTTGGAAATGTTCTGAAAACAATAAATCATTAAGACATAAAGCAGACATGATTTTTGATGTTATAAAATACATGAATTAACAGTCCCCCCTCCCAGTTTCACCTACCACCTACCACCTTGTACCACTTCTTCCCCTTCCCCCACCTTCTTTTTCAGACTTATCTTTTTTCCAGTCCTGATGAAGGGTCTTGGCCCGAAACATCGACTGTACTCTTTTCCTAGATGCTGCCTGACCTGCTGAGTTCCTCCAGCATGTTGGCTGTGTTGCTCATAAGGTGCCCGATGAGTGCATTCATTGGCTCTGGAAACTGATTATTTTGAACAATTAAGATTCTAATTATTTAGAATTATTTTTGATTTGGGTATACGGTGCAAAATAATGTGTATTCAAAAGGTAGTAGCTGAATGGTACATAAATGTTATTGTGAATCTGTGTGATCACACGAATGGGGGGAGAAAACACATCAAAAGTACACTCCAATTTGAAACTTAACTAGAGAATGCTAACTTTGGGTAAAGACACAAGTCAAATAGGACTCTACAGTTAGGGGGTCAGACAGGCGATTCTGTGGATGCAGGAAAGAAACATGGATGATAATTTGCCTCCCAGGTGCCAGGGTCCAGGATGTTTCTGATCATGTCCAAGATATCCTGAAGTGGGAAGGAGAACAGCTAGAGGTTGTGGTACATATTGGTACCAATGACATAGGTAGGAAAAGGGAGGAGGTCCTGAAAACAGAGTACAGGGAGTTAGGAAGGAAGTTGAGAAGCAGGACCGCAAGGTGGTAATCTCGGGATTACTGCCTGTGCCACGTGACAGTGAGTATAGGAATAGAATGAGATGGAGGATAAATGCGTGGCTGAGGGTTTGGAGCAGGGGGCAGGGATTCAGATTTCTGGATCATTGGGACCTCTTCTGGGCAGGTGTGACCTGCACAAAAAGGATGGGTTGCACTTGAATCCCGGGGGACCAATATTCTGGCGGGAGGGTTTGCTAAGGCTACTGGGGAGAGTTTAAACTAGAATTGCTGGGGGATAGGAACCAAACTGAAGAGACAGAGGAAGGGGCTATTGACTCACAAATAGAGAAAGCTTGAGAACAGTGCGAGAGGGAGAATAGGCAGGTGATAGAGAAGGGACGTGCTCAGACGGACGGTTTGAGATGTGTCTATTTTAATGCAAGGAGTATTATGAACAAAGCAGATGAGCTTAGAGCGTGGATCAGTAGTTGGAGATATGATGTTGTGGCCATTACAGAGACTTGGATGGCTCAGGGACAGGAATGGTTACTTCAAGTGGCGGGTTTTAGATGTTTCAGAAAGGACAGGGAGGGAGGCAAAAGAGGTGGGGACATGGCACTGATGATCAGAGATAGTATCACGGCTGCAGAAAAGGTGGACATCATGGAGGGATTGTCTACAGAGTCTCTGTGGGTGGAGGTTAGGAACAGGAAGGTATCAATAACTTTACTGGGTGTTTTTTATAGGCCGCCCAATAGTAACAGGGATGTTGAGGAGCAGACAGGGAGACAGATTCAGGAAAGGTGTAATACTAACAGGTTGTTGTGGTGGGAGATTTTAATTTCCCAAATATCAATTGGCATGTCTCTACAGCGAGGGGTTTAGATGGGGTGGAATTCGTTAGGTGTGTTCAGGAAGGTTTCTTGACACGATGTATAGATAAGCCTACAAGAGGAGAGGCTGTACTTGATCTGGTATTGGGAAATGAACCTGGTCAGGTGTCAGATCTCTCAGTGGGAGAGCATTTTGGACATAGTGATCACAGTTCTATCTCCTTTACCATAACATTGGAGAGGGGTAGGAACAGCCAAGTTAGGAAAGTGTTCAATTGGAGTAAGGGGAAATATGAGGCTATCAGGCAGGAATTTGGAAGGATAAATTGGGAACAGATGTTCTCAGGGAAATGTGTGGAAGAAATGTGGCAAATGTTTAGGGGATATTTGCGTGGAGTTCTGCATAGGTACGTTCCAATGAGTCAGGGAAAGGATGGTAGGGTACAGGAACCGTGGTGTACAAAGGCTGTTGTAAATCTAGTCAAGAAGACAAGGAGAGCTTATGAACGGTTCAAAAAACTAGGTAATGATAGGGATCTAGAAGATTACAAGGCTAGCAGAAAGGAGCTTAAGAAAGAAATTAGGAGAGCTAGAAGGGGCCATGAGGAGGACTTGGTGGACAGGATTAAGGAAAACCCCAAGGCATTCTACAAGTATGTGAAGAGCAAGAGGATAAGACGTGAGAGAATAGGACCAATCAAGTGTGACAGTGGAAATGTGATTATGGAAACAGAGGAGATAGCAGAGGTACTTAATGAATACTTTACTTCAGTATTCACTATGGAAAAGGATCTTGACGACTGTAGGGATGACTTGCAGCAGACTGAAAAGCTTGAGCATGTAGATATTAAGAAAGAGGATGTGCTGGAGCTTTTGGAAAACATCAAGTTGGGTAAGTCGCCGGGACCGGACAAGATGTACCCCAGGCTACTGTGGAAGGCGAGGGAGGAGATTGCTGAGACTCTGGCGATGATCTTTGCATCATCAATGGGGACAGGAGAGGTTCCTGAGGATTGGAGGTTTGCGGATGTTCTTCCATTATTCAAGAAAGGGAGTAGAGGTCGCCCAGGAAATTACAGACCAGTGAGTCTTGCTTCAGTGGTTGGTAAGTTGATGGAGAAGATCCTGAGAGGCAAGATTTATGAACATTTGAAGAGGCATAATATGATTAGGGATAGCCAACATGGCTTTGTCAAAGGCAGGTTGTGCCTTACATAGTCATAGTCATACTTTATTGATCCCGGGGGAAATTGGTTTTTGTTACAGTTGCACCATAATTAAATAGTAATAAAACCATAAATAATTAAATAGTAATATGTAAATTATGCCGGGAAATAAGTCCAGGACCAGCCTATTGGCTCAGGGTGTCTGACCCTCCAAGGGAGGAGTTGTAAAGTTTGATGGCCACAGGCAGGAATGACTTCCTATGACGCTTTGTGTTGCATCTGGGTAGAATGAGTCTCTGGCTGAATTTACTCCTGTGCCCACCCAGTACATTATGTAGTGGATGGGAGACATTGTTCAAGATGGTATGCAACTTGGACAGCATCCTGATTGAATGATGAATCTTGGACGAGCCTGATTGAATTTTTTGGGGATGTGACTAAACACCTTGATGAAGGAAGAGCAGTAGATGTAGTGTATATGGATTTCAGCAAGGCATTTGACAAGGTACTACATGCAAGGCTTATTAAGAAAGTAAGGAGGCATGGGATCCAAGGGAACATTGCTTTGTGGGTCCAGAACTGGCTTGCCCACAGAAGGCAAAGGGTGGTTGTAGACAGATCATATTCTGCATGGAAGTCAGTCACCAGTGGTGTGCCTCAGGGATCTGTTCTGGGACCCCTACTCTGCGTGATTTTTATAAATGACGTGGATGAAGAATTGGAGGCGTGGGTTCGTAAGTTTGCTGATGACACAAAGGTTGGAGGTGTTGTGGATAGTGTGGAGGGCTGTCAGAGGTTACAGTGGGACATTAATAGGATGCAAAACTGGGCTGAGAAATGGCAGATGGAGTTCAACCCAGATAAGTGTGAGGTGGTTTGTTTTGGTAGGTCAAATATGATGACAGAATATAGTATTAATGGTAAGACTCTTGGCAGTGTGGAGGATCAGAGGGATCTTGGGGTCTGAGTCCATAGGACACTCAAAGCTGCTGCGCAGGTTGACTCTGTGGTTAAGAAGTCATACAGTGCATTGGCCTTCATCAACCGTGGGACTGAGTTTGGGAGCCGAGAGGTAATGTTGCAGCTACATAGGACCCTGGTCAGACCCCGCTTGGAGTACTGTGCTCAGTTCTTGTCACCTCACTACAGGAAGGATGTGGAAACCATAGAAAGAGTGCAGAGGAGATTTATAAGAATGTTGCCTGGATTGGGGAGCATGCCTTATGAGAATAGGTTGAGTAAACGGGGCCTTTTTTCTTTGGAGCAACAGAGGATGAGAGGTGACTTGATCGAGGTGTACAAGATGATGAGAGGCATTGATCGTGTGGATAGTCAGAGGCTTTTTCCCAGGGCTGAAATGGCTAGCACAAAAGGGCACAGTTTTAAGGTGCTTGAAAGTAGGTACCGGAGGAGATATCAGGTAATTTTTTTACACAGAGAGTGGTGAGCGATTGGAATCGGCTGCCGGTGATGGTGGTGGAGGCGGATACGATAGGGTCTTTGAAGAGATTCTTGGATAGGTACATAGAGCTCAGAAAAATAGAGGGCTATGGGTAACCCTAACTTGACCTGAAACAGGAATCTGTGGGCCATGGCAGTCAAAGCTCAAACTGGGCATGGCACCTAATGATGACGATGGGTAACCCTAGGTAATTTCTAAGGTAAGGACATGTTCAGCACAGCTTTGTGGGCCGAAGGGCTTGTATTGTGCTGTAGGTTTTCTATGTCTCTATGTTGAAACAATTGGCCTTTTCTCTTTCAATTAAATTTATAATTCTGTGCTGTTCTTTTGACTAAACTGCGACTATGAATTTCAATTTTCAGCTTACATTTCCCTCTCCCTTTGTTATGGCTTGGCCCCTATGCTCTGGTACTTCCCGCTTCAGGTTTTGGAAATCACCGGCTATGAAATCCTTGCTGCAGTTTACGGCACACCTTTAATATTGAGCAGCACAACAGTGTGGAAATTGGCCAACAATAAGTATGTCATTGCCTTTCTCAGACTAATCACTCTAGGTAAGTGAGTGTCTTGCTTTGCGATAGCTCATAAGAATATCAAGTATTTATCCTTATGTCTGCACCTGCTCCATTCTAAACAACTGCTATGAGTCAGCCTGTTTATACCATCACAGATCAGGTTGTTATTAAAACAAATCCCAAAGCACCAAATTTGCACCAGCACAAAAAAAGAAAATCTTTCTGGTGTGAGGGGTGGAGTACTGATTTTCACTTGTCCCAGATTACTTGATTACAACATAAGGTATGAAGTTAAATCACAGCCTGGTTTATCCACTAGTTCTTTCAGAAGGCCGCAAGTACTCTGATAGTTAACTTCAGTATTCATGCTTTGTGACTTAACCTTGCAAGTATTTGTAGATTGTTTGACGGGGCTTTGCAGCTGAGCTCATTTGTTTCTGCTTGATGTCTGCCCATACACAATGAATCCTACATCTTATAATGGGAATAAAATGTGACGGAGCTTCCTTTGGTGCTTGCATAATAGAGTAACTATCCATCGGGCAGCATGGTAGTCTAGTGATTAGCACAGCGTTTACAACACCAGTGACCAGTGCCACTGCCTATAAGGAGTCTGTACGTTTTCCCCATGACCGCATGGGTTTCCTCCGGGTACTCTGGTTTCCTCCCACAGTCCAACGATGTACCAGTTGGTATGTTAATTGGTCATTGTAAATTGCCCCATGATGAAGCTAGGGTGAAATAGATGGTTTGCTGGGTGGTGTGGCTTGAAGGGCTGGAAAGGCCTGTTCTGTGCTGTATCCCAATAAATAAATTCCTCACAAGTAATTGGTCAAAAATTGGCTTACAAACATGAATATATAATTTAAACATCTTGAATTGTTAGTGGATTAAATTAAATGGATAAACTTAGTGGGTTATACAACTGTGCTTTAGACTTTCATAAAGACAGTTAAATAAAACGCTTATCTCTGTACCCAGTCCCTAATGGAAAATGTAAGAAACAACGAAAAAATTGGAAATGCATGGATAATTAGGGTAATTCTCTTTGGAGAAAGAAATCTATTTTCTCTAATCGGAGACTCTTCATTAAATGCAGAGGCAAAATTAAGAGTGGATAATATGGTTATGATCTCAAATTATTGAATCTAGAAGATGTGAAGATGTAAGAGGTAGGAGAAGGAGTTTGCCGTCTGACTCTGTGAGCCTGTTCTGCATTCATTAATATTGTGGCTGACCTACAACTTCTAGACCATCTCCTTTCACTGTCCCCTTATCTACAATTTCCTTAATATCTAGAAACATTGTCCCAAGTTTTGAATGAACCTTGTGACTTGGCCTCTATATTCTTACAAGTTAGGAAACTCCAAAGATTCACTACCTTTTGTGTGAAGGAATTTCTTCTCACCTTGTTCTATGACACACCTCCCCCCCCCCACAGTTCTTGACCACAGTCTCGGGAAAATCATCCTTCCCAATATCTAGTCTATCTACCCCTGTGAGAATTTTGTAAATTTCAATGACATCTCTCATTCTATACTCTAGAAAATACATATTTGACCTGCCTAATCACTGCCCTGGTAGCAAATGCATTATTCCTGAAACCACTGTGGGGAAGACTCATTCCACATTCTCTTCTTTTATTGCCATCCCATCTTGCTTTCTGTCATAGGCAAACTGGGAAACATCATTTGGTCATCTCCACAAAATTTAGATGGGGCTGTGGGGCTTGAGCACTGATTCCTGCGATATCCCACTGGTCATAGCCGAGAAAGAGGAGTTGCTGCTTGTTGCCTTTGATCTGTCATGGTTTAGGGGAAGATTAATGTTACCCCTCTTTCTCGCTCACAAATGCTGTCTAAGCCATTGAGTAAGAACAGCATTTTCACATTTATTTTTCAGAATCTAATTGTTTTTCAATTATTGCTCATAGAAATTGTAATGCTGACTTCACATAAAATAGACACATTTAGGTTAAAGCAACACACATCAAAGTTGCTGGTGAACGCAGCAGGCCAAGCAGCATCTGTAGGAAGAGGTGCAGTCGACGTTTCAGGCCGAGACCCTTCGTCAGGACTAACTGAAGGAAGAGTGAGTAAGGGATTTGAAAGTTGGAGGGGGAGGGGGAGATCCAAAATGATAGGAGAAGACAGGAGGGGGAGGGATAGAGCCAAGAGCTGGACAGGTGATAGGCAAAAGGGGATACGAGAGGATCATGGGACAGGAGGTCCGGGAAGAAAGACGGGGGGGGGGGACCCAGAGGATGGGCAAGAGGTATATTCAGAGGGACAGAGAGAGAAAAAGAATGTGTGCATAAAAATAAGTAACAGATGTGGTACGAGGGGGAGGTGGGGCCTAGCGGAAGTTAGAGAAGTCGATGTTCATGCCATCAGGTTGGAGGCTACCCAGACGGAATATAAGGTGTTGTTCCTCCAACCTGAGTGTGGCTTCATCTTTACAGTAGAGGAGGCCGTGGATAGACATGTCAGAATGGGAATGGGATGTGGAATTAAAATGTGTGGCCACTGGGAGATCCTGCTTTCTCTGGCGGACAGAGCGTAGGTGTTCAGCAAAGCGGTCTCCCAGTCTGCGTCGGGTCTCGCCAATATATAAAAGGCCACATCGGGAGCACCGGACGCAGTATATCACCCCAGTCGACTCACAGGTGAAGTGTTGCCTCACCTGGAAGGACTGTTTGGGGCCCTGAATGGTGGTAAGGGAGGAAGTGTAAGGGCATGTGTAGCACTTGTTCCGCTTACACGGATAAGTGCCAGGAGGGAGATCAGTGGGGAGGGATGGGGGGGACGAATGGACAAGGGAGTTGTGTAGGGAGCGATCCCTGCGGAATGCGGAGAGAGTGGGGGAGGGAAAGATGTGCTTAGTGGTGGGATCCCGTTGGAGGTGGCGGAAGTACGGAGAATAATATGTTGGACCCGGAGGCTGGTGGGGTGGTAGGTGAGGACCAGGGGAACCCTATTCCTAGTGGGGTGGCGGGAGGATGGAGTGAGAGCAGATGTACGGAGAATAATATGTTGGACCCGGAGGCTGGTGGGGTGGTAGGTGAGGACACTGATGTCTACTATAAGCCTACTGACTCTCACAGCTATCTGGACTATTCCTCTTCTCACCCTGTCTCTTGCAAAAACGCCATCCCCTTCTCGCAATTCCTCCGTCTCCGCCGCATCTGCTCTCAGGATGAGGCTTTCATTCTAGGACGAGGGAGATGTCTTCCTTTTTTAAAGAAAGGGGCTTCCCTTCCTCCACTATCAACTCTGCTCTTAAACGCATCTCCCGCATTTCACATACATCTGCTCCCACTCCATCCTCCCGCCACCCCACTAGGAATAGGGTTCCCCTGGTCCTCACCTACCACCCCACCAGCCTCCGGGTCCAACATATTATTCTCCATACTTCCGCCACCTCCAACGGGATCCCACCACTAAGCACATCTTTCCCTCACCCCCTCTCTCCGCATTCCGCAGGGATCGCTCCCTGCACAACTCCCTTACACTTCCTCCCTTACCACCATTCAGGGCCCCAAACAGTCCTTCCAGGTGAGGCAACACTTCACCTGTGAGTCGACTGGGGTGATATACTGCGTCCGGTGCTCCCGATGTGGCCTTTTATATATTGGCGAGACCCGACGCAGACTGGGAGACCGCTTTGCTGAACATCTACGCTCTGTCCGCCAGAGAAAGCAGGATCTCCCAGTGGCCACACATTTTAATTCCACATCCCATTCCCATTCTGACATGTCTATCCACGGCCTCCTCTACTGTAAAGATGAAGCCACACTCAGGTTGGAGGAACAACACCTTATATTCTGTCTGGGTAGCCTCCAACCTGATGGCATGAACATCGACTTCTCTAACTTCCGCTAGGCCCCACCTCCCCCTCGTACCACATCTGTTACTTATTTTTATGCACACATTCTTTTTCTCTCTCTGTCCCTCTGAATATACCTCTTGCCCATCCTCTGGGTCCCCCCCCCCACCATGTCTTTCTTCCCGGGCCTCCTGTCCCATGATCCTCTCGTATCCCCTTTTGCCTATCACCTGTCCAGCTCTTGGCTCCATCCCTCCCCCTCCTGTCTTCTCCTATCATTTTGGATCTCCCCCTCCCCCTCCAACTTTCAAATCCCTTACTCACTCTTCCTTCAGTTAGTCCTGACAAAGAGTCTCGGCCTGAAACATCAACTGCACCTCTTCCTACAGATGCTGCTTGGCCTGCTGTGTTCACCAGCAACTTTGATGTGTGTTGCTTGAATTTCCAGCATCTGCAGAATTCCTGTTGTTGACATTTAGGTTAAAGATTGACAAGAGCTTCAGCCATAGGTTCAGTGCCAATACCTGACCTGAAAGTGCAAGAAGGTGTAACATCAATCAAAAGCCTGATGTTTGTGTTGGAATCCTTTCACCTGCGTCACGCTGTCTTACCTTAAGGGAACAATCAGTGGCTTGTTCATGTTATTATGGCACCTAGGCAAGCAGGGCCTTCTGGCTCTAATAAAACCAGGGCTGTTGCTGAACAATGTGCTTGTTTACCTGTACATTTCTCTTGTGCAATCCTCACCTACACACTCTCTAGTATTGCACAGGTTCTGAGAAGATAAGAACACCTGAGAGATAAGCACTAGTGTGGATTGTTGTTCAGTGGTGTCCCTTTTTATTGCACATGGAAAATTGCAGTAAGATGGTGGCTCAGCATTCCTATCTCCACCCTGCAGGAGAACATCAATTGCTTCTCATGCCCACAAGAAAATACTGAATGTAATATGTTTTATCAGAGAAAAACAAAAAGGTGGAACTCTACATCACAAGCAATTGTATTTCACAAATTTTTTTTGTTTGCTGTAATCTAAAATTTACTGTTCTCCACACCTCCACCCGTAAAGCACTCCTTCAATACATCTTTTTGATCTCAGTATCTCACTGTATGCCTGTTAAATGTTAAAAATGTGGGTTATGACCTTTAATTTTCCCCAAGAAAAATTGGCTGGAGTCATTTAGTGTTTATTAGGTGCGTTAAAAAGCAAACTTACAAAAATTAGTGCAAATAGTGGAGAAAAAAACAGTATTTAAAAAGAGATATCTACAAGATACAATTATAGCTCTGTACTTAGTCTTGTCTGGTATGAACTCCTGGTAGCTCCAATCACTCCGTATCATCATCAGTGGGTACATCATCTGTACAACTATCAACAGAGGCAGGAGAGCCAGTATATTTCTCAAAGCGCCATTGGCTGTGTGACTTTCTAGGCCTTTTGGTTCCTTCCTCGCACAGATTAAGGTTGTAACCCAGCCATTGTTTTGGTTTTAGCACAAATCATGACAAAATAAGAAATAGCACTACCTACTCCAGGATTAACAGATGGATGTGATTGGCTATTTCCCTTCCTCAGTAACTCACGTAACACAAGCAAATCTCTCCCCAGAATCATGCCAACTGGTAGTTTCTCCAGCACCCCACCTTTCTTCAAATACTTAGTAATGCACACAGAATGCTGGAGGAACTCAGCAGGCCAGGCAGCATTTATGGAAAAGAGTAAACAGTCGACGTTTCAGGCCAAGACCCTTCGTCAGGACTTCTTTGTTTTCATCAAATACTTGTGGTCATCCATCTCAATAGTGAGTTCTGCCAATGGCTCACACTTTCGGTCACGATGGACATATTGGACAGGTGTTTGGTGGCTGTAGTCAATGCCAAAGGCTTTTCTTAATTAATGACTGTGAACTACGAAAAGAGCTTTAACGAGATTTCCATTAACGTTGTCTATTATAAACATTAGGCTCCTTCTCCTCACATTCGGCTTGTTTTTCATTACCATACTGTCAATCATTAGTCATCTTCATCATCATCACAAAAGATAAAGTGCTGTGAAGCAATTTGAGTCATTGTGCTGCATTTAAAAACTCACTGCTGTACATTACATATAAAGCAATGCATACAAAATGCTGGAGGAACTCACAAAGAAGGTCTATTGCATTTTGCAAACTTGAAAACGGCTCAGTTGATATTTTAAGTGTTTCCCTCTGTGTTCCTTTGTTTGGAGTAGGCACTGGGTGGGAGCTAAAGCTTCAGAGTTATTTTTAGGTATTCATTTGTGGGCGTGTGGCTCTTGCAAGGTCAAAATTTGTTGCTCATTCCAAATTGCTTTTGTTGAATGGCTGTAGTACATCTGGTGTAAACGTCCTTCACCATGTTGGACAGAAAGTTCTGGAATTTGAGTATGAAATGTAATTTTAACATTGCTCATTCCTGGTAAAGATGATGGCTGTTTCTCTACCATCCCCACCCCCCCCCACCCCCAAATGCTCTTAGTTTGTTGAATATTTGCAAGATTTTCTGTTTTTGGTACAGTAGTTGGTTTATTATTGTCACAGGTACTGAGATACAGGGTAAAGCCTGTCGGCATGCCATCCATAAGTAATGAAGGTAGTACAAAAGGAAAAACAGTGTGACGATGCAGTATCCAAGTGTGCAGTTATTGAGAAAGTGTAGGTGGTCAATTGAGGTGCAAGGGCCATAACGAGAGCAGGAATTTTTTGTTATCATAGAAGATATCTGTTTAAGAGTTTATAACAGTGGGCTAGAAATTGTCCTTGTTTCTTGTGGTGCGTGTTTTTAAGCTTTTGTATCTTCTGCCTGATGGAAGTGGGGAGAATAGGGAGTGACTAAGTTGGGAGAGGTCTTTGATTATGCTGCTTTCTTTCCTGAGGAAGCAAAAGTGTAGATAGTCAGTGCAAGGGAGGTTGTTTCGGTGATGGACTGTGTTGCATTCACATTTTTCTGCAATTTCTTGCAGTCTTGGGCAAACAAATTGCCATAATCTGTCCTGCCATGGTGAGCCACTGCAGGCACACCCACTGTAATGAATGGGAAGTCACTGAAGGGTAATGGAAATTAAAAGATACTCACAGATTAGTAAATTAACAATGGTGACGTCTATCAAAATCCAGATGGTCTGTGAAGGTGAGATCTGTACTAGGCAACATTTGCTCCATGTCATGTCACAAAAAGCATTGGCTGTTGACAATAGCTGTGGTTACTTTAACAATATTTTTATTTTGAATCACAGTACATGCAAAATTCTTGAATTATGGAATCTTTTCTTTGTCCTTTGCCTCTGTAGATATATTAACTGGAAGTTTGATTGCTGTTGCCTATTAGTTGGAAGGGTAGTATCACTAAACCCAGTGATATTAACCTATAACAAAAGACCTCTATAAGTAGCTGATGAAATACAGTACTCCAGTTACTGCATTATTTTCATTTCACAAATCAAAAAATCTAAAATTTTTCATATGCTTCTAAGGGAAGTCAACTACAATATTATTTTTGTCTTGCAGGAAGCATTGCTTCTTATCAAGCCTCTTGCCCTCTTACCCGAACTGTAACACTGGCTCTTGGTGTAGCTTCAGCTCTGCTTGTTCAAGCCATCACCTGGTGGTCAGGAGACCTTCAGCAAAGGTAGTAATCTTTTGCACCTTGTATGTGAGATCACAGTAATAATAGTATTGAATGGTAGTTGTTATTTGTAATCAGGAAGTATCTGACTGATAGTTATGGTAATTTAGTTGCATTAATAGACAGCCACACTAAATTAACATATTGCATTTCATTCCTGTACTGAAACAAGATGGTTAAGTATTTACAATATGTGAGGTTGCCTAATCGAGAAGGTGACTTTTTATAGCAAATTGCCCTGTAAATTCAATTGCTCGGGGGATGTTGATTGAACTTGTTTATTTGCGGGTGGAATGCAAACCATTTGTGAGAAACGGAATATGTGTGGCCCATGTTAAAATGTTTCGGCTGATCAATAAAAAGGCAAAAAGACTAAGTACAAGGTGGTAAAGTAAAATGATAGAAATGAAAAAAGGCTGAAAAGAATATGGAAAATAACAGCTCAGTAATTCTTCAAAACCCAAATTTGTTTGTTTTACCATAAAGGCTAAATGAATGCTAATGTAATTTCTATATTGTAAATTTGTAGGCTCTGCAGATTTTGGGGTTTCATTCTGGGTCATATTCTGCAACTTGTATTAAGGATCTGGTGCACCTCCCTGAACCCAGTGTGGGCATCCAATACCTTCAACTCTTTAATACTGGCTGTGGGTGCCATTGTGACTTTGGAGAGAATACGTTCAGGTAATGAATATATTAAGTAGTAAAGTATTTTAACATTCAGAAAGGTTGAATAGTTGTCCATGTAGAAACTAAGCATACTTTAATATTTAGTTTTTGTAATCTTGGGGCATGCAGAATCTTTAATGTCTGAGATTTATGTTGAAGTTCCCTTCAGGTATATTGCCATCTTCTGCAGGCTCGAGTCCTGGAAATTCCCACCCATAAGAACAGGGGAAATCTCAACAAGGGCCACAGTGGCTCAAGGAATTGACTCATCATCTTAGTAATGCCCACTTCTTCGGGATAAATCATTTATATACAAAAAGTTGGCAAGGAAATTGTGGCCTCCTTTGTTTACTCTAGGATGAATGAATGAAGTGGGACTTTGTACTGGAGAGTTGTCGTGCTGTGGTTAAACCAGTGAACCATGTCGCAGAAAAAGGAAGATAAGCAGTTTATTGATGTTGAGAGAGCAGTGAAAAGGCTTTTAAAATTGTAGTTATCTGCTTTAAATTTTGGATAGTTAGAAGATAAATCTTGATGCAGCTACATTACTTATAATGATTTTGCCAGGATAAAGGTGAAATCTTTGGAGACTAGCTTCTATTAGTCACAAAGTACACAACTATTTAAGGATACAGGTTGCAGAGAAACTGCGTTCGTTGAATTGAATCGACTTTATTTCTTACATCTTTCACATGCATGAGGTGTAAAAATCTTTACGTTATGTCTCTGTGTCCGCATATGCAATTTGCAAATTATAGTAATTTATAGTAAGTAATATGTACAGTAAGATATACAAAGAACAGTCAGTATAGCTTAGAAATACAATAGTGTCAGTGTGAATTAATCAGTCTGATGGCCTGGTGGAAGAAGCTGTCCAGAGCCTGTTGGTCCTGGCTTTTATGCTATGGTACCATTTCCGGATGGTAGCAGCTCGAACAGTTTGTGGTTGGGGTGACTTGGGTCCCCAATGATCGTTTAGACCCTTTTTACATATTTGTCACTGTAACTGTCCTGAAGAGTGGGAAGTTCACATCCACAGATGCGCTGGGCTATCCGCACCACGCTCTGCAGAGTCTTGCAATTGAGGGAAGTACAGTTCCTGTACCAAGCAGTGAGGCAGCCAGTCAGGATGCTCTAAATTGTGCCCCGTCTGAGGTGAAAGAGACACTGTTGTGCCTTTTTCACCAAACAGCTGTATGTACAGACCATATGAGATCCTCGGTAATGTGTATGCCAAGGAACTTAAAGCTGTTTACCCTCTCAAACCCAGGTCCATTGATATCGATAGGGGTTAGCCTGTCTCTGTTCCTCCTGTAGTCTACAACCAGCTCCTTTGTTTTTGCAACATTGAGGGAGAGGTTGTTTTCTTGACACCACTGTGTCAGGGTGATGACTTCTCTGTAGGTTGCCTCATTTTTAGTTGAAATAAGATTTGAGTTTATTTGAGATACATTAATTCCTATAAATTAATTTACACATGCTATATTTTAACAAGACATTCTCATTCACTGGAGTATAGGATAGTATTCTAAAACCCATCTTCAGTTTGTGTATGGAAATACATGGTGTTTTTCAGTATCATGTCTTGTTATTTCAAGAAGTTCCATGTGTTGGCGTGTGGCCAAGTGGTTAAGGCGTTCGTTTAGTGATCTGAAGGTTGCTAGTTCGAGCCTTGGCTGAGGCAGCGTCTGTGTCCTTGAGCAAGGCACTTAACCACACATCTGTGATGACACCGGTGCCAAGCTATATGGGCCCTAATGCCCTTCTCTTGGACAACATTGGTGGTGTGGAGAGGGGAGACTTGCAGCATGGGTAACTGCTGTTCTTCTGTACAACCTTGCCCATTAGAATACATTTTCTGTTGGAAATAGGATGATAGATGTGTTCAAGGCATTTAGAAATGGAATTTGATGATCCAGAGAAACTGATAGGTAAGTAGTTAGAAGCCTTGTTTGTTTAGCATTGACAGTTATTCATAGAAGATTGGGATATTAATTTCTACACCAAAAATTTGATTACAGAATCTAGGTTGATATTTCAATGCAGAATTGTTAATTGAACTTCTGAGGTTAGGTCTTTTGGTTGAGTTGCTAAATAGAATGCTTTAAGAAGAAAACTTATGGAGAGAGCAAGAAATGTTCCTTCCAGTAGAGTGGCTAATAGGTATCCCTCAATCACCACTATGAAAATGGAACATCAGGCTACCTTTTTCAATACAGTCTGTGAAACCTCTTTGCTGTATGCCCATTGCTGTTCTGATTTTTATAGTACTCAGTACTCTTCAAAAGGTACCTAATTGGATTTGAAGCATTTTGTTATACCTTGTAGATGCGAAAGATGCTCTAAAAAAGAAAAAAAACACTTGGGTTGCAGAATTGCTTTCTTTGTAATTGTTTCACCCTGTGTATTGACCATAGTGGAGTGGTATCTTGATCACATCTCATCTGTTTCCTAGCTGCGGACTCTACCTGCATTTTCCCTGTAACCTTTAATTATGCCGCTGTGCAAAAATCCATCTATCTTGTGCAAATATATTCAATGAGGTAGCTTCTAATGCTTCCCTGGGCAGAGAGTTCCATAGATTCACTACTTTCTGAGAAAAGCAGTATCTCCTCATTTCCCTGAATCTTGAGGCCACGTCCCCTGGTTCTAGTCTCACCTACAAGTGGAAACAACTTTCCTACCTCTGTCTATCTATCTATCTATCTATCTATCCATTCCATGATTTTATATTTTTCTATAAGATCCCCTCTCAATCTTCTGAATTTCACCAAGTATTGTTCCAGGTGACTCAATGTGTCCTCCTAGGCTAATCACCTCATCTCCAGAATCAACCCGATGAATCTCATCTGTGCTGCCTCCAAAACTAACATATCTTTCCTCAAGTAAGGAGACCAGAACAGTATGCAGTACTCCAGCTGCAGCTTTGCCAGTACCAGGTGAAGTTGCAGCATTACCTCCCTGCTGTTAAATACGAGCTCTCTTCAGAGCAATGAAAACCAACGTTTTATTTGTCTTCATGCACAAGCACTCCCAGGTTCCTCTGCACAACAGCAATACTGCAATCTTTCACCATTTAAATGATAATCAGATCTTCTGTTTTTCCTTCCAAAGTGGATGATCTCACATTTAGCAATATGTACTCTGTCTGCCGGACCTTTGCCCATATCAGAAACAGTGTCTCTGATGTGATCCGTTAATGGTATCTCTTCCCATGTGTGTTACTGAGTGTTCTCAGCATGTTTACTTTCAGATTTCCAGGACATGACGTTCTAGTCATTTTCTTCTCCCGCCCCACCCCCCTGCCATCTGTACCTGTACCTGTTATGTTTGCTTAAGGCACACCTACAACTCAGCTCTTTGTTCCCTACAAATGTTAAATGAAAATTTTAGGGATATGTCATTTAACACAGTCAGCATGAATACCCTTAACAATTTTGTGAATAAATCAGATGTTTTTTTGCCCCACTGTTGCTGTATATTAACTACTCTTTTCCCGAAGAATGGAACGCAGAATGCTGGAAGAACCCAGCCAGTCAGCAGCATCTGTGGACAAAGAAAGCCTTTCCGCTGATGTAGTTTGACTGGCTTAAGTTCTTCCAGTAACTGTTTTATCTGCAGTTTTACTTGTGTTCCACTTGGCATTTGACAGTATATTCAACTGGCTGGATCATCTGAAGTTTCTCAGTTCCATGAGTTCATCTGTGGTTAACTCACAAGAGATTTCAGTCTCTTACAATGATTATTGTAAGACTATTGAATG
The DNA here is from genome assembly GCF_963921235.1 of Mobula hypostoma. NCBI lineage: Eukaryota > Metazoa > Chordata > Chondrichthyes > Myliobatiformes > Myliobatidae > Mobula > Mobula hypostoma. The sequence continues at coordinate 62,019,932 of NC_086099.1, read as the reverse complement.
ATAGTACAGTAAGATGGATTCTTGACCTCATAATCTAACTTGCCTCGGCTTTGCAACTTAAATGTGTGCCTGCACTGCATTTTCTCAGTAATGAGAACACTTTATTCTGCATTCTGTTATTATTTTCTCTTTGTACTACCACAATGCATTAACAAAATTAAATGGTCTGTATGGATGGCAGATTTTTCACTTTTCCTTGGTACATGTGATGATAATAATAAACCAATTTAATGTTTTGTAATAAATTGGTTTAAATGAAATCCTTTTTATCTGTGATAGATTTTCAGAAGATATCTCAGATAGAAGAGAAGATAAAATCACCGGTGAAAAAGATCGAACCTGATGTTTGGTTCGATTGGCTTGTGAGTGGAGCTGCCTATGGAAGTCTATTGTTCCTCATACACTGGATATTCGGGGAGGTCTCACTTGTTTCACGGTGGGCAGTGAGTGGCCACCCAGATACTGGACCAGATCCAAATCCTTATGGGTAAGTCATGGGTTACATGAAGAGCTCAATTATGGGTCAGAATTTCCTGCAACAGTATACTTTTTGGAAACAGGACCAATGTAAAGTTGTTTTGTCTGCCTGGGATATGTTCAACTTCTATGATGGATTTATAACCCTGACTCTGGTGCATTTGAACTGCAATGACCATCCTTACCAAGCATTAATAGAGTATTAACTTTTAGTGAAAGGTATTTTCACAAATACTGACATTGGATATTTCAAGCATTATTTGTTTTTTATTTCATTAGCAGTTTGTTATTTAAATATTTTATTATCTTTGATATCTGAAGTGATTAGTTGTCATCCAATGTATTCAGACATTTGTTTTTATTTCCACCATGTAATTACTGACTCATTCATTTGCAGTCCTTGTTCTTGAATGGATAAGCACTTCATATTGAACTGTGAGCTGAAATATCATTCAAGCAGCAAGCTGGAGATGACTAATGAAGGTCCTCAGGAGTCTTTGAATATAAGAGTGCGGTGTTACTGTCAATGTTGCTCATTTAGTTCCCGATTTGATTCGTGTATGTTTAAGAGGGAGAAGGAGGTGGTGTTTGAGATTGGGGGTGTTAGAGGCGATTATGTTCGAACAGGGTGGTGGTACTGGCTGTGAGAGGGGATTAGGGTACAATCAAGGAGTCGTGGAGTTATAGAAAAGTACAGCACAGAAACATGCCCTTTGGCCCATCTAGTCCCTGCCAAAACATTTAAACTCCCATCGATATGCACCGGGACCATAGACATCCTTACCCCTACCATCTGTTTTTTCAGCCTATCTTTCCAACTGGTCCAGATCCCACTGCAAGCCTCGCTGTCCACTGTACACCCCATCTTGATGTCATCTGCAAATATCTCTCTCACCCCTCTCTCATGTGCCCCCAATGCATGCACTCCACACACACACACACACACACACACACACACCCCCCCTCCGCCAGTCCCCGCATTTCTCTAGATCTCATGGTCTGTATACACACACACACACACAGCCCCCCTCTCCGCCAGTCCCCGCATTACTCTAGATCTCATGGTCTGTACACACACACACACACACACACACACACACACACACACACACACACACACACACAGCCCCCCTCTCCGCCAGTCCCCGCATTACTCTAAATCTCATGGTCTGTAATGTAGGTCATATCTTTCTTATTACTCAGTTCCACCCATAATGCCTCACTAGACAAGTTCTCCCGACTGTCCTGACTGAGCACTTCAGTAATAATGCCAGCCCTCCTCCTCCAATTCCTTCCGGTTTGTCACATCTAAAACAACGGAGCCCCAGAATTTGAGCTGCCAGCCCTGCCCCTCCTGCAACAAAGTCTCACTAATATCTACGATATCATAATCCCAGGTGTTGATCCATGACCTGAACTCATCTGCCTTTCCTATGATACTTCTTGCATTGAAATATATGCAACTCAGGACATCCGTCGCACGGTGCTCTACCTTTTTCAATACCTGACTCCCCAACCTCTCCACTATCTGTTATGGCACTCTGGTTCCCATCCCCCTGCAATGCTAATTTAAGCCACCTCGCGCAGTACTGGCAAACCCCTCTGCAAGGGTATTAGTCCCCTTCCAGTTCAGGTGCGAACCATTTCTTCTGTACAGGTCCCACCTTCCCTGCAAGTGAGACCAATGACCCAAAAATCTGATGTCCTTCCTCCTACACCAATGTATCACTGCACCTAGCTCTTTGGTTCCATCTGCATAGTGCCTGCCTACCAATTACTTTTGTAAGTTTTTTTTAACTTTAGTGGGAGGAGCACCTCTAAATAATGACATTGGAGGCTGGGTGCTTGTCTAGTGATTGTTGGAAGGACAGACAAGGCCAAATCACATTTTCACAATAGCAGTGCTTCTGAAAATGTGGAAATACTGAAACTAACATTACGAGACTTGTTTCCAAAAATTTATGTTTCTAATAATATTATGGGCTTTATTTTTCAACATGTTATAATTATTTCATGACAAACATTTTTTTTTGCTTTTTTTAATCAATCTGAATATTTTTCCCATTTGCCCTGTTGATCCAAGGGAAGTGGGTGTCCGAGGCAAATGTTTTTACAACTGTGTATAGTTGACACTGTAATATGACTCTAGGTAACTTTATGGAAATTTCACAGACTCTCAACAAATCATTTACAGGAAACACACATAAAATGTTGGTGGAACGCAGCAGGCCAGGCAGCATCTACAGGAAGAAGTACAGTTGACGTTTCGGGCCAAGACCCTTCATCAGGACTAACTGAAAGAAGAGATAGTAAGAGATTTGAGAGTGGGAGGGGGAGATCCGAAATGATAGGAGAAGACAGGGGGGGGAGGGAAGAAGTTAAGAGCTGGAAAGTTGATTGGCAAAAGGGATACAGAGTTGGAGAAGGGGGAGGATCATGGGACAGGAGGCCTAGGGAGAAAGAAAGGGGGAGGGGAGCCCAGAGGAAGATGGAGAGCAGGCAAGGAGTGATTGTGAGAGGGACAGAGAGAGAAAAAAGAGAGAGAGGAAAAAGGGGGGGGGGGATAATAAATAAATAAGGGATGGAGTACGAAGGGGGAGGAGGGGCATTAACGTAAGTTAGAGAAGTCAATGTTCATGCCAGCAGGTTGGAGGCTACCCAGACAGAATATAAGGTGTTATTCCTCCAACTTGAGTGTGGCTTCATCTTGACAGTAGAGGAGGCCATGGATTGACATATAAGAATGGGAACGGGACGTGGAATTAAAATCATTTGTAGGATCCATTTTTCGAGCTTTGCAAGACCAAAAAAAGATCCATAGGGAATGTTCTAACCTGACTGTAGCACATATTGATTTGAGATCCAGATTTTGATGAAAATTACTTACTCTATTTTGGATAAGTAAATTCTTTGAGTTGTGCATATTTTCTATGGTAATAACACCTATTAATTCCTCACTGGCCTTCAAACACATCGTGCTGTTAGACTCAAGTGATCCCTTTTCTGTTCCCTTTCTTAAATTCTTACAGATTTTGTGAGCATCTTTTTTCATTTTACTTGAATCTCTCAACCTGATCCAAAGAAAAGTTGCTGTAGATGAATTATGAATAGGAAAAAGATAAATTATTTACCTTTAAGAATGTCAGAACATCATTCACTGTTAATTGTACATGTTATACAATATGTGTTACCATTCAGTTACTGTGGGTAAAGGGATAATTATTCACAGAAGGTGAATTGTCATTCCTCTTTGTACATGAAGTTCCTCAGGCCTGCTCAAATATTAATAAAGGCTTGGCTGATCTGATTGTAATCTCCATTCCATATTAACTTTTTACCCCCTATATACTAAATATCTAACTTCCTCTTAAAAATATTCAATGACTGGACCTTTCGAGGAACTGGGTTTCAAAGGATTTGCACTCTCTTGAGAGCAAAATCTTAACCATCACCACCTTAGATAGGTGGCCATAGTTGTCTGGATTCTCTCCACGTCTAACTCATCAAGACTCTTCGGGATTTTGTCTTTCAATCTAGTCATGTCTTGTTTTTTTTAAAAACTGCAGTGTTATAAGGTTAGTCTGTCTATCAAGAGACAACCTGCGCACTCCAGAAATTAGTCTATTAAAACTCCCGTGAACTGATTCGAACCGTTATTATCCTCACATAAGGATGTTGTGTATTGAATATTTCAATAATATTTAAATAATATTGTAAATATATTGTCTGATTAAGTATTCTTTGTTTACGTAATTCGTTATAGGTTATATGTAAAAGTACATGAATAGCATACAGCATCACGCCATGTCATAAGTGTGCACCTCACCAAAGTAAAAGTAAACTGGACACGAGTTATTACCACCTCCATGTTTTTCTTTCAATTAGTTTTATGTTTGAATTACGAAACATAACAGTAACGATGAGGAAGTTTCAAATCTAAGATGACTACCTACCTTTTGAAGTGTAGCGAGATGTTCACACTTTTTTAAAAAGAGGTGCAGTGAGACGTTTGAAGTTTTAAAAAAAAATTGTGACACGTGTTCTTCGGAAGGGAAGAGACGTTGAGTTTTGTTTTCAAAAAAAAGGCAGAAAACGGACGAAATCTGTGGGTTCATAAACAGTGAGTATGCATTGATACACATAAATTTAAAAAAGTAACTGTGCACAATGACATCACTCGTTTCGTCAATACGACACGCTACAGAGGTCTGACTCAGGGATTAATTTTACAATACTGGTATCCATTTTGAGAACAGTGGTGAGCACTTCTGATACAGCACGCATTATTAATCTTTCACCAATTGCATGAGCATTTGGTGAAATGAGTCAAGGGGAAGTGTTGAGCATCCTGGTTGCTAATCTGTGCATCCCCATTAACATCTGTTTGGTAAGGTTGGATACGATTGTCGAGTTTCAGGCCTGCTGTGACGACAAGTGCTCACTGCCTGCAGAGCTATGGTTCCTCCTGAGTTCCAGTGCCTCTCTCTCTTTTTTTTGGAAGTCCCTGTTCTACTAACCGTTGGTCAGATCTTGAGCCTCAAGTTAGGGTGCTGCTTACTGCCTCTCCCCTAAGAATGTTGAACACCCCCCGACAAATTCTGTTTCACCTAACACCCCCTTAGGATATGTAACCACACCTGTTGGGAATCACTGCTCAAGGGTCACCCCAGCCTCCTCTTCTCCAGAGAATTTTTGAGTCATTTTTAAGTGAAAAAGAATTGCATCTCAGTCATTGTTTCAGAAATCCATATTTAAAAAGGTGGGTTTTCATCAATAGAATACAAAATGCTTGAATTGCTCAACAGGTCAGGCAGTTTTGGTTGAGAGAGAAATGGAGTTGACAAGCTGAAAGAATGTTTCACTGGAACTGGAAAAGTGAAGGTGGGAAAAGCATCTTGATGCAAAGAGAACAGAAAGCATGTTTGTGAAAGAGTGTAGGCCAAATTTGTCAAGATTATAATGAGCTTCCAATAAAAAGCAATTAGGTATGAAAAGACAAAACAGATAAAACTGAAACTTGAGTACAGTGACTCCTCTGGATGCAAAACCAGAATTGTTACTTGAAATTGTTAATTTAGATATTAAGGCCTAAGGGCTGGAACCTATCTCCATTCATTCTGCAAGCATGACTCTGAACTTCCAGACACCTGTTATTTTAATCCCCCCATCCCTCTCCCCTCTCCCCCTCCCCCCTCTCCTCCTCCCCCCTCTCCCCCTCCCCTCTCCCCCTCTCCCCCTCTCCCCCTCTCCCCCTCTCCCCCTCTCCCCTCTCCCCTCTCCCCTCTCCCCTCTCCCCTCTCCCCTCTCCCCTCTCCCCTCTCCCCTCCCCTCTCCCCTCTCCCCTCTCCCCCTCCCCCCCCCCCCCCCCCCCCCCCCCCCTCCCCCCTCCCCCTCCCCCTCCCCCTCCCCCCTCCCCCCTCCCCCCTCCCCCCTCCCCCCTCCCCCCTCCCCCCTCCCCCCCCCCCTCTCCCCTCTCCCCTCTCCCCTCTCCCCTCTCCCCTCTCCCCTCTCCCCTCTCCCCTCTCCCCTCTCCCCTCTCCCCTCTCCCCTCTCCCCTCTCCCCTCTCCCCTCCGTCCTCCTCCCTCCTCCCTCCCCCTCTTCTCCCTCCCCCTCCCCTTCTCCTTCTACCCTCCCCACTTTTTATTCTGTCTTGCCTTCTCTTTTGCAGCTCACATTTTTGCCTTTTATCTTATTCTGTCTTTCTATTGTCTCTTCTTCTCGTCCTTCATTTTCTGCTTTATTCTTCTATATCAATCCCCAGTTACTGCAGAAATTCAAAATGTTACTGGGGGAAGGGGCTGAGAGTTTTGAAGTTTATTTAACTTGTACAGGTCGACCTTCACTAATCCGGCACCATTGGGACCTGAGGAGTGCCAGATTAGTGAAAATGCCGAATTACAGAAGGATCACATTAAACATGATCAGTGCCGGATTATCGAAGGAACTGGATTACAGGTAGTCGGATCAGTAAAGTTCGACCTGTATTTAGGACAGATACAGGGTATTTTTAAAATATGTTTTCTAAAATAAGCTTTTGTTGTCTTTCAGAGGTGTGATTTTGGTTGGCCTGGCTATTGGTGTGATGTTATCATTTTGGGCCTCTGTCGACACCATTGCCTTTTGGCTAATAGGTATGAGATTTACAGTGTTTGAATGTACTTTATATTTGTGAAGAAACATTTTTTACTTTTTACTTTTTCACTGTAGGCTCATGCTAATCTGTGGACCTGTGATACCTAAACTAATAGATAGATAGATATACTTTATTAATCCCGAGGGAAATTTGGTTTCGTTACAGCTGCACCAACCAAGAATAGAGCGTAAATATAGCAATACAAAAAAACCCCAACAATCAAACACCAAAATGCAAACTATGCCAGATGGAAAATAAGTCCAGGACCAGTCTATTGGCTCAGGGTGTCTGACCCTCCACGGGAGGAGCTGCACATTCGATGGCCACAAGCAGGAACGACCTCCCGTGCCGCCAAGTGTTGTATCACAGTGGAATGTGGCCGAAGTCCAACAGTAAAAAGTTCAATATCCAGTCTGCAAACACGTTCCTCGATCATAATATACCCTGGATTGCACCATCCGTTGTTAGCCAGAACAGTAAGCACCCAACTCCTTTATGCTTACCGCTATCAGTGCACTTCCGGTCAGCCAGAACGGTATTACCCACCAACTCCTCTTCTCCAAAAGTCTCTGTTGTCTCGACCTGGTCCTCTTTCCTCGGCTTTGTGATCCCTCTCTGCATCCTCTGTGTGTTTTCCTCCGGATTTCAGCAGGGGTGTCCACCACTCTGTTCGCTAAGCCGGCCGGTCTTTGCTGGTCTGTGGAATACACAATGCGACCTTGCTTCTGTCCCGCGTGTCGGGATGTAACCATTTCCAGCGCTAAAGAAAACCCAAATAAAACTCTCTCTACCAGCATGTTAGAGAGGGTGCAGCTTCGACGTGTTACCGTGAGAAAAAAAATACAAAAAATAACATAAATTAAAAAGTAAGAAGAAGAAAGTAGGAATAGATCGGAACGGCTGTACCAGGCTGCATGCACGACCGGTGCATGCGCACTAAGCTGATATTCCTGTGGTCAAATCATTTATGGGTCAGCTGGTATTTTGGCCATGTGGCTTTTATAGCTATTCCAGTTCTGTTCTCATGTGCCAGTCACAAATATTTAGCAGATATCACAAGTTGCTAATGATACAGCCACGGTTGGCGGAATTTCAGATGGTGACGTAAGGGCGTACAGGAGCGAGATATACCAGTTAGTTGAGTGATATTGCAGCAACAACCTTGCACTCAATGTCAGCAAGACCAAAGAGCTGATTGTGGACTTCAGGGACGGTAAGATGGGGGAATCCTCATAGAGGGATTAGAAGTGGAGAGAGTGAGCAGCTTCAAGTTCCTGGATGTCAGTGCCTCTGAGAACCTAACCTGGACACATCATATCGATGCGGATATAAAGGCAGCAAGACAGTGGTTATATTTCATTGGTAGTTTGAGGAGATTTGGTTTGTCAACTAAAGCACTCAAACTCTTACTATGGAGAGCATTCTGACTGGCTGCATCACCCCCGTGTGGTATGGGGGGGTGGGGCTGCTACTGCACAGATCAAAATAATTTGCAGAAACTTCTAAAATTAGTCAGCTCTATCATGGGTACCAGCCTCCGTAGCATCCAGGACATCTTCAAGGTACAGTGCCTTAAGAAGGCGGCCTCCATCGCTACGGACCCACATCCCAGGGACATGCCCTCTTCACTCTGTTACTGTCAGGAGGTACAGAAGCCTGAAGGCACACACACAGTGATTCAGGAACAGCTTCTCCCCTTCTGACATCCGATTCCTAAATGGACATTGAACCTATGAACGCTACCTCACTATTTATTGTTATTTTGTACTAGTTATTTTAACTTAGCTATTCAATAGTCAACTAGTGAGAAGAATGTCTCTTACGAGCCCAAGATAAGTACTGAAGTAGTTTTTCACTGTGCCAAAAGGAGAATCCAACAAGTCTCTAACGTGGGTGTGGAACTGTCAATGCTGTTTGAGTCAGCTCAACTTCAAAGCATCCACCACCTCCTACCTCAATTTAGTGAATGTCTACAGGATGTCAATAGATACCTTTTGGGGAAAGGCCAATATTTTCATTGTCCTCCCAATGGAAGACAACAAGCGTGTAGCTAAATAGGCTATGGGAATGTTGTAAGTATTGGGCAATCTCAAAAAAAAGCCAATTATATATTTTTTTAAATCTCTAATAGTTAAAGCGTAAAATTTACCGCAAGCCATTGTTGAAGCAGAGTCTGTGAATTCTATTCAAAGTAAAGTACTTTAAAATGAGGAGAGTGGAATTAATTACATGCTAATGGAGGGGAGAAAATGATTCGGAATAGCTGTATATTTTGCTAAAAATATTTAATTTTTTTTTTAGCATAGTTCCATCCAGAATTGTGCAGCAAGATTTGGCCTTTACCAGAATTATAATCCTTGGTTTCAGCAATATTTATAGACAGGTTTGGTTTATTGAATGAAGTTCTGACTTGGACTAATTCTATAGTGTCTGTTGCATGGAGATTTCTCTTACAGTAGTAATTTTTTATTATTGCTATTACAGGAGTCACATCAGCAATTTGTCTCTTTTACCTTCGGAGGGAAGGAGCATTTGCTGCTGGAACTGTGTTAGCTGTTTATGCTATGTCACTCTGGCCCCACACAATTGAACATCTCGTCAGTTCTGGGGGTCCTGGAAAAGCCTTGGGCACGGCAATGTTGGTGTATTTGCTGGAGATTCTTGGTACAGTGTGGTGTACAGCTTACAACTTTGTACCTGGAGGTGCCATCACAAGAGAAAAAACTATGGTGGTTTTGGGTATGTGATTTAAATTAAAATATGGTTTAAACTAATTAGGAAGGGTGAAGCACCTTCTTGCCAGTGAGCAAACAAATGAACAGCTTGAAAGCTTTCCTAGTTCAATGTCTTTTAAAAATAAAAGTAACTTACACTCAGTGGCCACTTTATTAGGTACACCTCTGCACCTGCTTGTTAATGCAAATATCTAATCATGTGGCAACAATTCAATGCATAAAAGCATGCAGGCATGGTCAGGAGGTTCAGTTGTTGTTCAGATCAAACATCAGAATGAGGAAGAAATGTGGGCTAAGTGACTTTGCCTGTGGAATGATTGTTGGTGCCAGACAGGGCGGTTTAGCATCTCAAACTGCTGATCTCCTGGGATTTTCACGCACAACAGTCTCTAGAGTTTATAAGCTGACAGGAAGACAACAGTAACTCACAACTATGCGTTACAACAGCGGTGTGCAGAAGAGCATTTTTTGAATGCACAACACGCCAAAATTTAAAATGGGTGGGCTACTGCAGCAGAAGAGTACATGTATTCAGTGTATTTTTAGTGAATTCTAGTGAATTATTTAAAAAAAAGTTTGAGATAATCTGGTTTATAGTCAGTAGTTTAAGACAAACAAATCAATTGACTGAAGTAATCTAGACTTGGTGGAAGGGGCAGAAAAGGAAGTCAGTCCTTTGTGTTTAACCTGGCCATGACCTGAACAAGTTTTGCAACCATTTACTTGAAGTAGGATAATGCTGCTGAGGAGCACCCTCGGGCAGTGTGGCGAGTTACCGTGAGTCATTTGCACCAAGGTAACTAACCACATAAGGAAGGATGTTTCATGTTGTTGCTAACAAGAATGATCATTTAATCCTTTGAGCTTGCTCTGCTGTTCCAAATGGTTGCTCTGTACCTCAAATCCAATTAATAGTATTTGTTTCATATTTCTCAAAATCCCCTATCCTACGTCTTTTGATCACAGTCATTAAATTTTTGCTTGATTGAGTCTCCACCAACTTTAAAGATAATGAATGCTTGGTTTCCTGTATTCTTTGCTTGCAAGTGCTTGATCTTAATTCTGGTGTTAAGACTGGAGAAATAGCTTCTCAGATGTCATGCCTGAGAGTGAGGTTTTTAATTTGGGTATTTATATGCAGTCAAAAGGGAGAAATATTTTGTTCTATACTTCCTCCTGAAATATTTTGTTCTATACTTGCTCCTGAAATATTTTGAAGCAGTATATTTTACCATTGTATTTCCAATATGGTTTCATGGCTACTCAAAATACATCATTAAGTCTGCAGAAGAATCTTGTGCATATGCATATTGGAAGGAATTTAATAAAGTTACCTGGTTACATAATGAAAGTGATAGGCTATAAAGATTTTAGTTTCACATTAAAGGGGAAATATCATTTTGAAATTCTTTGTAAACTCATGTTTGTTCACACACTTTATGACATAAAAACAATGTTGTAATGTTGAGGTTTTAGAAGGCACTGGTGAGGCCTCACTTGGAGTATCGTGAGCAGTTTTGGGTTCCTTATATAGGAAAGGATGTGCTGACATTGGGGACGGTTCAAAGGAGGTTCACAAAAAATCATTCCTATGATGGTGGAGTCTTAGACCAGAGGACAGTCTCAGAATAGAGGGACATCCATGTAGAATGGAGATGAGGAGGAATTTCTTTAGCCAGAGAGTGGAGATTCTTTGGAATTCATTGCCACAGGTGGCTGTGGAGGCCAGGTCATTGGGTATATTTAAGGCAGAGGTTAATAGTCAGGGCATGAAGAGATTATGGGGAGAAGGCAGGAGATTGGGAGCCAAAGGAAAATGGCAGCCATGATGAGATGGCAGAGCAGAGTCGATTTCCTAATTCTGCTCCTATATCTTATGAGAAGACATCAGTATTGTAAAGGAGAATAATATCCATTCTCCTCTTAATGATTTTTTGCCAAAGTTTTATTTGCAGCAAATACTATATTAATGAAGACAGCAGTGGTGGCAGTGCAGTGGAAGTTCTGAAGCCAGGCATCTCTCTAAAACATTGACTATCCCTTTTTCTAAAATGGAAGACATACTTCCTTAGCCAGTTATTTTTCTATTGACTAGGCATTCTTAACTGTTCAGGGTATTTATCCATAAAAATTTTCATTTGTGCTGTATGTGCAAACTACTGAACATTCAGCATTTCTCTACATCATCTACAAAAATATGACACATACTCTGAGTTGGACTTTGGGCCACTGTCAGCTCTTGCATGCTATTTGTGCAGAAGTCATTCTTTAAATCTACTGGTTGTTTCAGTTTCTTTATCCTTGTCTGCAAAGTAGTCTGCAGTGTGGAGTTAGCAAGTCAAGAGGTCTGCCTCCTGTTACAATTTAGTTTTGCTGGGGTTGCGGGGACAAGGTCAATTAAGCTATTGAGCATAAGGAACTGGATAGATTTTGTAAAACTAGAGTGTGGCATTTTCATTTAATGCTATTTTACCCTTGATAGGTTTGAGTTTACCAATGCCATCCTTGAACATTGTTGTGGTATCATTTAGTATCTTTCTTAATTCGCTCTCAGTTGACTCTATTACAGGAGATGTGGCATGCAGATGGTAGGTAGATCGCAAACCAAGTGGTAGTTTTCTCAGCTTCAAACATCCCCATTGCTGGTACTCCTGTTTTTACCACATACAAGCCAATGTGGTTTGTTGGTTGTTGTATTTCACTATTACAAATGTCATCCCCACAGGAGTTACCTTTTTTCCAGAGTAAGATTTTAGTTGAATATCTGCAATCTTCAGTTTTCTGCAGATTTCAGTATCTTTGAAATGCCTTTCAAACTCATTTTGTGAAAAGAATAAAACAGCTGAGCATTGTCCAATTCCATTTTAATTATTTCCCATTCATTTCTGGTGTAAGTCATATTGCTTGTCTGTTGCTAGTTTTCACATTGTACTGAGTCCTGTGTCGTTGTCATCATTATCAGATTTTTCATGAACAGCATACAGATTAGTGCTCTTTTTGCAATTTGACTTTTTATCATTTACTCTGCCCTGTAAAATTCATTTAATTTTTTTCTGCCCAACATGCTTTTTATACATGTCCTACTTTGCTGCATTTTCTGCAAGTTTCACCTTTAAACCTCCATTGTTCTGGTGTATTTGGGCTTCTGCCACAACAGTTACACAACTTGTTCGGTCAGGTGGGTTTCTGTTTACACGTTTCAATTTTGTTCCTGTTGATTTTCATTCCTGACTGCAACCCATCTCCGACTTCAGATCCACTGCTACAGCAATTTCAACTGCTCTATTAAATGTCCGTCGTGCTTCAGTAGGAGCTGTTTTTGAATGCTTTCTTGTATGATTCCAGAAACTATATGATTTCTCAATGCATCATTAAGTCCATCACTGCAATGACAATGCTCAGACCAGTTCTGCAATTCAGCCATGTACATTGAAATGTCCTTTTGTACCCTCCCTTTCGATTCCACTTATGAAACCTAAAGTGTTCCGCAATCAACAATAGTTTTTGATCTAATGTTCCCGCATTACTTTCACAATATCAGCAAATTCATTTTGGCTTTTCTACCCATTACATTCAGCAACACTGGCACTAATTTTTCATTGGATATTTCATGGAAAGGAAAGGTTTAGAGATATGTGCTCAAGGTGGCATCTTGGCTGGCATGGATGAGTGGGGACAAAGGTCTTTTTCCATGCTATATTATTTATGGCTCTTTGACTTTATGACGGAGTTAGAGGGCTATGGTCAGACATTTAAGGCGAGGTGAGTGTCATAAGCTTAGAATATGGAACCATGGGTAGAGTGGGTTGCTGGAAGGAGAGCTGCTGATTAAGTAAGCTAAATTTGGGTAAACCCTCGAAATGGCATTTTTACAAAGGAATGCAGAAGTAAAGATGTGCAAAAGCAAATTACAGAGATGCTTTGGAAGATGCAAGTGGTTGTGGTACTTATAAAAACCTAGAAAGTGGTATACATGACGAAGTCAAAGACGGGTTGTTTTTATCACATGCACACAGGTATGTATGCACAGATGCAATGAAAACTTTACAAGCACATACAGTAGCAACCTACGCCTGACATTCACAAGAAAAACATACATTAGAACACAATTAGAACAAAAAATAAACAAAGTACATTTTAGTGCACATGTATGCTGTAGTTTGTTGGATGCCATTGCACAAAGGAGGAGATGAATTTCTGAAGTATGTTCAGGGAATTTCTCTTTAAAAAAGAGATGAATGGCAGGTCAATGTAAATGGGTTGATGGTCGGTGTGGACTCACAGCACCCAATGGCAGGTATCTGAGTTTCATCTTTCTATGGCTCTTAACATATTTGATCGGAATGTTTTCAACCCAGTGCAGAATTGTTGGATATGTTTCAGGTAGACTGATTGGATTAAAGGTCTGTGGAAGGACATTAAGAACAGTAATCAATGGAAGATTGGAGAACAGCGGGAGGGGTAAACACTCGCTGCTTCAAATCTGTACTGCCCTTGTAGACAGTATTGGTCGATTTTCTATCCCAAACCATATTTCTGATCTCTTCCTGTTCCTTATGATGCATTTTTGTTTCTAGAAAGCAATATATCTTTTTAAACATTTTTAACCACTTCTCCCCCACAAATCTTTTGAGTGGAAAAAAAATTCTCTTCGGCTCTATTTGGAATGTCTTTCCTCTTCCCCTGTGACTGTCAGCCCTGGTTTTAGCTCTTTCAGCCAGAGGAAGCCTCCTTTTTCCCTGTGGCATTGGAGAAAGGCAGGGAACAAGCTCAAATAGAATTTCTTAATTAGAGGCAAGAACAACTTCTTTTGGGATGTCAGGGCACTTGGCCAGGCGGTGAAGCCAAAGATTGGAAGGTAAGGAGTGGAAAAGTTGAGTCATTCTTGAAGTAGGATGATTAGTAGGATAATTAACTTGAATTTTGGAAAAAGTATAAGTTTTTATAAATGGTTAAGGCAAGAGAGAAGCTGTTCGCATTTGCAAATGGCTTCCATGGATTCAGAATGATGTGTAAAAATAAATAAATAAATAAATAACTGCAGGAAGCATGAAGGAAATTATTTTCTTTAAATGTGCATTGTTATTGGTCTAGAATTAAAGTGGTGGAAGCAGCATTCAGAAGTGTTTTGTATAGGCATTTGGGGGGTTAATTAATAGACTTTCAGGAAAAAGTAGTGACAGAATTGGATTGGTCTAGGAGTTGGATTGGGCGTATTAGGTTAAATAATGTGTTGTGTTAATTCTGTTCTAGTCGGTTCCATCCACTACATGGCACATGTACTGAAGAACCTGAAACAAAAATTGTGGACTTAAATCCATATGAAGTCCTCAGTTTTTCCAAACATTGATTTTTCATAGAAATTGGATCCGGTGATGCACAAAAAATAAATAATCTGTTGGCAAGTAAGTAAGGTATTGTTCTTGCTACCAGGTTCTGATAGTCTGGTGACACATTGTGGGAGAGCACTGAGCAAGATACTGGGGTGCTGATAGCACCTTAGACTCTAAATTCTAGTGTGATATTGTATTCAGAAAGATGTGAAACTACAGGAGGAAAACTTGCTCACATTGAAATGAATGTGAGTTGCTGATGCTAGCAATTGAGTGAATTGAGTTATAATCTAAATACAAGCAAGCTGCTAAGTATCCACCTTTTCCCACCTCCTTTTGCGTGTTGTATAGAAATGTGTTATGTTTTAAACTGTTGGATTGATCTGCACTGATGGTTAATGAAAGCTGAAACACACCCTATTTTAGTTTGCATCAATCCCTCTGAAAAATGCTTTCTGGGTTGTAGTTATTGTTTCACTAATTCATAATAGTACTCTTGTTCCCAAGCCACCAAGAGAATTAACTATCCCTGTGAATCTTTTAATTGTACTTTCATTTTTAATCTTCATATTGGTGCTGTAACCTGTTATTTCAAGTTGAGTTTTATTCCGATACAGACAAATATTTTAAACTTATTGCAGTATTATTTCCTGTCAGTTGTTGGTTGATATCTTTAACAGGGTTGTGAATCTAATTTACTGAGCAACCAAATTGTATGAAGCAGCAAATCTTCTGGGAACAAAGAACTACAAGTACTGTGGATTGATCATGGGGATCCTGGTCTGTTCCATTTATGATTGAGATAATTTTCATTTCTAAAATGTGTATTTTGATTATTACATTTTGTCTATCATTGAAAAGAGGTGTTGCCTGGTATTTGAAAACCAAGTGGGCCAAGTTGTCTGAGTGTTAGGGCAGAAACATTTCAGGGAACCATGATTATATTAAAAGAGAACTAGGTAAATAATGAAGAATGTGTGGGGCTGTGAGGAAAGAGCAGGACATGGGGACTGACTTGATTACACTACAAAAAGTAATTTGGCTCAATTCTTGCTTCTTGTACTGTGGCAACTTCAAAACTTAAATTGTTCTTCCTTTCCCAGGAACGCTGATGCATTTGATTGGTTTGGGATTATTCTTTGGTAAACGGCCTAAATTATTCCTAACGGAAAGCAGAAACGCGGCTCCACTCTTGATGAAGTATGTCAAACAATGTAAGTGCCATTATTTTAGACAGTGGGGAAAATACAATTTAACTGGCTGGTTTTAATATGTGTATAAAGTGTTATTACTTCTATATTTATCAACGCATATTTTAAATTTGCTTTATTGCTTTGATAAGATCCAAACTATGAAAGATACTGGCTGAGGAAAGATTAATAGATCATAAAGTTGCCTCACATTGTGCCCAGCCTATTATGACTAAACACAACCCTTTTACAGTCTTCCCTTGCCTCACTCTTTTGCTTTGTAATCACTGAAAAACAAAACTTGGTCCAATAAGGAGAAGTAAATATCTGGTAATTTCATGGGTATAACTGGAATTGAGTTGACTTTACTTTTACCCCAGAGGCCCGGTTTAATGACCCAGACGTCAGGAGTTCAAATTCCACAATGGCAGTGATAAATTTAAGAAGAATAAAGCTATCATTATCAGTAAACATGAAACTACTGATTATTTTTACAACAATCACTTGCTTCATTCATGCTGTATGAGCAAGAGAATCACCAGTGTTAATTGGTATGGCCTATGAATGGTTCCAGTCATAGAGATTATGACTGGCTCTAAATTAACTTCTGAACTACCTGAATGAATTACTTTGTTGTATCAAAGCCACTTTCTCTGAGGGAGTATTTTCACCATGGATGATTGTTCAAGAGGTGGTTTAGTGCAATATCAAAGTCAATCAGAATTGGGTGATCAATGTTGGAATGGCTGTTCACATCTTATAAATAAACAATAAATTCTACTCCATTTCTTCATGTGATCAAAACTAATCAGGAAACTGCATAGTTCAGTTCAATTGGTATCTTTTACAGAATGATTTCCATATTAGTCAGGACTAACCTATCTACCTTTTGCAGAGAAACAATGTCTAGTAAAGTCAGCCAGTAATGTATTTCAAGTACATTGCATGTCAAGAAAAAAAAGAACTGCCTGATGCTCACCTTATTGCTGCAGAGGTAAAAATGGGCTTTTCAGCCCCTTGAGCCTAAACCATCAATCAATAAGATCTCAGCTGATTCGGTCTTGACTTCTGCCAATTTCCTGCCCTCTCACCATACCTTTTGACTCCCTTGAGTCTATATATATTCAGTGACTCCATCTCTACGACATTCTGGAGTAGAGCAGCACTTTGAAGATTCATAATCCTCAGAGATGAAATTTGCTTCTCATCATCTGAAACTAATGCCCCATTTTCTGAAACAATCCATGCTCCCTCAGAACCATAAAAAGAATTTCTTCTTGTCTGTACTGCAGGAGTATAGTTCCAAACTGTCATATGTAAAGCCTCTCATTCTAATGAAACAGTCTAATGAATGTTCCCTACATTGCCTCCAGTGTGAACCATTCTTCCTCAAATAAAGAGACTAAGACTGTCGGTGGCAGCCCACAAGTGGTCTCACTATTGCCTGATATTTTTATATCAATACTTCCCTCCTTTTGTTCTCCTCATCCATTCAACAAAGGTCATCATTTCATTAGCCTTTCTAGTTACTTACTGTATCTACATGATAGCATTTTCATGTATGGGGACAGCAGTATCTTGTAGTCACATCTACTTAAATAATAATTTACTACTTTTTTTCTTTTATTTTACAGTTTATCACATTATACAGGATCTACCAACTGATTGTCCACTTAACCTATCCTTTACAGCCTCTTTATGTCTATCTCACAACAGGCTAACAGCACACTCAGTCCCGTCATCCTTCAAAGTAGATGAGAAGTAATTGAGGGCCAGCATTGATCACCCCTCAGTCTGTGGCACACACAATCCAGTATTGACTGATCTATCCCGGTTCTATTTCTAGCAATTCACCATGTCAATATATTGCTGTCATGTGCATGCTCCCTTGTTGGGTAACCTTAAATAATGGCTTTGCTGAATGCTTAAGATGACTCTGTAAAGTCAGCAAGAACCATGTCATCAGGAAGGCAAAGCAAGAGTACTCACAGAAAATTTACATGCACCTTTGTGACACCAGGGACACGCAGCACACATGGCAAGGTATGCAAATCATAACGGATCATAAATCCACCCTGTGTGTCAGTAACAGCGGTGCCTCCCTTCCTGATAGGCTGAATGCTTTCCATGCATGATTTGATGCAATGATTGATGTGACATGGTGTAAAGCCGCTTCTCCCCCTGAGGAACAGGCACCCCATCTGGCTGCAGTTGAATTGAGGAAGATCCTAGCAAACCTGTGCAAAGGGCAACGCACCTGGTTAGGTGCTGAGGGACTGTGAAGCCCGGCTAACAGGGGTCTTAATGAACATCTTTAGCATTCCTATGCAACGATCCTCTGTTCCTGCAGGCTTCAAGGCAGCCAACATCAATCTGGTGCCCAAGAGAGCGATAGTAACTGGCCTAAAAGATTACCGCCCAGTGGAACTGACCTCAACAATCATCAAGTGTTCTGAGTGGCTAGTCATGGATCATATAAAGTCCCACTTTCCAGCTACATTGGACCCTTACTGGTCTACCTACTGCTCAGACCAGTCCACTGATGATGTCATAGTCTCGGCCATCCATTCCACCCTGTCCCACCTAGAAAACGATGCCTCATAGGCCAGGGTGTTGTTCATTGACTTCACCTTGGCATTTAACACATCATCCCTCAGGCTGGTGGGTAAATTGTCCTCATTGGGAGTCTCCACACCCCTCTCTGTAACTGGATCTTGGACTTCTTGAAGGAAAGACCCCAGTCAGTCGGATTTGGCAGCAATATCTCAAGCTCCATCACGCTGAGCACTGGTGCCACCCAGTGCTGTGTGCTCAGCCTGCTCCTGTTCACTGCTGACTCATGACTATACTGCTAGGTCCAGCTCAAACCGCATCAGTTGCACTGATGATACTGGTGGGTGGCTTCTCCAGCAACAATGATGAGTCAGCATACAGAGAGGAGGTAGAGAGGCCTGTCAAAGAAGAACAATCTGAGTCTCTATGCAGAGATGATTGTGGACTTCAGGAAGGCAGAGGTTAACCATTTTCCATTACACACCAATTAATCTACCACGGAGAGAATGAAGAGCACAAAGTTCCTTAGTGTTCACATAATGGATAATCTAATCTGGACCCACACCACCAGCTCATTAGTCGAGAAGCACAGTAGCATCTACAATTCCTGAGGAGATCAAGTTGTGCAAGGCTCCCCCTCCCTATTCTAACAACTTTCTGCTAAAGTACCATTGAGAGTGTCCTGTTCGGCTGCATCATCATGTGGTACAAAAACGGCAAGGCATTAGACTGCAAAATTCTGCTGAGGATAGGAGAAACCGGCTTAAGGATCAATGGGGTCTCCCTTCCCGTGCCACCCCCCACCCCCATGTGCTTGTGATATTTACCAGGAGCATTGCATATGAAGGCCCTGAAGCAGTGATGAGGATCCCAACCACCCATCCCACAATCTCTTTGACCCACTACCATCAGGAAGGAGGTACAGGAGCATCAGGACTAGGACTGCTAGACTGGGTAGCAGCACCTTTCCTGAGGCTGTAAGACCAATGAATGCCCTACTGCCACCAAGGTCTTACCACTGGGATGGTGAGAACGGTCTCGGCCCGAAACATTGACTATACTCTTCCATAGATGCTGCCTGGCCTGCTGAGTTCCTCCAGCATTTTGTGTGTGTTTTGTGCAATTTGAATTATATTTTATTAACTTATTTGTGGTAATATTTTATGTGCTTTGTATGATACATGTATTGCGGTTGTACTGTGGTTTGGAGGAATGTTTCGCCCGGTTGTATCTCGTATATATACGGTCAGATGACAGTAAACTTCAACTTGGTTTTTTGATAAATTTATCACACTGTTAGTTCCTAACATCCACTCTATTTGTTACATCTCAAAGAGCTATTGCAAATTTATCAAACATAATAGAAGCTATTTTAAACTTGTCTCCTCATCCTTCCCAATCTATTAAATTGAAATTTTCCATTGAAGATGATTGCTATTTGAATGATAAACCTCCATCAGATCATCTGTAAGTCTAAAATAAATGAGGTCAGCTTGAATAGTTGAAGTTCTTTAACAGTGAATTATGTTTGCAGCTCTCAATACTGTTCATGATACTCCAAATACAGCGGGATCTGCCCAGTGAAAATGTCTTTTGACATGCTGAGTGGTTTTAGTAGTATCACAGGACCGTGTTAGGTTCAGCAACAGTTTCACTACATTGTTTATGACTTCTGTGAGCCGTAGATAATAACACCGGGATCTTTTGCTCTCTCAGTGCTTCTCATTATCATTCTGTCAAATGTCAGTAATGCTGGATATGATATGAGTATAATCTCATATTGTCTGATCTTTCAGAAATCCCTACTACAGTAAATTTTCATTAACTTTCATAAACTTTCATTGCATCCAGAATTGTAATGCATCCAATAAAAAAAACTACAGGAATATTAAGCAATTTCATATTTTTGAGGTGTGAAGAGATATTTTTGGATTGTTATATAAACATGCAGTGCAGTGTGAGCTCATTAACAGTGATATCCTCTTGAAGATTTGATATTTCATGTGATGGTGAATGCATCATCAATGCATAGATTATATTTATTTTTGCTGTACTTTACATTAATTCTGTGTGGCCTTAAAGTGCAGAAATGCAGTGTAAACCATTGCTATTTAAATGGTAAGTAGATAATGTATAGTTTGGCAATTTATTTAAAAGTTAAATTTCCAGGCAGGTTCAATGTTCTCATTTAAAGTTAAATTGGATAGCTATATGGATAGGAAAGGAATGGAGGGTTATGGGCTGAGTGCAGGTCGGTGGGACTAGGTGAGAGTAAGAGTTCGGCACGGACTAGAAGGGCCGAGATGGCCTGTTTCCGTGCTGTAATTGTTATATGGTTAAATACTAGTGTGTGATGTACTGCAGTGGTTATTTTGAGCAGTTCTCATGCAACCAGTATAATTATACAACTAGAATCTCCCAATCTTCATGGATGCAGGATGCCTGAGTGTTCATTGCATAGATTTTATTGTAATGTATGAATTTAAACTGATGCTTAACTGCCAATATGAATGTCAATCCTTTGCATTTAAAGGCCTTTGTTCTTGAACATTTTACAGTATTTTGGTAGCTATTTTGAAATGAGAAATCAGATATGTTAATAATTTTCATTTCAATTTTGTTTTATTCTTTCTGGTTTAGCACTTTGGCTGTTTGTAGGTTTGGGACTGTTAGGATTAGGTCAACGATTTATATTGTATCAGAAGAAATTACACAACTCAGTGGGTATCCCGGTGAGTAAGATTTTTATTTCCAGTTGTTTATAGGAATGTTAACAATACGTTTTGTTTCAATCAGAAGTAGCAGAGTCAGAATCAGGTTTATTATAACTGACATATGGTGTGAAATTTGTTGTTTTGTTGCAGCAACATAATGGAAGCTATAAAAATCACCAACAGTAACAAAAGTAAATAGTGTAAAAGAAGAATAATGAGGTTTTGTTTATGGAGCATTCAGAGATCTGATGGTGGAGGGGAAAAAAGTTTTCCTAAAACACTGTGTAGGTCTTCAAGCTACTGTACCAGCTCCCCAATGATAGTAATGCAAAGAGGGCATGTCCAGGATAGTGAAGGATGCTACCTTCTTGAGTCACCACCTCTTAAAGGTATCCTCGAGAGCGGGGAGAGTTGTGCGTGTGATGGAGCAGGCTGAGACTACAAACTCATACAGCTGCTTTCAATACAACACATCGGAGCCTCCGTACGTGGTGATATTGCAACCAGTCAGAATTCTCACAACTATATAGCTGTAGAAATTTGTCAGAGTATTTAGTAACATACCAAGTTTTTAAAAACTTCTAAGTATGGCCACTGGCATGCCTTCTTCATAATTGCATAAATGAGTGGGGACTGACCCAAAACAACTGTGGCATGAAAATTATAACTAGGAAGCCTGCATTATCAAGTTAAGATTTTTTTTTAAGTTATATGCTGTACACTATGATTATGCGCCATATCTTTGATTCATTTTTTTCTTCCCATCATCTCTATCCTTCATGACCAGTCTGTGAAGAAAGATTTCTCAGCTATGATATG
The DNA here is from genome assembly GCF_963921235.1 of Mobula hypostoma. Taxonomy (NCBI): domain Eukaryota; kingdom Metazoa; phylum Chordata; class Chondrichthyes; order Myliobatiformes; family Myliobatidae; genus Mobula; species Mobula hypostoma. The sequence goes on along the minus strand of NC_086099.1, from coordinate 61,997,977 downwards.
GTCTTACAGATTTGGGTATGACAATCAAGGTTGGCCAAGTTTAGAAAGATCTGCCGAGCTTATCGAACAAACAGGTACTGCATGTATTCTGTTTTAGGCTCAAGTAATTTAATAAGAATATCTAAATATTTAAAAATGTTAAAGTAATCATTCTGCAAGTATTATACTGAACTCTGCCATGGATGATCCCAATCCTGGCTGTGAAAGGAAGAGAGCTGGACATAGGGCACAAATGCCAACAGAAGCTCTAAGACCTCATCCTTGGGAGACGGGCTAGACCGGGGGACAACTTTAAAGGCTGACTCAGGATAGGGGACACTGGTGAGCTGCTGTTGGTGGTCTATGCCCCAGTACGGGTGATGGGCTTAAGAAGAATAAATATTTTACTATGATGTTTTGCACTTTTTTTGTTGTCTGAGGTTTCTGTTTTCTTTGCTGCAAGATGTTGATTGCTGGGTGATGTAAAGGCTATGTAGGCATTGTTGGAATAAGGGTATTGTAGGCAAAGAGAGGGTATTTTGTTTGTCTTTAGTCACCCAAAATTTGGTATAGAGATGCTCCTTGAATTATTGCACATAACAATTTAAAATGCTTCCATGGGCATCACAAGCATGACATTGTCTATCCCAAACTGAGAAATTGATGGAGTGCTTAACTTCTTGAACCATTGCATATCTTAATACAAAGGGCTTGCTAGCTCTTCATCTGTCAGAGTCAATAACATTGATGTGAGCTGGAGCATCTTTTGGTAATTCACACTAATGACTATCCCTTTTAAGCTTATGTTCTCTAGTAGCCCAGCTTCCATAAAGGCTCATTTGGGATTGTGTTCCAAAACATGTGCACACGTATGTTTCCAACCAATAGTTGGGAATCCTGCTAATTTTTACTCTACTACCTAGAATCTCTGATGCCACAAATAGTGTTACTTGAAATCAGCTGTCCATTTAGATTAGCTATAAAGCTTCTGATTCAAAAGAGAACAAAATGTAGCTTGCCCTCCATCCCTTGTGACATAATTTTCTTAATTTCTGCTGCCACTATTTGTTGCTTCAGTAAGTAGAACACATTGGTGAAGAATATTGCATCCCTTGTGGCCATCTGCCCACAGGTACATGGACTGTAAAGGTTTAGAAGGTAAGGGATTGTGTTAGTACTGACATTTGAGAATGCTGCTGCTGGTCCATGTATGATGGCAGAAGTGTGAGGAAGTGAAAGTAGTAACGGTGAGTCCCGTAACAGAGCATTGAAATAGGGGTAGCTTGGTGGATTACAGTGATTGAAGTAGAGTGCAGGCAATTGGAGAAGGATAGGGATCCGGTATAAGAGGGTAAAGAACTCAGTGGGAAGTAATGACAGATCTGACGTTGGAGGATTAGCTGGGAAAATTGTGCTACGTTTGAGAAAGATACTTTAATTTCTCGTATACTCAGCCTCTTCTCCCTGCCATTGTAAGTCACCTCCAATAACACAGTTGCCTGCAGTGAACATTCTCCAGCTATAGTTTTGCCTCCACCAGAATTGATGTTGCTCTCAACTTTCTGTTCAACATCCACTCCCCTTCCCACCCAGAACATGCATGGATTTTCCCTTGTATTTACTATCCAATCCATTGATGTCCATATTAAACATTATGCTAAAACAAAACTCCCCACTCTTTCTCTCTCCTCCTCAATCAGAATTCCAAAGGGACTGTGGCTTCAATTATACTGGTCTATTCTTCCATCTTCACCAATGTTCATTTAGCTTCTCAAGCAACCTCAAGAGATGGAGCAGGTTCTCCTGTTACCTCCTGTCAGGGGCCAAATACACTTTTCGTTGTGAAACATGGTTAGGACACTGAATGTATACCAAATTTGATCCTCACGATGAGGTCTTCTCTACATTAGGGAAACCCAATATTGATTGAGCAATCACTTTTGCAGAATATTCCTTTCAGACTGCAAAGACAATCATGAGCTTCAGATGGTCACTTTAATTCCCCATCGCATTTCCATTATGACCTCTTTGTTTTTACCTCTTGACCTCTAGTTGCAGTCACACAGCTCAGAAAAAGGCTCTGCAGCCCAACTCATCCATGCCAGTTAATCTCAGTGTATCTCAGCTTATCTTAGACGTATTGTAATAGTAAATTATAAATTCTTCCAATGGAACCCTTCATCGAAGTGTTCATACTCGTAATAGTATCTAACAGGTCAGCATCCAATATGTAAGGAAAATTACTTAAATATTTTTGTAAGAAATGTCTAACTTGAAGGTATTGCAGAAAGTGTGAGTATGAAAGAGAATATTTATCAACTAATTGTTCAAAAGACATCAGTCTGTCTTCTTTAAATAAATCCAAAAAAGAATTAATACCTTTGTTTTTCCAAAGTAAAAAAATTGGATCACTCAAAGAAGGCTTAAAAAAGTAATTTCGATAAATTAAACTACAAAGTTCAAAATTTTTAAGGTTAAAAAATTGCGGAACTGGAGTTAAGTTTGTAAAGAATGCTTAATCACAGGGTATAAGTTTAAATTAGCAGCTTTAGCTAATTGTATAGGTAAAGCAGCTCCCAATAACGAGGCTAAATAAAACTGTTTCACAGCTTTTAATTCCTAGTCTGCCCAAATTGGCCGATCGTTCTTATCAACCCAGTATAACCAAAAAGACAGGTATCGCACATTAACAACCCAGTAATACATTCTTAAGTTAGGAAAAGCGAGACCTCCATCCTTTTTCAACTTTTGTAAGTGACATTCACTAATTCTTGGTCTTTTATTATTCCAAATAAAAGATAAAATAATAGAATTAATCCTCAGCCTCATTCTTTTCCCTTCTCCCCACAACCTTAGACACCCTTACTAATCAAAAAACTATTAACCTCAGCTTTAAATATACCCAATGATTTGATCTCAACCACCATCTGAGACAAAGAATTCTACAGATTCGGCACCCTCCGGCTAACGGAATACCTCCTCTTCTGTGTTCTAAAGGGGCGTCCTTCTGTTTTGAGGCAGTGCCCTCTGGTCCTAGACTAAACTGCCTAATCCATCTATCCCACATAGCACTCCATTTTTTCGATCTTTCATGTGCTATTTAAGTTTTTTAAATGTCCCTAATGTATCTGCATCTACCACCACCCCTGGTAGGGCATTCCACACACCCACCACTCTCTGTGGTTCTAAACAAAACCTATCTCTAACATCCCCCTATACTTTCCTCCAATCATCTTAAAGTTATGCCTTCCCATTGACAGATTTGATTTCCAATTGCTGACCACATAGTCACTCTGATAGATACTTTATTGATCCCAAAGAAAATTAGTGTCACAGTAGCATTACAAGTGCACAGATATACAAATATTATAAGAGAAGTAAGAAAGAATATTAAAAAAGCAATAAAGAATATTAAAAAAAGTTACCTAAAAATAAGTTGTGTGCATCAAGCACATTCACTGCGGAGCTGTACAAAGGGAGAATGACACTTGCCAGTGTTTGGCACATAACCTTCTAACCTTTTCCAGTCCATGTACCTGTCCAACTGTCTTTTCAAAGTTGTTATTATAGCAGCTCATTCCAAATAAGTGCCACCCTCTGCATGTAAAAAAAAACACATTGTCCTTCTAGTTCCTCAAATCTTTCCCCTCTCACCTTAAGCCTATACCCAGTACTTCATCATACCCCAGCTCTGGAGAGAAAAGACTGAGTGTATTCTCTCAATCTATGCCTCTCATGATTTTATACAACTCTATAAGATCACATCTCAGTCTTCTACGTTTGATGGTATGAAATCCTAGCCTGTACAACCCTGTCCCAATAAGTCAGTCTCTCAAGTCCTTGTAAATAATTTCTGTACTCTTTCCAGTTTAATACCATCTTTCCTATAGCAGTGCAACCAAAACTTAACATAATACTGCAAGTGTGGCCTCCTCTATAACCACACCATGGCCTCCCAACATTTATTCTTGACTCCTGGCTTGTGAAACCCCTGTCCTTTGAGATAAATGTATATCTGGTCTCTCTGAATTTGCTCCAGTAACTTGCCTACCACAGGTGTTAGACTTGCTAGCCATCAGTTCCCTGTTTTTTTTTCTTGGCTGCCCTTACATAAAGGCATAACATCCACCGCCTTACAGTCTACTGTGGGATGGTGGGGTGAAGATACATGTCCACCAAAGGAGGTGTAAAGCACTGCTTCCCTCTGCTAGCCTGCAGGTCACTCTTGGGTAAAGTGTAGCACCTGCTTAGCCTCCTGATCCGGGTTTGTGAAGCCATGGGAGCAGGTGCTGGATGGTCATGTGACCAGCTGGTGCATATCACAAGTCCTGGTTATGCAACTACTGATGCCAGGCAGACAATCTCTGAAGAGTATGGATAACATCTAAGATCACCTCTCACGTAACGACACTGCTCAGAAGAAGGCAATGGCAAATGACTTCTGTAGAAAAAAATTGCCAAGAACAATCATGGTTGTGGAAAGACCGTGATCCCCCACGTCATACAATGTGACATATAATGAATGGACGAACAGTCTACCATAGCTCATAATGACGCAAATATCTCAGCCAGGGCTCCTGCAGTTTCTTTACCCTCCCACAATATACCTGATCAGGCCCTAGAGATTTGTCTGATTTCATCACTTTTGAGACATTCAGCCCTCCCTCTAATGATGATGATCTCTAAGACCTCTCCATTTACTTATAACAGGAATTCTGCAGATGCTGGAAATTCAAGCAACACACATCAAAGTTGCTGGTGAACGCAGCAGGCCAAGCAGCATCTATAGGAAGAGGCGCAGTCGACGTTTCAGGCCAAGACCCTTCGTCAGGACTAACCTTCAGTTAGTCCTGACGAAGGGTCTCGGCCTGAAACGTCGACTGCACCTCTTCCTATAGATGCTGCTTGGCCTGCTGCGTTCACCAGCAACTTTGATGTGTGTTGCTCCATTTACTTATTCTAGTTTTGAAGTCTTTGTCTTTCTCCATGGGGAAAACAGAGGAGAAATATTCACTTAGGAGCTTGTCCATCTTCTGCAGCTCTACACAAGTGTCCTGTTGGTCTTTGAGGGACCCTATTCTCTCCCTAGTTGCTCCTTTTCCCTGAATATATTTAACGTGTTTTGTATTTTCCTTAATCTTCTCTGCCAAACTTATCTCATGCCTCCTTTTGCCCTCCTAATTTCCTGCACTCCTTATACTTTTCCAGGGATTCACTTGATTTCAGCTGCCTGTACCTGAAAAATGTTGCCTGCTTTTTCTTGGCCAGAGTCTCAACACTGCTCACCATCCAGAGCTTCCTATTCCTCTTCCTACAAGCCTTATCCTTCATGCTCATTGGAAAATGCAGACTTTCAGTCTTGCTAGCTCACCTTTTTAAAAAAAAGAACCCACTTACCTAGTTCTTTTGCCTGCAAACAACTTCTCCAATCAACATTTGCAAGCTCCTCACTAATACCAAAACGCACCGTACCCCAATTTAGTACTTGAACCTGTGGGATAGTTCTGTTCCCTTCCCTAACTTTTAAAAAATCTATTAGAACTAATGTCACTGATTCCAAAGTGCTCTTCCATTGTCACCTCAGTCACTTAACCTGTCATATTCCTCTAGTAAAGCCCCTCCACTATATATTTTCCTGAACTCACTTAACAGATTCCACCACATTTAAGCCAACAATATGGCAGTCCAAATCTATATCAGTAAAGTTAAAATCCCCTACTATGACAACCTTACTATGAAACTCTCACAATCTCCTTGCATATTTGGACTTCTAATTCATGTTGCCTATTTGGGGGCCTACAGTACAATCCCAGCAATAGGCTAATCCCTTTCTTATTTCTTTCTTCTGCCCATAAAGCCTCACTGTATGATCTCTGACTACTGCTGTGAGATTCCCTACAATCAAAAATGCAACTCCCTTCTCTCTTTGTTCCACTTCGATCTCATCTAAAGCACCTTTATCCTGGAACCTTAAGCTGCTAGTTCCTGTCCCTCCTTTAACTATTTTTCTGTAATGACTATAATATTCATTTCCCATATATCTATCCAATCAATCCCTAAATGCATCTGTTTTACCTATCAGACTTGCTGCATTAAAATAAATGCCAATTAATCCAATGGATTTTTACTTGTTCCTGACCATTGTCTTGCCTGTTATACCTATTCAACTTGCCATCGCCTTGCAGCCTCATATTTATCTTTAATACTGTTCCATTGTACACTTGAAGAACATCACCTCATTTTCTGATTAGGCTCTCGGAGTTAGCAATTTCAAGTAATCAGCTATCCAATTTTGTACTGTTAGCATTTTCTTTTAATCTAGTAATTTCAGAGTTCATTCATTTCCTGTACACACCTCTCCCAGAAATATCCACTGATCTTTACTGGCCTGCAGCACGTGTCACTCAGTCAGTCCTGCCCTCTACCCTTTCACAGATTTCCCTCTGTTCTCCATGACCCTGCTCCAGCGCTTTTCATTACAGTATATAAATTTCTTAATCAGCCTCGGGCTCTCTCCACAGCTCCTGCCTGACCTGCTAAGTGCCACAGACAGCTGTGGAGGCCAAGACCGTGGGCATATTTAATGCGAAAATTGTTAGTTCCCTGATTGGTCAGGGCATCAAAGGATATGGCGAGAAGGCAGGTGTATGGGGTTCAGTGGGATCCGGGATCATTCATGATGGAATGGCGGAGCAGACTTGATGGGCTGAATGGCCTAATTCTTCTCCTATGTCTCATGGTTTAAGTGTTTCTTGCATTTTTTGCTTCATGCCAATGTTTAGATCATCTTTAACAAGCTGCTTTTTAAATGGTGTCAGCTATGTATGATACAGGCATCACATTGGCTACGTTTTATGTCGGTATTTGTAAAACTGATTCATGCACTTGAAATTATGCTGCAGGTTATACTTCCAGGATGATTTGGGCATGTATTACCACCCATTACCTAATAATCTCCTCTGTTAACTATAACCCTTCTTAACTCAGCACCCTGTTATCAACGATAGGTGCTGACTTAATTACCATATTGGAAAGTGATGGCTCTAAACCTTTCCTTGGAAATAACGATCTCACCATGTGGCTGGGAGAGAAGTTGGGATTTTACACGGATTTTGGTCCAAGCACAAAAGATCACACCTGGGGGTAAGTCTTTGACAATCATTTTCATCAGTAGTTCTCAACCTTTTTCTGTCTGTTGCCCCCTTGTGACATTCATTTACTTCTGTGGCCCCCACCCTTCATAGTCTCTGTTAGTTGCTAAAGTTTTTTGGTTAACTGTACTAATTATTTGAATATACAGTCAATATTTATCTTTTAATGGATTACAGTATAGGTATTATATGTTAAATATAATATTACAGGTGTAAATGAAAAAAAAATTCAAAGCTCTGAATAGGATACTACATTTATAATATATATAATATTCTTCCAACCAGCAATGAAAAAGTGCTTATTACTGTGACTTTCAATATTTAGTGAGATCCTTGCCACTGATACAAACTATTGAGTCTTTGAATATCTGGTTGCAACTTGGTTAAAGGTTATCGAAGATCACCTCTTTTCACATCAAGGTGGTTATGAACTTTTGATAGCAGGTGAAGAACTTGACTGAAACCACATTCAATTAGATAAGAAGTGGCAAATCCAATTAAAAACAACTTTGCTTTCCCCCAGAGCTGTGGAAACTTATCTTGAATATCACTAGTTATCCAGAAATTTTGCTTGCCGTGTTTCAATTTTGCTTGAGCAGTTCAAAAAGACATTCTTGTAGTAGATTAGATTCATTGTGCCGAGTACAGATACAAAACCAATGAAATGCATTTAGCATCTGACCAGAAATGCAAAGAATAGTGTTATTTACAAAATAACTGTGAATAAAAGGTAAGTGCTACAGCACACAAATATAAAAGTACTGAGAGAGTATAATATGGATGCAATACTGCTTAGCGCTGTGATGTGAGGTTCAGCAGGGTCACAGCCTCAGAAAAGAAGCTCTTCCTGTGCCTGCTGGTACGGGAGCAGAGGCTCCTGTAGCGCTTACCGGATTTGAGGAGAGTAAAAAGTCCATGGTTAGGGTGAGATGCATCCTTGATAATGCTTTTCGCCCTGCCCTGGCAGCGTTTATGGTAGATGTTCTCAATGGTGGGCAATTGGGTGCCGATAATCCGCTGGGCAGTTTACACCACACGCTGGAGTGCTTTGCGGCCCGATACGGGACAATTGCCATACCACACTGAGATGCAGTTGGTGAGTATGCTCTCAATGGTACAGCAGTAAAAGTCCATCAGTATCCTGGGACAGAGGTGAGCTTTCTTGATGCTCCGCAGGAAATAAAGGTGCTGTTACGCCTTTTTGATCAGGATGGAGGAGTTCAGGGACCAGGAGAGATCCTCGGAAATGTGGAGACCAAGGAATTTGAAGCTTGATACACGCTCCACTACAGTTCCGTTGATGTAGATGGGGACGTGAGTGTGGCTCCTAGCATGCCTGAAGTCCACAATGATCTCCTTGGTCTTTTGGTCTTCTGGGTGTTAAGGGCCAGGTTGTTGTCGGCACACCACGCGGTCAGGTGCTGGACCTTGTCCCTGTAGGCCGTCTCATCATCCCCTCTGATCAGGCCAGCTACCGTGGTGTCGTCTGCAAACTTGATTATGGAGATAGAACCATGTACAGGAATGCAGTCATAGGTGAAAAGGGAGTACAGAAGAGGGCTCAGTACACTGCCTTGAGGCACGCCGGTGTTCAGGGTGAGAGTGGAGGAAGAGAGGTTGTCTAACTTAACTGATTGGGGTCTGTTAGTCAGAAAGTCCAAGGTCCAATTGCAGAGGGATGAGCTGATACCAAGCTGGCGACGTTTGGCGATTAGCTTGGAGGGAATCACAGTATTGAATGCCGAACTAAAGTCAATGAATAACATTCTGATGTAAGAATTGGGGCTGTCCAGGTGGATTGGGGCAGAGTGAAGTGCCGTGGAGATGGTGTCCTCTGTTGACCTTTTGGTGCAATAGGCAAATTGATTGGGGTCCAGTGTAGTGGGCAGACAGGATTTCGGATGTGATAGAACCAGTCTCTCAAACCACTTTGCAGTGATGGGGCTGAGTGCAACTGGACGGAAGTCATTCAGGTCCATGGCAGTGGAATGCTTTGGCACTGGCATGATGGTGGCGATCTTGAAGCTTGTGGGGACAACTGCCTGGGCCAGGGACAGATTAAAAATGTCCATGAAGACCCCGGCCAACTGCCCTGCACAGACTCTGAGCACACGGCCAGGTATTCCATCTGGACCAGCTGCCTTCTGTACATTCACCCCGCTCAGGGTGGCGCAAACATCAGAGGTGGAAAGTGAGAGAGGCAGTTCACCAGGTGGGAGATCCGCTTTGAGGGTGACCTCCTTGTTCTCTCAGTCAAAGCGAGCGTAGAAGTAATTGAGCTCATCAGGGAGGGAAGCAGAGCTGGAAGGGGGCACAGTACTAAGTGGTCTGAAGTCTGTAATGATCTGTATGCCATGCCACATGCGCCGGGGGTCCGAGGAGTTGAAATGCTGCTGGATTCTCTGTTTGTATATGTGTTTAGCCTGAGAGATTCCCCTCCTCAGGTTGGCCCTGGCTGAGCTGTCAGCCTCCCGGTCTCCAGACTTGAAGGCTGAATCGCTGGCTTTGAGCAGGAGGTGAACTTCTCTGTTCATTCATGGTTTCTGACTGGGGAAAACTTTTATTTGTTTTTGAGATGTCACTCTATCTACACACTTGTTGATGTGCTGACAAGGTTTCTCACATTCACTCCAAATGGATCCACCACCCGGTCTGGAATATGCACCTGCAGTAGGTCTGAACTGAAATTTCTTATTAGTGTGCAGTTGTTTCAAATGATCAAGATATACAATCAAATTGTCATCTTGCAATTCTATATTAAAAGTGGCCAGTGAAGGAAATGCGTAAACATGTGAAGTCTGAAATTGCTGTTGAAAGTTTTGGGTTTTCCAGGGAAAGAGGTAATAGTTTCTTTGCATGATATGAAATTGCAGTTTTCTTTTCCTTGTGACTGTTTATTTAATAAATTCAGGTTTTCAAATATATCTGACAGTTAAAATATGTCAGAATGGCCTGATCATCATTCAAAAACTGACCATATGCCATCAGAAGGGCTTCATGATCATGCTTTGTGTTTTTATTCATTTGCGGGGCAAACCTCTTACCTCACTGTTGTGCAGCTAGTGGTTTTTCCACATTGTCCGAGGTTTCATCAGTACTGATGAGATGCTCAAGGGGATGGTTTGAATGGTTTCATATGTGCTCTGATATATAACAGTAGAAATTACAACAGGAACTGCAGGCAGCATCAATGAGTCTCACCTATCAAGCTCTCCCTTCTCCACCCTGTATCTCTTTCACCAACTTCCCAGTTTTTTTACTTCATCTCTCCCTCTCCAGGTTTCACATATCACCTTGTGTTTCTCTCTCCCCTTCACCCACCTTTTAAATCTACTCATCTTTTTTTTTCTCCAGTCCTGCCGAAGTGTCTGGGCCCAAAATGTCAACTGTACTTTTTTTCTATAGATGCTGCCTGGCCTGTTGAGTTCCTCCAGCATTTTGTAAGTGTTGGCAGAATCAAAGATTCAACTATATTATGTGGTGTGATGACTTTTGCAATTAAATCTGTCATCTCATAGGATGCATGTAAACCTTTGTCTTGTTTATAGGCATCCATTAATCTCGTGAGACCATAGATTTGCGCCTTGAAAGGTTTCCAGGGCGCAGGCCTGGGCAAGGTTGTATGGAAGACCGGCAGTTGCCCATGCTGCAAGTCTCCCCTCTCCACGCTACTGATGTTGTCCAAGGGAAGGGCACTAGGGCCGATACAGCTTGGCACCGGTGTTGTCGCAGAGCAATGTGTGGTTAAGTGCTCAAGGACACAACACGCTGTCACAGCTGAGGCTCAAACTAGCGACCTTCAGATCACTAGACCGACGCTTTATCTATTTGGCCATGTGCCAAACCTTTCTCTATCTTATTATTATATTGTGTTTTGAAGTAATCCAGTACCATCTTTCGTGCCCTTATTTCCTGTCTCAAAATACTTGATCAGCTTACATGGCCATGTACTTGCAAGTGAAAGTGT